>NC_136433.1:332185690-333385690 GCF_052849685.1 Lactuca virosa
GAAGTGTTTAGACACACATATGTGCTACCTAAGGAAAGGTGTATGATTTTGATAAAGTTTTATCAAAAGCATCTCGTATCAGAAATGTGAACTTTGGTAAGAAGGTCAATAAAGTATTGATTTCTAGAAGTCCAGCTGATTTCTGAGTACATGCCAAAGCTAGTGTGAGCATAAGTATTATGCTAATAATCATCATGCAAGTGGGAGCATGATAATTATGATAAGTGTTGCAAGTTAGCAATGTTAATTATAGAAAACAAAAAGGTTTCAATTGGGAAAAGTTGTTTTGCTATAATTAAGGGAGAGGAAATTATACTTCATTTCAATTCTAAAAGCTTAGATTGAGGTTTTAATCATCTGTAGTCAAGGATATATATATATATATATATATATATATATATATATATATATATATATATATATATATATATATATATATATATATATATATGAATTTTATGTTGGAATGGCTCAACATAAGGAAATTCTATATATGGGTCCATTATTTGCATTCTAAAATTCGATTATGATTACGACATCCCTCTTTATAATCTGAATTATGAGAATTGGCAAATAGAAATAGAAATATTATAGGAAAAGATTGGTCTAGTATCATGTCTTTATGAATCATGTCCCATATGCTTCGGATACAGGATCGATTGCATGTGCTATAAATTTCATCTGTTCTAAATTTTTCCAAAATGCCTAGAGCATTAAGAAGGGAAAGTAGTAGAACTGGATATGACTAATTTGATTAAGCAATTGTCGAGGACAATCTAAGGTTTACCAAAGATTGGTTGCTCAGGGACAGTTGGAAGTATAGTGTTAATTTTGGAAGGACCATATTGACATATTCTGAAAAGAGGCAACTCTTGTTTAAGAGTAATAGTTAAAAAGGGAATATGGAAATATTCCCAAAGGTGGAAGCTATTCATTAAATCTGTGTAAGATTAGGAAACTTAATCCAAGAAGAATGTTCAAAGCAATGAACTTTGAATATCAGACTTCCTTTCCATGGAATTGATCTCCATTGGAATACTCTGTAATGTCTGTTGATAAGTCTTTGTGACTTTGTGCATAATCATTACAAGAGGACCACTAGATATAAGTTTAGAATCTAACAGATTTAAGTAAATGCCAGCAATCTGGGATTCGTGCATTTGCAGTATGGATTTGGGATTGTCAAATGAGAATCATTGGAAGTATGTTCAATCGATCTATTTCACAGAGTACAGATCATAGACAAACTTAGTGTGCATACTTGATGTATTTCATAACTAATGTTTAGACAAACATAGTGTGCATACTTGGTGTATGGCATGACTAGTGTTTAGAAAACATAGTCTACATGCTCGGAGCATGGGATATCTATTGTTTTAATTCATGTATAAAGTTGATAGTTTGAAACAGTATACAATGAAAAATGTGCAATCAATATGGTGATAAATAAAAGGTGTTTTTATTTATATTAATAAGCTCTGAGACCATAGTTATTCAAACCATCCACAGTCGGTCATATGTTCGAAGTAGATATGAATCAAGACTGTCATGGGTTGGATTGTAGAGGTCTAAGATGTTGGACAAAGTGATGCTACAACACTCATGAGTGCTCAGAAGTTCTGAGTATTAGATTCAACACACGCTCACTGGTATCACTTCATGGAATTTTATCTCGAGTGATCGTGAGACGGTAATATCATATAAGTCTTCAAACCTAGAGATATGACTTGTTGCCTATGAATTGGTTATATATTGATCGTATGAAAACGCATTGGTAACTCGATGTTATAAAACGTGCCTTTGTGTATGATTCAACAAGTAGTAGAACAAGCATATGATTCGAAGTTTATCTGTTCCTTCTTGGATTAGAAACGATATCTGGGCGCCTCGATGATTTTGTGTTGACCCATGTACCGGGCCCGGTCAGAACTAAGTTTATCTGTTCACTTAAGTTCTATGTCAAACAAATCGGAAATCGGGAAACAAACTGCTGGACAATAAGTAAGACATTGTTCCATGTATTTGTCCGGCTGATATCTAGAACAGAGGATTATATGATCACTTATCTTAAATGGAGTATCGTCATCATCTCAGTTCAGCGAGACCTTGAAAAGAGCTACGATTGCTGGTCGGCTCCTGAAGTCGTACTTGCAGTTATAGTTATTAGACTTATCCAAGTGGGAGACTGTTGGATTAGGTGTCTAAGTTCATAACTATTTTTGGGGTGTATTTGACCCGACCCAGCATGGTCCATTTGGGTTGCATGGCATCATGCATTTGGATAAACTAAAATGAGAGAAATAACACTTATGGTTTATTAATATATTATAAGTTCTAATATATTAATAATATTATTTAATTAGTATTGATCAAGAATTAATCTAGTTTTAATTAAGTGATCAAAAGATGACTAATTATATATATGGGTAGATTATGTAAATCATCCATAACTTATATAGTGGGCTAAAGGCTCCATGGATTATCAAGTTGGGCTAAGGTCCATAGGATGCTCCATTGATGCTCCATTGGAGTTACAAACCCATGGATCATGGAAATGAAGAGCCATGTTACATTAGGGTTTACATGGTGTAACCCTAATTGTAACACATTATAAATAGGATATGAAGCTCACCAAAATCGGCACTAGAGGACTAGAAGCAAGATTGAGGGCAAGCCGATTTCTAAGTGTGACATTCTCTCTCAAAGTTTATTCCAAGTGCATTTGGTGTTGTGTGAGATATTTGAGGCATCACACTTGGGGTGCTAGGCTCTCAAGGTTTTCAAGGAATCAAATCAATTACAAGGTATGTAACTCTAGCTAACTTTTATGTTTAGAAGTTCCCCGTGTATGCTAGATAGGATTATGAACCTTGGAAAAAGTATTTTGCATGTATTTTAGACAAACATAGATCCAAGTTTTTTCTAGGGTTGCATGTACACTTAGGAGTGTTAGAATGCTCAAAACCCAACACTTCAAGGACATGAATCCAATGTTGCTCAAACCATACGGGAACTGTCCGGAGGTCCTCTTGCTCTCATCATTTCTTTTGAGTTAATTGTTCCGAACTCATCCACTCCAGATTCCTTCAAACCCATTGTTCCATCTGTTCAAACATTGACACCTACCTTACCCACACAAATCTATCCTGTCGATGACTTCGAAGCTATGGACTCTGAACTCCGCTTCCAATAGGAATTCACACTACTTTCAATGAAGTACAAACTGTCACACCCCAAAACCGAGAACGGCGGAAACGTTCTGGGGTGGAGGACGTCATGTACAGTATCATCACAATGCATAATAGTAAAGACAAGCAACAACATCCATTTCATTAATATAAAAATTGTAATACAAGCGTGTTCTGTATAGTTTGTAAGACACCCAAAGATATAATCAAAATAAAAGAGGAGTCTTGTATGTGCTCCATCTTCTCAAAAGCTGCATCTGTACCTGTCTACTGATGACTTGAGAATACAAGTTATTTTGAAAGCGAGTATCAGCATAAAGGTGGTGAGTTCATAAGTATTTAGTGTCTTTGCTTGTACAAAATGTTTACAATAATGTAGTATAATAGCTGATATCAATGTTTGACAATAGTATACTCCCTAGAAAATCCTATATTTTTCAGTAAAAGTAGTCTTCTACCAAGACCCGTTTGTTTGCATGTTTGATCCTTTGAAAATGTAAAAGTTTTCTCCAGTGAAACTATCAGTTAGAGAATATAGTTTTAGACTTTATTCATGTAAAGTCTATTGGGAAATTAAGGTTTTACCCCAGCAGTGGCACTGCCGGCTAAATGTAATAAAATACAGACTCCAGGTAGTATTAAATGTACAATACACCTCGGGGAGCCTGTTTGGCATTTAATTCTTAATGTGTAATTAAAGGTTTGAATGTGAACTCGTATGTAACCATGCTGATTGACGATCGAATAACTGATGACCCTCCGAGTCATATGTAGTGATGTGACATTTTGTCACCCCTTGGCCTTTCGGCTGGGACTGTAGCTAGCGGTCGGGATGTGGGAGTGTCTGTCCCGTATAGATCTATACACACAATGCCCGCTCTCCCTCCAGGAGACTCTGGTTACACGGTGATAGCACAATGAAGTGTCGTATCGAGAAATAGTATGTCACATTCTAATTATAGTATATTCTCTTGTATATTGTATAATGTATCTTCTGGTATAATGTATAAAGTGTTCTCTTGTATAGTATATAGTGTTCTCTTTGTATAGTATTTAGCATGCATTGACTCATAGTTTTACTGACTCTGGTAGGTGTCATTGTAATACAAGTAATGAGTAATAATCCTTAACTATACCTATTATAGTTAAATAGTAATGTTGGTTGCATGCCTCTGATACACAAGGTACTGAACTGAAGTGAAGACTTTTATATCTAACACAAATATATATGATATATAACTAAGAATTCAACGACAATCGGACAAATAACAGAATACCCTAAGTCCATAACCAAACAAGGAATAGGAAATAAGGTGAGCTATCAGTCCTAAGTCCTTCAAGTCTTACTTATATAAATATATTAGTATAGATATGGGTTTGAAAATAAAGCAAGTTTAAAAGAGTTTGAAAACAGTTTTGGCATTTAAAGAGTTTGATAAAAGGTTTGAAACACTTGAAAATCCCAAGGTTTGATGCTAATTTGAAAACAGAAGCAAATCTTGTAGTCTGTTCTAGTTATTAATCACATATGATTAAAGCAATAACTGGAACTATTCAAGTTGTATTCCCCCCCCCACCCGTAAAAGCATTTAAAATCATTTAAAAGGTTAATTAAGGGGTATGAACTCACCTGCAGTGAGTGGAGTGGATGGAAGTGCCGGGTAGGATGCTAGGTGTCAAGTGAGGACTTGCACACACACACGGATCCTATGTAACATGTAGTGATACATAAATGTATCTAATTAGTTATTTAATCACTAATTAAGCAATTAAAGACACTCTAATATGTGAAAACACTTTGTTTCAAGTGCTAGAGGTGCTAAGGGTTGCATCTAAGGAGAGTATGGCTTCACATTGGAGTTTACTCCTCAAATGGTCACCCTACATGTGTTTACGGTTGATGGACCATTTCCCCCATGAGTTTACGGCCGTAAACTCATGGTAATGGTGCATTTGAGTGTTTCAAGGTCCTATATCTCACAAGGAAGGGTTCTAAGTTCGAATCAAAGGCTTAGGAAGTGGTTAGGGCACAAAAGGACCCCTCATTGGAGTTTACGGTCCTTGGACCATCCTTGAGAGTTTACGGTCGTAAACACTTGGGTTTATGGTCGTAAGCCCATGAGTTTACGGACGTAAAATCATGTATGCCTCAACCTTTTCGTGTTTTGGTGTTTCCAGCTCATGCATGCAAGTTTCTAGCCCTTTATCCAAGCATTTGAAGGTGTTAGGGGTATCAAAACACCATTTGGGGGTGTTTACGGTTTTGGGAGATCCCCAAACCGTAAACACATATGTTCTTGGGGATTTTGATGATTTTCCAAAGGATTAACAAGTATACTAAGTAAGTAACTAGATAGGAAGGGTACACTTACTTATATGAAGCTTGTAAGAGTGATTAGAGCCCAAAAACACTAGTATGTGTTCTTGGTGTTTTGAAGAACACTTGAAGATCTAAGTAAAAACCAAGAATCCATGGATGAAATGATGTATAAACACTAGATTAAGTGTTGTATGAACGAATCTAGGAAGGAAAAACTTACATTTTGGCGGATTTGAAGAAATGAACTTATGAGACTTGAGAGAAAAAGCTTGGTGTTCTTGAGGTGGGAAGTGGAAAATGAGGAAAAGGTGTGTAAACTCATGCTATATGCATGAGTTCTTGGGAAAATGGTGTTTACGGCCCAAACACCTCTTGTTTGGCCTTAAACACCTAGCTAAGGTGTTGATTGTTTTGTTTGCTACACATCACTAATAACGACACTTCCTTTTATTTAATTGTTTGACGAAAAAAATAAAATAAAACACCCAAACAGACTTAAATCCGGCCAAAAATGTACTGAAATGTTTTTGAATATTATATGAATTGTTTAACTGTAGAAATTATACAAACGAAAATTTCGGGTTGTCACATCATCCCCCCGTTAGAGGGAATTTCGTCCCGAAATTAGAGTTCAGGCAACTAAGTTATTACAAAATAACTAAGTAAAAAGATGAGGATATTTAAGTCTCATATGATCCTTGCGCTCCCATGTGAATTCCGGTCCTCGCTTGGCGTTCGAGCGAACCTTCACGATTGGGATGCGGCTTTGTTTCGTTCCTTTGACCTTGCGGTCCATGATCTCTACAGGTTCTTCCACGAGGTTGAGGCTCTCGTTGATCTCGATCTCGTCGAGTGGGTTCACAAGAGTCTCGTCGGATAGGCACTTTTTCAAGTTTGAGACGTGGAAGGTAGGGTGTATGTTACTAAGCTCGCGGGGTAGATTGAGTTTGTAAGCTACGGGGCTGATTCTAGCGAGAATCTCAAAAGGCCCTACGTATCTTGGATTTATCTTTCCATGCTTTCCGAAGCGTATCAAGCCTTTCCAGGGTGAGACTTTCAAAAGGACTCGGTCTCCCACCTGGAATTCCAGAGGTTTCCTTCGTTTGTCTGCGTAGCTTTTTTGTCGGTCTCTAGAGGCTTTCAATCGTTCACGAATCTGAACGATCTTCTCTGTAATTTCCCGAATGATCTCCGGACCCATGAGAGTGCTGTCAGGAACTCGTCCTTTAGCTAATTGAGTGTCACCCACCTCAGCCCAGCACAGAGGGGATCTGCACTTCCGGTTGTAGAGGGCTTCAAATGGGGCAGCCTTGATGCTCGTGTGATAACTGTTGTTGTAAGAGAATTCGATGAGAGGTAAGTGGGTATCCCATGCCTTACCAAAGTCGATCACACAGGCTCGCAGCATATCTTCTAGAGTCTGGATGGTTCTCTCACTTTGTCCGTCGGTCTGTGGATGGTAGGCTATACTCATGTCCAGCCTCGTTCCTAGGGAGCTTTGTAATGACTGCCAGAACCTCGAACTGAATCTGCTATCCCTATCGGAGATAATAGATATAGGGACACCATGCAGTCGTACGATCTCCCTAATGTATGTTCTTGTGAGTTTCTCCATCTTGTCGGTTTCTTTGATGGGTAGGAAGTGTGCGGACTTGGTCAATCTATCGACAATGACCCATATGGTATCAAGTCCACCCGTTGTCTTGGGTAGTTTGGTTATGAAGTCCATAGTGATCCGCTCCCACTTCCATTCAGGTACCTCCGGTTGCTGGAGTAGACCTGATGGTTTCTGGTATTCGACCTTGACCTTGGTGCAGGTAAGGCATTTACTCACGAAGGTAGCAATCTCTGCTTTCATGTTAGGCCACCAGTATGACTTTTTGAGATCCAGATACATCTTATCTGAACCTGGGTGGATGGAATATCGAGTGTTGTGCGCTTCCTTCATGACCAAGTCTCTGAAGCCACCGTGTCTCGGTGTCCAGATCCGGTCCATGAGATATAAGGCTCCGTTACCCTTGGTTTCCAAGTTCTTATCCATTCCTCGCAGGGATTCTCCCGCTATATTTTCAGGTTTCAAAGCTTCGAGCTGAGCCTCCTTAATTTGTGCGGATAGATGCGAATGGATAGTCATTGTTAGTGACTTAACTCTTCGGCCAGAATATTCTTTCCGACTTAGGGCGTCTGCTACTACGTTGGCTTTACCCAGATGATAACGAATTTCGCATTCGTAGTCATTGAGTAGCTCGACCCACCGTCGTTGCCTCATGTTGAGCTCTTTCTGGTTGAAGATGTGTTGGAGGCTTTTGTGGTCGGTATAGATGGTGCTCTTCGTACCATACAGGTAGTGTCTCTAGATTTTTAGGGCAAACACAACCGCTCCTAATTTGAGGTCGTGCGTGGTGTAGTTGACCTTGTGTGCCTTCAGCTGTCTTGAGGCGTAGGCGATGACCTTACCTCGTTGCATCAGAATGCAACCGAGCCCTTGGATGGATGCATCGTTGTATACCACGAAGTCTTCTATCCCTTCGGGGAGGGACAGTATCGGTGCGGTGCATAAGGCTCGCTTCAGGGTTTGGAATGCCTTCTCTTGTTTCTCTTCCCAGTCAAAGGCCACGCCTTTCTGGGTCAATGTAGTCAGGGGTTTCGCGATTCGGGAGAAGTTTTGAATGAACCTGCGGTAGTAGCCAGCGAGGCCTAGAAATTGACAAATTTATGTAGGCTTCTTTGGTGCTGCCCAGTTCTCAATGGCTTTAATTTTGGAAGGGTCCACGTGGATTCCTTCTTCGCTCACCACATGTCCAAAGAATTCGACTCTTCGGATCCAAAATTCGCACTTAGAGAACTTCGCGTATAGCTTCTCCGATCGTAAGGTTTCAAGGACTTGTCGTAGATGATTGCTATGCTCTTCCTTTCTTTGAGAGTAGATAAGTATGTCGTCAATGAAGATGATGACAAACTGATCCAAGTAAGGACGGCATACTCTATTCATTAAGTCCATGAATACTGCGGGCGCATTGGTCAGTCCGAATGGCATCACCACGAACTCGTAGTGTCCGTAACGAGTTCGGAAAGCTATCTTCAGGACATCCTCCTCAAGCACTCGTAACTGGTGATACCCGGATCTTAGATCGATATTGGAAAAGTAACTAGCCCCTTGTAGTTGGTCGAATAAATCGTCTATACGAGGAAGAGGGTACCGATTTTTGACCGTCAGTTTGTTGACTTCTCTGTAATCGATGCACATACGGAACGATCTGTCTTTCTTCTTCATGAACAAGACCGGTGCTCCCCAGGGTGAGAAGCTTGGTCTTATGAAGCCCTTGCTGAGCAGTTCGTTAAGTTGACCGGATAGTTCTTGCATCTCAGCAGGCGCTAGACGATAGGGCGATTTGGCTACGGGGGTAGCTCCTGGGATTAAGTTGATTCGGAAATCGACTTGACGTTGGGGAGGTAATCCCGGTAGCTCTTCTGGAAAGACGTCGGGGAAGTCACGTACCACGGGGAAGTCTTTCAGGTCTTTTGTTTTTTGGCTCGCGTCGACGATGTGTGCAAGGAACGCGCGATATTCCTTACGCAAATATTTATGGGCTTGGATACCTGAGATGATACGAAGGCTCGTACTGGGTTTGTCTCCGTAGATCAAAAAGGTTTCGTTATTTGGTAGGTTCAGACGGATTGCTTTGTCGAAACACAGAATATCGGTACGATGGAGACTCAACCAGTCCATGCCCACAATGACATCGAAGCTCTTGATTGCTACTGGTATGAGGTCGATTGGAAACGAATGGTTATCTAGCGTGAGGGTACAATCTATGTAGATCTCGTTAGAACTCTCTGTCTTTCCGTTAGCCATTTCTACGACGAAGGTTTCTTTTAGTGGTTTCGGTGATTGTTTAAGTAAGTGTTTAAAGTTTTGGTTTACAAAGCTCCTCTCTGCAGCACTATCAAATAGGATACAAGCATAAGAGTTATCAAGAAGGAACGTACCCGTGACTACTTTGGGGTCTGCTACTACTTCATTGTGGCCAATAGCAAGTAATCTGCCTGTTCCTCCTGCATTCCTAGCTTTCGGGCAATTTCTTTTGAAATGCCCTATCTCGCCACAGCCATAGCAGGCCTGGCTCACTCCTGTGCTGGGGACCTGGGAAATGGGTTTGGGTGGTGTTCGGCAAAACCGGGCGGTATGGCCCTTCCGGTCACAGTTAGTGCAGTGTATTTCCCGGCAGGGGCCGTTGTGATGGAAAGAGCACTTGGTGCACTTGGGTAAACTCCCTGCATATGTTTTGGCGGGTACAGGGGCAGCAGGAGTAGTGGCAGCATGGACAGCCACCGTTTGTGGGTTCCTTGAAGAGGATTGGGCTGGTTTACCATTCTTTCGGTCCCACCGCTTCCTTTTGTTGTCGGATGTCTTGGTCGATGCAGTGGCAACCGTTGTGGTTGCTGATGGAGTGTAAGGAACTTCATGATCAATCAACCTTTGGGCCAATTCCTTGGCACTGTCAAAGGTCGTAGGGTGTGATGCTAGAACGTTCCCTCGATACGGGGGCACCAAAACCCAGATGTATCTTTCAATTTTCTTGCCTTCGGTGGGGACCATGTTAGGACATAGAGTCACCAAGTCGCAGAACCTGGCTGTATAAGCCACTATGTCGGCCCCTTTCATTTTGAGGTTCCAGAGTTCCTCCTCGAGTTTCTGGATTTCGCCCCTAGGGCAGTACTCCCTTGTCAGAAGGTCTTTCAGTGTGTCCCAGCCCATGGCGTTGGCTGTTACCAAAGAGAGTGATTTGACATGGCCATTCCACCATGTTAGGGCCCTTTCAGTGAAGGTGCAAGCAGCGAACTTTATCTTGCTTTCTTCGGGGCACGAGCACATCTCGAAGATGGCTTCAGCTCTTTCGATCCATTGGGACAGTGCAATGATCCCTCCGGTCCCATTGAAGAATGTTGGTTTGCAGTTCATGAAATCCTTATAGGTACACCCCTGTGTACGTGGGTGGATTTCACCATGTCTAGAGTTGGTGCCGGTTCCAGCTCCACTTGCGTCACCGGAATTTATTTGGGCCATAGTTGCGGTCACAGCTGCAGTCACAGCTGCTTGAAACATCACCGCATCGAACTGCGGAGGGGGTGGTGGTGGTGGAGTTTGACTTGCAGGCGTGCTTCTGGTCGTACGCTTGCGAGGCGGCATGTTTTACTGAAAGTTTATAGAAACGATGATAACCGTAAGAATCAATTGTAAGTACAATGAGAGTGCTTCATAGACTAAATCGCCATAGTCCAACTGTTAGGTAGTGACATAACAATAGAGTAGGGAAACACCAGAGTAAGAACTTTCCAATAGATTAGATATCTTCCAATATTACTGGTATTACTGATGTAAAATGAGTTCAGGAAAGTTGACCTAACAGTAGGTCTGACATCAAACCATTAGGGGAAAATGTTGGCAGTTTAAAAGTCTAGCTAGAGTACTTTTAAAAGTTAGGAATATTTTACAGACAAGTGCTCTCTAGAGCATAGGAAAGAAAGGCTATTCCTTAATTCAATAGTAAATACGAGTTGACATCTTCTACCGACGACGGGTGTCTCTCGGACGATCCCTTAGGTCTGCCAGTTGACGTACAACTTCCTGAAGATGTCGCTCATGCGCTCTCTGACGCACTCGGAGTTCCATGACTTCGGTCCGGGATGCAGCTAATTGTTGCTGCAAAGCCTCATTGGTCTTCTTAGTCCTATCCACAGTCACTTCAAGTTGGTGAATGCGCACAGTGTTAAGGTTAGAGTTGGCATCAATCTCTACTACTCTGCCGATGGCTGCATGACCTTTCTCGACGTTCCGAGCAATCCTATGGACCATGATGGGTAGGACCCGGTCAACTGAACTTCCCTCGCCTATGTTGTAGAAGCTTCGGTCTCCGCTGAAGGGCAACGGCTGACCCTGTTCATCACTCCATCGATTCAAGGTTGTTGCCCACATAGGAGTGGGACCTTGAAACTCCGGTCGGGGTTGGGGTTTGGAATTGGAACTTCTTGGGGATGGTTGTTGACTTCTGGTTCGGAGTCAGAGTCATCTGAAAAGCCTTCTGCGAGGTGATCATCCAAAGGGATTGGGTGATCATCTTCCGGCTCATTATCAAGCCATCCTCCCATGCCTTGGTTTGGATAGTACGGATCGCCAGGGAGATGAAAGCCAGCCATGCTATCTACGCGAGAAATGGGGAAAAAATAGTTAATAGACGTACTAATCTAAGATACTTATAAGATGATCGTTATTAGTTGATTCAATACTTGCATAGTGCATACCAATTACATGCAACCGAAACAGGATAGACCTTCGAATAAGTGACCCTAACTCTAAATCCACAACCAAACAAGGAACAAGAAGTAAAGCAAAGATCACATATTCTAAGTCTATAGCGCCTTAGTCACATGTAACCTTGGTGTACTAACTTAGCAACTATTGTCCTACTAGTAACGACCTTTTTAGTTCTCGCATATGTAATTCATAGTAATGCAGAATACTCCTATAGTATTCTGGTTCTAAAGCTCTTGTAGTAGTGTGGGTAAGTTTTTAGACTTGTTGTAACACCACAATCATTCTTAGGCACATGCTAGTCACTCCTCAGAACATATAGTTGATCAGGCTATATCCCCTCAGGTTTGACCATATGTCTCTAAGCCTAATTGTGCTGTTCAACAATCGTAATACTTTTGTTCTGTTCTAGTATGATACTGACACTGGTATGGGTAAATATATATATATATATATATATATATATATATATATATATACATATATATATATATATATATACTTAGTTAAATATTTTATTATTTAAAAGTATATTTTCTTGGTCAGAGTGTTTTAATCCCGATGTGTTTATAGTTCGTATCTCTTTTATGGGTTGATATACTTGATTCACTATAAACAAAGCTCTGATACCAATCTGTCACACCCCAAAACCGAGAACGGCGGAAACGTTCTGGGGTGGAGGATGTCATGTACAGTATCATCACAATGCATAATAGTAAAGACAAGCAACAACATCCATTTCATTAATATAATAATTGTAATACAAGCGTGTTCTGTATAGTTTGTAAGACACCCAAAGATATAATCAAAATAAAAGAGGAGTCTTGTATGTGCTACATCTTCTCAAAAGCTGCATCTGTACCTGTCTACTGATGACCTGAGAATACAAGTTATTTTGAAAGCGAGTATCAACATAAAGCTGGTGAGTTCATAACTATTTAGTGTCTTTGCTTGTATAAAATGTTTACAACAATGTAGTATAATAGCTGATATCAATGTTTGACAATAGTATACTCCCTAGAAAATCCTATATTTTCCAGTAAAAGTAGTCTTCTAGCAAGACCCGTTTGTTTGCATGTTTGATCCTTTGAAAATGTAAAAGTTTTCTCCAGTGAAACTATCAGTAAGAAAATATAGTTTTAGACTTTATTCATGTAAAGTAATTGGGAAAATAAGGTTTTACCCCAGCAGTGGCACTGCCGGCTAAATGTAATAAAATGCAGACTCCAGGTAGTATTAAATGTACAATACATCTCGGGGAGCTTGTTTGGCCTTTAATTCTTAATGTGTAATTAAAGGTTTGAATGTGAACTCGTATGTAGCCATGCTGATTGACGATCGAATAACTGATGACCCTCCGAGTCATATGTAGTGATGTGACATTTTGTCACCCCTTGGCCTTTCGGCTGGGACTGTAGCTAGCTGTCGGGATGTGGGAGTGTCTGTCCCGTATAGATCTATACACACAATGCCCGCTCTCCCTCCAGGAGACTCTGGTTACACGGTGATAGCACGATGAAGTATCGTATCGAGAAATAGTATGTCACATTCTAATTATAGTATATTCTCTTGTATATTGTTTAATGTATCTTCTGGTATAATGTATAGAGTGTTCTCTTGTATAGTATATAGTGTTCTCTTTGTATAGTGTTTAGCATATATTGACTCATAATTGTACCGACTCTGGTAGGTGTCATTGTAATAGAAGTAATGAGTAATAATCATTAACTATACCTATTATAGTTAAATAGTAATGTTGGTTGCATGCCTCTGATACACAAGGTACTGAACTGAAGTGAAGACTTTTATATCCAACACAAGTATATATGATATATAACTAAGAATTCAACGACAATCGGACAAATAACAGAATACCCTAAGTCCACAACCAAACAAGGAACAGGAAATAAGGTGAGCTATCAGTCCTAAGTCCTTCAAGTCTTACTTATATAAATATATTAGTATAGATATGGGTTTGAAAATAAAGCAAGTTTAAAAGAGTTTGAAAACAGTTTTGGCATTTAAAGAGTTTGATAAAAGGTTTGAAACACTTGAAAATCCCAAGGTTTGATGCTAATTCGTAAGCCCATGAGTTTACGGCCGTAAACTCATGTATGCCTCAACCTTTTCGTGTTTTGGTGTTTCCAGCTCATGCATGCAAGTTTCTAGCCCTTCATCCAAGCATTTGAAGGTGTTACGGGTATCAAAACACCATTTGGGGGTGTTTACGGTTTTGGGAGATCCCCAAACCGTAAACACATATGTTCTTGGGGATTTTTATGATTTTCCAAAGGATTAACAAGTATACTAAGTAAGTAACTAGATAGGAAGGGTACACTTACTTATATGAAGCTTGTAAGAGTGATTAGAGCCCAAAAACACTAGTGTGTGTTCTTCGTGTTCTTGGTGTTTTGAAGAACACTTGAAGATCTAAGTAAAAACCAAGAATCCATGGATGAAATGATGTATAAACACTAGATTAAGTGTTGTATGAACGAATCTAGGAAGGAAACACTTACATTTTGGCGGATTTGAAGAAATGAAGTTATGATACTTGAGAGAAAAAGCTTGGTGTTCTTGAGGTGGGAAGTGGAAAATGAGGAAAAGGTGTGTAAACTCATGCTATATGCATGAGTTCTTGGGAAAATGGTGTTTACGACCCAAACACCTCTTGTTTGGCCGTAAACACCTAGCTAAGGTGTTGATTGTTTTGTTTGCTACACATCACTAATAACGACACTTCCTTTTATTTAATTGTTTGACGAAAAAAATAAAATAAAACACCCAAACGGACTTAAATCCGGCCAAAAATGTACTGAAATGTTTTTAAATATTATATGAAGTGTTTAACTGTAGAGATTATACAAACGAAAATTTCGGGTTGTCACACAAACGTCGTTTCAATCCTTCTTACAAACCATACCAAAACCTATTCCATGCTCCTCACCAGAACAATCCTCAACCATTTTCAGCTCCGGAACCTAAGCTCTCCGAAAATCCTCCTGCATACAAACCTAACCTTCCTAAAACCAGCTCTACTTCGGAACCCTCTCAAAGTTCAAAGTCAGACAAACCAAAAATTGTGTGTCACAAGTGTGGACATGCAAACAATTTCGCTAAAGATTGTCTAGTTGATGTTCCGCAGAAACCAAAAATCAAGGATTCTGCCTACTACGTCCGAAGAGCACAAGAGATGGCTGAAACTGAAAAGGCCTTTGTAACAACCGTTTCAAGAGATGTTGAAGGGTATTGGTCATCCGGGGATGATGATGACATGGTAACTGGAAGAAACATGTGTTTCATGGCAAAAAAAACGGTTGAATGTGATGAAGGATATTGGTCTTCCGGTTCAGAAGATGAAGATGATGTTGCTGAACCTCACAACTGCTACATGGCCACCAATGATCCACCCGGTCGAAGCATCGTTCAGCAGGTAAAATCGATGATCTCTGATAATGATTTTGATTTATCTCTTTCTGAACCTTACCTGACCCAAATCCAAACAGATATGAACACCATTTATAAAGCCTATGAGTCTGCCATAGAAGCCAGTGAGAAGAAGGATTGTGAACTAAATCATCTTAGGTCACATTTTGAGGATAAAAAATAGCATGAACTTGTAATGTCAAACGATGAATGTATCATTTTGAAAGATAAATGTGAAATCACCTATACCGAACGAAATGTTTTAATTACTGATAACAAACGTCTCAGTGCAAAAATAGATGCTTTGCACAATTCAGTAGACATGCTTGAAGCAGATATTCGGATGACTCATAACTTTCGTCATCCTTGGTCTAAAGCACCTGGTCTCGGAAAGAGAGTTTCCGAAACTAGTTGTTAGTCCCTTGAAGGAATTGCAGAATTTGACATTTATGGGAGAGGTTCCGAATATCAAACATTCGGACATCCCTGTTTCTCCTCTGTCTTCACTTCCTGAGACTCCAGACCATTTTGAGTCCCTAATTCCTCAGTTCAAACCAATAGTTGGCAAATGTCCTGATTCCACGCCTCTTCCGCCTCTGATAAACCTGGACCTGAATCGGACCATGAATTTTCATCATAGTTTTACCAATTGTGTAGACTATGTGTTGGATTAATGTTTAAGTCCATAATTATATTTGGTATGTACTTGACCCGACCCGACATGGTCCATTTAGGTTGCACTTCACCGGCACAATTTATATGGATAGTTTTTTGAGAATGGTATATTTATGATTTATATTAATATATTATAAGTTCTAATATATTAATATGGAATCATATTATTTAATTAGTATTGATCAAGAATTAATTAAGTGATCAAAAAGAACTAATTAAATATGGACTCTTATATATATGGAATGGGCCAAGTTCATTTAGGTTGGGCTAAGCTTTCGTGGATGGTCCATGGAGCTTTTAACCCATGGATCCTATGTAAATGAAAGGTCATGGGTATTAGGGTTTACATGGATGTAACCCTAATCCTCCATAATATATAAAGGGGTCCTTGTCTCACAAAATTGGCACAAGTGTGTGAAAATAAGAGTGGGCCAATTTTAGTGTGCATATATATTCTCTCAAGTTCTTTGAAGGTGTTTTGGTGATTTGTGATTCCATTTGAGGCTTCCACACTATTGGGGCTAAGCTCTTAAAGCTTGAAGACATCAAGCTACATCAAAAGGTATGTCATCTAACTAGAACTTTGTAGTATAGGTGCTTCATAATATGCTAGCTAGGATGAAACCTTGGAATAGTTAATATTTGCATGTATAATAGAGAAAACATAGATCCAAGGTTTATAGGGTTGCATGTACACCATAGGAGTGTTAGAATGCTCAAAACCCAACAGTGGTATCAGAGCCATGGGTTGTTTTCTGTTATATTGATGCAAATGTTTTATTTTCAAGTTGGAAAAAAAAAGAAAAAAAGAACATGACGTTTGTCAAATTTTAAGATAATTACTTGTTTTTGTGAAAAACTAATTATTTGTAAAATTTGAATCATTTGCTATATGAGTTGAATTAGGTCAAATTTAGTAAAAGATAAAATGATATGATTATTTTATTAGTTTTAAAAGTTTGATCTAAAGAGTTTTTTGAAACCTCCATTAGTTATGGATATGAAAAGGTTTAAAAAAAAATTCATTCAAAATTTTTTATGGAGTTACAAAACTTGGTCTTAATGGTTTAAAGAATTCCATAACTTGTTCTTAAGTTATGGAACATGAAAAGTTTCATCATAAAACAAAACATTAAACTCCATAAGTTATGGAATCCAAAAGTTATTTTTTTTTGTGTGTTTCCTTGATTTATGAGTTAGTTTAGATTAATGAAAAAAAAATGTGTTTTAGTTGTTTTCAATCCTAATTAATCTAGAGGTAGTTCATAAAATGTGTTTTTGTAACTTGTCCTTAAATTACATAAAAGGTCAGATTTATGAATCTTAAAACTCATAAAAGTGTCATAGGTTACATAAAAAAAAATGAAGAGTCTTTTTCATTAAATAGTTTTATGACTCCATAACTTGTCCTCAAGTTATGGATGTTTAAGAGTCACTTCTTTAAAAGTGTTATTAAAGAATAAGAGGTTACATAAAAAATGAAGAGTCTTCATTTTAATGAACCATTAAACTCATAAGTTATGAAATGAAAATTTTTTAATAGTTTCAAAAACTTGCCCTCAAGTTTTGGAATTTGTAAAGTTTTCCCATGAGTACTTTAATTCCAAGTTAAGCCCTTAGAATTTTAAAAGTTAAAATTCAACCCTTATACTTTATAATATTATAAGTTAATAATATTTATATATATGTATAAGAGCAAGTCGTCTTACCATTAGTAGACCTCATTCACGAAGCCGTTCTATAAGGGGGGTATAAGGTTACTTCCTATAAAATGGTAGTTTAATGGGTGTCCACTCTCACCCACCGCTTCCTTGACCGGTGGAGGGTCGTTAGCCGAACAGGTAGGACAAGGACTATAATTCTCCCTTCATTATAAGTATAATGATAAATACTAAGTAACTAAACACTTATAAATTCCCAATCTTAGTTACTTAGGAAAATGTGAATAAGGTGCTAATCCACGAAATTACACTTTGCACTTTGTTTAAGCTGTTAGTGGAGCGTGTGTGGTGAACCAGCACACTAACCTGGACTTAACAAGGTAGGCAAAGGGTAACTTAATGTTTATCATAGTATCGTTGGAGCGTGTGTGGTTAACCGGCACATCAATTGAGGGGTAAATATTAAGGGTACCAAGTATATTTGCATGGTTACTTCACACCTTATTTTGTGATCCTCGGCATCCCAGTCACAAAACCTGAAGGGCACACTCGAGATTGAAACATGCCATTGAAAAGTTCAATGAATCTCAAAAGAATCTAGGAGTTTCAAAACCAATTAAAACCTAATAATACATTTCATTTATCTTGGTGGAAATTGGTGAATCGTGATTCACCTACCTTCAAATATTTTATAGCTTGGATTACGGCATCCCTCTTCCAAGTTATAAAATAGTTTGTTAGGTCCTAGCCTTAGTATATCATATTGGGTGTTATATTAAGGACTTAAATCAACTTTATGTGAATTTCTCCCATTGTTGATGTCTGGTTTAGACAACAATGATCTTCCCAAACCAAGCTTTCCTAATGAATATGACTTCCCGAGTTTGGCTCATGGAAGTCATACTTCTCTTCCTCCACCTCCTCCAATTATTCTCCCTAACCCACAAGTTCAAGGTCACTCAAGCCCTAATGGCAAGCAAGGTCTATGTGTGATCACATCTTAGAGATGAAGTCACATATTGACAAGCCGGGAGAGTTGGGTGTCAAAGTCTTGAGAAAGTTGGATGTTCAATCACTTTCTAAGTCACATAGTGAGTTCCTTTGGGACTACTATGAAACAGACTATGACATGAACCTTAATGATCATATCTATTTGCTTGGTGCTGCTGAATCAGCAATGATTTGGAACGATAGTAAAGCAAATTTGATTAGAAGATCAACTTCCCAAAAACTTTATGGACAGTGACAATGGTGACACTGGAAATCCAGAAAAAGCATTCTCTTCCCAATGGAAAGGGATTGGCCATAGTCAACCCGGTTGACCAAATGGTAAAGAGAACGGCTAAGTCTGAGATAGTCCCATTACCAAAGGGTCCATATGTTTATTTTGCCAAAGGAAGGGGCGTTGATTGCAAAGCTGCCAAATTTACCTAAGGATGTTAAAGTCAATAAGTTTGACTCTACATCAGGTAGAGCCCATTATCTAACTCTGTTAAGTTCTATTCTGAGATCCTCATTACATGATGTGACTGGGTCACATGTTGATGTTTTAAGAATCAAAGAATAGAGAGAAATATTAAAGGAAGTATATGTTGATTCTGATCGTGAAGGTGGATTTCGATCGCATCAGAATTTTGAGCAGTTGCTTAAGAAGTTATGATATATTGCTAAGGAATAGATAACAACAATTTTACATGTGGATTGTAAGGATAAGTTTTTCCGCAAAGTTTTAAAATAAAAGAAAATTGTTTAATTTTATTTATTTGAAGTATCCTTACAATGGCATTTGTGGAAAATTGTTGCTTATATGATTCCACTGACAGCAATATTGGAAAATGGATTTGATTCTTTCATTTGTGGTAGTGTCTAAATTTACCAAATCAGGAAAGTTCCTCATCACCCAAGTTTCAATTGGACCGAAACTTGGAATCATGCAAGTTGAATAGTATGATGAATGAGAACTTTCAAGCATTGGAAAATCAAGACTAATTACTTGTTCACATAGATGTGTGAGTCAAGTGAAGGACTAAAGGGATCGAGTACACATTCTTGTGCACTGGTCATGTCCATCACAAAGCTCGTTAAGACTATTTGATTTACTAAAGTTTAGTAAATATGGTTATACTTACAAGTTTAAGTATAATTCTGAAACATTGGAAAAGTCTCAATGTATGGCAGAACGAATGGGAAGAATCAAATTAGGCAGAAAGATAAAAGTTTCTCAAATCTGAAAAGATGGGAGAGTACTTTAGTATCATGTTTGTGATCATCTTAATGATTTAGAAATCATATCACAATTAGTCCTCTAAAGGTCATCTTAGTGCATTCTTATGACTAAGAAGAGGAGTCATGAATTGTTGAAATGGTTAGATCAGGAAGATGAGTCATACTTCGTTCTAAAACAATTCTTAGAGTCATACTCCAAGATTGTAACTTGAGTGACATATCTTAAAGAAAGGTTTAAAACACTTGTCAAATGTAAGAGTAAAAGTGTCCTACTCTTATACATTTGAAATTGGTAAGTTGTGATGTTTTGGATAAAACAAAGACCAACTAAGGCCAATTGTGTGAAGTGTTTGTCTTGATAAAGAATCCGCACTATCTCTTGAATATTTGGCAAGATAGTCTTATATGTCAAGAGGATAGTGGGAGTCTTAAAGATCCTAAAAAGAATTTCAAGAACTAATCAAGAATAAAACCTGAGGTTATTCACTAGCACACGACTTGAGGTTTATAACCTATCGTGTTGACATATTCTGTGCCCATTCCAGTTAAAGTTGGCTTTGCATAGGAGTTCTGAAAGCTCTCAATTGGTTGCATTACAACTTGGAAGCAATTGCAGGCCCTGTACTGCCAGGTGGCAAGAAGTTAAGATTGCATAAGTTCAGTCCATATGAGTTTGGATTTGTCATTATCCTTGTCTTGTGACTATGGTTTTGATGATTCACATGGATAAGAACACATTCACCATAAAATCTAAGGGTCATAAGGTTTCTCTCTGATTCATGAAAATGATGGTGAGGAAACACTTCCACCAAGTATATTTGAAGCAGATGGTAAAAGGTCTAAACAGTTGAGACGATGATTACGACATCCCTTTTCATAGTTCAGAAATTGTTTAGACACACATGCATGCTATCTAAGGAAAGGTGTATGATTTTGATAAAGTTTTATCAAAGCATCTCGTATCAGAAATCTGAACTTTGGTAAGAAAGTCAACAAAGTATTGATTTCTAGAAGTCCAGCTGATTTCTGAGTACATGTCAAAGCTAGTGGGAGCATAAGTGTTATGCTAATAATCATCATGTTAGTGGGAGCATGATAATTATTGTTAGTGTTGCAAGTTAGCAATGTTAATTATAGAAAACAAAAGTTTCAATTCGTGAGGCTGCAGGGATTGAAAAAGTTGTTTTGCTATAATTAAGGGAGAGGATATACTTCATTTCAGTTCTAAAGGCTTAGATTGAGACCTTAATCATCTTTAGTTAAGAATATATATATATGAATTTCATGTTGGATTGGTTCAAGTTAAGGAAATTCTATATATTGCGTTCTCAAAATTCGATTATGATTACGGCATCCCTCTTCATAGTCAAATTTTGAAAACATGGCAAATAAAAATATTGTAGCAAAAGACTGGTCTAGAATCATGTCTTTATGTGAGACATCATGAATCGTGTACCATTTACTTTGGGTACAGGATCGATTGCATGTGCTATAACATTTGTCATTTCTAAATTTTTCCAAATGCCCAGAGGCATTAAGAAGGGAAAAGGTCTAGAATTGGATATGACTAGAATGATTAAGCAATTGTCGAGGACAATCTGAGGTTTACCAAAGATTGGTTGCTCAGGGACAGTTGGAAGTATAGTGCTAATTTTGGAAGGACCATATTGACATATTCTGAAAAGAGACATCTCTTATTCAGAAGTGATAGTCAAAATGAGAATATGGAGTTGTCTCCATAGGTGGACGTTGTCTGTGTAAGATTAGAAAACTTAATGCAAGAAGCATGTCCAAAGCAATGTACTTTGAATATGAGACTTAGTTTCCATGGAGTTGATCTCCATTGGAATACCTTATAATGACTGTTGACAAGTCTTTGTGACTTTGTACATATTCATTACAGGAGGGTCAGTGCATATAAATTTAAAATCTAAACAGATTTCGATAAATGATAGGAATTTGAAATTCTCACATTTTTCGATAAGGATTTGGGAGTGTGAAATTAGAATCATTGAAATTATGTTCAATTGGTTTATTTCACAAAGTAAGGATCATAGACAAACATAGAGTGCATACTTGGTGTATGGAAAAACTATTTTTTAAGAAAAACATAGTGTACATGCTTGGAGCATGGGACAACTAGTGTTTTTAATTCAAGTATAAAGTTGATAAAACCGAAACAATGAATAATGAGTAATCAGTATGGTGATAAAGAAAAGTGTTTATTTATATTCATAGGGTTTGATACCATATTTGATTCATTTATTCTTGTGTTTCACTTTGCATGTTTTGACTTCCAGAATAACTAAGTCGCTCTTCCTGAATGATTAAGTTATTCAAACCATCCACAGTCGGTCATATGTTGGAAGTAGATATGAATCAAGACTGTCATGGGTTGGTTTGTAGAGGTCCAAGTTGGTGGACAAAGTGGTGCTACAACACTCATGAGTGCTCATAAGTTCTGAGTATTGGATTCAACCCGCGCTCATTTGAATCACTTCATGGATTTTATCACGAGTGATCATGAGACGATAATATCTTATATTCTTCAAACCTAGAGATATGAGTTGTTACTATGAGTTGGTTATACATTGATTGCACGAAAACGCATTGGTAACTCGATGTTATAAAACGTGCCTTTGTGTATGATTCAACAAGTAGTAGAACAAGCCATATGAGTCGAAGTTTATCCATTCCTTTTACCTCCGGGATAAAAGCGATATCTGTGGGCCCCTCGATGATTTAGCGATGACACATGTGAGTGCTTGGCCAAGCCAGGACTGATTTGATTTGTTCAATCAGTCAATCATCATAAATCGAAAATCGGGAAACAACAAATGGACAGAGAGAATGATTATAATCCATGTCTCAGTCCATATGATATCTAGAATGGAGGAATATATGATCCCTTATCTAATGGACAAGTCATTGACAAGGTCAGAGTTCGACAGCGGCTTTAAAAGCTACGATTGCCAATTAGGATTTGAAGTCATACTAAATAATAGTTTTAGACTTATCCAAGTGGAAGACTGTTGGATTAATGTCTAAGTCCATAACTATATTTGGTATGTACTTGACCCGACCCGGCATGGTCCATTTGGGTTGCACTTCACCGACACAATTTATATGGATAGTCTTTTGAGAATAGTATATTTATGATTTATATTAATATATTATAAGTTCTAATATATTAATATGGAATCATATTATTTAATTAGTATTGATCAAGAATTAATTTAGAATTAATTAAGTGATTCAAAAGAACTAATTAAATATGGACTCTTATATATATGGAATGGGCCAAGTTCATTTAGGTTGGGCTAAGCTTTCATGGATGGTCCATGGAGCTTTTAACCCATGGATCCTATGTAAATGAAAGGTCATGGGTATTAGGGTTTACATGGATGTAACCCTAATCCTCCATAATATATAAAGGGGTCCTTGGCTCACAAAATTGGCACAAGTGTGTGAAAATAAGAGTGGGCCGATTTTAGTGTGCATACATATTCTCTCAAGTTCTTCCAAGGTGTTTTGGTGATTTGTGATTCCATTTGAGGCTTCCACACTATTGGGGCTAAGCTCTTAAAGCTTGAAGACATCAAGCTACATCAAAAGGTATGTCATCTAACTAGAACTTTGTAGTATAGGTGCTTCATAATATGCTAGTTAGGATGAAACCTTGGAATAGTTAATATTTGCATGTATAATAGAGAAAACATAGATCCAAGGTTTATAGGGTTGCATGTACACCATATGAGTGTTAGAATGCTAAAAACCCAACACTATGTTCCTAAAAGTAATCACGTGAACAATTATGTGATTGAAGAAATTAATCCGGTGACAACTGAAACTACGTCTGAGGTTGTATGGGCATCCTTAGATGATAAAGTGGAAGTGTCAAGCTGTGTGTCCTCTGATTCTTGCAAATCGGATTCATTAGTTGTTTCAAAAACTAAATTGGTTCCCATTACACCTGAGTTTAAGAACCCATCCGTAGGACAAACCTCTAAATCCTCATCTCACTATAGAAGAAAACCTATGCAGAATAGGAAGGATGTTGTCGACCCTAAAGTAGAAGCTCGAAATACACATAAAAAGGAAGTTAAGACTAGACAAAATTCCAGGTTTCTTGCTAATTCCAAACCAAGTTCATCCCGAAATTCTCATACATCAACTTATAGTCAAAGCTTCTTTGCTCCCACTAAGATTCTCAAAATACCTTCCAAACCTCTTAGTCATGTTGAACCTAAGAAAGTCATCATATCTACTCAGCCTCAATCTCATATAACTGCCAAAAGCACTCTTAACACTTCATCAGATCCTCGGACAATTTCATCCGTTTTTGTTGCAAAATTTGATGGTACAATTTTTAAACCAAATCTTTCAAAAGCCAATGTGCCATCAAGAAAATCCACAAATGCAAAGAAAACATCTTTTTCAAAATCCTCAAAGAAAAATCTTGTGTGGAAAGTCAAAAATCCCACTGATGAAACAACAGTTCTGGAGATTACAAATGTAATCACCACTCCGGAAGTCAAGGGTCTGAAGCAAACAATTCCGCAACTTCAAGTCATTGAATATGACTACTAGATAGATGAAAAAATACTTGCATTCCGTCGGTTTCCAAAGAATTCCAAGAATATCACCCATAAACACAAAGTTGTTCCTAAGTCACAATCAAAGTCCAAAGCCCGTGCATATGTCCCAAAGTCTAATCCGGAGCCTAAAAACTCTATTATTCACTAATTTTGCAGGCACTTTGTGCTTCAGAGCAAGAAACAATATGGTATATTGATAGTGCTTGCTCCATGCACATGACGGGGCAGAAAGATTTTCTGCGAGATTTAAAACTTTCTTCAAATGCTGGTTACGTGACTTATGGCAACAATTCAAACTCACAAATTCGTGGTTATGGAACTCTCACCAATGGAAACTTTTCTGTTTCACATGTGGCTTATGTAGCTGATCTAAAACATAATTTGATAAGTGTTGCCCAGCTCATTGATTCAAATCGATGTGTGGGATTTTGCAAAAAGTACAGCTATGTAATGGCTGAAGATCGCAAAGAATGCTTCATCAAGTCGCTTCGCAACAAGAACACGTACCCGCTCGATATCAACATGATTATTGGCAAACCACAACTCTGCCTTCTCTCCAAAGCTGTTCCTGACGTCAGTTGGTTATGGCACGTAAGGCTCGCTCACTTAAACTTTCGGTACATGAATGATCTCATATCCGGCGAAATGGTGAGAGGTTTACCTCTTCTTAAATTTGAAAATGATCATTTGTGTGCTGCTTGTGAGTGTGGTAATCAATCAAAGAAGGGTCATCCTGTCATCATCGAAAAGTCCATTTCGGAACCATTAGAGCTTCTACAAATTGATATTTGTGGACCATCCACTGTAGAAAGTCTTCATCATAATAAATACATTCTTGTGATTGTTGATGATTTTACAAGGTTCACTTGGGTTTTCTTCCTAAGGCTGAAATCCGAAACAGCCTCAGAGCTCATAAATTTTATCAAAGGAATAGACCAATGACTTCCGAACAACAAGCCTTCCACTCCGGACCAATGACTTCCGAACAAAGGGAAGAAACCAATGACTTCCGAACAACAAGCCTTCCACTGCGGACCTCCTCTTAAGCAAAAATATGGATGGTCTCAGGAGGAAATTCATAAGGCATTAGAGGACAGCATCCGAATTCAAGCTCTAAAAGACAATGCCGATCCGATGCGTGGCATCTCTCCTCTTTGCCGTGAAGGCATTCTTCAAGCACAAGAAATCGTCCCAACCCTCTACTACGATCTTCCGACCATTGACACTGATCAGCTGGATCTTCCTCTTTCCCCTTACAGCAAATTTTACACTAAGTTTGCTCCGCTTCAATCAAACGATGATCCGGAAGTGATCATCCAGACAGAGCGAGAAAGGCTCAAAACCTTCTATGAAAAGAATGCTCAACCCTTCAAGGAAGTATGGACAAGGAAGAGGATCACCAAAGTTCAAGGCTTCGGAAGAAAATTTTTAGTAAAACTTGAGCTGAACTGTCCCCTATTCCGTTTCCACCTCCTCCGGAACAAGCCAACTCCCCGGACTGTTACTGATGCGGATTTTACTTCAATGAATCCAAACGACATCCTCACCCTAGCTGCTTACTTCAGAGAAAATCAAAAGGATGACATCAGTATGGGTTCTTACCACGCAACTCTCAGCTTTCTTAAAGATTACGTTGCTGAGTTCTGCCGATGTGACTACGAGCTTGCACACCTCTACGGAACCGAACAATTCGTTGCCAAGATCGACTTTGTTCTTCCGGAAGCTAAAATTCTGGCAGATGGTCCGATTGAAGAGCCAGTTCTAGGGTATGTCTACACCACCAGAAGAACAAACAAGAAGGACTTCTTCCGAGTCCTTGATAAACACCTAGTTCCGACCACAGCTCTGAAAAAGTTCATATCCCGGGCGTCCAAGTCTAATGCTTCTGAACAGGTCAAAGCAAAGTTTTGTAAGTCAACTGGCGTGGTACATTGCAATGTGAGAATGGTTGTTCAGAGCCTACACCTTCATCAAGGAAGAAATGAACTAAGCATGCTGGATTGCTAAGTTCACTTAGGGGGAGATTGTTGGAACCTGAAAGTGAACCTCTAGAAATCCTAACTCCTTATCACGAAGTGTGTAAATTCCGAAATGAAGAGTTGTCCGGAACCTGTCCGGACCAAGTAGGAAGGAAAGAAGAATGAAGTCATTCCGGAGCTGATCCTCATGTCCGGAATGCATGCTGATCCGGAACCAACCTTCATGTCCGGAATAATACTTGTCCAGAATGAGGTCATTTTGTCTGTTGTGCATTTATTACTTTTGTCCTGTATTTGATGTAACGTTTCATAGGACTTAGTCTAAAGTTGTATTTGGACAATCAGAATGTCAGACTTATGTCTTTTGTCCGGTCCTATGTAAACACTTGGGTTAATTCGCTGTAACATTCACTCCTATTTATAGGAGCATTCAATACAAGTCAACAACGGCTCTTTTTACTCACTTTTGTCATTCATACTAAGTTCTCTCAAAACATTCTTGTTCTTAATTTATTAGCTTTACCTTGATCATTCATTCTCAATCACAATTTATGTCTTGATCATATGTTAAATACATTAACTTAGACTTGTCTGTTCTTTCCAGACTTGACTAGAACATCAATTAGTAAGCAGATATTGATCTTAAGCATTCATTCAAGGTTTGAGTTCTTAAACCTTGTCCCTGCGCATTGATCTTGTTCTCACATATCTCTTTATAGTCTCTATTAGTGTTCCGGTTAACCACACATGCTCAACTAACGACATATACAGCATGATGTGCGTTTTCATGGATAAGCATACTTTTCACATTTTTCCTAAAGTAACTATGAGTGAGATTTAAAAAAAATAATTTGGTTACTTTATCTGATTATACTTATTAATGAGGTTATGTCCTATCAAATTCATTCGGCTAACGACCATCCACCACACAGAAGAGTGGTGGGTGAGAGTGGACACCCATTCAACGACCATCCTCTAGGTCGCTTCCTTATACCCTCTTTATAGCATGGTTTCGTGAATGAGGCGTACTAGCGATTTGATAGACTATTCATATATGTATAATATATTAAACATTTAATTATATATAGTATAAGATCTATTTTAAAATATTTAAAAATACAAGATTTAATCTTTTATAAATTAAAATTTTTAATTTAATTAAATTTAAACCAATTTATTGATTTATTAATTATCTTGAAATTAATAAATTAATTAAATTAATAATAAGATCCATAAGGATAATATTATTTAATCTTATAATCAATCATTATCTAGTCTAAGATTATCTCCTAACATTTAGGGTTTTATTTAATTATTTAATATAAGAAAATTTCGGTTTTGGCAGATATTATAAGAGATAACTACTAAATAACAACCATATAAATCAAATTAGGTAAGAAAATTCAAAATTTCTTTATTTACTGTGCTCACGTCGGGAGCATTAAATCTCATGTCGTGAGATCAGTCTGACAGAAAATAAAAACTATGAATTTTATTGTTCTCACATCGTAAGCATTAAATCTGACGTCGTGAGATTAGTCAGACAGAAAAATTGTTTTGTTCAAGTTCATCCAATGTACAAACAATGTTGGCCATACCAAGGTTTTGATATCACTGATGGGTTTTGATACCACTGATGGGTTTTATAGATTACAATTACTATGTGCGTGCGGAATTTCACTTAACATTTAAGGGGACATGAAACCTAAAGGATCTATGTCTTTAACACTTTCAATTTAACATGTCATGAACAACAAAATAACTTGATAACCTAATGAAGCCCTAGTATACTCAAATTAGAAGAATTAGGGTTACATACCTTTGATTTGTTGTAGCAAACAAATAACTTCAAACTCCTTACAGAAAAACCTTGGAAAGAGAACACCAGAAATCTCGTGCCTCTAATGGCTCACACCCAAAACACTAGAAACCTTAGAATGAAGAGGTAAGAGAGATGAGACTAAGAATTTTCGTTTATATGCTTCTAAGAAGGAGCCATACGAAAACTCTAGCTCAAGGGGTTTATATAGCTGCTGGATATCCCAAAGAAACCCTAGATAATAATAACCCATAAATAGGTAATTATCTAGTTCCCTAATTATCTATTTGGAGCATTATAGATTACCATAATAGGGTATCAAAACAGCATAAGCGTAGAGGTTTCTAGAATCTCTCTCTTGCTCAACTATTGAACAATTACAAGGTAACCCTTTTACAATTAATTAATTCCAATTGCTACAAAATTAATTCCAAATAAATTCTAATCAATTCTTAATTAACTCTAACGGATTTCAAACCAATTATTTAACTATTGACCTCATGTTAATCTATTAATAATAAATTAACATATCAATTATCTATTTCCAA
The DNA here is from genome assembly GCF_052849685.1 of Lactuca virosa. Taxonomy (NCBI): domain Eukaryota; kingdom Viridiplantae; phylum Streptophyta; class Magnoliopsida; order Asterales; family Asteraceae; genus Lactuca; species Lactuca virosa. The sequence goes on from NC_136433.1 coordinate 332,214,444, forward strand.
TTAATATATAAATCACATAATATATTAACAAATTATTTATCTCACTTTTTCCTAATATCATTTCTAATTGTTTCTGGTTATAAGGGCACCCGAAAGGACTTTGCTAATTGTTAAAGATTATACTAATATAGTTATTGGCTTAGAGACCTAATCCAACAATTTGTGCATTGGTGAGTGGTGGAATTTGGTTAACAATGGCGGGGTATAGTAGACAGTGGTGGAAGGATGAACAACAAAACCGACACTAGAGATAATCCCTACCTCGAACCCCACTCTGCTCGCTGATGCTCCCTCCTTAGTAACCTCCTCACTTGCTGAATACCATATATTCTACTACACTGTCCATGTCTACCACTAGAACCCACTTCTTACTTCCTTCTCTACTTATTAAAAAGTGACTTTGAAATCAACCTCTACAATATATAAACAATAAATTCGATCCGGCCCATCAAATATACAATAGATCAATTCATATAAACGGGAAATGAGGTTCATCGTTTTTGACATCCAACCTTAAAATCGAGTTCAAATTAAGGTTGCCATGTTCATCTTTATTACTTAGTGATCATTATGAAGAGGAATCTTGATTTTTGTGGAAGATACATAAAGACACAAAAGAGATGACCTTATTCCTCGTTTTTACTATATATAGGGTTGGATAGTAATCGATTGAGAGTGGGAATACGATATTTACAATGACTTACAAGTCATGTCTTCTCTCTTGGTTTTCTTATTGTATAAAGGAGGTCAAACCCGGAAAAAAGAGAAAAAAAAGGACAATGGTGGAAGAATGATAAATAAGACTGTTTTGTGGGATGGGCTCAATGGGTATGGTGTGTGTGTGTGCGTGTGAGAGAGAGAGAGAGGAGTAGGGTCCATATTTATTCTTAATAAATTTAAATCAAATAGAAAAACATAAAAAAATATAACAAAAGGGCATTTTAGTCTTTTCAGTTTTTCGAGGGACCAAAAGCACAAGAAAGTAGCACAAAAGGACCATCAATCCAAAATATTTTTGGTTTGGACCATTTTCCGGAAAAAAAATGAATACCATATGGACCATTTTTGTTGTTTTGTCTTAAAACAATTACTCTTAAACTCTAATTATTAAAAAAATCATTTATACAGAAATCATTAAAACTCTTTTCATTAAAACTTTAAAACTATAATTTTAGAGTTATTAAAAATGTTTCAAAAATATAAAATGCTGAAGTCATAGCCCATTTACATATTTATATGTCATAAGAATAATATAAACCAAAATTTGCGAGAATGTGAATGTCATATGCAGTCACGTCGCGTCCTTTCGTTTGTAAGACCTAGAGGGACTCGATAAAGACTAATAAACAACGAATAATAATAAATCCTAGTGGGCATACACAATAGTGACATATTATATTAATCATATATGTAATACCAATTTTGTGAATTATATATATATATATATATATATATATATATATATATATATATATATATATATATATATATATATATATATATATGTATGTAAGTGTGTATGTATGTATTAGCATGTTTAATTTTAAATTTTTCATATTAGAAAGATGTATTGGTGAATGAAGTCTACTGGAGTTGAAGAAGAAATGTTAGTATAAATGATAAGAAATTTTAGCACTTTATGCAATGCATCGAGTAAGGGGGACGTGATGCATATGTGAGGCGGTGATTGATATAAGTAAAGTAAATAGTGTAAACAACATACTTTTAGAAAAATGGATGCGGAATGATAGGAACACGACGTATTTTAAAGTAGATTGCTAATGTTATTTAGTGATGAATATTAGTGATAAAAATAAGATCGTCAGGATTGAGCATCAAATGTGGCATGTAAAGAATGTTGTATGTAGTGCGTACGCGGTGACAAATAGAATGTGGAAATTGTTGGATTAGGTATCTAAGCCCATAACTATTATTGGTATGTACTTGACCCGAGATTAGCATGGTCCATTTGGGTTGCATGGCATCGGAACAATTTGGATAGACGTTTGTGAGGAAAGGATATTTATGATTTCTTAATATATCATAAGTTCTAATATATTAATATTATTTAATTAGTATTGATCAAGAATTAGTTTGGAATTAATGTTGTGATTAAAAGAGACTAATTAAATAAATGGGGATTGATTTGGCAAATCATTCATTCTTATAAAGTGGGCTTATGATCCATAATTCTTCATGTTAGGCTAAACCCATGTGGTGACCCATGGATACTCCATGGAGGTTAAAACCCATGGATCATGAGGAATGTGGAAAGTCATGAGTTACATGGTGTAACCCTAATGTGCACACTATATAAGAAGCCTCATAGTTCATGAAATTGGTACTAAGGAGTTACTAGTGATAGACACATGAGGGCTAGCCGATTTTTTAGTGTAAATAATCTTCTCTCAAGTTATTCCAATTGTTGGTGGTGTTGTGTGAACCATTTGAGGTGCAACACTTGGGGCACTAACCTTTTTAAAGGTACAAGGAATCAAGCTACAACAAAAGGTATGTCATTCAACTATATTTCATATTGTATATACTCCATAATATGCTAGTTAGGATGATACCTTGGAAAATTTATATTTGCATGTATCATAGAGAAAACATAGATCCAATGTATATAGGGTTGCATGTACACCATAAGAGTGTTAGAATGCTCAAAACCTAACAGTGGTATCACAGCCTAGGGTTGTTTTCAATTATACTTGATGCTACTTGCTTGAAAAGTATGAAAAAACTCGTTTTTGTGCATTTTGGACAGTGAACTCGCCGAGTCTACTCACAAACTCATCCAACTCGTCGAGTTTGTTCATGCACTCAATGAGTTGGAGCTCCTGACAGCATATTTTTGAGTTTTAAGGCTGAAATTGGTCTAGGATCATTACCCTAAGCTGTTTTTGAACTTATAAACCTGTTTTTGATGTGCTAATGATCATGCTAATCCAATTCAAAAGATAATTGTCAAAGTTTCATGTTTTGTATTAGTTTAATGGTTAGGCTAATTACATGAAAATTGTTTGATTTGAATTGTTTTGTTCATATGAGTTTAATCTAGATCATGAAGATTGCTAGATATGTTTGTTAGTTTATTTGGTGATTTAAATGGCCATTAATGGATTCCATAACTTGTCCTCAAGTTATGGAAAACCAAAATTTTTTCCTTTAAAAAGTTATTAAAGCCATAGGTTATAAACTTGAAGAGTCTTTTCCCATAAATAGTTTTATGAACTCCATAACTTGTCCTCAAGTTATGGATTCTCAAGAGTCTCTCCATTAAAGCTATATTAAACTCATATGTTATGGATTCCAAAAGTTTTTTGAATTGTTCAAAACTTGCCCTCAAGTTTTTGAATTTGTAATGTTACCCCTCAAGTATACTTTAGTTCCAAACCCTAGAATTTTAAAGTTTAAAATTCTACCCTTATACTATTATAATATTATAGGCTTAATATTTATATATATGTATAAGAACAAAGTCAGTATTACCGTTAGTAGACCTCATTCACGAAGCTGGTCTATAAGGGGGGGGGGGTGTAAGGTTATTGCCTATAAAATGGTAGTTTAATCGGTGTCCACTCTCACCCACCGCTTCTTTGACTGCTGGTGGGTCGTTAGCCGAACGGGTAGGATAGGACTCTAATTCTCCCTTCATTAAAAGTATAATGATAAATACTAAGTAACTAAACACTTATAAATTCCCAAATCTTAGTTACTTAGGAAACTGTGAATATGGTGCTAACCCATGAAATTGCACTTTGCACCTTGTTAAATGGATTAGTGGAGCGTGTGTGGTTAATCAGCACACTAATCTGGACTGACAATGCGTGGAAAATGGTAGCTTGATGTTAATCAGAGATCAATGGAACGTGTGTGGTTAACCGACACATTGATTAGGTGGTTGTAACATTGGGTGTACCATGTTAATTTGCATGGTTATTCACACCTTGTTTGTGATCCTCGGCATCCCAGTCACAAACTTGAAGGGTACACTTGAGATTTAAACATGCCATTGAATTGTTCAATGAATCTCAAAGGATCTAAGAGTTTCAATTCACTTAAAACCTAAAATTCTTTTTCGTTTTTCGTGGTGGAAATTGGTAAATCGTCGTTTACCTACCTTCAAATATTTTGCAGTTTGGATTACGGCATCCCTCTTCCAAATTGTAAAATATTGTGTTGGGTCCTAGCCTTAATATTTCATTTGGGTGTTATATTCAGGACTTAAATCAAATAACTTGAATTTCTCCCATTGTAGATGTCTAGTTCAGACAACTATGGTCTTCCCAAATCCTTTGGAACAAGCTTTCCTCTTGAAGATGATGTCCCGCGGTTGGATCGTGGAAGTCATACTTCACTTCCTTCAACCCCTCCAATAATTCTCCGTAACCCACAAGTTCTAGGTCACTCAAAGCCCTATTGGCAGGAAGGAAAGTCTGTGTGTACTCACGTCTTGGAGATGAAGTAACATACTGACAAGCTGGGAGAGTTGGGTGTCGAAGTCTCAAGGAAGTTGGCTATTGACTAGGTTCTTCAATCACTTCCTAAGTCATATAGCGGGTTCTTTAAGGACTACTATATGGGAGATCACGACATGACCCTTATTGATCTTACCTATTTGCTTGTTGTTGCTGAATCAGCGATGATTTGGTGAACTGGAAAAGCAAATTTGATTGGAAGATCTACTCTCCAAACTTCCATGGACATTGACAATGGTAACATCGGAAGTCCAGAAAAGCTTTCTCTTCCCAATGGAAAGGGATTGGCCATGGTCAAGTCATTTCACCAAATGGTAAAGAGAAATACTAAGTATGAGATAGTTCCTTGTACCCTTCGTAAAGAGTCCATATGTTTCTATTGCCAAGAGAAGGGGTACTGGTTGCAAAGCTACCAGATTTACTTGAAAGATTGCAAGGATGGTAAAGTCAAAAATTTTTTACTCTACTTTCGGTAAAGTCCACTGTCTAACTCTATTAAGTTCCTATTTGGAGATTCTTAATACATGATGTAATGTAATTACATTTTGATGTTTTGAAGGATCGAAGAAGAGAAAGGAAGCTTAAAGGAAGAGTATGTTGTATCTGGTCGCGAAGATGGATTTCAATCGCATGGTTCGATGATCATATTCTTGAGCTGCTGCTTAAAGAGTTATGATAAATTGCTTAGGAATAGATGACAACATAATTTTCATATGTATTTGCATTGTAAGTATAAGGTTTCCACAATTTTTTTATAAATAAAGAAATTTTTCGAAATTTATTTTATTTTAAGTTTCCTTACAATGGCATTTGTGAAAATTGTTGCTTATATGTTTCCATTGATAGCAATGTTTGAAAAATGGATTTGATTCTTTCGTTTGTGGTAGTGTCATAATTTTCCAAATAAGGAAAGACTCTCATCACCCAAGTTTCAGTTGGATAGAAACTTAGAATCATGCAACTTGTATTGTGTGATGAATGAGAACCTTTGTCCTTGGGAAATTAAGACTAATTCCTTGTTCACATGTATATGTGAGTCAAGTGAAGGACTAGGGGATCAGGTACACTGGGTGTGCGCTGGTCAGGTCCACCATAGAGAACGATAAGACTATTCGTCATGATTTACTAAATTTTAGTAAATATGGTTATGCTTACAAGTTTAAGTATAATTCTGAATAATTGGAAAAGTTCAATGTATGGCAGAACGAATGAGAAGAATCAAATTAGGCAGAAAGATAAAAGTTTGTCCAATCTGAAAGATGGTAGAGTACTTTAGTATCGTGTTTTATGATCATCTTAATGATTATGAAAACCATGTCACAATTGATCCTCTAAGGATATCTTAGTGCATTTGTATGGCTAAGAAGAGGAACCGTGAATTGTTGAAATGGTTAAATCAAGAAGATAAATCATACTTCATTCCAAAATCGAGTCTTAGAGTAACATTCCAAGATCGAGCCTTAAGTGACATGATCTTAATAAAGGTTTAAAACACTTATCTAATGTAGAGTAAAAGTTTTCTACTCTTGTACATTTGAAATTGGTAAGTTGTGATGTTTTGGATAAAACAAAGACCAACTAAGGCCAATTGTGTGAAGTGTTTGTCTTGATTAGAATCCGCACTAACTCCTGACTATTGGTTTGTCAAGTAATGTTCCTTGACAAAGTGAATCATATATGTCAAGAGGTTAGTGGGAGTCTTAAAGATCTTGACAAGTTTCAAGAACTAATCAAGAAAAAACCTAATGTTAAACACTAGCACACGACTTGAGGTTTGTGACCTATCGTGTTGACATATTCTTGTTTATGTTCCCATTCCAGTTAAAGTTAACTATGCATATGAGTTCTGAGAGTTCTTAATTGGTTGCATAACAACCTGGAAGCAATGGTAGGCCCTTGTGCTGCCAGGTGGAAAGAAATTAAGAATGAACCAGTTCAATCCATATGAGTTTGCTTTTGTCACTGACCTTGTCTTGTGATTATGGTTTTCACAAATTCACATGAATAGGAACACATACACCATAAAATCAAAGTGTCATAAGGTTTCTCTCCGATTCATGAAAATGATGGTGAGGAAACGCTTTCACTAAGTAGATTTTAAGGAGATAGAATTGTCATATTTGCATTCTCAAATTCGATTATGATTACGGCATCCCTTTTCATAATTCGAATAGTGAGAAATGGCAAAGGTCTAAACATTTCAGACTTATGGTTGTAAGTTCTAAAATTGTTTAGAATCACATGTGAGCTGTCTAAGGAAAGGTGTATGATTTTGAGAAGCCTAGATAAAGTCTTATCGAAGCATCTCGTATCAGAAATCTAAACTTTGGTAAGAAAGTCAATAAGTATTGATTTCTAGAAGTCCAGCTGATTTATGGGTACATCTCAAAGCTAGTGGGGGCATAAGTGTTATGCTGGTAAGATAATAATTATTATGCTAGTGGGAGCATAATTATTATGGAAAGTGTTGCAAGTTAGCAATATTAATTATAGAAAACAAAGTTTCAAATCACAAGTTGCAGGGTTTGAAAAGTTGTTTTGCTATAATTAAGGGAGAGGAATTCATACTTCATTTTAATTCTAAAAGCTTAGATTGAGTTTTTAACCAATTTTAGTCATATATATATGAATGTTATGTTGGAATGGGTCAACATAAGGAAATTCTATATATGGAAATGTTAATTGTGTTCTCAAAAAATGATTATGATTATGGCATCCCTTTTCATAACTCGAATTGTGAGAACATGGCAAATATAAAAATTTATAGCAAAAGACTGATTAAGTATCATGTCTTTATGGTATAGGATCGATTTCATATGCTATAATATTCTCGTGTTATAATTTTCCAAATGCCTAGGGCGTTAAGAGGGAAAAAGGAATAGAACCGGATTTGACTAAAGTGGTTAAACAACTGTTAAGGACAATCTAAGGTTCACCAAAGATTGATCGCTTAAGGACAGTTGGAAGTATAGTAATGGAAAGACCATATTGACAATATTATGAAAAGATATGAGTCTATTAATAATGAATTTTCGTATGGCCAATATGGAATGTTTCCATATCGGGAGCTGAAGAATAGATGAGAAAGTTAGAAACTTTTATGCAACAAGGATGTTCAAAGGAATGTACTTTGAATTTGAGACTTCATTTCCATGGAATTGTCTTGTAACAATCTCCAAAGGAATATTTTGTAATATCATTGGTCAAGTCTCTGTGACTTTTGGCACCTAGACATTACAAAAGAATCTTTGCATGATAGTTTAGAATCTAACACTTTCTAGCAGTGACAAGAGTTTGGAATTCTTACACTTGCAATAAGGATTTGAAATTTTGAAATGAGCATCATTGAAATGTTTTTCAATTGATCTATTTCACAAAGTAAGGACCATAGACAAACATAGTGTGCATGCTTGGAGCATGGCATAACTATTGTTTAGACAACCATAGTGTGCATGCATGGAGCATGGCATGACTATGGTTTTAATTCAAGTATTAAGTTGATTATTCGAAACATTATACAATGAATAATGACTAATCAATATGAGACTCAAAAGTTTTGAGACCATATAGGATTAGTATTATTCTTGTGTTTCACTTTGCATGTTTTGACTTCCCGAATAACTAGGTTATTCAAACCATCCACAGTCGATCATACTTTGGAAGTAGGGAGAGAGGCATGACTGTCATGAATGGGTCTGTAGAGGTGTGTTTTGGTCATAGCACAAGTTTGCTACAGTGTTCATGAGTGCTCCTGGAATAAAATTCGAGTTTTGGATTCAACCCACGCTCATTTGAATCACTTCATGGATATTATCATGAGTGATCATGAGACGATAATATATTATATTCTTCAAACAGAGACATGTGAGTTGTAGTTGCAAGTCGGTTGCACATTGACATATGTAAACGTACCAGTAACTTGGTTGTTATAAAACATATCGTTGTGTGTAATTTGATGAGTAAGTACAAGCGAGCATTTGGGTCAAAGTTTATCCGTTCCTTTTACCCCATGAGGATAAAAGCGATATCTGTGGGCCCCTCGATGATTTAGTGATGACACTCCAAAGTGCTTGGCCAAGCCTGACTGATTTGATTTGGTCAATTAGTCGGTTGTCATAAATCAGAAATCGGGAAACAACAGATGGACAGAGAGAATGATTATAATCCATGATTAAGTCCATATAATATCCAAAATGGAGGAATATATGATCCCTTATCTAATGGACATGTCATTGACTAGATCAGAGTTCCACAACGGCTTTTAATAGTTACAATTGCTAGTCGGGTTGGAGTCATGCTTGCAATAATAGTTATTAGACTTATCCAAGTAGGAGACTGTTGGATTAAGTGTCTAAGCGCATAACTATTCTTGGTATGTACCTGACCCGAGAGTAGCACGGTCCATTTCGGTTGCATGGCATCGGAACAATTTGGATAGACTTTTATGAGAAGAGGATATTTATGATTTATTAATATATTATAAGTTCTAATATATTAATATTATTTAATTAGTATTGATCAAGAATTAGTTTGGAAATAATTTTGTGATCAAAATAGAGTAATTAAATAAATGGGGATTGATTTGGTAAATCATTCATTCTTATAAAGTGGGCTTATGATCCATAGTTCTTCATGTTGGGCTAAACCCATGTGGTGACCCATGGATACTCCATGGAGGATAAAACCCATGGATCATGAGGAATGTGGAAAGTCATGAGTTACATGGTGTAACCCTAATGTGCACACTATATAAGAAGCCTCATAGTTAATGAAGTTGGCACTAAGGAGTAACTACTGATAGACACATGAGGGCTAGCCGATTTTTGAGTGTAAATGATCTTCTCTCAAGTTATTCCAATTGTTGGTGGTGTTGTGTGAACCATTTGAGGTGCAACACTTGGGGCACTAAGCTCTTTAAAGGTACAAGGAATCAAGCTACAACAAAAGGTATGTCATTAAACTATATTTCATATTGTATATACTCCATAATATGCTAGTTAGGATGATACCTTGAAAAATTGATATTTGCATGTATAATAGAGAAAACATAGATCCAATGTATATAGGGTTGCATGTACACCATATGAGTGTTAGAATGCTCAAAACCCAACAGAAACGACCTCTGTCAGTCATTTTCTAGTTCTGACTCCAAAAAACACACACTTAATGTGTAATTTCACATTAGGAAACTTGGAGAATGCTTGAATCAAGCGATAACAAAATTCAATCCATAAATCATCTAAATCAAGAAAAGACATCTTTATTCCTTCAACCTAGTCAACATAATATTTAGTGAAGTTGAATATATTAGTGAAACCCTAGGTATAATCCGAAATTTTGGGATGAAATTACGTTTATGGTGTTGTAATAACTCTAATGAATCCATTATAATGTCGATATATGATTTATATGATGAATTGAAGAGATTTGTTTATGAAACATAATTGGGTAAATTCTTAAATAAAGAGATTATGTTCATAACTTAATGATTTAGGTTATTTAAAATGGTCTAATGTGAAAAATAACTCATATAAATGAATGTGTTAGATTATATGAATGAATTAGATATGGCCATGCATTACTGAATTGCACATTGTACATGGTGGGTTGTGCCTACACACAAAAGTACATTGTATTAATGGACTAAGTCATTAAAATGACTTAATCATAGAGTATAACTAATATACATGGTTGAGAACCATAAATTTTTTAATAAAAGGGAACCTACTTACGTGTTGTAAGGTGGTATATTAGATTTTAAAACATATGTTTATATGTGTATTTTAAGTGATTTAAGTGGAAGAACCGAGCATAGGAGTTGGATGATTGGAGTATCATCCTCACAAACCTTGATAAAGTGAGTAATTATATATCTTGTAGTACTAATCTATTATCATATAGTGTGACATCCCCTAATTTCTCGGCCAAAATAGACCGATTTAATTTATTCTTTTTAAAATAAAATCAGAGTAATCCTTTTAAAAGATGTTGCGGAATTTGTTCCCAAAACCAAACATGATAAAAATTTATCAAAACCTTTCTTTAAGAAATATATATTTTTATTTCATAACAAAACCTCGGGATGTCATGTTCCGATACAGATCAAAAGCATAAACAAGACATTATAAGCCTTACAACAGTTATTTACAACTACTGGCCTATAATCCAAAAATCACTCATCATCATCATCTGACTATGCTCGGGGTCCACTACCTGTAATATAAAAAGCTGAGTGGGTCAGGCTTGGTAGCCTGGTGAGTAAATAGGGTTTTCAACCCACAATAAATAAATTTATTATACTTAAACATCAATCAATCAACCAAATTACCCCAACCTCATTATCTTATTTATTTCTTAAGGATTTACCTTAAGATTCAACTATCACTCACTCCTAAGGATTCATCCTAAGGAATACGCAAGAAGTCACATCATCGTCAGGGTTTATACAACAGGCACTAAATTCATAGCTGCCAGGGTTTATACAACATGTGCTAAGTCCATAGCTCTTATTTATCGACAATATTATTCACAGTAATCGCCCTGCATACATGTCAGTGGGTTGTTAGAGTACGACTGATGAACATATAGTTCACACACCTACAGGTTGCAAGCCTGCTAGTGTTCCACAGACCGTCTAGAATAGTATGTGGTTATCATCCATACTCTGCTGAATGACGGGGGCCAACGTTTGGGTAAGGGCTTTTCTCATATTTCACCACTCTCCCTCAACTCATGATCTCATTTCACCACTCACCCTCAACTCATGATCTCATTTCACCACTCACCCTCAACTCATGATCTCATTTCACCACTCATCCTGAACTCATGATCTCATTTCACCACTCACACTCATCTCATGATCTCAATTCACCACTCACCCTCAACTCATGATCTATATTACTGGTCATCTCATTTATCCAACTCACCTTTCATCACACACCCACTATTTCATCTACCCATGTTTTACCCAACATTTTTGTAGATAAAAATACATATACAGTTTAAATTATTTAAAAACCTGTATAACTCATTCCTTCAACATCCATCTCAAATAAACAAACAATATATATTCACACAACACGTATTTTATATAAAATACTTCATATCTATGTGTAAGGTGAAAGTGACTACACACTCACCTGATTTAATGAAAATCGGGCAGCACTTCGTTTCCTAAAACGATCGTTTCTAATAAAACCGGGAGTTTTATTGAGAAACCGGGTTGTGCAAGGGTCGGGCTTCGAAACCGAAAAGATAAAATTCTCGGGCTTCTCGGGCACTTCGGGACGTGTTTCGGGTGCTATAATCGATATCGGGGCTTCGGGGGATGTTAAAATGGTGAAAATATTGAAAAATGGGTGGAAAGTGCCAATTTTCCAAAAGTACCCGGGAAGGCTCTCAAGCCTTATATTTATAGGGGGAGGCTGCTAATCGGACGGTTGGAAAGATGCCACGCGGCAGCAGATGCGAGGAGGCAGCACATGGCTCGCACGTGCGAGGGTCTTGCTGCTGATCGCTGATTGGACCGATGTCTAGTCCGAGGAGGAGGGGTTCGTGGCACCCTGCGAAGCTCGGATGCGATGAGTCACAGCGACACGGTGCGCGCATGCAAGGTTCCAGCGTATCGGACGCATCATCGACTTCGGACACCTGTGCGACACGCATCGCTTCTCGGACGTGCAATGCAGCTGCTTCGGATACGTGGCCAGCTCAAAGCGAGGGTGACGTGGCTGGCACTATTCGTGCGAAAATTCTCGAAAATTGTGCCCAATCTTGTAAAATCCATAACTTTCGCATACAAGCTCCGTTTTTGGCGTTCTTTATATGCACGCGTAGGTAAAAGTACGCTCTACAACTTTCGTTTAGACTTCGTCGGCTAATTATGAATTTAATTATTTTATTATTATTTTTAACAGACCGGGACAGGAAATCCGTTAAAAATTCATAACTTCTTCATCCGACGTTCGTTTTCGTCTGTCTTTTTACCGTTGTACTACTATTTACGAGACCTTTGATTCTCATTTAGGTTGTGTCGGCTAAAAATCACTTGATCTAAAATTCGAGTTTTTAGCTGTCTACTGCTAAGCCGAAACTTCGCAAAATCATAACTTCCTCATACGAAGTCAGATTTGGGCGTTCTTTTTACACATACTCTCGGTTTGACGAACACTACGACTTTCGTTTAGATCACTAAGGCTAAAAAGTAGCTTATCAAAAACTCACTTTTTACGACATTCGGCACCCTGCCGGTTTTGTCGCGAAACTTCGACACGTCATAACTTCTTCGTTATAACTCGGATTTCGGCATTCTTTATATATCCGTAATCCTTGTCACGACCGCTACAACTTTCTTAATAAATATCGGCTTTATCTAATATTTATTTTTGACGCTCATTTTTACTCTTAATTAATTAAACCCTAATAATTAAGCATAAAACACATAATTTTCACATAATATTCACATAATTCCTTTTCATTTCTTCTAAATGAGTTACAAAGGTTAACCTAGACTATCACGTCAATATTAATGCCTAGCCTAGAAACACGGGCATTACAATTCTCTCCCCCTTAGGATGATTCCGTCCCCGGAAGCACACATCGACAAACAACTACGCGTAGCGACTCATCATGTCACTCTCCGTTTCCCAGGTGAGATTTGGCCCGTTCGTATGTTTCCAATGCACAAGCACTAAATCGACCATCTTGCGTCACAACTTCTTAGTCTTACGGTCAACGATTGCCTCAGGTTCTTCAACTAACCTCTTGTTTTCATCCAACCTTAATTCAGAAATGCGAATTATGTCGGGCACATCTCCCATGAACTTTCTCAAATAACACACATGAAAGTTGTGATGAATACCCTCCAGTTCTTCCAGTAGTTCTAGCTTGTAAGCTGGATTCCCGATCCTCTGAAGAACTTTAAATGGTCCAATAAACCTTGGACTCGACTTTCCCCTTCTATCAAACCTTATAAGTCCCTTCCACGGCAAGACTTTAAGTAAAACCGAATCTCCAACTCCGAATGATATCGGTTGTCTTTTCTTGTCAGCATAGCTCTTTTGACGATCTTGAGCAGCTAAAATCCTTTCCCTAATCATTTTCAACTTTTCACCAGTCTGATGGACTATTTCAAGTCCCATAAACTGCTTTTCCCCAGCTTCCAGCCAACATGACGGCATTCGACACTTTTCCCCATACAAAGCGTGATAAGGTGCCATCTTGATGCTTGAGTGGAAACTATTATTATAGGAAAATTCTACTAGAGGTAAGTGTTCATCCCAGTTACCTTGGAATTCCAGGGTACATGCTCTCAATATATCCTCCAATGTTTGAATTATTCGTTCGCTCTGACCATCGGTTTGCGGATGGTATGATGTATTCAAACACAACTTGGTACCCAATTCCTCTTATAGACTCCTCCAAAACCTTGAGGTAAAACGGCTGTCACGATCGGATACAATCGTTAACGGAACACCGTGAAGCCTCACAATTTCCTTCACATAAGAATTCACAAGTTTATCCATAGACCATTTCTCGTTAGCGGCTATGAAATGCGCACTCTTAGTGAAGCGATCAACGACCACCCAAATCATGTCGTGACCGTTCCTTGTTCTGGGCAGTTTAGTCACAAAATCCATGGTGATGTCTTCCCATTTACCCATGGGTACAGGTAAAGGTTCTAAACTCCCATACGGTTTCTGATGTTGTGCCTTAATCCTAGCACAAGTTACACACTCGGCCACATACTTAGCAACATCGAGCTTCATCGTCGGCAACCAGTAATAGGGTTTTAGATCCCTATACATTTTCGTACTGCCAGGATGAATCGAGTACATGGTTTTGTGAGCTTCTTCCATAAGAAGATCTCTTACTCCTCCCGTCTTAGGTACCCAAATCCTATCTTTGAATACCTTCAGTCCTTGACCGTTTGTATCAAACACCAACGTTTTGCCCAAACGTTCCTCCTTTCGGTCATTTCTCTCTAAAGCTTCCTCTTGAGCTTTCTTTATACTTTGCACAATTGTCGAGACAACTTCAATTCTCAACGCTCTTGGCCTTTTCTTTTCAAGATTTACCTTCCGACTGAGAGCATCAGCAACAACATTTGCTTTACCAGGGTGGTAAAGTATCTCACAGTCGTACTCCTTGAGTAACTCTAGCCAGCGTCGTTGCCTCATGTTCAATTACTTCTCCATATCTTTAAGGCGAATACTACCGCTGCCAACTCCAGATCATGAGTGGGGTAGTTCTTTTCATGCTATTTCAATTGCCTCGATGCATACGCTATCACTTTATCCCTTTGGGTCAGAACACAACCTAACCCAACTCCAGAGGCATCACTATAAACTGTGAAGTCATCAACTCCTTCAGGTAACGAAAGAATCGGTGCTTCACACAACTTCTTCTTTAACTTCTCAAAGCTTCCTTATGCTTCTCATTCCAAGTATAAACAGCTCCCTTGTGGGTCAAAGCTGTCAATGGAGTCGCGATCGAAGAAAAGCCTTGGATAAATTAACGATAATATCCAGCTAATCCTAAAAAGCTTCAGATCTCCATAGGACTTTCAATCGTAACCTTCGAGTTACAAAATAAATCCTTATTGAGGACTCCTTCTTCTTCTTAGAATAAGTACTTTCCTCCATTTATTGTAACAGACCGATGGGTCATGTTCTAATGATCTCTCATTGTATAATGCACTACTTAGACTCAGATCTCCTAGGTACAAATTTCAGAACAAACTATACCTCCCTTCATGTTCTAATGTGATACAACATAGTTCAACATGTATCATTTCTAACTACCAAATTCTTTAACAATGAGTGCGATACTTCTATTGATCGCTTTGATCATCTTTCACTTCAATCTTCTGGATTAAGTCAAATGCTACATCGAATTTGGTTCTCCGAACCACATAATAAACTCATTGTAGTCGGACTCGATTCGATATGACCTCTAAGGTCGAAATAACAATTATTTTCTTAGTCATTACCGAAACGATGGTAACGACAAACTAGAATAAGACGAAATCAATTACTAGCTCCTTGGTAACCTTGTGACTTTCCTTGATCCAAGTACGAGTCCTGTGCTTCCGGTAGTATAGGCCTCTACTACCATTCACACCTACTCATACTCGTCCTAAGTATTGTCTCGCAGTCTCCAAATCACCATACAAAAATTTCACATAGTCATTCAATTCATCAGATGAGAAAACCAGGGTTTATATTATTTCCTTGAAACGATTACACAAAGGTTCAAGTTTACCCTATACTATGCCTCTAATAGGCTAAACCACTTGTTACTATTCGCAATACTACTTCATAACTTGATCTCTGGGTATCAAGTCTTTACTTCTACTTCCTAGCGTTGTTATTTGCTTCGTCAAGGATATTCTGAAATTCCCTTGGCGTTGGCGGTGCACTTGGCCTTGTTACTTCATTTTTCTTCGAACAATCCTTAGAAATATGGCCTTCTTCCTTACATACGTAACACACCTCCTTGGGAATCGTACACTCATTGGCGTAATGCCCAATTTCTCCACATCTAAAGCAATTCACCTTCCCGCCACAATTCCCAGAGTGTTTATTTTTGCACTTCCCGCACCATTTTCCTTTACCTCCTCTTTTGCCAGACTTTGAGAACATGTTGCTCTTGTTGGGTCTTGAAGACCCCTCCAATTTCCTCTTCTTGCCAACTTCAACCTTGTTGGCGGTCCTGTCATTGATCATTTCTTCAATAGAATTAGCAACCCAGATAGTTGCCTCAAGAACAGATGCCTGACGTACTGGCACAGTAAGTTCATCCTTACTTTGTTGAAGTAAACGTTTTGTTTCTTCCATCTGTTGATCCAACATCGTACACACCATTGCCTGCACCCCAGCCATCGTGATTGGCTCAGGCTGTGGGTTATCGTTTCCGAATCCACTTTGAGTACTCGCCATTTCGATCTATACACCAATCGTAGGTGAATTTAGATCTTTATTTTCAATAGATATTAAGTATTCGTTATTACTCCGAAACGTTTATATGTTAGTTCTAATATCGTAGTCATAGTTTAGAATCCTACACACATAAGGTTTCCAGATCCGGTCGGCAACATACCATAGATCCGAACAAATAATGGCATATATGGCAAACATATAGCATTTAGCACATAAAAGCATTTTAGGCATCTTTCCTAAAATAAACTAGTGCTCGTGTCTAAAATATGGTAGACACTCATCTCATAATCATCACTTAGCATTCTAAGTTTAAGTCTAGAAATCCTACAATTTCTTAGTTCGCTTAAAATAATGCTCGGATACAAACTATGACATCCCCTAATTTCTCGTCCAGAAAAGACCGATTTAATTTATGCTTTTTAAAATAAAATCAGAGTAATCCTTTTAAAAGATGTTGCGGAATTTGTTCCCAAAACCAAACATGATAAAAATTTATCAAAACCTTTCTTTAAGAAATATATATTTTTATTTCATAACAAAACCTCGGGATGTCATGTTCCGATACAGATCAAAAACATAAACAAGACATTATAAGCCTTACAACAGTTATTTACAACTACTGGCCTATAATCCAAAAATCACTCATCATCATCATCCGACTATGCTCGGGGTCCACTACCTGTAATATAAAAAGATGAGTGGGTCAGGCTTGGAAGCCTGGTGATCATATAGGGTTTTCAACCCACAATAAATAAATTTATTATACTTAAACATCAATAAATCAACCAAATTACCCGAACCCCATTATCTTATTTATTTCTTAAGGATTTACCCTAAGATTCAACTATCACTCACTCCTAAGGATTCATCCGAAGGAATAGGGACAAAGTCACATCATCTCCAGGGTTTATACAACAGGCACTAAATTCATAGCTGCCAGGGTTTATACAACATGTGCTAAGTCCATAGCTCTTATTTATCGACAATATTATTCACAGTAATCTCCCTTTCATACATGTCAATGGGTTTTTAGAGTACGACCGATGAGCATATAGTTCACACATCTACAGGTTGCAAGCCTGCTAGTGTTCCACAGACCGTCTAGAATAGTCCATGGTTGTCGTCCATAGTCTGCTGAATGACGGGGGCCAACGTTTGGGTAAGGGATTTTCTCATATTTCACCACTCACCCTCAACTCATGATCTCATTTCACCACTCACCCTCAACTCATGATCTCATTTCACCACTCACCCTCAACTCATGATCTCATTTCACCACTCACCCTCAACTCATGATCTCATTTCACCACTCACCCTCAACTCATGATGTATATCACTAGTCATCTCATTTATCCAACTCACCTTTCATCACACACCCACTATTTCATCTACCCATGTTTTACCCAACATTTTTGTAGATAAAAATACATATATACAGTTTAAATTATTTAAAAACCTGTATAACTCATTCCTTCAACGTCCATCTCAAATAAACAAACAATATATATTCACACAGCACGTATTTTATATAAAATACTTCATATCTATGTGTAAGGTGAAAGTAACTACACACTCACCTGATTTAATGAAAATCGGGCAGCAATTCGTTTCCTAAAACGATCGTTTCTAATAAAACCGAGAGCTTTATTGAGAAACCGGGCTCTGCAAGGGTCGGGCTTCGAAACCGAAAAGATAAATTTATCGTGCTTCTTGGGCACTTCGGGACGTGTTTCGGGTGCTATAATCGACGCCGGGGCTTAGGGGGATGTTAAAATGGTGAAAATATTGAAAAATGGGTGAAAAGTGCCAATTTTCCAAAAGTACCCGGGAAGGCTCGCAAGCCTTCTATTCACAGGGGGAGGCTGCTGATCGGACGGTTGGAAAGAAGCCACGTGACATCAGATGTGAGGAGGCAGCACGTGGCTCGCACGTGCGAGGGTCTCGCTGCTGATCGCTGATTGGACCGAGGTCTAGTCCGAGGAGGAGGGGTTCGTGGCACCCCGCGAAGCTCGGATGCGATGAGTCACAGCGACACGGGGCGTGCATGCAAGGTTCCAGCGCATCGGACGCATCATCGACTTCGGACACCTGTGCGACACGCGTCGCTTCTCGGACATGCCACGCAGCTGCTCCGGATACGTGGCCAGCTGGTGGTTGTCGAGGCCAACAAAACTAAATAACCCTAAATCTTTTACACTAAAATAGTGTATAGTGGTAAAGGGGTCGATCCACGGAGATTGGTTCAATTTATAACTTTATGGAAAATCTCTTTGCAAAAGTACTTGTAAAATGACAATAAAATAAAAATGGGGGGGGGGGGGTTTAGTTCTTTTTGATTGCTTGACAAAATTAAAACTAACTAGAATGTAAATATGACAAGTAAACAAGTAAAAGATTTGATTAAATTCAATGAAGTGAAATTGGTTGATTTTGGGTACACCACATGGATGACATGGTTGACTTATCATTAGACTAAATAGAATAACACTTGTGAATTGGTTTAACTTGGCTATAGCAATTCATAAGCACAAATTGCCTCAACTCTTCTTAGATATTAAAATGGATATAGGAGCTCTTAACACATTTCCTTAATTGAAGTCACAAAATCAATGAAGCATAAAATCTTGTGAAAATCAATTAACTTTAAGTAGTAAGAGTTACCAAGTCCAAAAGATAATCACATGCTTACATTATCATTATGGAGGAAACATTTCCATGGTCTAAATGAAATGAAAACAAACATATAAACCATTTGTTGCTTACTAATTTGAAAGTCCATTACTTAACCAAGAAATTAGTCAATAAAAATAAGCATTCATTCATCTAAGCTCATGATCAAAGATAAATAAACACAACAAGATGTTTAACTAGAAAACATTTCCATAAATTTCAACACAAGATAATAATAGTCTTCAAAACAACCAATCATCCATGGGATTAAACCCTAATCAACCAAATGAAAGTTTAGCCAAGCATGGCCAAAGTAAAAGAAAGACAATATAGTTTAGTGGTACCAAACATTCTTCTAGTTGCAAGATGGAAAGAAATTACACTAATCTTAAAAAATCTTCAAATCTTCCAAAGCCTCCTTGAGAGAGAATTGTCTGTGTTCTTCAAGTGATAATCGTCCAAAATGCTCCCAAACTCCAGCAGATAAGGTTCATTTCCCGATTCAAAAAGTTGCCCAAAAGCTACCCACCAACTTTCCACAAGTAGACTCAACAAGTCAAAACTCGGAATCAAGTCAGCACATTTCACGCGGACCGCGTATGGGTCCACACGGACCGCGTGGGTCACGCTGAATGTAGGACTTGGGCCATTTAACATGCAATCTAGCCCAATCTTCTCATTCACACTTCAGCCCACATGCACAACTCTTGGTAGCCCAATTATGTTATTCCAAAGCCTCCATTGATGGTCTAATGCTTCTTTAATCCTCCTCAACTTGAATCCTCGTCCAATATAAAATCCAACGGGCATCCCGCTTGTACTGACACCGAGCCCAATCGCCAGACTTCAAGTTCACGAACAAATTGCAAGCCCCTAATAGTCCCGCACTCCTTCCATACCTCCAATGACAAATAGTCTTCGATAAATCCTGCAAATAAGCTCACAAGACTGGAAAGCACCCGGTAAAGGAGAAAAATAACAAAAAGAGAAAATATGCATGAAGATTAAGTAAAATGAGATGGAATGTGCTAAATTAAACTATAAAAAGAAGTAAATAAAATGAAACTATCAAATCACCCCAAGCTTAAACGTTACTTGTCCTCAAGTAAGACAAGACTAAAATGAACTTGGGATGAATTATCCTAGAAAGAAAAAAGAATGAACATCTTAGGTGGAAATTCACAACACGCCCTTAAAATAAAAACATATAATCCATTTTTAGGGGTAAGAATCACTTTGAGGGACGAGCCTTTGTTACCTTTCTAGCAAGGGATACATGTTGATCAAGATGCAAAACGAGCATGCATACTTCACTAGTATGGTTTATGTGACATTGTTTCGTGGTCCAATCTAGCCCACTAGCCATGAGAAAGTGTCCCTCGGTTAGAATGTTCCTCACTCCTCACAACTTCAACCCCACATCAAGAAATAAATCCTAGAGAAAGATAACTCGGGCCAAAAATGGCAAGGAGCGAGCTATGTACAAAAGTTGGCAAACTACAATCATCAAGAAGAGTAAGTGCTTCCACCAAAATATGATCCATGTAGAGCGAACAGTCGAGCACGCGATGAGTGAAGGGCGCCATCGTAGTTGCCAACAAAAATGATATCTAACAAGAAAAACATCAAACTAGAAACTAATTACGTGAACTAGAATCCGAAAAACTAAACATTTACAAAAGCAAACAAATGGATACAACTCCGTGGCCCGGCCTTTTTTTTTGGACAACAAAACCCCAAAGACATGTTACAAAAACAAACACAAATACTTAAGACACAAAGAAGAAAATACTAAAAATATATAACTACACTCGCATTTTATGATTGCGATAATATCCGACTTTTCAAAAGAAATTTTATTTTTTTAACTTCTAAAGACTAGAACCAACAAACATAAGGTTCAAATTCCACAAAATATCAAAACTTTGACTTCTACAAACAAATTGGTTACATATGAAATTTCAAGTGCACGAACTAAATACTAGACTTTATTGAACTTTTTTTTTCTTTTTATTTTATTTATTTATTTATTTTTAGTAAATTGACGCAAAACATTGCGAACGATACTTTTGAAACAGTTTACTTTTGACTCATAAAACAAAACAAAACTGGAAAAGGGGGTAGTTGTCTCTCCTTTATTTTTATTTTTTTATTTTTTATTTTATTTTTTATTTTATTTTTTATTTTTTATTTTTTTGACTCACTATTTTGGTTTACCACAGGAGTTTTACAAGTAAAGCCTGAAAATAAAAATACAAAAGTATATACAACTATAAGCAGAGTCTAAGTCTAACCCAAACAAGAGGCCAAACGAGCACAACTACACTAAGGCTAATTCGAGATCAAGTGGGAAAAATGTGTCTAAATCATAAAGTAGTGAGATTTGATGTGAATTGTTGCAGATAGACACTAAAGATCTCAAAATAGCACAATCTAGTTTTTATTCCTTTCTTTGGGGTTTGATTGTGGCTTGCACGGAGAATTCAGGTGAGGGACTGGTCGGCATGGGGCTAAGTTGTCCCCCTACTTATGCCACACTTGACATGGGTTGATTGATATGCACAACTACTTGCACTCTCTCCCCACATATATATAAGAGAAGAAGCAACAACTGAAAGTCCCTAAGAGCGATTCTTATTTGTTATGTGAGTTTCCAAAAGAATTGTAATTAAGGTGCGTCGTGTCTTTCCAGTAAAGATGTTCGGAGATGAGAATAAAGAGATAACAAAAGTGCATGAATGCTTATGCCCTAGGCTAAATGCCATGCAAAAATAAAAGTGAAAAAGAAGATAAATAAAAAAAATGAATGCAATTTATAGTAAAACGCTATGCAACCTAATTAAAATGCATGATAAATTAAAAAGAAAAGGGAATACCCCACCCCAAGCTTAGAAATAAGCATTGTCCTCAATGCTTGGGGCGAGGCGAAAGTACCTAGACCGGGGGATCTGGAGGAGGATATGGGTATTGGGGGTAAGGTGGAGGGGGATAAGGGTGGGTGGGTGGAGGGTATGGAAAGGGAGGTGGAAGTCGGATGTTCTCGAAATGGTTTTGGGAATGGTGCCACCCCCACATATGGTACATCTGCTGGGACATGATTTGGTTGGAGATGCAAAGAGTCTCGAACCGTTCGGCAAAATTGGGGGGAAGCGGGTAATATCCGGGAGGTGCTTGGGGCTAGGCATGCTGTGGACCATGGGTGGTCTTATCGTCGGGCTCGTCATCCACATATATTTCGTCATCATCTTGATCCTGGAGCACATCCTCATTGACTGACTGAGTGATGGTCCTTGCGAGTCTCCACTGAGTGCGATCGTGGAAGGTGAAGTTGGTGACTCGAGGGTCGGGAAGAATGAGATATCCGACCCCTTGAGGACAATACCATGTGAAGTTCCTCCTGTTCCTTCGGCGGATGTGGTGCATGTTTATGAGAGCGCACTCATCCAAAAGATTTTTCTTGTCAACAGGCTGGTATTCGTCTGGGAGCTCGATGTCAAGACCGCGAGCCAAAAGTGTGACAAATCCCCCAATGCAAATATCACCGGACGTTTTGGTTCTCATGTGTGTGCATTTCTGGAAAAAGAATGAAGCAAAGTCCGGGATTGGCGGGTTTGCACGCCGCGTCATACACCAAAGGAAGAAGAGCTCACTTTTTGTGACCTGGCCTGCTTCTTTGCGGGCAAAAACTGTACATACCAAGATGCGATGGGCGATGTGGAGGCACGGGTGAATGATCGAGGTTGCTTTATCCCGACCGGCACATGAAAAGATACCCCCGGTGATCTCCGTCGAAAACGTCTCGTGGTTGAACTCAGCAGGCAGGACGTCGAAAATTGTGGATGTGGTCAAACAAGGAAGCCCAAGATGTCGTTTATTGTAGCAAAATCAATACACCTTCGGTCCCTCAGTAGTTGGAATGCGGATTTTTTTCTTTCGCTATCGTACAAGTAATCGGCCAGAAACTCTCTAGTAGGGAGCTCGTAAGTGTGTGCCATTAGGTGGAGAAGGTTTTCCCACCCAATGTTACAGAACAATTGGCTGACCCCCTCAATAACCCCTAATGAGATAAGCGTGGGTTTGCACACGAACTTGTTGGATGCAACCTTTCTAGGCAAGCTCTTCGTGTAATTTTCGGCCGCCTTGGCATCCCAAAATCTTGGAATATCGGGAGCATCATCTTAATTTCTAGCCGGGGCTTTGCCTCGGGCAGTAGCCGGGCGCTTCCTAGATGTGGACATGGACTACCTACACGAAAAATAACCACTACACGAACCACAATCTCAACAAACGATATTTAAATCCAAATCACCAACCGACTCCCTATGGACTTCTTAAGCAGTTCAACAATCAAAGCAAGAAATAATTCCTAAACTCATTTGACGCAATAGCATATGAACTGTTGTTCAAAGGCATGCATATTGTTCAATTAAAATAAAGGAAAGAAAGTACCCGTCTTTGTTGAAAGTTCAAAATTTGCGCGTGAAAAATCGGGATTTGAAAATCTTGCAACTCTCCACCCCATGCTTAAAGCTTTGTCCAATATCCCATGAGAAGCAATTTACCGCGAAAACCCGATGAATCCGGCAATGGCTTGAAATTCTGGCGAAATTTTCCGGTGAGCTTTGAGAGATATTTTTGGTGGGGTTTGTAGCCTTGTCCAAGGGGAGCACAATGGTGGTGTCGGAATCGCGAGAGGTGGCCGGAGTTGGCCGGAAAACGGCCGGAAAGTGGCGGTTGAATGGTGGTGGCGCCCGGAGTTACAGCAACAGATCGGACCGGTTTTTTAGTGGGGTTTGTAGAGCTCGGAAATTGGTGAAGATTGGCGGTGGTCTCGCGGAATTCCGACCGGCGGTTTGACGGGAAACTGAGTTTTAGTGGAGAAGGAGGTGTTCTAATGGAGGTTAAGGGAGAAGAATGGAGAAGAAGGGTAGAAAGGGCCGGCTGGTAGTGTATATTGGCCAAAAAACGCGGTCAACACTGGTCAAAAACGAGTCAACGTTGTTCAACACCTCACGCGGACGCGGACGTGAGTACACACGGTCCGCGTGAATAAACCCGAAATCATTCTGTCTTGCATCATTTACACGCGGTCAAATGTTGGAGTATACGCGGTCCGTTTTAATAAAGATGCGGACGGAACCACGAGTACACGCGGTCCGCGTGAATTGGCTTGAAAGTCTTATGTCTTCTGAAAATGGACGCGGACAGTTTAGGGGACCACACGCAGTCCATTTTTTTATTAACGAGGACGGCCCTTGGAGTACATGCGGACCGCGTGAGTGCTGTTGCCATTTTTCTCAATTTTTGCTCTTTGGCTAATACGAACACCGGGCCTTCAAATCCCACATTCTTTTACCGCAAGAAGGAAGAATAAGAGATGTTAAATGCAAAAATGGTCCATCTACGACATTTATTCGGAACTAGAAAAGATGAAAACTTTTAGTTTTCTAAAAATGCCCCTCTTTAACGTCTTTGGCGAGACGTGCTTCCCTCTTGATTTCAGTACACCGGGGCAGCCAATTGGATGACATTTAGGACATTTGCCTTAAACCTTCATAGAAAGGTTTCAATCGATGCCCATTGACTTTAAAGATTTGTCCCGTTTCTTCACTTTGAATCTCAACCGCTCCATGCTAAAAGACTTTTAGCACAACAAATGGACCCATCCATCTTGACCTCAACTTTTCAGGAAATAATTTCAATCGTGAATGGTAAAGCAAAACCCTATGTCCCGGCTCGAAATGCTTGCGGGTAATGGACTTGTCATGGAAAATCTTCGTCTTCTCCTTGTAAATTCTTAAGTTGTCATAGGAGTCATTTCTCAACTCCTCTAACTCTTGAAGTTGAAGCTTCCTATGCCTTCCCGCTTCATCGATGTTGAAGTTGCATTGTTTGACCGCCCAAAATGCACGGTGTTCCAATTCCACGGGAAGATGATAAGGTTTTCCAAAAACCAACCTAAATGGATACATTCCTATCGGGGTCTTGTACGCGGTCCGATAGGCCCACAAGGCATCATCAAGCCTTAAACTCCAATCTTTCCTTGAGGTATTTACCGTTTTCTCAAGAATACTCTTCACCTCACGATTCAAAACTTCCGCTTGACCGTTCGTTTGAGGGTGGTAGGCGGTTGAAACACGGTGGGTCACGTTGTACTTCTTCAATAAAGCCTCCATCATCTTGTTGCAAAAGTGTGTCCCCTATCACTAACCAAAGCCCTAGGAACACCAAACTTCACAAAAACATTAGACTTCAAAAACTCGATAACCGTTTTGGCATAGTCCGATCGTGTAGCTTTGGCTTCAACCCACTTAGAAACATAGTCAACTGCGAGCAAGATGTAAACGTTGCCAAACGAAACGGGGAATGGGCCCATGAAATCAATCCCCCATACGTCAAAAACTTCACAAACAAGGATGGGATTTTGTGGCATTTGATTCTTTAGTGAAATGTTCCCCGTGCTTTGGCACCGTTCACAACTTTTGCAAAACAAGTAACAATCGCGTGACATGGTTGTCCAAAATAGTCCACACTCAAGGACCTTTCTCAAGGTCCGGCTAGGTCCGAAGTGTCCCCCACAAGCAAGTTCATGACAAAATTGTAAAATGGATTGATGCTCTTGTTGGGGCACACATCGCCTAATAATTTGATCGGGACAATGTTTCCACAAATAAGGTTCATCCCACACATAGTATTTTGCATCACTTTTGAGCTTGCCTTTTTGAGCACGTGTGAATGTGTCGGGATACCTTTTCGTGACCAAAAAGTTAACGATATCGGCATCCCAAGGAGTATATTGAGTAAGGGAAAAGAGATGCTCATCCGGAAACTCGTCCCGCAAAGGGAGAGGAGTTTCATTTGTAGTTATCCGACTTAGGTGGTCGGCAACAAGGTTCTCGCATCCACTCTTGTCCCGGATTTCCAAATCAAATTCTTGTAACAATAAAATCCACCGGATGAGTCTAGGCTTTGCATCTTTCTTCGTCATCAAGTACTTAAGAGCTGTGTGATCCGAATACACAATGACCTTGGTACCAAGTAGGTATTGTCTAAATTTATCCAAGGCGAACACTATGGCCAATAGCTCCCTCTCCGTAGTAGAGTAGTTGCTTTGAGCATTGTTTAGTGTTATCGATGCATAGTAGATCACATGGAAGGCTCGTCCATTCTTTTGATCCAAAATGGCGCCTATTGCATAGTTGCTTGCATCACACATGATCTCAAAGGGGAGATCCCAATTTGGTGCTTGCATGATGGGGGCGGATGTAAGCAACTCTTTGAGCTTATCGAAAGCTTCTTTTCACGCATCATTGAACTCGAAATCAACATCCTTTTGCAAGAGTTGGCACATTGGTCTTGTTAGCTTTGAAAAGTCCTTGATGAATCGTCGGTAGAAACCTGCATGGCCCAAAAAAGAACGAACTTCCCGAACACAAGTCGGGTAAGGTAAGCTTTGAATAACATCAATTTTGGCCTTATCTACCTCAATTCCTTTCTTTGACACAATGTGACCCAAAATGAGACCTTAACTCACCATCAAATGACACTTCTCAAAATTTCAAACCAAATTTGTTTCAATACATCTTTTCAAAATTTTGGTAAGATTGGTCAAACACTCTTGAAAGGAATTTCCATATACCGTAAAATCGTCCATAAAAACCTCAATTATGTTTTCGACATATTCGGAAAAGATAATAACCATGCAACTTTAGAAAGTGGCCGGGGTGTTACATAATCTAAATGGCATTCTCCGGTATGCGAAAGTGCCAAACGGACATGCAAATGTTGACTTTTCTTGGTCTTCTGGTTCCACCGGGATTTGGTGAAAATCGGAGTACCCGTCTAGACAAAAATAATGTGATTTCCCGGCCAACCTTTCTAACATTTGGTCAATGAAAGGTAATGGGAAGTGATCTTTTCTTGTGCTTGCATTGAGTTTGCGGTAGTCAATACAAACTCTCCACCCGTTTTGCACACGGGTGGGGACAATCATACCTTTGATGTTCTCGACTACCGTGATTCTCGTCTTCTTTGGAACGACTTGCACCGGGCTCACCCACTTGCTATCCGAGATTAGATAGATCATTCCCGCATCTAAGAGCTTCAAAATCTCTTTCTTGACCACTTCCATCATTGGCGGATTCAACCTTCTTTGCGCGTCTCTACTTGGCTTGCGTTCATCCTCCATTAGAATTTTGTACATGCAAGTGGAGGGGCTCAACCCATTGATATCCGCAATCGTGCAACCCATAGCTTCTTTATGCTCCCTCAACACCTTGAGGAGTTGCTCTTCTTCACATTCGGTTAAGTGAGTTGAAATTATGACCGGAAGAGTCTCGTTGTTTCCTAAGTACGAATACTTCAAATGTTGAGGAAGGACCTTCAATTCTAATTCCGGAGGTTGAGCAAGGGATGGTGGCAATCTTGTGTGAGTTTGAGGTATTTCAATTTGCTTCACACTAAATTGAGTGGGTTTCTTGATCTCCAAATTGTTAACCAATCTTTCAACTTCGGGGTCTAGTGAGTAGAGCTTCAACTTCTTGGCTAACTTTCCACAATCAAACCCTTTTCTGAAAACCATCTCCAACGTGTCACCACTAGACAACTCGAACAACTCTTGGGTTAATGGTTTAATAACATCAACAAAACACAAGGATGAAACATCACTAGGATATATCATAGCATCATAAATGTTAAAACTTATTGTTTCACCATCAAACTCCATTGTTAAGCTTCCCGCATACACATCAATCTTTATTCTAGCAGTCTTCAAGAATGGTCTCCCAAGTACAATTATACCCGACTTTGAGGACACTTGTTCATCTAGATCAATCACATAGAAATCTGCTAGGAAGACCAATTGGTTTACTTGCACTAGGAGATCCTCCAAAACACCTCTAGGAAAGACACTTGATTTATCCGCAAGAGAGATTATGACACCGGTTTCACTTAAAGGTCCAAAATTCAATGATTCATACACCGAATAGGGCATGACGTTAATAGAAGCACCAATGTCAAGCATGGCACTACTAAAAGTGACATCTCCTATCTTGCAAGGAACCGTAAACATTCCCGGATCTCTGCACTTGGGTGGAAGCTTCCTTTGTAAAACCGCGGATGCATTTTTATTCATCGAAATTTTCTCATTTCCCTTCAACTTCCTCTTGTTGGTACAAAGTTCTTTCAAAAACTTTGCATATCTCGGGATTTGCTTGATTGCATCAAGTAGAGGGATGTTTACTTCCACCTTTCGGAAGGTGTCCAAAATCTCTTTCTCCTCCATTTTCTTCTTCGAAATTGCAAGTCGGGAGGGGAATGGTGGTTGAGTGGCTATTGGAGTCACTAGAGGGGTTGTCTTCTTTGGGGCTCCGGCTTGTGCATCATTCTTGACTATAGGTTCTTCAATGGGAATGACTTCTATTTCTTCCTCTTCATCCCTTGGCTTCTTCTTTGAACTACTTTCTCCGGTTTGTTTGCCACTTCTCAAGGTCACCACATTGACATTTGGATTCTTTTCGGTTTGAGAAGGGGGTTTACCACGGGACTCCAACTTGCTTAGGGATGTAACTATATCTCCCATTTATTCTTCAAGGTTGGAGATACTAGTTCTTGTCTCTTTTTGGAATTGTTGGGTACTAGTGGCTAGGGATTTGACAATGTCTTCAAGGAACATTCCGGAGCTACTTGGTTGGGATTGAGGAGGTTGTTGGTGGTGCGGATGGTATGGTTTGGATTGATAGTGTGGTTGTGGATGTTGGTAATGAGGTTATGGTGGTGGATAGGAAGGTCTAACCAATGCATTTTGAGGAAATGGTCTTGGGTTGTAGCTCATGTTGGGATTTTGCTTCCAACTTGAATTGTAAGCATTTTGGTAACCGGATGGCTTGTTGTGGTAATTTTGGAACTCTCCTGTGACATTTACATGTTCCGCATCTTCTTGAAGAATTGGACACATATCCGTAGGATGTCCCATTATTGCACATATCCCACAAACCATCACTCTTGGCGTTTGTCCCATGGCTAGCTTTTGGACAGCGGAGGTTAGATCTTTGATTTGAGACTCGAGGTTCGATGTTCCCACTTCATTGACTTTGTGTTGTGTGTCTCTTTTCATATCTTGGCACGGGCCAAAGTGTTGGGAATTCGCGGCTATGGTGTTGAAAAGTTGTCTTGTTTGTTGTGGAGTTTTACTAAAGACATCACCACCACTTGAGGCATCAACTAGTCTCCTCTCCATTGGCAACAATCCCTCATAGAAGTGTTGAATGAGGAGTTGTTCCGGAATTTGGTGTTGTGGGCAACTATAACACAAATTGTTGAATCTCTCCCAATAATCATGAAAAGTCTCATTTTGACCTTGGCGAATTCCACAAACTCATTTCTAAGACTTGAGACTCTTGAAGCGGGATATAACTTATCAAGAAAAGCTCTTGCCATGTCGGTCCATGAGTTCATTGACCCCGGGGGAAGATAGAATAACCAATCTTTTGCTCTATCGGCCAATGAAAAGGGGAATGCCCTTAGCTTGATTTGGTCATCGGTTGACCCTTGTGGCTTCATACTAGTGCAAATAATGTGGAACATCTTCAAATGCTTATGTGGGTCTTCATTCTCCAATCCGTGAAAAGTTGGGAGGTGATGGACTAAACTTGACTTCAATTCCGAACCTCCTTCCAAACCCGGGTAATTGATACCGGTTGGAGTTTGTGTAACATCGGTTTCCATCATTTGCCTCAAAGTTCTTTCGGGAGCTTCTCCTCCGTCCGCCATTGCAATTGGTTCAATAATGGGTGGATTTTGTTGTAGAGGTAGTGTTTCGGGAATTTCTTGGCGAGGGTCGGGACTAGAATCGGGTTCCGTGTCACATGATGAAGCGGGTTCAACCTCAGGATCCCCGTGAGGCTTAGATGTTTGACCACGTTCAATTCGCTTTTCCTTCGCCAAACGCCTTGCTTCTTTTTCAATTTCTGGGTTGTAAATCAAGTCACCTGTACGCTGAGATCTGGGTATAGAGAAACAAATTGATTAAAAATAAACCAATCCCCGGCAACGGCGCCAAAATTTGGTGGTTGTCGAGGCCAACAAAAATAAATAACCCTAAATCTTTTACACTAAAATAGTGTATAGTGGTAAAGGGGTCGATCCACGGAGATTGTTCAATTTATAACTCTATGGAAAATCTCTTTGCAAAAGTACTTGTAAAATGACAATAAAATAAAAATGGGTGGGGGGGGGGGGGTTTAGTTCTTTTTGATTGCTTGACAAAATTAAAACTAACTAGAATGTAAATATGACAAGTAAACAAGTAAAAGATTTGATTAAATTCAATGAAGTGATATTGGTTGATTTTGGGTACACCACATGGATGACATGGTTGACTTATCATTAGACTAAATAGAATAACACTTGTGAATTGGTTTAACTTGCCTATAGCAATTCATAAGCACAAATTGCCTCAACTCTTCTTAGATATTAAAATGGCTAGAGGAGCTCTTAACATATTTCCTTAATTGAAGTCACAAAATCAATGAAGCATAAAATCTTGTGAAAATCAATTAGCTTTAAGTTGTAAGAGTTACCAAGTCCAAAAGATAATCAAATGCTTACATTATCATTTTGGAGGAAACATTTCCATGGTCTAAATGAAATGAAAACAAACATATAAACCATTTGTTGCTTACTAATTTGAAAGTCCATTACTTAACCAAGAAATTAGTCAACAAAAATAAGCATTCATTCATCTAAGCTCTTGATCAAAGATAAATAAACACAACAAGATGTTTAACTAGAAAACATTTCCATAAATTTCAACACAAGATAATAATAGTCTTCAAAACAACCAATCATCCATGGGATTAAACCGTAATCAACCAAATGAAAGTTTAGCCAAGCATGGCCAAAGTAAAAGAAAGACAATATAGTTTAGTGGTACCAAACATTGTTCTAGTTGCAAGATGGAAAGAAATTACACTAATCTTAAAAAAATCTTCAAATCTTCCAAAGCCTCCTTGAGAGAGAATTGTCTGTGTTCTTCAAGTGATAATCGTCCAAAATGCTCCCAAACTCCAGCAGATAAGGTTCATTTCCCGATTCAAAAAGTTGCCCAAAAGCTACCCACCAACTTTCCACAAGTAGACTCAACAAGTCAAAACTCGGAATCAAGTCAGCACATTTCACGCGGACAGCGTATGGGTCTACGCGGACCGCGTGGGTCACGCTGAATGTAGGACTTGGGCCATTTAACATGCAATCTAGCCCAATCTTCTCATTCACACTTCAGCCCACATGCACAACTCTTGGTAGCCCAATTATGTTATTCCAAAGCCTCCATTGATGATCTAATGCTTCTTTAATCCTCCTCAACTCGAATCCTCGTCCAATATAAAATCGAACGCGCATCCCGCTTGTACTGACACCGAGCCCAATCGCCACATTTCAAGTTCACGAACAAATTGCAAGCCCCTAATAGTCTCGCACTCCTTCCATACCTCCAATGACAAATAGTCTTCGATAAATCCTGCAAATAAGCTCAAAAGACTTGAAAGCACCCGGTAAAGGAGAAAAATAACAAAAAGAGAAAATATGCATGAAGATTAACTAAAATGAGATGGAATGTGCTAAAATAAACTATAAAAAGAAGTAAATAAAATGAAACTATCACCAGCTCAGAGCGAGGGTGACGTGGCTGGCACTACTCATGCGAAAATTCTCGAAAATTGTGCCCAATCTTGTAAAATCCATAACTTTCGCATACGAGCTCCGTTTCGGACGTTCTTTATATGCACGCGTAGGTAAAACTACGCTCTACAACTTTCGTTTAGACTTAGTCGGCTAATTTTGACTTTAATTTCTTATTATTATTTTTAACTAACCGGGACAGGAAATCCGTTAAAAATTCATAACTTCTTCATCCGACGTCCGTTTTCGTCTGTCTTTTTACCGTTGTACTACTATTTACGAGACCTTCAATTCTCGTTTAGGTTGTGTCGGCTAAAAATCAATCGATCTAAAATTCGAGTTTTTAGCTGTCTACTGCTAAGCCGAAACTTCGAAAAATCATAACTTCCTCATACAAAGTCAGATTTGGGCGTTCTTTTTACACATACTCTTGGTTTGACGAACACTACGACTTTCGTTTAGATCACTAAGGCTAAAAAGTAGTTTTTCAAAAACTCACTTTTTACGACATCCTTGTCACGACCACTACAACTTTCTTAATAAATATCGGATTTATCTAATATTTATTTTCGACGCTCATTTTTACTCTTAATTAATTAAACCCTAATAATTAAGCATAAAACACATAATTTTCACATAATATTCACATAATTCCTTTTCATTTCTTCTAAATGAGTTACAAAGGTTAACCTAGACTATCACATCCATATTAATGCCAAGCATAGAAACACGAGCATTACATATAGTGCATATATGTATGTATTGTTGGGTTTTATTAAAGAATTGGTTTCTAAAAACAATAGAAACGGAAACAGAAACTTTAATGTTGAATAAAATTAAAACCATTTTAACCAACCAAAGATAATTTTGCATGAAAATAAAATATTAAAACAACCATAGAAAGAAAAAATTACAACCTTCAAAGTCTTTGACTCCTCTTGGGAGCATAGAAGTTGTAGAAGTGTGGCAAGAACACAAAGTTGAGATCCTCTAGAGATATCCACCAACATTTTGCCAACTTGACAAGAAGGCTAGTCATTTTTGTAATGATAAGAACCTCTTAAGCTTTTAAGAACAAAAAAAGATTTTATCTTAAAGGAGAGTAAAATAAAGTATCAAAATTTCTTCATCTTTGTCTAAACACTTAAAAGTAAAACAAGGGAGAAGGAAGTAGGTCAGGTTAGCACTATAAGACCCATGAGTAATCATCTTGTCATGCGGTGCTTCTAAAGCATGGCATTCCTTTTAAATAATCAAGTAAGAAAAGTATGTCCCTAGCTTTATCTAGTTAGGGTTTTATATAAAAGGAAGAGAGATTTAATAAAAATCATCTGACTTTTGTATTTTATAAAGCCATGAAATTTTAGCTAAAGACAAAATGTCTTTAAGTCCAAAAAGATATATATGACATTATAAATCATACCATATGATATATTTTGAAACTTAACATTGGAAATTAATATTTTCAAAGTATAATTTCAAAATTAGTTACAACGGTTATATATATATATATATATATATATATATATATATATATATATATATATATCAAGAATCAAATTATTATAAATAATATATTTGTATCAAGTTGTTGTTAGTGTGAACCTTTAGGATCAAATATTATTATTAACTATCATTCAATGATAATTCTTGAGCATATAAATCTTTCATGTATAACTTTAAAATGGAAATGTTATATGTAATAGTTTATATTTAACTTTGGATGATGTATATCCAAAGGGATGTGTTATACTATTAATGATTATATTGGTGATCCGTATAAGGTGTTTTAAGGCAATAACCATTTGATCTTAAATATCATTGGTGAATATAGGTAAGACATATGAGGTGTAATAAGACAATGAACATTAATGTGAAATGACATTAGTGATGTTGGTGAGTCTCATATGGTGTCATGACGCAATACTCATTTAGTGTAGATATGATGTTCAAAAATTAAACTATGTTGCTGTTGTATGTTTTAGATAATTGTTGACGAGTTGATATGTGATTGTTTAAATTTGTTACTCACTAAGATTTTTAATCTTACACTTGTTTGGTGATACATGTTAGATGACCTAGTAATGTCAATAAAGGAAATAATTCCATGGAACGATCAAGACTTGAAGCAATAGATATTAGTCTTATGTTTTTGTTGTAAACTTTATGAACATGGATCAATCGTTGGGTGTCTTTTTCTTCTATGGATGTTTTGATAACTACTTGTACTTGTATATTAATATAATTATACACTATATTTTGTTTTAAAAGTTGAAAATTTTTAGGAGTGCTTTCTATTAAATTTTCGGGTGTTACAAGTTGGTATAATTGTAGTGGTTTAACCGAAACTAGGAATTCGTAGACAAAAAATCTATACGTAAACCACGAAGGGACTAAGGTCATGTCACATTCATAACATAGGATAGTCACTACAATCTTTGCATGGTCACATTCATTGTCAAAATGTAGCATACATTATTGGCCTAATGTCATGATCTGATTGAGTTTAACTTTATTGAACTAATTTATATAACATTGATTTATTTAAGATGACAAATACCTGTAGTAGAGGTTTATCCTGAGGAAGGGGTGGTACTGAAAGTTTCCAATCTCATTCTCAAAGTTTGGTGCATCAACGAAGGTGTATGGAACCGCCCGTACAACCACCAAATTCTAGAGAACTAATTTTCGAGGAGGTATCAAAGGCTTTTCATGATATATTGCCTACGCTTCCTTGATGAATTAAAGGAAGCGACCATGAAACAAAAACATGATCAACCTCCGGTTATTAACGATAAAGTAGGTAACAAAGATAGCAGAATTGGGGATCAAAGGGTTGAAATTCTAAATAGAGTTGTTGTAGTTACAAGGCTTTTATCGAGTGTAATCCTACTAAATTCTTGGGAGAAGATGACCCAATAGGCATGAGGACATGGCTTACACATACGGAGAAAATGTTCCAGACAAGTAAATGTGAGAAGGGGGATAAAATGGAGTTTGCAAGTATATTATTGGTAGGAAGAGCGCACGGTTGGTGGGAATTATAAGTCAATGACATTGGGATGAAGTTGATGAGAATGTTATCATGGGAAATATTTAAGGTGAAGTTATGTGAAGAATATTGCTCGCATACCATGGTTTAACAAATTGAGCATGAGTTTATGTGATTTTCTCAAGGCTCAAGTATATGCAGGAATACACAATAGAATTTCAGGAATATATATGATTTGTGCTACATTAAGTCGACATAGAAGAAAGGAAAACTGATCGGTATTTGTGGGGGTTAAAACCCGTGATACGTGACTTTCCTCAGACATCAGGATATACCACTTTCCTTCAAATGGTTAAAGCCGTAAAAAAGCATGAAGTCAAAGTTAAAAGGCAAGATCCAAAAAGAGAAGATAGTAAAGAGAGCTACGATACAAACTGAATTTTGAAAGGTAAATCTGAGGGGTCGTCAAAAAAAGAAAAGGTGTCTGTAAAACTATATGAATTTGACTAAAAGAAAAGTGAATAAAAATGGTGCAAAATGTTATCATTGTGCGAAAAATGGTCATGTGGTGGAACACAGTGTGTACTTTCCATCTCAACATACTAATCAAGTGGCCATGGTTTACGACTAGGGATGTTATTCGGGTCGGAACCGGACCAAACCGACCCGAACCTGAACAACGCGAAAACCGAGTAAGGGTAATTGCATGAACCAAAAAATGAACCAATTAACTTGTGTGGGTTTGGTTTGGTTTCGGTATTAATCGGTTCGGTTTGATTATTTCCCGAATAACCCGAGTAACATGTACAAGATGATTAAGGACCTAATATAACCGAAAAAACCTGAATAAACTGTTTATGATTCTATAACTTGAATAACCCGAATAATAGAATAACCATGTACTTTTAAACATCAACATAAAACATTCAAAGACTAACATAAGATAATAACACATTGAAAGAATAACATTTACATAGTAGATTAACATAATGAAAATTAATTTCTTACTTGAGTTTCTTGAGTTGGAGCCCAATTTTCCATGACTAGACAAAGTAGGAATTCGTGAATCCTTAGAGATAATAGAAAGGGTTGATTTTTGAATGTTTGAAATAAGAGGAAGGATCGACATAAGTGATTTTGAGTTTGAAAATAGATGAGAAGATTGGTCGATTTTGAAATGAAGAGAACGAGCGTAGCGTTTTTTTCTATTATGAACTACGATGACAGAAGTGTGAATCGTGATTTTGATTTCTTTCGATTAGAGAAAGGAGAGGAGGAAAGATTATTCGGGTTGGGTATTTAGAACCAAATCAACTTTTATTTGGTTAATCTGAACCGAATAAACCGAGAACCGAATAATCATAATATAGATACTCGAAACCCGAATTAAATTGCTTATTCGGGCCTAATTCGCTTCAGATTTTCGGGCCAAATTCTAATCCCTACTTGCGATACTATCCTAGAAGGCTCGGAAGTCTCAGGATGAGATCAGACGATGGAAGGAACATGTGCTGCTCTGGATGGGCATGAGGTTGTGGTGAGTCCCCGATGCCTCAGGTCAAGCCAATGGTGGAGATCGAAGATCACCATGGCCTGTAATTAATCATGAGAAGGATTGCACTATAGGAGATCTTGTATGTAATAAATATAGTGAAAATGGTCACACTCACCCAAATTTTCCAATAGAGAAAATGGATATTCCATAAAGGACGATATGATAAAAACAATAGTGGTTCAATGATGAAAGGGCAAGCATTTCAGATGACTTCCGAAGAAGCAAGATACAAAAACAAGGTTTTCTCGGGTACTTTTATTCTGAACTCACTTCCAGTACATGTTATATTCAGTTCGGGTGTGACTTTTTCATTCATATCTGATCAACTTTGCATATAGTTAAATGTAACATCGTGATTTTTCGCCCAAAATTTTTCTTTTTATTTTAAACACTTTCTAACCATAATACATTACCGAAAGTCTTATTTTGAATTTTATGAAAACATCATCCATGTTACTTTATTAACAAAACAAGTTCATCAAAATAATAGTCCCCAAAAATCGATACCAAAGTAAGTTCTCATAATCAAACGTAAATGAAATCTAAACTACATGCCCAAAATGGTATCATCACTATGTAATACTAAATAAGTACCCAAAAGTCCACATCCTCGCTGTCACACCCCCAAACCAGAACGACGGAAACGTTCGGGGGTGGAGGACGTCATGTACAGTATCACAACAATTGAATAATAGTAATCAAAGCAACAACAACCATTGTATTGATATTAAAATGTTTACCTTGTATTCGAATCATATATGATTGCCTCCAAAAGTAAATAGCAAAGTAAAGACTTGAAGCTACTATGCTCCGTCTTTTAGGAACCCGAGGCGTGTACCTGTCTACTAGTATCCTGAGAATACAAGTGGTTTTTGAAAGAGTGTCAACATTAAATGTGACAACCCGAAATTTTCATTTGTATAAACTCCGCAGTCAAGCACATCAAATAATGGTCAAATTCATCTCAGTACATTTTTGGCCGGTTTTAAGTCCGTTTGGATATTTTATTTTAATTTCTCGTCAAACGAACAAATAAATGGAAGTACCCATTAGGAGTGTTGTGAAACAAATAAACGATTAACACCTTGACTAGGTGTTTACGGTCAAACAAGGGAGTTTGGGCCGTAAACTCCCTTTGACCATGGACTCATGCATATAGCATGAGTTTACCCTTCATTCTTCATTTTTCACTTCCTAACTCAAGAACACCAAGATTATCTCTCAAGTATCATATCACATTTCTTCCAATCCTCTAAAAATGTAAGTATTTCCTTCCTTGATTCGTTCATATAACACTTTATCTAGTGTTTATACTCGATTTCATCCATGGAAATCTCCTCTTTTCTTAGATCTTCAAGTGTTCTTCAAAACACCAAGAACACCAAGAACACACACTAGTGTTTTTGGCCCTTAAACAATCCTACAAGCCTCCTATAAGTAAGTACACTCCTCCTAACTAGTTGTTTGCTTAGAATACATGTTAAACCCTTGAAGAACATCAAAATCCCCAAGAACATATGTGTTTACGGTTCAAGAAGATCTCCTTGGACCGTAAACACCTTCAAGTGGGGTTTAGGTGCCCCTAACACCTTCTATGGCTTGTATAAAGGACTAGAACCTTGCATGCATGAGTTAGAGACACCAAAACACGAAATGGTTGGGTAACCATGAGTTTACGGTCGTAAACTCATGGGTTTACGACCGTAAACACATGTGTTTACGACCGTAAACACCTAAGGAGTGGTCCAAGGACCGTAAACTCCAAAGAAAGGCCATTTCGAGCCCTAGTCACTTCCTAAGCCTTGAATTCGAGTCTAGCTTACTTCCTTGTGTGGTATAAGACCTTAAAACACCCAATGGTACCATTACCATGAGTCTACGGCCATAAACTCATGGGGGAAATGGTCCAAGAACCGTAAACCTATATGGTGCTACCATATGGGGAGTAAATTCCAATGTGAGGTCATACTCTCTTTAAATGCAACCCTTGGTACTCCTAGCACTTGTAGCAAAGTGTTTCCATGTATTAGGGTGTCTTTAATTGCTTAATTAGTTATTAAATGACTAATTAGATACATAAAATGTATCATTGCATGTTAAATAGGATCCGCGTGTGTGTTCAAGTCCTCACTTGACACTTAGCATCCTATACCATCCGTTCATCCGAATCACCCACTACAGGTGAGTTCATACCCCTTAATCAACCTTTTAAATGATTTTAAATGCTTTTATGGGGGGGGGGAATACAAGTTGAATTGATAAGTTATTATATCAATCACATGTGATTAATAACTGTCAATCAAATAGATTTTTGCATGTTAAACTGTTTTATCCGGCTAAAGGTTTCCATATCTTGTTTTCAAATCTCTTCTAAGTACCAAAATCTCTTTTAAATTACCAAGCTTTTATCAAAGTCTTTTAAACTTATATTCTTGATAGATTCATGTCTATATAGATATAGTTATATAAGTAGGATTTGAAGGGCTTACGACTGATAACCCGCTTTATTTCCTGTTCCTTGTTTGGTTGTGGACTTAGAACATCCGGTTATTTGTCCGAGTGTCGTTGAAATCCTAGTTATATATTATGTATATCTGGTTAGATGTTAATACTCTTATTCCAGTTCAACACCTTTGGGTAGCAAAGGTATCTAGATAACCTCTCGAGTAAACTATAATAGGTATAGTTTAGAAACCAACTATAACTTTCATGAAGGAGAACTTAGCTATATTGATGTTCTAAAAACTTATACTTTTAATATAAAGAAAGGTTTATACAAATCAAAACACGAGATACATGCTCATGATGCGGATTTCACCGTTGTCGAGTGGTGACCAGAGTCTCCTGGAGGGAGAGCGGGCATTGTGTGTATAGATCTATACGGGACAGACCATCCCACATCCTGACTGCTACCTACAGTCCCGGCCGACCAAGCCAAAGGGTGACAAATGTCACATTCATTTCGACGCCAGCATGTCGTCATGTTTACATCCGTCAATCAGTATGGTTACGAGTATCTTTACATTTACCTTATAATTCATGGCTTTAAGGTAATAAGTGTTATCATGGTATTTTCTACATATAAAACCCTCATGATATATTTTCCTAGTTATACACTAGGCCACATTTTAAACCTTTAACTAACCTACCTAGGATAAAAGGCTACTTTAGACTCCCCGAGGCGTATTGTTCACTTAATACCGCCTGGAGTCTATATTTCATTCACTTAGACTCTCCGAGGCGTATTGTTCATTTAATACCACCTGGAGTCTGCATTTTCCTTCTTTAGACTCCCCGAGGTATATTGTTCATTCAATACTACCTGGAGTTTGTATTGTATTGCTTTATAAACAGCAACGTCATTGCTGGAGAAAAGTATTATTTTCCCTATTACTTTTACTTGTGACCTTCTCAAATAATTATTAAAAGTATAAACTATATTTTGATAATGATAGTTACTTTTGGGGAAAAATACTCCTTAAACATAAAACAGTTGGGTCTTGGTAGAAGACTGCTCCTAGTAGAGAAACTCATTCGTTTAAACATAAAACAATTGGGTCTTGGTAGAAGACTACTTTTATTAGAAAATATAGGATTTTCTGGAAAGAATTCTAATACTCTGTAAACTCAAATCACCATCATCTAGTGAGATTATTTTGAAGAAAAACATGTATTTATATCAATGTCATTAAGTACTTACGAACTCACCAGCATTAAAATGCTGATACTCGCTTCAAAATAACTTGTATTCTCAGCTCATCAGTAGACAGGTACACTCCAGGAGCTTTTGCGAAGTCAGCCTAGTACCAAGCTGCAGCTTATGTTATTTTCTATATCTACTTTGATGTTGTTGTTAAATGTAACCTATGTAAAATTATTACTATTAATGCAATGGTTGTTGTACTTTAATTACTATACTGCATATGTTGTGATACTTGACATGACGTCCTCCACCCCAAAACGTTTCCGCCATTCCGGTTTTGGAGTGTAACATTAAAGTTAGTGAGTTCATAAGCGTTTTGTTTTAGAAAACAAGTTCTTTGTTCTTTGTAAAACATGATGTGTTTCTCTAGAAAATCCTATATTTTCTGATGTGATGAATGATACCAGTTCCTTCTATAACCACTAATGTATACTAGTTATATACAAACTAATATCGAACGGGCAGTTGAATGTGTGGATCTGCCCTAAGCCCACAACCAAACAAGGAATAGGAAATGAGGCGGAAACCACACATTCCACTGCCTATCGGATTCTTCATATATAACCTGGATGTATAAACTTAAGGAATCATAGAATTAAAAAGATAGTTCGTAAGTTAAATGGTAAAAAGTTTGCTTGTAAAAGAATGATATTGACCCTGGAAAATCCTATATTTTCCATAAAAGTGAATTGTTGTCTCTAATGTTCCAAAACTGAAAAGTTCAAGTATAAATTCCATACTTTTTTACTTAAGAATTAGCCTTAAACCCTAACACCAAAATGTTTGCATGTTGATGTATGCTAGTTTCATGTACTTGTTATTTGGTTATTTGATAAAACTGCTTTGATATATGTCACACCGCCAAACCGGAACGGTGGAAACATTTGGGAGTGGAGGACGTCATGTCAAGTATCACAACACATGCATTATAGTAATCAAAGTAACAACAACCATTGTATTGATAATATAATATTTACATTAAGTTCAAAACATTACTTGAAATACAAGAAAAGTACTACAAAAGTTAAGACGTAAAGCTCCATCTTCGCAACCCCTGGAAGAGAGTACCTGTCTACTAACGACCCTGAGAATACAAGTGGTTTGAAAAAGTGTCAACATTAAAGTTGGTGAGTTCATAAGTATTTTGGTTATAGAAAGTAGATCCTTTATTCTTTTCAAAAGTTCGCTAGTTCCTCTAGAAAATCCTATATTTTCTGTTGTATATAAATGATAAGTAAAACAACTTGTGATTGTTCCTTCTACGAGTACTTAGTGAATACAAGTCATATACATTTAAATCGAACAAATAGTCGATTGTGTGGTTCTGCCCTAAGCCCACAACCAAACAAGGAACAGGTAATGAGGCGGAATCCACACATACCACTATCTGTCAGATCTTAATGTATATAACCCTGATGTATTTACTAAGTACATTAAGTTTTATGATCCTTTAATTTGAATACATTTCCTTAAGAAAATCCTATATTTTCTTAATAAGTATAATGATTATAGTTAATCCTTTTGTAATCATTCAGTGAACAGTAATTATATATAATACAGCTCGATTATACAGTTGAATGGGTGAATCTGCCCTAAGCCAACAACCAAACAAGGAACATGAAATGAGGCGGAAGTCACACATTCCACTGTCTACCGGGTCTTTATTATATATAATCCTAATGTATTCATCAAGTAATTACATAATTAACATTAACGAATCTCTGGTAAAATGGAAACCACAATAGTTCCTTCTATAATTACTTAGTTTATACTAACTATATATAACCTAATATCGAACAAACAGTTTAATGGGTGACTCTGCCCTAAGTCCACAACGAAACAAGGAACAGGAAATGAGGCGGAAGTCACACATTCCACTGCCTATCGGATATCATTTATATATAATTTGAATGTATAAACTAAGGAATTATAGAGTTAACTATAAAGGTCCTTTATGTAACACTAGTTTAATAATAAGTATTAAACATTTTGTAAATAAGTTTCTAGTTTCACTAACTCAATTGTGAAACTTTGATTTCGGAAACTTCTATCGAAAACTGTTTATCTTCCAAAATAACGATGTAAACCATAGAAAATTCTATATTTTCTATAAAGCTGATTTGTAGTCTTAAACGCTCCAAGACCGAGAAGAATAAGTATAATTACCATACTTAGCTTAATGATACTCAATTTTGTTTAACAGTAACCCCATCTGAACATGTAATTACCTTGAAAACTCGACGTGACGATACTACCCTCCTATAATCACTTAGTACACATGAGTTGTATAATACCGAGATCGGATAGACAGTTGAAAGGATGAATCTGCCCTAAGCCCGCAACCAAACAAGGAACAGGAAATGAGGCAGAAGTCACACATTCCACTGTCTATCGGACTTCAATTTTCTCTAATCCTATTGTATATACTGAGAAATCATATAGTTAGTATTCCTTGAGAAAGTTTAGGAAAGTATATCTTTATGTAAATAATTAGTTAATACTATTATGAATATTCATTATAACCATACTAATGCAAAGTTAGTCCCGTATAGATCTATACACCAACTAGTGCTCTCCCTTATGAAGACTCTGGTTATAATTAAGATTCGAACGGGTACCCTGAGTGGTACATCTAGTGGTTCACAATCCTGTATTAATTATTTACATATAATGTAAAACCTTTTTATAATTAACAAGTAATTTTGTGAAAAGATTTCCTTTTGTTTCATAAACCATGTTTATATGTTAATTTCCATGTTTTAACTTGGACTTTTGTAAATTAGTTCCTATGATCCATAAACCATACCTATTATAGTTTATAAGTTGATTTCTATGACTAGAACAAGTTTGAAGTTCAAATACATTTAAACGGTAGGAAAACATAATAAGAAAATTTTTCTTTTAAACATAAGCAATATTGTGTTATACTTGTATTCCCCCCCCCCCTTAAAACGTTAAAAAGGTTGGAAAATATGGGGGTATGAACTCACCTTAAGTTGGAGATTTGATTGAAGATACGATATAGGATGTTTGGTATGCCCAGCTAAGTCCCGAGCACAAATGGATCTTAATTTGCCTATATTGACATATATATGTGTATAATTAGTG
Organism: Lactuca virosa; assembly: GCF_052849685.1. Classification (NCBI taxonomy): domain Eukaryota; kingdom Viridiplantae; phylum Streptophyta; class Magnoliopsida; order Asterales; family Asteraceae; genus Lactuca; species Lactuca virosa. The sequence goes on from NC_136433.1 coordinate 332,257,570, forward strand.
TATGTAACAACTAATCATGTAAGGTAACAACCTTAGGTGCTAGGAAACACTTGAAATTAAGTGTTACAATCACATGTGATTAAAAGAAAGGAGTTCAAGGCCATGTATAGGAGTTCATGGCCATGGGAGGGTTTACGGCCCAAGATCCTATGAAGGGATTACGACCCTTATGAAGGGTTTACGGCTGTAAAACCTTGAAGATCTTAAAGATGATGAAGAACAATGATGAACAATGATGAATCAAGGTTAGAACAAAGGGGTTTCTAAGCATAACCAAGAATAGGGGATGGATGCTTAAGTTTTTGAGGAGAAAAGAAGCCTTTGTGTGGATGATACATGAGAGAATTCTTGTAGATAACGGCCAAGAGGATGAGAAATGAGGGATCAATGAAGGAAATATATAAATATAGAGGTTAGTTCACGACCCTAGTATGGGTTCACGGCCGTGAACCTAGTTTGCGGCCATGAACCTCTTTTAATGAAGTTTCCGGCTCGAATGCAAACCACTAAACTCAAGATAATTCATCCTAACACTTAACCCTTAAGCGTACTAGGCGTAGAGACTCTCAAACTGGCCCTAAACACAGTAAACATATAGAAGAAACGAGTCTGACTTACAAGAAGGAAATAACGGGGTGTTACAATATATGTTTCCCAGAGTTGTAAGTTCTGATCTAGAAAAAAAGTATGTTATACAACTACGCGTTGGTATGACCCATATCTGTTCCTCCTAAGATTACTTAGTGCATACGAATTATATATCATCAAGATCGAACAGACAATTGATTGAGTGATTTTGCACCCTAAGCCCACAACCAAACAAGGAACAGGAAGTAAGGCGGAAAGCACCCATCCTACTGCCTATCGGATATTAACTATATAACCCTGAAGTATAAACGAAGAAAGCTTAGAATTATCAATAAGAGTCCTTTAGATCCTACTGGTTTGTAAAACCCTTTGTTGTAGTTTTATAAATAATAAAACTATATGCAGTTTGTTTATATATATTCATACACCAATCGTACTACTGATACCAAATTATGAGTTCTCATAACCATACATAATACGAAGGATGGCTTAACTCGACATTCTTCAGGCGTCAAAAAATCGTTCATGACATTTGTCACCCCAGAACTTCCGTTCCAACTGTAGCTAACAGTCAGGGTGCGGGGTTGTCAATCCCATATAGATCTATACACAAATTCACGCTCTACCTCCAGGAGACTCTGGTTATTAAGGTCAGGACTTTTGTTGGCACTTAAATAAGTACTTGAAGACGTTATCTCACAAAGCTATATCGACGGTTAAGTGTAGAATATCTAAAAATCCTTTGAAATTAATGTCTGTTTATATGTTCCATAAACTATACCTAATATAGTTTATATGTTCGTTACTGTGATAAAACCGACACTTAGTAAGATAATACTTATGTTCCATAAACTATACCAATTATAGTTTATATGTTCGTTTGTTTCGTATCTCTGTATTTTGTAAATATGATGTCGGTGTTCCATAAACTATACCTACTATAGTTATAAAAAATGATCCATTTGAATTGTGATTATTCTAAAAAGTTTTCCTTTGCTCCGCATATTACAAAGGATTAAAGAATTGTACTTGTATTTATATAAATAACCATGTATATATATATATATATATATATATATATATATAAGTATATTATCGTAAGAACAATGGTTGCAACTGTTTGAAATAGTTTAAAGTCATTTGAAATTGTTTTTAACCGTTGAAATCGTTGAAAATGTTTGAAATCATTTGAATGTTTACACAAATTTAATTGTGTTGTACTTGTATGCCCCCCCCCCCTAAAAACATGGAAAAATATTGAAAACGTATGGGTATGAACTCACCTTAAATGTGTGTGCTCGGTTAAGTTGTGAAGTGATAACTGTTGGATTAATGTCTAAGTCCATAACTATAATTGGTAAGACTTGACCCGACCCGGCATGGTCCATTTGGGTTGCATGGCATCATGCATTTGGATAGACTATAATGAGAGAAATAACACTTAAGGTTGGTTAATATATTATAAGTTCTAATATATTAATAAGGTTATTTAATTAGTATTGATCAAGAATTAATTTGGAATTAATTAAGTGATCAAAAGGAGACTAATTAAATATATGGGTTGATTGTGTAAATCATTCATTCTTATATATGTGGGCTTGTGATCCAAGATTCCTTATGTTGGACTAAGTCCATGGGGTGACCCATGGATACTCCATGGAGGTTAAAATCCATGGAGCATAAGGAATGGGTAAAGTTATGAGTTACATGGTGTAACCCTAATAGCCACCATATAAAAGAATCCCATGGCTCAAGAAATCATGCACTAATGTCTGAGTGTGAGGGCTAGACGATTTCAAGGAGTGTTCAAGTTTCTCTCAAGTTATTCCAAGTGTATTTGGTGTTGTGTGAACCATTTGAGGTGTCACACTTGGGGCACTAGGCACTCAAGCTTCATGAAGACATTCTACATCAAAGAGGTATGTATTCTATCTTGTTATATTTATTATTTTGTATGCTAGATTAGGATAATACCTTGGATGTTCATAATTGTATGTATAATAGAGAAAACATAGATCCAAGGTATTTAGGGTTGCATGTACACTTAGGAGTGTTAGAATGCTCATAACCCAACAGTGGTATCAGAGCCTAGGCTTGTTTTCTTGTTATACTTGCAAAAGTAGCTGAAAAAATCGAGTTGGATGCATATATTCGATTGTTTTGGCTGGAATTGGACTAGGAACATTACCCTAAGATGTTTTTGGACTTATAAACTTGTTTTTGATGTGGTAATGTTCATGCTAATCCAATTTCTAAGATAATTGTCAAAATTTCAAGATTTGTATTAGTTTGTATGTTCATGCTAATTTCTTGAAGATTGATGATTTGAATTATCTTGTTCTTATGAGGTTCTTAGATTAATAGAAAAGTTGTGTGAAATAGTTGTTTTCAATCCATTTTAATCTAAGAGTTGATTCCAAAGTGTGTTTTTGTAACTTGTCCTCAAGTTATATGAAAAGTCACATTTAAGAATCATAAAACTCATAAAAGTTGGCAAAGGTTACAAAATGAAGAGTCTAGTTCTAATTAAATGGTTTTATGACTCCATAACTTGTCCTCAAGTTATGGAGGTTCAAGAGTCTCTTCATTAAATTAAAAAAAAAGTGTAACCTTAATTAGTTCCATAAGTTACAATAAAAAAAAAGTTATTTTTTTTTATTAATTAGTTCAAAGTCTTCCATAACTTGTCCTCAAGTTATGGAACTTGAGGAGTTTTTTTTTTAATTAAAACTACTTTAAACTCATAAGTTATGGAATTAATTAGTTTTGAATAGTTTCAAAACTTGCCCTCAAGTTTTGGAATTTGAAAAGTTTTCACTTATGAATACTTTAATTCCAAGTTAGCCCTTACAATTTTAAAAGTTCAAATTCAACCCTTATACTTTATAATATTATAAGTTAATAATATTTATATATATATATATATATGTATAAGAGTAAAGTCAGTCTTACTGTTAGTAGGCCTCATTCACGAAGCCGATCTATAAGAGGGGTATAAGGTTACTGCCTATAAAATGGCAGTTTAATGGGTGTCCACTCTCACCCACCGCTTCCTTGACTGGTGGAGGGTCGTTAGCCGAACGGGTAGGACAAGGACTATAATTCTCCTTTCATTAAAAGTATTAATGATAAATACTAAGTAACTAAAATCTTATTAATACCCAATCTTAGTTACTTAGGAAAATGTGAATTTGGTGCTAACCCATGAAATTACAGTTTGCACTTTGGTTAAGTCGTTAGTGGAGCGTGTGTGGTTAACCGACACACTAACCTGGACTTAACAAGGTAGGCAAAGGGTAACTTAATGTTTATCATAGTATCGTTGGAGCGTGTGTGGTTAACCGGCACACTGATTAAGGGGTAAATATTAAGGGTACCAAGTATATTTGCATGGTTATTCACACCTTGTTTTGTGATCCTCGGCATCCCAGTCACAAAACCTGAATGGCACACTCGAGATTGAAACATGCCTTTGAACAGTTCAATGAATCTCACAGATCTAGGACTTTCAAATCCAATTAAAACCTAATAAATTATTTCGTTTTTCATGGTGGAAATTGGTGAATCGTCATTCACCTACCTTCAAATATTTTATAGCTTGGATTACGGCATCCCTCTTCTAATTTATAAAATAGTTTGTTGGGTCCTAGCCTTAATATTTCATATTGGGTGTCATATTAAGGACTTTAAATCAACTATCTTGAATATCTCCCAAAAAGATGTATGGTCTAGACATTTATGATCTTCCCAAATCTCTTGAAACAAGCTTTCCTAAATGAAGATGATGTCCCATGGATATCATACTTCTTTCACCTCCTCCAATTATTCTCCCTAACCCACAAGTTCCTAAAAAGTTTAAGGTCACTCAAGCCCTATTGGCAAGGCAAGGTCTAGGTGTGATCACATCTTGGAGATGTAGTCACATATTGACAAGCTGGGAGAGTTGGGTGTCAAAGTCTTGAGAAAGTTGGTGGCTCAACTACTTTCTAAGTCACACAGTGAGTTCTTTTGGGAATCCTATGAAACAGACTAAGACAAGACCCTTAATGATCTTATCTATTTGCTAAGATCAACTTCCTAAAACGCTATGGACATTGACAATGATGACATTGGATATCCAGTAAAGCTCTCTCTTCCCAATGGAAAGGGATCGGCCATAGTCAACTCGGTTGACCCAATGGTAAAGAGAGAGGCGAAGTCTGAGATAGTCCCATTATCAAGGGTCCATAGGTAACTATTGCCAAAGGAAGAGGCATTGGTTACGAAGCTGCCAAATTTACCTAAGGATGTTAAAGTCAATAAGTTTGGCTCTACTTCAGGTAAAGTCCATTGTCTAACTCTATTAAGTACATGCTCATTCTGATCGCGAAGATGGATTTCAATCGCATGGTTCGGTGATCAGAATTTTGGGCTTTTACTTAAGAGTTATGATATTTATATTGCTTAGGAATAGATAACAACAAGGTTTTCATATGGATTGTAAGGATAAGTTTTTCCGCAAAGTTTTAAAATAAAAGAAAAAAGGTTTTGATTTTATTTATTTTAAGTATCCTTACAATGGCATTTGTGAAAAGTTGTTGCTTATAAGATTCCATTGATAGCAATATTGGAAAAATGGATTTGATTCTTTCGGTTGTGGTAGTGTCTAATATTACCAAATAAGGAAAGATTCTCATCACCCAAGGTTCAATTGGACCGAAACTTGGAATCATGCAAGTTGTATAGTATGATGAATGAGAACTTTCAGCTTGGAAAATTAAGACTAATTCCTTATGCGAATAAGGAAAGGACTAAGGGATCGAGTACACATTCTTGTGCACTGGTCAAGTCCACCACAAAAGATCAAGAAGACTATTCGGCATGATTTACTTAAGTTCAGTAAATATGGTTATACTTATAAGTTTAAGTATAAGTCTGTAGCATTAGAGAAGTTTCAATGTGAGACAGAACGAATAAGAAGAATCAAAGAATAGCAGAAAGATAAAAGTTTCTCAAATCTGAAAAGATGGGAGAGTACTTTAGTATCATGTTTATGATCATCTTAATGATTAAGATACCATATCACAATTGGTCCTCTAAAGTCATCTTAGTGCATTCTTATGACTAAGAAGAGGAGTCATGAATTGTTGAAATGGTTAAATCAAAAAGATGAATCATACTTCGTTCCAAAACAATTCTTAGAGTCATACTCCAAGATTGTAACTTGAGTGACATATCTTAAAGAGGGTTTGTTAACACTATTCAAATGTAAGAGTAAAAGGTTATCTACTCTTGTACATTTGAAATTGGTAAGTTGTGATGTTTTGGATAAAATAGAGACCAACTTAGGCCAATTGTGTAAAGTGTTAGTCTTGATAAAGAATCCGCACTATCTCTTGAATATTTGACAAGGGAGTCTTATATGTCAAGAGGACAGTGGGAGTCTTAAAGCTCTTGAAAGTTTCAAGACTTAATCAAGAATAAAACCTAAAGTCCTTCACTAGCACACGACTTGAGGTTTATAACCTATCGTGTTGAAATTTTTGTGCCTATTCAAGTTGGCTTTGCATAGGAGTTCTGAGAGTTCTCAATTGGTTGCACAACTACTTGGAAGCAATGGCAGGCACCTGAGCTGCCAAATGGCAAGAATTTAAGATTGCACAAGTTTAATCAATATGAGTTTGGATTTGTCACTAACCTTGTCTTGTGATTATGGTTTTGACAAATCCACATGGATAAGAACACATACACTATTAAATCTAAGTGTCATAAGGTTTCTCTCCGATTCATGAAAATGATGGTGAGGAAACACTTTCACTAAGTAGATTTTAGCTAGATAGCAATTGTGATATTTGCATTCTCAAAGTCGTTAGTGGAGCGTGTGTGGTTTACCGGCACACTAACATGGACTTGTGAGAAGTGGCAAAGGTCTAAACAATTGAGACTATGATTACGGCATCCCTTTTCATAGTTCTAAAATTGTTTAGACACACATGTGAGCTATCTAAGAGAGGTGTATGATTTTGATAAAGTTTTATCAAAACAATCTAGTATCAGAAATCTGAACTTTGGTAAGAAAGTCAGCTGATTTCTAAGTCCATGTCAAAGCTAGTGGGAGCATAAGTGTTATGCTAATAATCATCATGTTAGTGGGAGCATGATAATTATGACAAAGGTTGCAAGTTAGCAATGTTAATTATAGAAAACAAAAGTTTCAATTCGTGAGGTTGCAGGGGTTGAAAAAGTTGTTTTGCTATAATTAAGGGAGAGGAAATTATACTTCATTTCAATTCTAAAAGCTTAGATTGAGATTTTAATCGTATTTAATCAAGGATATATATATGAATTTCATGTTGGAATGGCTCAACATAAGGAAATTCTATATATGGGTCCATTATTTGCGTTCTAAAATTCGATTATGATTACGGCATCCCTTTTCATAATCTGAATTTTGAGAACTTGGCAAATTGAAATGGAAATATTATAGCAAAAGACTGGTTTAGTCTTTATGTGAGACATCATGAATCGTGTCCCATATGCTTCGGATATAGGATCGATTACATGTGCTATATTCATCCTTTCTAAAATTTTCCAAATGCCTGGGGCATTATGAAGGAAAAGGTCTAGAATTGGATATGACTAAAATGATTAAGCAATTGTCGAGGACAATCTAAGGTTTACCAAAGATTGGTTGCTCAAGGACAGTTGGAAGTATAATGTTAATTCTGGAAGAACCATATTGACATAATCTGTAAGGAAGCAACTCTTGTTCAAAAGTGATAGTCAAAATGGAATATGGAAATGTTTCAAGTTAGAAATTATTCAATCTGTGTAAGATTAGGAAACTTAATGAAAGAAGGATGTTTCCAAGGAGCTGATCTCCTTTGGAATGCTCTGTAATGATTGTTGTCAAGTCTTTCTGACTTCGTGCATAATCATTAAGAGAATCAATGCATATAAGTTTAGAATCTAACAGATTTCAGTAAATGGCATGAATTTGGAATTCTTGCATTTGTAGTAAAGATTTGGGACTGTGAAAAGAGGATCATTGGAGTGATGTTCAATTGATCTATTTTACAAAGTAAAGATCATAGACAAACATAGTATGCATACTTGGTGTATGGCATGACTAGTGTTTAGAAAACTTAGTGTACATGCTTGGAGCATGGGACAACTATTGTTTTACATTCAAGTATAAAGTTGATAAAACCGAAACAATGAATAATGAGTAATCAGTATGGTGATAAATAAAAGTGTTTATTTATATTCATAGGGTTTGATACCATATTTGATTCATTTATTCTTGTGTTTCACTTTGCATGTTTTGACTTCCAGAATAACTAAGTCGCTCTTCCTGAATGATTAAGTTATTCAAACCATCCACAGTCGGTCATATGTTGGAAGTAGATATGAATCAAGACTGTCATGGGTTGGTTTGTAGAGGTCCAAGTTGGTGGACAAAGTGGTGCTACAACACTCATGAGTGCTCATAAGTTCTGAGTATTGGATTCAACCCGCGCTCATTTGAATCACTTCATGGATTTTATCACGAGTGATCATGAGACGATAATATCTTATATTCTTCAAACCTAGAGATATGAGTTGTTACTATGAGTTGGTTATACATTGATTGCACGAAAACGCATTGGTAACTCGATGTTATAAAACGTGCCTTTGTGTATGATTCAACAAGTAGTATAACAAGCCATATGCGTCGAAGTTTATCCATTCCTTTTACCTTCGGGATAAAAGCGATATATGTGGGCCCCTCGATGATTTAAAGATGATACATGTGAGTGCTTGGCCAAGCCAGGACTGATTTGATTTGTTCAATCAGTCAGTCATCATGAATCGGAAATCGGGAAACAACAAATGGACAGAGAGAATGATTGATAATCCATGTCTCAGTCCATATGATATCTAGAATGTAGGAATATATGATCCCTTATCTAATGGACAAGTCATTGACAAAGGTCAGAGTTCATTGACAAGGTCAGAGTTCGACATAAGCTTTTGAGAGCTACGATTGCTGATCGGTTCCTGAAGTCATACGCAATAATAGTTTTAGACTTATCCAAGTGGGAGACTGTTGGATTAATGTCTAAGTCCATAACTATAATTGGTAAGACTTGACCCGACCCGACATGGTCCATTTGGGTTGCATGGCATCATGCATTTAGATAGACTATAATGAGAGAAATAACACTTAAGGTTGGTTAATATATTATAAGTTCTAATATATTAATAAGGTTATTTAATTAGTATTGATCAAGAATTAATTTGGAATTAATTAAGTGATCAAAAGGAGACTAATTAAATATATGGGTTGATTGTGTAAATCATTCATTCTTATATATGTGGGCTTGTGATCCAAGATTCCTTATGTTGGACTAAGTCCATGGGGTGACCCATGGATACAACATGGAGGTTAAAGTCCATGGAGCATAAGGAATGGGTAAAGTTATGAGTTACATGGTGTAACCCTAATAGCCACCATATAAAAGAATCCCATGGCTCAAGAAATCGTGCACTAATGTGTGAGTGTGAGGGCTAGACGATTTCAAGGAGTGTTCAAGTTTCTCTCAAGTTATTCTAAGTGTATTTGGTGTTATGTGAACCATTTGAGGTGTCACACTTGGGGCACTAGGCACTCAAGCTTCATGAAGACATTCTACATCAAAGAGGTATGTATTCTATCTTGTTATATTTATTATTTTGTATGCTAGATTAGGATAATACCTTGGATGTTCATAATTGTATGTATAATTGAGAAAACATAGATCCAAGGTATTTAGGGTTGCATGTACACTTAGGAGTGTTAGAATGCTCATAACCCAACAATAACGGTGATCCTCGGATTAGAATACACGACAGTAGTCGTATCCTAAAAATAATTATACCCAATCGTCGTATTCAAATTAATAAGATATTAATTTAAATAATAGTTTAAATAATGGTGTAAATAATAATTAAAGTGTTAGACAACACCATAATTATGTGAGAAAGACTTAGAATAATTATTTGGAATTAATTGGGATGTTGAAGTGGGTTCACGGTTGGAGAAATGGAGTTTAAGGTTGAACAAATGAGTTCACAATGTGTTCTTGGGAAATTATGAAGATTTGAAGATATGGTTGAATATTCTTGGTGAAAACTTGAAGACCTAGGCAAAATCTTATGAATTTATGAAGGTTCACAGATGGTAGTTGAGAGAAAATATGGGAGTGTTTACGGTTGAAAAATGTGAGAATTGAAATTGTTTCCGGATGAATACATATATAGGGGTGTTTACGGTGCATAATGGGCCAGGCCCTTTTCTGTTTATGGTTCTAAGGTGGGCTAATTGTGTGTTTTCGACCCAATAAAGAGTGTTTTCGGATTTGGCACTCTGTGTACACCTTTGTGAATTAGAATCCTAACCGTGAACATCTTGGATATTATTTCTCAAACCGTGAACTACATCATTGAATCACTCTTGGACCGTGAACACATTGGTTTTTTCTTTTCTAGCCCGTGAACACCTTTCCATTCATTCTATTAGGTCGTGAACTCTTCCTTTCAAGAACTCCTTAGCCGTAAACACACCTATGGTGTGTTATTTATGGTTTAAACCTTAATCTTTTGCCCAAAGTTAGATTATCCCTTCCAAATTTAGTTTAGGTTTCTTTCTATACTTCTTTGCTAGCTCTACAAACAAGCCCTAAGGCTATATAGAGGATACCATGCAACAAGGATTGCAATGTAGTTTACACTAATACTTGGTTAGGGTTTAGACCATGCTAGGTCTAAAATTTGGAGTTGTGACATCATCCCCCAGTTACAGGGAATTTCGTCCCGAAATTCAACTCCTAAGTGGCTACGAGGAATTAGGAAAAAGAGCTCTGTTCCATATGATCTTCTTGTACCAAGTGAACTCTGATCCTCGCTTGGCATTCCAACGGATCTTCATTGTTGGGTCGGTTGTTTTGATCGATAGAAAGTGTGTGGGTTTGACTTACTAGTCTAAGTTCATTGAAATGGTAGTATGTACGCTCGTAGTTCTGGGCAGCTTTTGTCCTGAAGTTCATAGTAGGTCTCATACCTGGTCATCTATCATCGCTTCGTGTACACAAGTCGTATATAATTAATATTTATAAGACGGTTGGATGGGTGACTCTGCCCCAAGTCCACAACCAGACAAGGAATAGAAGATAGGGCAGAAACACACATCCTAAGTCCGTAAAATCTTACTTATATTCCACCCTCGCATATACACTTAACAATGATAGGTTAACTGTATTTGTCCCTAGCCTCTGCTGGAAACACTTCGGGAAGGTTACAGAAGGATATAATACTCCTCGCATGAGTACTTCGGAGGTTTCAAGCAAACAACGATTCTGAGGTTAGTAATCGGTTTGTCGTTATGAGTGACGGGGGTTTTCTAAATCGGTCAGTTAAGGTGAAAGGTCTCTTCGGTAACACGTGTGATTGGTATGGTGAGGACCAAGCCAATCTAGGTCGGATGACGTTGTCGGAAGTTCTTATTGACACACGTGTTAAGTTGGTTCAGAAGGAGTGTTTGTTAGAACGATAGTGCATCCTATGTGTACTTTTCTAGTGCTTTCTGTTTTATCCTTGTTATTACTACTGCGAGCATTTAGTACTCCATTTAGTGAGTATTAACAGTAGAAGTGTTCCGATGGATGCTATTGATACTTAATATTATGATCCCCACCAGGTCCATCTAAAATTGTGTGTTGTGTACAAGTCATACATAATTAAGGATGAGAAGACAGTAGACTGAGTGATTCTTCCCTAAATCCACAACCAGACAAGGAACAGGAAATAAGGCGGAATCACACATTCTAAGTCTATAGGTTCTTAATTATATATGACCCTAATGTTTACACTAAGCCATTATGGCTTACCTGTAAGGATACCTAATGCTATATGAATGATGTGCTTTGTTTGGACTAGGAAGCAGTTTATGTTTAAGATTTAGTTGGTAACGGTTTTCATAAAAATTTAATGTTTTAAACATATTTTCATTCGGAAAACGTACCGCTGTTCTCAGGTAGTTCCGGGATAGTCTCTCCTACGGTAATCATCAGCACTCTTCCATCTTCGCCGGAGTTCCTTATCATTGGACAATCTCTCTTGTAGTGTCCCGTATCACCACACACGTAACAGGTCTGGCTTACTCTATCGTATGGGACCTATGAGATTGGTCGTGCCGGCGCCCTACAGAAACGAATAGTGTGTACCCTCCAAAGGCAGTTCTTGCAATACATCTTTTGGCACACTCCGGTATGATGGAGGTTGCACTTATTACATTTCGGGAGGGTTCCAGCATATCGACTTGCTGGTATCGGAGTGGCAGAGGTTGGGGCTATAGGGGTGGCAGATGTTGTGGCCGCAGGGGCTGCCACAGGTTGCAGTCTTTTGGCAAGTCTTTGAGATAATTCACACTCCTTTTTGTTCCAGAAATTTCGTTTCTTGCTCTTAGGTTTGTGGGTTGGGGTATTATTGTAGGTAGACACTTGTTGGTTTCCTTGGTTGTTACTATGGTTTGAATTGTCGACACTGTTTCTATTTTCGTCTGGGTTGTTAGGGTTGAATTGCGCAATGACAGTTGTCACGACAGCTGTTACGACGGCTTGAAATGTAGTAGAGTCTATATGTAGAATCAGGGTTTCATCGGGTGGCCGGTTATTTCCATGTGAAGACATGATTCTGTTGTATGATGTGAAACGAGTTCGTAAGTAACTATGGTCGTTACTAGTCGTACTTTATTTATTTATATATACGTATAGATTCCACATTTTATTGTACGGTTCTAAATGTTTCGACCTACATCCCTATGATGTATTTATGGTAGTGAGTAGAAATAGGTATTGGACAAATGTTGAGTTTACTTATCCTAGTACTACCTTCGCCTAGGCATGCTTAACTGCGGTGTTCTGATGCATTAGTGCTGGTATGATCGCACCCGATTAGTCTACGGGGAGGCATCTTTCTGTTATACGGTTTAAAAGGTGAAACGATGGTAAGTCTTTAGTAGCGACTATAAGTCGAGTGTTATGTGAATCAAATTTATCTTAGTTCTGAGTGTATCATGTTCCGACTTTTGTAGAGTTCTGAAAACAATTCATAAAGAGGTCTACATATAATAGACTTATGAATTCTTAATAGTAACCACCTTTTAAGTGGAGTTCCATGACCCGGTTTACTGTTACTAGTTGTTACTAAGGTGGCGATAAGCCTAACACATAGTGTGGGTAGCATAATCACTAATTCACTGGGTTATCTTATTTGGTTATTTATTAGTGTGACGCATATGGTGTTCTACCACATAGCACGCCCCGTGAGTGGTTTCCTCTGTTCCCTGTTCTAGCTATGATTGTCTTAGTTTCAGCTGTGGGGGTTTGTTGTCTCTGGGCTTCCCTATGGGTGTGTTGAATCGTTGCTATGTCATGCTTCGGGTTTTGTCACTGGATTCCATTACTTCATAATCGAGAATCTGAACCCGAATGTCGAAGTGAGTTTCGCATGTCTGATTCTGATAGGGTAAGAGTCCCCAGTGATTATTCTAGTTCTTCACTCCTCATCTGATCCCTTCTCGGAATCCACTTTATGAATCCTCTCTTGTTCTCCCTTGACTCCTCTGTTGGTTGTTGTATTGGAGTGGCTATATCTATCTAGGTTGTTCGTGCGAGAATGGGAATGTCTAAAGAATCTTATGAGATTAAGTAGAACATTTCTTCTGAAGTTTTTGGTGATCCAAACTGGGTCCTCCTATAACCACGAAGTGCATGCAAGTTGTATATAACCAAGATCAAATAGACCTTCGAATAAGCGATCCTACTCTAAAACAACAACCAAACAAGGAACAGGTAGTAGAGCGAAGATCACAAATTCTAAGTCTATAAGATCCCAATTATATATAACCCTGGAAGCATACACTTTGCAATTATAGAATTTCCAGTAAGGGTCTTTTAGTTTTCACATAAGTTAGTTATAGTGCTTAAAATACTCCTATAGTATTTTAATTGTATGATTGTTTCTGAAGTTTCTTGGTATATGGACTTGGTAAGTTTTCAGACTTGTTGTTATCTTATAGTACCATAAAATACTCCTATAGTATTTTAACTTTATGTTTTGTTCTAGAGATCCTTCATATATAGGTTTGGTAAGTTTTAGACTCGTTGCTACACCACTATCACTCGCAAACACATGTTGGTCGTATCTTAAATAAATGTAGTTGATCAGGCTATATTTATCCCAAATATGATTACATAACTGTCTAGGTTTGACTGTAGTGTCCAACATCTAAATACTTCTGTTTTGTTCTTCTTGTGATAGTTGTTCTTAGTATGTGTGCTTGTTCGTATACTTTTCATAAAATACTTATATTTTAAAAGTATACTTTTAGTCAGAGCACTTCGGCCATAAGTGTGTTTACGACCAAGGAGTTCTAGAAAAGAAGAGTTCATGGCCTAATACAATGAATGGAAATGTGTTCACGGCCTAGAAAAGAAAAAGCCAATGTGTTCACGGTCCAAGAGTGATTCAAAGATGTAGTTCACGGTTTGAGAAATAAGATCCAAGGTGTTCACGGTTGGGATTCTAATTCACAAAGGTGTTCACGGTTTGCCAAATCCGAAAACACGCCTTATTGGGTCGAAAACACACAATTAGCCCACCTTAGAGCCGTAAACACAAAAGGGCCTGGCCCATTATGAACCGTAAACACCCCTATATATATGTATTCATCCGGAAACAATTTCATTTCTCACTTTTTCCAGCCGTAAACACTCCCATATTTTCTCTCAACTACCATCCGTGAACCTTTATAAATTCATAAGATTTTGCCCAGATCTTGAAGTTTTCACCAAGAACATCAAGAACATTCAAGCATATCTTCAAATCTTCATAATTTCCCAAGAACACACCGTGAACTCATTTGTTCAACCGTAAACTCCATTTCTCCAACCGTGAACCCACTTCAACATCCCAATTAATTCCAAATAATTTTTGTATGTCTTTGTTACATAATTAGGGTGTTGTCTAACACTTTAATTATTATTTACAACATTATTAAATCTATTATTTAAATTAATATCTTATTATGTTAAATACAACGATTAGGCATAACTATTTTTAGGATACGACTACTGTCACGTATTTTAATCTGAGGATCACCGTTAGCACTTCGCAACTCAGCCGAGCACACACATTTAAGATGAGTTCATACCCCTACGTTTTCAATATTTTTCCATGTTTTTACGGGGGGGGGGGGGGGGGGGAATAGAAGTACAACACAATTAAATTTGTGTAAACATTCAAAATATTTCAAACGTTTTCAACGATTTCAAAGGTTACAAACAATTTCAAATGACGTTAAACTATTTCAAACAGTTGCAACCATTGTTCTTACAATAATATATATATATATATATATATATATATATATATATATATATATATATATATATATATATATATATATGTACATGGTTATTTATATAAATACGAGTACAATCCTTTAATCCTTTGTAATATGCGGAGCAAAGGAAAACTTTTTAGAATAATCACAATTCAAATGGATCATTTTTTATAACTATAGTAGGTATAGTTTATGGAACACCGCCATCATATTTACAAAAAACAGAGATACGAAACAAACGAACATATAAACTATAATTGGAATAGTTTATCGAACATAAGTATTATCTTAATAAGTACCGGTTATCACAGTAACGAACATATAAACTATATTAGGTATAGTTTATGACACATATAAACAAACATTCATTTCAAAGGATTTTCAGATATTCTACACTTAACCGTCGATATAGCTTTGTGAGATAACGTCTTCAAGTACTTATTTAAGTGCCAACAAAAGTCCTGACCTTAATAACTAGAGTCTCCTAGAGGAAGAGCATAAATTTGTGTATAGATCTATACGGTATTGACAACCCTGCACCCCGACTGTTAGCTACAGTTGGAACGGAAGTTCTAGGGTGACAAATGTCATGAGCGATTTTCTGACGCCTGAAGAACGTCGAGTCAGGCCATCCGTCGTATTATGTGTGGTTATGAGAACTCACAATTTGGTATCAGTAGTACGCCTAGTTTATGAATATATATAAACAAACTTCACATAGTTTTATTATTTTTAAAACTACAACAAAGGGTTTTACAAACCAATAGGGTCTAAAGGACTGTTAGTGATAATTCTAAGGTTTCTTGGTTTATACTTTAGGGTTATATATAGTTAATATCTGATAGGCAATAGGATGGGTGCTTTTCGCCTTACTTCTAGTTCCTTGTTTGGTTGTGGGCTTAGGGCAGAATCACTCAATCAACTGTCTGTTCGATCTCGATGATATATAATTCGTATGCACTAAGTAATCATATGAGGAACAAATATGGGTCATACCAATGCGTACATTTATAACATACTTTTTTTCTAGATCAGAACTTACAACTCTTGGAAACATATATCAAAGCAGTTTTATCAAATAACCGAATAACAAGTATAAGAAACTAGCGTACATCAACATGCAAAGTTTTTGGTCTTAGGGTTTAACGCTAATTTTTAAGTAAATTAAGTATGGTATTTATACTTGAACTTTTCAGTTTTGGAACATTAGAGACAACAATTCACTTTTATGGAAAATATAGGATTTTCCAAGGTCAATATCATTATTTTACAAGCAAATTGTTTACCATTTAACTTACGAACTATCATTGATAATTCTATGATTCCTTAAGTTTATACATCCAGGTTATATATGAAGAATATCTGATAGGCAGTGGAATGTGTGGTTTCCACCTCATTTCCTGTTCCTTGTTTGGTTGTGGGCTTAGGGCAGATCCACACATTTAACTATCCGTTCGATATTAGTTTATATATAACTAGTCTAAATTAAGTGGTTATAGAAGGAACTGGTATCATTCTTCACATCAGAAAATATAGGATTTTCTAGAGAAACACATCATGTTTTAAAAAGAACAAAGAACCTGTTTTCTAAAACAAAACGCTTATGAACTCACCAACTTTAATGTTGACACTCTTTCAAAAACCACTTGTATTCTCAGGACACTAGTAGATAGGTACACGCCCCGGGTCCCTAGAAGGCGGAGCATAGTAGCTTTAAGTCTTTACTTTGCTATTTACTTGTGGAGTCAATCATATATGATTCGAATACAATGTAAACATTTTAATATCAATACAATGGTTGTTGTTGCTTTGATTACTATTATACAATAGTTGTGATACTATACATGACGTCCTCCACCCCCGAACGTTTACGCCGTTACGGTTTGGGGTGTGACAGATTGGTATCAGAACATTGTTTATAGTGAACTCAGTATATAGATTGGTATCAGAACATTGTTATTTATGGTTTAAACCTTAATCTTTGGCCCAAAGTTGGATTATACCTTCCTAATTTGGTTTAGGTTTCTTTCTATACTTCTTTGCTAGCTCTACAAACAAGCCCTAAGGATATATGGAGGATACCATGCAACAAGGATTTCCATTTAGTTTACATTGATACTTGGTTAGGGTCAGACCATGCTAGGTCAATTTGGAGTTGTGACATCGCTAAGCCATTAGTGCCAGGTCACACCTTATGATCTGATGAGTCATACACTCTACACGCTAGTTGTGAGTGTTAGTGTCTACATCACCATCAACGCCAAAATATCAAGTCTATTAGGGTCAACATGTAGTATAGTTATTCTACGTAATCTTTTCTATATTATGTAATGATACAAATATATATAGTATAGATAGAAAATATGATATATTTATTATAAAGATCGGTTCGTAGAATAGATGTGATATAATAACTTTAACCAAGGGATATACTTGTATAGAATAATAATAATAATAATAATATATAATCAACATTAGGGAAAACCCTAATGTTGAGTTTGTCTTGGTGACCACATTTTTGACAACCCATTTTCTTGGTGAAACAAAACCTTTCTTGCTGAAAGACAAGTTAGAGAACTCCTTGTGTTATTTACTTTATGTTCTTTATTTTCTTAGATTAGTTCGCTTCCATTATTTATACTTGAAGTGTATCCGATGGATGCAAACCTTCAATTGGTATCAGAGCGGATGTTTGATACACTCAAGTAATAATGTCAACTTCCAATAATCCCAAATCCTTTGGTCTCAACAAAATTCCTCCCTTCTATGGGCACAATTTTGCTATGTGGAAAGCAAAGGACATGGTTGTTCTTGAAACCATAGACTATGAGATGCACAAATTTGTTGAACAAGGTCCTCACATTCCCATATATCATCCTATGGCCAACAATGCTCTCGTTGGTCCCTTGAAGCAAAATCCATAGACTAGGTATGACGACGATGACAAGAGACTGATCAATCTTGATGTAAAAGATAGAGTGATGATGTGAAACTCTCTTCCCTACCACGTATATCATCTTGTACAGAATTGTGATTTATACCAAGAGATGATGGATACGCTCACAGTGGCTTATGAAGGCACTGTGGAAGTTTAGGCCCCAACCATCAACAACCTCAATCGGATATGTGAGCATTTCTTAGCTCAACAAGGTGAGTCCTTAACCCAAACCATTAATAGGTTTAACTATTTGGTTAATGATATGTGCAGGCTGGGAATTGTCAAGCATCACTCTCAGTTGGTTATAAAGTTCCTGAATTCTCTTGAGAAAAGCTAGAAACATCATGTTGATGTCCTTAAGAATAGTGAAAAGCTCAATGCCATGTATCTAAACTCCTTGTTTGGTAATCTAAGAAACTATGAAGAGACCAAAGCTCTGCGTAAAGACATCATTAATGACTCGCGCAAGGAAAAGTATATGGCCCTGGTTTCTCGAAAAGAAGCGATGAAGCATATCAGCGAATCAGATATCTCAGATCAGGATGAAGAGAGTTATTAAGATCTCACTGATGAACTTGTTGCATGCATTGCTCTTATTGTCAAATGTTATCAAGAAAGCAGATCAAACGAGGTTTGAAGAGCTTAGTTTAAAGGAAGCAGTTTAGCAAGGAGATCTACTTAAGAGAAGAGAAACTCAGGTAATTGCTTTAATTGTAGAAGCACTGACCATTTTGCTAGGGACTGCAAGGAGAATAAATAAGTTCAAAGTCCTGGAACTATGAAGTTTTGTACAAAAAGATGGTGACCCACATAAAGAAGGAGAATGCCTCTCTGCCAAAAAGCTTTCATTTCAAAATAAGAAGATCATGAAGAGTGGGTGGAAGATGAGGAAACTTCTGAAGACGAGGGGCTGAATGTTAATGGTCTAGTGGCTCTTAACAATGATTACCCTAATGGCATGTGTGACGCTGATACTTCTCTTGCTTTCCAAGAATCAAAGTCTAAATCTGGAACATACTTTGTAGTTAGACAGTGGGTGCATTAGACACATGACTGGTCTCAAGTCCCTTTTAACAGATTTTGTGAAGAAAGATAGTCCCAAGGTGGTTTTTGGCGACAACAATGAAGAAGTTGTTGTTGGATTAGGTGTCTAAGCCCATAACTATAATTGGTATGTACTTGACCCGATAATAGCATGGTCATTTTGGGTTGCCTTCACCATAGCAATTTGATAGGATGTTTATTTTGCGAAAGAGGTTATTTGTGATTTATTAATAAATTATATAAATTATATAATAATTGAGAAATCATATTGTTTAATTTGTATTGATCAAGAATTAATTTGGAATTAATTTAGTGATCAAAAGAGACTGATTTAATTAAAGGGGACTGATTAGGTAAATCAGTAATACTTATAGTTAGGGCTAATGATCCATGTTGATTAGGGAAGTGTCACAACCAGCATTTTAGCTAGAAAATTATATTCCTGTGTAACCATTCAACTACTGTAAAACATATACTCTAAGTAAATCTCACTCAATGCTCATTTAGATTCATCAATTATGTTCCTCAAAGATTCTGAAGCCCAAAGAACCATGGTTTGAGTCCATATTGGACTAGGGTTTCCTTATTGGGCCTAATGGACCAATAAGCACCCAATTCAACCTTATTGGACTTAGAAGCCCTAATTGGATCCTAATTGGACCCAATTCATAAATCTAAAACATTTTGGACCATTTGGGTCTAGAATGATTCATTCTAACCCCAATGGGCCTTATTGGGCCATAACTAATCCATTGAACCTTAGTAAGCCAAAAGCCCATTCTTTTATTCTATTTGGGCGGTGAATGCTTCCAAGAGCCCAATGGGCCGAAACATCTCATGTTTAGGGTCCAAAAAATCTTAGCTAGAGTTAATGGGACCAATCTACTCCACCCTTTCTTCTTGGCCCAAAAATATCGGCCCATGTATAAATCAAAAAAGGGGGGAAATAAGTGAAATGGGAGAAGAGTCGACTTTGGAGTGCCACCTCCATATTGCCCAACATGTATCAATGGTAAGATCTTCCATACATCCATGCTACTCACTTCACCATCTCCCTTCCCCTCTCCTCTTCTACTCTCGGCCGAAGACAACACACACACACACTACACCAAATTCTCTCAAACACTCTCAAGGATCATCCTACTCCTTCCATAAAAAATCTCAAAAATTGCTTGTGTTTCAAGAAGGTTTTCACAAGATAATCATCACTTCTTGGTAAATCTTTACACATCCAATTTTATAACTCTATTCTCATGTTAGATCACTCTTTTAAGCAAAGTTTTTGGTGATTTTGCTTCCTAGAACTTCATATGATCGAATCTACTCAAGAAAGATTGTTAGGATCAAAATCTTCTTCACTTCTTCTACAAAACCGAAACATCAAAGCAAAGGTGAGTTCATACCCCCTTTGTTTTAGGTTTTCATATTATTTTTGGGGGAGAATGCAAGTAAAATGTGTAGATCTATGTGTTATATGCATGTTTTGTGTGAATTCTTAGTTTGTTTGGTAATAATGGGTTAGATCTTAGCAAATCTCGAAATTTTAAGTATTATTTAACAAAGATCTATGAACTATGATATGATATACATTACATTATCAAGACAAAAGTGAATACATGTTTAAGATGCAAAAGAATTCAACAAAAACCCTGTTAAAGGTCAAAATTGTCAAGAAAACTAATGATAAGGGTAAAAAGTAAAAATTATGTTTTGAAAGGGGCCAAACAGGTCCTATATGTATAAAAAAGTTTTTTTATGCTAAACATACTTTTAAAAGGGCCAAAAATGCAAAATTTAGCTTAATGGGCCAAAACTTTGGGCCTCACGGCTTTGGACCCAATTTGCGAAAAAATGAAGTTTTTGGGCTCAAAATGTTATTTGGCCTAAGTTTGAGTCATAAATGTAAATAAACCAAATTTAGAGGTGAAAATATCATTTATTTTCAAATTGAACCAAAAATGTAAAGTTTTCCAAAAATGGGGCCGAAAGTGTAAACTTTGTAAATAAGGGACTGAAAATGTATTTTTCTGCAAAAGAGGGTTCTAAATGCGAAAATATAACTTTTTGGGGCTAAAACCGTAAGCTTTTAGACATTTGGGACAAAATGGCAAATTTTTATAAATTATGGACTAAAGTGTCATTTTTACAAAACTTTGGGGCTTAATTAAAAATTGGAGGTTTATTGGCCAAAAACGTTGTTTTTACAAAAAGATGATTTTTATCATCAATCTATTAAACTTCGATCTAAAACAAACAACGGAATAAAACAAACAAAGGGAATACGTCGATAACTATTTATTGTGCCTAATATACACGTTATTTGGCCATTGGACCCTAAGGGCCCAATTAAGTGCATATTAATCCCAATGATTTCCATGACATGTTTATTGGGCCTTATGACCCACTTACATGTTAATTTGGGCCTAGGTTATGGATTACATGTTTATTGGGCTTTTGTGGCCCATTTACATGCCTATTGGGCCTAAGTTACCCTTTTACTTGTTATTGGGCCTTTGTGGTCTAACTACATGCTAATAGGGCTTGGAATGGAAATTTCACATGTTAATAGGCCGTAACTATACCTTTGCGAAATCATTAAACATCGTATACTTATATATGTAACTTTTGAATACAAAAACATACCACAATTACGTAAACATTAAACAAAGTAACAAGGGGTTAAGAATCTAGTGAGACATGTCGGTTGGCACCTCTGAGTGTACAGTCGTAGCCTGTAGTTATAATCAGAGTTTCCTGGTAGGAAAGGGGTAGTTTGTGTATAGATCTATACGAGGTGACCCCCCCCCCCCCCCCGCCCACGCTTAGCTGTTCGCTACAACTAGACTAGGCCAGTCTAGGGCGACAACATCCTTAGCAAGACCGGCATTTGGAAAAATACCAAGACGGGGGACCTAGTCATCATCATGCATGGTTATAACGGCTCATATAGGGATTCAATACCAAAAAGCTTAACCTTTTGAAGATAAATTCTTTAATTGTGTCAATGCAAAACGAATTATTTAACGATACAAGAATCTAAACGATGTTATAAAACAGAAAATATCGGATTTTCTAGGAAAATTATTCATACACAACTATCATTTATTCAAAATACAATGAATCTAAACTACACTCATAAAAGGTTTATCTATTAAATTCACACATGCATTTATACTCGATTTTCACATCATTTTCAAAACATTTTACAGAAAATATCGGATTTTATGGGTTTTTATGAAAGATACAAAGACTTTTACTAAAATATACTTATGAACTCACCAACATTATATATGTTGACCGTTTTCAAAATAACTTGTATTCTCAGGTAATCGTTAAGCTGGAAGATTTGCAAGTATGTATGGTTTCGTTTATGTAATAGCACTTAGCATACTTTTAACAATTTGAACTTCTGTATTTTAACAATGTACTTGATGTGAACAATGCCAGTTGTATTATGTAATGTTGGTGATGAATGTGTTATGTTTCATGTATATTCATTGTGATGATTATTCAATTGTTAGTCACACGAGCCCCAGGACGTTTCTGCCGTCTGGTTCGGGGGTGTGACAGGTTGGTATCAGAGCAATGTTTATAGTGAACTAGCATATCTAACCATACATGATATGCAACTATAAACACAATGGGACAAAATAACTCTGAACAAAACAAAAAATTCACACTTATGTGCGCATAGTAGGATAATACTCTAACAATATCTAATAAAAGCTTCTGGAGGAGATTGAACGCTACGATTAAACCTGGGCAGTTATGTAGTTATATTAGGGATAAATATAGCCTGACAACTATATTTATTCAGAATATAACCAACATGTGTTCGGGAGTAATCACATCGGGAAATGAATCCATAAGCCTACCCCACTCACCAATAACTCTAGGGAACCCAAACACAAATAATTACAAATACTATGAGAGTAATTAAAATATGACTTATATATGCACCCTCGTGTAGTCAGTATGGCTAGCTTCCACCACCCTGGAGATCCCTACTTTCACAATCAGGGAAATAACGAATGGCTAGCGGAATCTGACAAGGAACCTGAAGAGGAGCCTGAAGAGGGACCTGCGGAACCCGTGGCAGACGATGGTGAAGAAGAGTCTGGTGACGACAACGATGATGATTCGGACACAGAGTCCGACGTCATCAACCCACCATACCCAGTGAGGGTGTCGGCTCACCGAATGGGCCCAAGTCGCCCTACACCTCCCTGGGGTATCGACATTTGGAGATGGAGCAGGCAACAAGGACAGCGACCCCCGTTTGTCATGGCACGTGAGTTCTATGACTTGAGGGAGGGAGGACCGGCTGATCGAGCTCTTCCAGTCGTGGTGAGACGATTGAGGGATACTGGCGATCTGGCTCAGAGCACCGCCGATCAGATGCACCAGATGCTGACTAGGGTTGAGCGGGCGGAGCAGGAAACGCGAGAGGTTATCCGAGAGTTCCACATGAGGCAGGTGAGGTGGGAGACTCGAATCCGAGACGCGGAGCGTCAGGTGGCTCGCCTTCAGGGAGCATCTACCTCCTTGGCACCACCCCCTGACACATCCCACCATGACTAGGACAAGTTGTATCTATCGTTAGTATTATCTTAGTTGATCTATGCTATGTACTATCGACTCTATGTTTAAGTGATTACACTACTCATAGGGTCGTCATGCTGCCGGATTTTATATTTCCATGTACTGTATGCCATCTGGAAAATTTTCATGTATCAAAACTATTAGTATTAATGAAAATGCTTTATGTTTTATCATGACATTGTTATCTGCTATGTGTTTTACCTTCTTGTTTTATGTTAATGCATGAAATTTACTTGAATACACACTATACACCTAGTCTTTAGGATCACAAACTCGCAAAACCCATAGGCACTCAACATCTTTCCGTTCCATGACAGAAAGATGCCTCAAAGACCCAACCGTGGAAACAACACAACACCGACCCCATCAGAGATAAACTCGGTTGCATTCCAGGCAGCAGTGTCCGCTGCGGTCACTGCAGCACTTGCGCAAATTCGCAATGGAAACAACGGAGAAGGCAATGGGCAGGGAGCCGGGAGCACCAATCAAGGGACGAACCACAGAGTCGCTCGAACGTACACCTACAAGGACTTCGCCAACGCCAAAACTCGGACCTTTCATGGGACATGAGGCGTCATAGCCCTTAAGCGATGGATCGAGAAAGTAGAGTCTGTTTTCGAAATCTGCGGGTGTACCGATGAGTGTAAGGTCAAGTTCGCAGCCTGCACTTTCATTGACCAAGCCCTCTCCTGGTGGAATGGCCACGTAGAGGCCATGACACTCCCGGTGGCAAACGCGATGCCCTGGGAAGAGCTGAAGGAGATGATGTTAGCAGAATACTGCCCTAGAGGTGAGATTCAAAAGATGGATCAAGAGTTGTGGAACCTCACGGTCCAAAACTCCAATATCGACGCATACATATCCCGGTTTAGTGAGTTATCTCTTCTGTGTCCCAAAATGATCACCTCAGAAGAGAAGAATATTGAAAGGTTTATCTGGGGACTGACTGAACCTATCCAAGGGAATGTCATTGCGGCAAACCCTAAGACATTTGATAGTGCCAAGAGACTGG
Organism: Lactuca virosa; assembly: GCF_052849685.1. NCBI lineage: Eukaryota > Viridiplantae > Streptophyta > Magnoliopsida > Asterales > Asteraceae > Lactuca > Lactuca virosa. The sequence continues at coordinate 332,282,158 of NC_136433.1, forward strand.
CCAAGAAACTGTACGATCACGGCAATAAGAAGGGTGCCAAGACAATGGTAGCGGAGGTTAAGAAGGAAGAAGAGAACAAGAAGGGGAAGAACAGCCAGCGAAAAGGAAAGCAAAACTCGGAATCGTCTAAGAAGCAACAAATGGTGTTTATCCATGCTACAACAGAAGCTAGTTCCACACCACATGCTCCAACCTCATCCATGCCAAATGCTTCTAAGCAGTACTCGGGAAATCTCCCCAAGTGTGGCAAATGCAACTTCCACCATCACGGGGAATGCGGAGAGATGAGTTGCACAAGGTGCAATCGGAAAGGCCATACAGCGAAGTACTGTAGGACTCAACTCCCGCAGAACCAGATGACAAACAACAACAAGAACAACGACAACAACAACAACAACAACAACAACAACAACAACACCAATACTGGAGCTAGCTATACCTGTTACGGATGTGGGAAAACTAGGCATATCAGGCGAAACTGCCCCAACGCGAACAATCAAGGGGTAGGAGCAGCACGGAGAGTACTGACAATGCGTCACGGTGAAGCAGTGCAGGACCCATCCGTTGTCACCGGTACGTTCTTACTTAACGACTCATATGAATGCATCTTATTTGATAACGGAGCGGAGCGAAGTTTTGTGAGTAATAAGTTCAAATGCTTACTAAAACGACAACCCCAAAAGCTTAATGAAGCCTTCACGGTGGAAATGGCTAATGGGAAAACTGAATCAAATAAGGATATTTATGTGGGGTGTACGCTAACTCTAAACAATCACACCTTCCAAATAGACTTAATGCCTGTAAATATTAGGAGTTTTGATGTGATCATCGGCATGGATTTGTTAAGCCCCCATCATGCCGATATTATGTGTCACGAGAAGGCCGTTCGCCTTCATCTTCCTAACCACGAAACCCTAATAATCTACGGAGATAAACCCGACGCAAACCTTCGTCCTATCTCGAGTATCCAGGCAAAAAGGTGTCTACAAAAGAAGAACTACGCGTTCCTTGCTCATGTGGTGGATAAAACCAAAGAGGAAGCGAGCATTCGCAACATCCCAGTGGCGTGTGATTTCCCGGATGTGTTTCCGGAAGATCTTCCGGGAATAACCCCAGAACGACAAATCGAATTACGAACCGACCTAGTTCCTGGAGCCACTCCAACCGCCAAATCACCCTATAGGTTAGCTCCTGCAGAAATGCAGGAATTGTCCAGCCAACTGAGCGAACTCCTAAATAAAGGATTTATCAGACCCAGCTTCTCGTCGTGGGGAGCTCCGGTTCTTTTCGTTAAAAAGAAAGACGGATCCTTCAGGATGTGCATCGACTATAGGGAATTAAATAAACTCACCATCAAAAACCGTTATCCACTTCCACGAATCGATGATCTATTTGACCAGCTCCAAGGGGCTAGTTACTTTTCAAAGATAGATCTGAGATCCGGTTATCATCAACTCAAAGTCCGAGATGAGGACATTCCTAAGACTGCTTTCCGAACTCGTTACGGTTATTACGAATTTGTCGTAATGCCCTTCGGTCTGACGAATGCCCCCGCTGCATTTATGGACCTCATGAATCAATTCTGCCGCCCATTCCTTGATAAATTTGTAATCGTCTTCATAGATGATATTCTCGTATACTCATGAAGCGAAGAAGATCATAGCCAACACCTCCGACAGATCTTACAAACCTTGCGAGCCGAAAAGTTGTGTGCAAAACTCTCCAAGTGCGAATTTTGGCTCCGCAGCGTAAACTTTCTGGGCCATGTAGTCAGTCAAGAAGGAATACACGTGGACCCCTCCAAGATCAAAGCAATCGAAAGCTGGGCAACTCCGGCAACGCCAACGAAAATTCGTCAATTCTTAGGTCTCGCAGGCTACTACCGAAGATTCACTCAGAACTTCTCCAAGATAGCCAAACCCCTCACCACATTAACTCAGAAAGGCGTACCATTCAACTGGACAGAGAAGCAAGAAGTTTCCTTCCAATCCTTGAAGCAAGCCCTCTGTAGTGCTCCAGTGCTATCCTTACCGGAGGGAACCGAAGACTTCATAGTTTACTGTGATGCTTCGAATCAAGAATTAGGTTGTGTCCTCATGCAACGAGAGAAGTTAATTGCTTACGCATCCAGACAATTGAAAATGCATGAAGTAAATTACACCACACATGATCTTGAACTGGGAGCGGTGGTCTTCGCCCTAAAGATTTGGAGGCACTACCTATATCGTACCAAGTGCACCATCTTTACAGACCACAAGAGTCTCCAGCACATTCTAAATCAAAAGGAACTAAACATGAGGCAACGGAGATGGGTTGAACAGTTAAATAACTATGAGTTTGAAATCAAATACCATCCAGGCAAGGCTAACGTGGTAGACGATGCCCTGAGCCGAAAGGAGTATTCAAGTCGTCATGTGCAGACCCTGTCGATCACCATCCAGTCTCATTTAGCCTCACTGATCAAGGAAGCCCAATTGGACGCATTGAAGCCAGAGAATGTTGCTAGCGAATCGCTACGAGGAATGGAGAAGGATCTCGAAGTTAAAGACGACGGAACCCACTACCTCAGGAATAGAATCTGGATTCCTAAATTTGGGGGATTTAGAGAGGTAGTCATGCATGAAGCCCACAAGACGCGATATTCTATTCATTCGGGGTCAGATAAAATGTATTTGGATATCAAGAAGCAATATTGGTGGCCTAACATGAAGGCAGAGATAGCCACTTTTGTGGGCAAGTGTCTTACTTGCGCCAAGGTGAAAGTGGAATACCGGAAGCCCTCGGAACTGCTGCAGCAACCAACGATACCCGAGTGGAAATGGGAGAGGATTACTATGGATTTCGTGACCAAATTGCCAAAGACAGCAGATGGACTAGATGCTATCTGGGTAATTGTCAATAGATGAACAAAATCCGCTCATTTCCTGCCAATAAAGGAGTCCTCCAAGATGGAAAAGCTGACGCGAATCTACCTCAAGGAGGTTGTAAGACTCCATGGAGTGCCAATATCTATTATCTCGGATCGATATAGCATATTACATTAAGATTCTGGCAATCGCTTCAGAAGGCAATGGGAACCCAGCTAGATATGAGCACTGCCTATCACCCACAGACGGATGGTCAGAGTGAACGTACCATCCAAACACTCCAGGATATGCTCCGAGCTTGCGTGATTGACTTCGGAAAATCATGGGATGCCCACTTGCCTCTGATCGAATTCTCCTATAACAACGGTTATCACTCGAGCATCAAGGTTGCTCCCTTCGAAGCGCTCTATGGTCGCAAATGCAGATCGCCCCTATGCTGGTCAGAGGTGGGTGACACTCAACTGGCAAAAGGACAATCGCCAACCAGTACTCTTACTGGACCCGAAATCATCCGTGAGATGACCGAACGGATAGTCCAACTCAAAGCTCGACTTCAAGCATGGCGAGACCGATAAAAGAGCTATGCTGACAAGCGGCGAAAGCCATTTGAATTTCAAGTCGAGGATCATGTGTTTTTAAAGGTCTCTCCTTCGAAAGGAATGATTCTCTTTGGGAAACGAGTAAAATTGAATCTGCGATACATTGGACCGTTCGAGATTCTTGCCTGAATTGGTCCAGTGGCTTATAAACTGCAGCTACCTGTCGAGCTCAGCAACGTACACCCAATGTTTCACGTCTCGAATCTAAAAAAGTGTCTATCAGATGAAACCCTTGTCGTCCCTTTAGAAGAGATTGAGATAAATGATAACCTCCTGTTCGTCGAAGAACCAGTCGAGATTATGGATAGGGAGGTGAAGCGTACAAAGCAAAGTCGCATCCCGATCGTGAAGGTTCGATGGAGCACGAAACGCGGACCGGAATTCACGTGGGAACGTGAAGATCAGATGAAGCAGAAGTACCCTCACCTATTCATTCCTTCACAATCCTAGTTTTCAAAAGAATTTCGGGACGAAATTCCCTCTAACGGGGGGATGATGTCACAACCAGCATCTTAGCTAGAAAATTCTATTCCAGTGTAACCATTCAACTACTGTAAAACATATACTCTAAGTAAATCTCACTCAATGCTCATTTAGATTCATCAATTATGTTCCTCAAAGAGTCTGAAGCCCTAAGAACCATGGTTTGAGTCCATATTGGACTAGGGTTTCCTTATCGGGCCTAATGGACCAATAAGCACCCAATTCAACCTTATTGGACTTAGAAGCCCTAATTGGATCCTAATTGGACCCAATTCATAAATCTAAAACATTTTGGACCATTTGGGTCTAGAATGATTCATTCTAACCCCAATGGGCCTTATTGGGCCATAACTAATCCATTTAACCTTAGTAAGCCATAAGCCCATTCTTTTATTCTATTTGGGCCGTGAATGCTTCCAAGAGCCCAATGGGCCGAAACATCTCATGTTTAGGGTCCAAAAATCTTAGCTAGAGTTAATGGGCCCAATCTACTCCACCCTTTCTTCTTGGCCCAAAAATATCGGCCCATGTATAAATCAAAAAAAGGGGGGAAAATAAGTGAAATGGGAGAAGAGTCGACTTTGGAGTGCCACCTCCATATTGCCCAACATGTATCAATGTTAAGATCTTCCATACATCCATGCTACTCACTTCACCATCTCCCTTCCCCTCTCCTCTTCTACTCTCGGCCGAAGACAACACAGACACACACTACACCAAATTCTCTCAAACACTCTCAAGGATCATCCTACTCCTTCCATCAAAAATCTCAAAAATTGCTTGTGTTTCAAGAAGGTTTTCACAAGATAATCATCACTTCTTGGTAAGTCTTTACACATCCAATTTTATAACTCCATTCTCATGTTAGATCACTCTTTTAAGCAAAGTTTTTGGTGATTTTGCTTCCTAGAACTTCATATGATCGAAATCTACTCAAGAAAGATTGCTAGGATCAAAATCTTCTTCACTTCTTCTACAAAACCGAAACATCAAAGCAAAGGTGAGTTCATACCCCCCTTGTTTTCGGTTTTCATATGATTTTTGGGGGAGAATGCAAGTAAAATGTGTAGATCTATGTGTTATATGCATGTTTTGTGTGAATTCTTAGTTTGTTTGGTAATAATGGGTTAGATCTTAGCAAATCTCGAAATATTAAGTATTATTTAACAAAGATCTATGAACTATGATATGATATACATTACATTATCAAGACAAAAGTGAATACATGTTTAAGATGCAAAAGAATTCAACAAAAACCCTGTTAAAGGTCAAAATTGTCAAGAAAACAAAAGATAAGGGTAAAAAGTAAAAATTATGTTTTTAAAGGGGCCAAACAGGTCCTGTATGTATAAATATGTATTTTTATGCTAAACATACTTTTAAAAGGGCCAAAAATGCAAATTTTAGCTTAATGGGCCAAAACTTTGGGCCCAATTTTGCGAAAAAATGAAGTTTTGGGGTTAAAAATATTATTTGGCCAAAGTTTGATTCATAAATGTAAATAAACCAAATTTAGAGGGGAAAATATCATTTATTTTCAAATTGGACCAAAAATGTAAAGTTTTCCAAAAATGGGGCCGAAAGTGTAAACTTTTACAAATAAGGGGCGGAAAATGTATTTTTTTGCAAAACAGGGCTCTAAATGCGAAAATATAACTTTTCGGGGCTAAAACCGTAAGTTTTTAGACATTTGGGACAAAATGGCAAATTTTTATAAATTATGGACTAAAGTGTCATTTTTACAAAACTTTGGGCCTTAATTAAAAATTGGAGGTTTATTGGCCGAAAACGTCATTTTTACAAAAAGAGGATTTTTATCATCAATCTATTAAACTTCGAGCTAAAACAAACAACGGAATAAAACAAACGAATGGAATACGTCGATAACTATTTATTGGGCCTAATATACACGTTATTTGGCCATTGGACCCTAAGGGCCCAATTAAGTGCATATTAAGCCCAATGATTTCCATGACATGTTTATTGGGCCTTATGACCCACTTACATGTTAATTTGGACCTATGTTATGGATTATATGTTTATTGGGCTTTTGTGGCCCATTTACATGCCTATTGGGTCTAACTTACCCTTTCACTTGTTATTGGGCCTTTGTGGTCTAACTGCATGCTAATAGGGCTTGGAATGGAAATTTCACATATTAATAGGCCGTAACTATACCTTTGCGAAATCATTAAACGTCGTATACTTATATATGTAACTTTTGAATACAAAAACATACCACAATTACGTAAACATTAAACAAAGTAACAAGGGGTTAAGAATCTAGTGAGACATGTCGGTTGGAACCTCTGAGTATACAGTCGTAGCCTGTAGTTATAATCAGAGTTTCCTGGTAGGAAAGCGGGAGTTTGTGTATAGATCTATACGGGGTGACCCCCCCCCCCCCACTCCTTAGCTGTTCGCTACAGCTAGACTAGGCCAGTCTAGGGTGACAACATCCTTAGCAAGACCGACATTTGGAAAAATACCAAGACGGGCGACCTAGTCATCATCATGTATGGTTATAACGGCTCATATAGGGATTCGATACCAAAAAGCTTAACCTTTTGAAGATAAATTCTTTAATTGTGTCAATGCAAAACGAATTATTTAACGATACAAGAATCTAAACGATGTTATAAAACAGAAAATATCGGATTTTCTGGGGAAATTATTCATACACAATTATCATTTATTCAAAATACAATGAATCTAAACTACACTCATACAAGGTTTATCTATTAAATTCACACATGCATTTATACTCGATTTTCACATCATTTTCAAAACATTTTACAGAAAATATCGGATTTTCTGGGTTTTTATGAAAGATACAAAGACTTTTACTCAAATATACTTATGAACTCACCAACATTATATATGTTGACCGTTTTCTAAATAACTTGTATTCTCAGGTAATCGTTAAGCCGGAAGATTTGCAAGTATGTATGGTTTCGTTTATGTAATAGCACTTAGCATACTTTTAACAATTTGAATTTATGTATTTTAACAATGTACTTGATGTGAAAAATGCCAGTTGTATTATGTAATGTTGGTGATGAATGTGTTATGTTTCATGTATATTCATTGTGATGATTATTCAATTGTTAGTCACACGAGCCCCCAGACGTTTCCGCCGTCTGGTTCAGGGGTGTGAGAGGATGGACTAAATCTATGTGAGAGTCCATGAAGATTTAGTCCAAACGGCCTATCATATGGGTTATTGGATTGATTAAAGCCTAATCATATGAATTAGGGTTTCCAAGATGAAACCCTAGGGATTCCACACTATAAATACTAACCCTTGCACTCCCAAAATCCGCACTTGTGTTCCAAGAAGTAACCCTAGTCGTTTGGTACCTCCTAACCTCTCTCTCATATTCCTCCATTTTCTTTTTGGTGTTTGTGACTTATTAGAGGTATCACATTTGAGATACTAAGCTCTTGAAAGGCAAAGAACTACAAGCTACAACTAAGAGATATTCATCAAACTAGATTTTATGTTGTAAATCTCCATATGTATTCTAGATAGGGTTTATGTTTTGGATAAAATGAAATTGCATGTATAACTTGAGAAAACATAGATCCAAAGCATTTAGGGTTGTATGTGCACCATAGGATTGTTATACTGCTCAAAACCCATCAGTGGTATCAGAGCCTAGGGTGTTTTCTGTTATATTGATGCAACTGTATTGTTTTCAAAGCTGAAAAACTTTCAATTTTTGCCTCTGACTGATGGACTCGACGAGTCACATGAGGGAACTCGACGAGTTGGATCATCTGGTGATGAACTCGACGAGTCTATGGCTTGACTCGACGAGTTGGATCTTCTGTTCTCAGATTTTTTGAGTTTTTGGCCAGGTTTGGATTAGAATCATTCCCACAAACTTTTTTGACTGATAAAATTCGATTTTTCTGATAAGGTAATGATTATACTCATCCACTTGAATGATGATTGTCAAATTTTAAGATAATTACTTGATTTTGTGAAAAATTAATTATTTGTGGAATTTAATTTGGATCATCTTGCTATCTGAAATTAGATTAGGTCAATTTTGTGATATAGATAAATCATATGAATAATTTAATTTTTTTCAAATTGATCCAAAAGGTTTTGAAAAGTTTAAAATTTGATTAAAAAGTTTTAATTCTGAAATATTAAACTCTAAAACCCTAGTATTTTAAATGTTTAAAATACATCCTTTTGGTTTCATAATTTAAATTTAGAATTAATGGTTTTAATTTTGGAAATTTAAATGGACACAACTAGAAGGAATAATTATGGCTTTGTTGATAATTAATTAAAAGAGTATTAATAAATCCATAATAAAACGGTTTAACGTTTTAATTAAATTAAAAGTCTAATTTATTTAAATGATTAAACCTCCTGGTATTTTAAAGCTTTAAAATACACCCTTATACTATATAAAATTAAAAGTCTAATATACTAAAATACACCCGTATACTATATAAAATTAAAAGTCACTCACGAAGCTGGTCTATAAGGGGTGTTTAAGGAAGCAGCCTGTAAAATGACCGCCATTGGGTATACACTCTTACCCACCGCACTCTTGACTAGTGGAGGGTCGTTAGCCGAATGGGTAAGACAGGACATTCTCATTAATAAGTATAATGAAAATACAAGTAACTAAACCTTTTATAAATTCCCAATCTTAGTTACTTAAGAAAAAATGTGAATTTGATGCTAACCCATGAAATTGCACATTGCACCCTAATTGGTCCTTAGTGGAGCGTGTGTGGTTAACCGGCACACTAATATGGGACTAATGAAGGATGAAAATGAGTAGCTTGTAGGTTATCATTAATCAATGGAGCGTGTGTGGCTAACCGACACATTGATTAGGTGATAAATGACTTCGAGAGTACCAACCTAATTTGCATGGTTATTCACACCTTGTTTGTGATCCTCGGTATCCCAGTCACAAACTTGAAAGGCATAATCGAGATTAAACATGCCATTGAAAAGCTCAATGAATTTCAAAAGATCTAGGAATTTTATTTTAAACCTAATTCGTTTAAAAATTTTGTTTTCATGGTGGAATTGGTAAATCGTCATTTACCTACCTTCAAATAATTTGCAATTGGATTACGGCCACCCTCTTCCGAATTGTGAATTATTGTGTGCCACACCCCCAAACCGGAACGGCGAAAACGTTCGGGGGCGGAGGACGTCATGTTAAGTATCACAACACATGCATCATAGTAATCAAAGTAACAACAACCATCATATTGATAATATAATATTTACATTATGTTCAAAACATTACTTGGAAGACATAAAAAGTACAACAAAAGATAAGACGTAAAGCTCCGTCTTCGCAACACCTGGGAGAAAGTACCTGTCTACTAACGACCCTGAGAATACAAGTGGTTTGAAAAAGTGTCAACATTAAAGTTGGTGAATTCATAAGTATTTTTGTTATAGAAAGTATATACTTTATCCTTTTGAAAAGTTCAGCAGTTCCTCCAGAAAATCCATTATTTTTTCTGATGATATGTGATAAGTAAAACAATTCATGATTTTTCCTTCTACGAGTACTTAGTGAATACAGGTCATATACATTTAGATCGAACAGACAGTCGACTGTGTGGTTCTGCCCCAAGCCCACAACCAAACAAGGAATAGGAAATGAGGCGGATTCCACACATCCCACTATCTGTCGGATCCTCATGTATCTAACCCTGACGTATTCTCTAAGTACTTTTAACATTAAGTTTAATGATCCTTTAATTTGAAAACGTCCCTTAAGAAAATCCTATATTTTCTTAATAAGTAAAATGACTGAAGTTAATCCTTCTGTAATCATTCGGTGAATACTAATTATATATAATACAAATCGCTTAGACAGTTGAATGTGTGAATCTGCCCTAACTCCACAACCAAACAAGGAACAGGAAATGAGGCGGAAGTCAAACATTCCACTGTCTACCGGATCTTTATTATATATAATCCTAATGTATTCATCAACTAATTACATAATTAACATTAACGAATCTCTGGTAAAATGGTAAGCACAATAGTTCCTTCTATAATCACTTAGTTTATACTAACTATATATAACCTAATATCAAACGAACAGTTGAATGTGTGAATATGCCCTAAGCCCACAACCAAACAAGGAACAGGAAATGAGGCGGAAGTCACACATTCCACTGCCTATCGAATATTATTTATATATATAATTTGAATGTATAAACTAAGGAATTATAGAATTAACTATAAAGGTCCTTTATGTAATACTAGTTTAATAATAAGTATTAAACCATAGAAAATCCTATATTTTCTATAAAACCGATTTGTTGTCTTTAACACTCCAAGACCGTGAAGCACAAGTATAATTACCATACTTAGCTTAATGATACCCAGTTTTGTTTATCAGTAACCTTATCTGAACATGTAATTACCCTGAAAACTCGACGTGACGATACTACCCTCCTATGATCACTTAGTACACACGAGTTGTATAATACCGAGATCGAATAGACAGTTGAATGGGTGAATCTGCCCTAAGCCCACAACCAAACAAGGAACAGGAAATGAGGCGGAAGTCACACATTCCACTGTCTATCGGACTTTAATTTTATCTAACCCTATTGTATATACTGAGAAATCATATAGTTAGTATTTCTTGGGAAAGTTTAGGAAAAATATATCTTTATGTAAATAATTAGTTAATACTATTGTGAATATTCATTATAACCATACTAATACAAAGTTAGTCCCGTATAGATCTATACACCAACTCGCGTTCTCCCTTAAGAAGATTCTGGTTATAATTAAGATTCTAACGGGTACCTTGAGTGGTACATCGAGTGGTTCACAATCCTGTACTAATTATTTACATAAAATGTAAAACCTTTTTATAATTTAACAAGTAATTTTGTAAAAAGATTTCCTTTTGTTTCATAAAGTGTACTTATTATAGTTTATAAGTTCATTTCCATGTTTTAACCTTGATTTTTGTAAAGTAGTTATAAGTTGATTTCTATGATCAAGTTTCAAGTTCAAATACATTTAAACAATAAGAAAACATAATAAGTAAATTATGTTTTTAAACACAAGCAATCTTGTGTTTTACTTGTATTCCCCCTTAAAACATTTGAAAAAGCTTGGAAAATATGGGGGTATGAACTCACCTTATTTGAGGAATTCAAATAGAAGATTTGGTATAGATCGGTAAGTTTCCCGAGTGAAATGCCAAAGCACAAACGAGCCTTATTTAGCATATTATGATACATATAGGCATAAAATTAGTGAATCTAACTACAAAGGTGATTGGAAAACAACCTAGGATGCAAGAATAACTCACCAAAAGAGTGGTAGAAGCAAGTTAGAAGGCTGAAATAGTGTTCACGGCCCTCAGGAGGTTTCACGGCCTAAGAACACATGAGTGTTCACGACCCATGTTGCAGGGTTCACGGCCCACATGAAGGGTTCACGGCCCATAAATGGTGAAGAAAACTTGAAGATCTTGTTGTTTAGTGAGTGTTTGAAGGCCCTTTGATGTATTCCAAGAAGATGGTAACAAAAAGGGATGAAAAAGAGTAAAAGATGAAGTTCTTGTGGATGATACTTGAGAGAGAGTTCTTGATGTTCATGGCCAGAAGTGTAGAATGAGGAATAATTCAGTCAATTATATATATATATATATATATATATATATATATATATATATATATATATATATATATATATATATATATATATATATATATATATATAGGGAGGAGTTCATGCCCGAAGTGTTCACGACCGAAGGCGGTTTGCGAGGGTTCATGGCCTGCGAAGGGGTTCACGGTCGTGAACCATTTGCAGTCCGAGGTTGTTCACGGCTCCGAAGCTGTTCACGGCCGCGAAGGGTTTGCGGCCATGTAAAAGTTCTAGATTTCTAATGCTTTTCCCTTCCAACTATTACACTCTTAGATACAAGGCTTCAAATCTTTTAATTCGATAATCCATCTAATTTAAGATAATGGAAGGAATAAGTTTGACCAAAGTTGACTTTACAAGAATAAAATTTTCGGGTTGTCACGTTGTGTTGGGTCCTAGCCTTAATATTTTATTTGGGTGTTATATTAAGGATTAAATCAACTAACTTGAATTTCTACCCTTATAGATGTCTAGTTCTGACAACTGTGGTCTTCCGTTTCCATTTGGAAAAAGCTTTCTTCATGAAGATCATATTTCACATGTCGATCAAGGTGAAAGATCAATCCCTTCTTAGTGCAAAGGTGGAACTGGAAATCGTACTTCTCTTCCTCTACATCCTCCAGTAAATCTTCCTGGCCCACTTTTTCGTCAACTTGAAAAGTTCAAAGTTACTCAAGCCCTGTTGGCATGCAAACATAACGATGGAAACTCTATATGTTCACATGTTCTAAACATGAAGACGCACCTTGACAGACTGGGAATGTTGGGTGTCATTTTCCCGAGGGAGCTGGCTGTTGACTTGGTTCTTCAGTCACTTCCCGAGTCATATAGTCAGTTTGTTACAGACTACTATATGACAGATCACGACGTGACCCTCATTGATCTGACATATTTGCTAATTGTTGCTGAATCAGCAATGATTTGGCGCACTGGTGAAGCAAATATGACTGAAAGATTAATCTCTCAAACTTCCATGGATATTGACAATGGCAACATTAGAAGTCTAGAAACGTTTTCTAGTAGAAAGGGATCGGCCAAGGTCAAACCGTTTGACCAAATGTTAAAGAGAAAGGTTGAGTCTGAGATTGTCCCATGTACCATTCCGGAAGAGTCTGTTTGTTTCTATTGCCAAGAGAAGGGACATTGGAAGCGAAGCTGCCCTGACTACCTGAGAGCTCTAAGAGATGGTAGAATCAAATTGTATGGTTTGAATTCAGGTAAGTTCACTATCTAACTCAATTAAGTTCCTATTTATAGATTCTTAATACATGATGTGATAAGATTGCATTTTGATGTTTTAAAGAATGCAAAAGAACGAAGGAAGCTTAGAAGAAGAAGTTAGCTGAGTCTGATCGTAAAGAGATGGATTTCAATCGCATGGTTCAATGATCAGATTCTTGAAGCCACTACTTAGGAGTTTTGAAAGATTGCTTAGGAATATTTAGAAACATAGTTTTCATATGTATTTGTGTTGTAAGAACAAGTTTTTCCGCAATTTTATAAATAAAGGAAATTTCGATTTTATCTTATTTTTTATTTCCTTGCATTAGCATTTGTGAAAATTGTTTGTATGTTTCTATTAATAGCAATGTTGGAAATTGTTTGATTCTTAGTTATATCGATTGTGGTAGTGTCGTAATTTTCTAAGTAAGGAAAGATTCTCATCACCCAAGTTTCAACTAGACAGAAACTTGGAATCATATGATTTGAATCATGTGATGTATGAAAATCCTGGTACTTGGAAAATTGGGACTAATTCCTTGTTTACATAAGTATGTAAGTCAAGTGAAAGATAAAAAGATGTAGTACACATTGATGTGAACCAGTCAGATCCACCACAAAGGACGATAAAGTCTATTCGTCACGATTTGCTGAAAGCTCAGTAAATATGGTTATGCTTACAAGATTAAGTATAATTCTGATACCTTGAAAAGATTCAAAGTACAGCAGAACAAATAAGAAGAATCAAATTAGGCAGAAAGATAAAAGTTTCTCCAATCTGAAAGGAAAGGAGAATACTTTAGTATCATGTTTTATGATCATCCTAATGATTGTGGAACCATGTCACAATTGATCCTCTAAGCACACCTTAGTGCACTTATATGGCTAACAAGAGGAATCGGGAATTGTTGAAATGGTTAAATCAAGAAGATGAATTATACTTCGTTCCAAAATCGAGTTTTAGAGTCGTACTCTAAGTTACCCCAATTTGTACCTCGAATGACATGTTTTAAGTAGGTTTATAACGCCTCATGAAATGTGGAGTAGAAAATGTTTTCTTACTCTTGCACATTTGAAATTGGTAGTTGTCATGTTTTGGATAAAACAATGATCAACTAAGACCAATTACATGAAGTGTTGTCTTGATAAGGTCTCACACTAACTCTTGAGTATATGGTTGTCAATAAATGTTCCTTGACAGAGAATCTTATGCGTCAAGAGGACAGTGGGAGTCTCAATGGTCTTGGATAGTTTCAAGAACTAATCAAGAATGAACCTTTTAGTTATCACTAGCACACGACCAGAGTTTGGTAACCAATCATGTTGACATATTCTTGTTTCTGTGCCTATTCCAATAAGTTTGACTATGCATGTGAGTTTTATGAGTTCTCATTTGATTGCATAAGGCAAAACACCTTGATCAGTGAAAGCACATTGATCAGTATGAGTGAGCTGGTCAATAATTTGGAAGCAATTGTAGGCCCTTGTGCTGCCGGAAGGAAAGAAATTAAGAATAAGCAGGTTCAGTCCATATGAGTTTGAATTTGTCATAAACCTTGTCTTATGATAGTGGTTCGAAATGACAAGTTCACATGCATACACCATAAAATCTAAGTGGCAAGAGGTTTCTCTCTACATCATTAAAATGATTGTGACAAAACGCTTTCAGTAGTAGATTTTAAAGGATATCATTAGAGTAAGCAGTTGTGGTAATTGCATTCTCAAATTCAAGTATGATTACGACATCCCTTTTCATAGTTCGAATTGTGAGAAATGGCAATTAGTTTGAACATTTGGGACTTAGCACTATAAGTTCTAAAATGGTTTAGACACACATATAAGCTATCTATTGAAAGGTGTATGAGCTTGAGAAGTCTAGGTAAAGACTTATCAAAGCACCACGTATCAGAAATCCAAACTTTGGTAAGAAATTCAATAAATATTGATTTCTAGAAGTCCAGCTGATTTTTGGGTACACATCAAAGCTAGTGGGAGCATCACTGTTATGATATTAATAATGTAATTATTACACTAGTGGGAGCATATTTATTATGTCAAGTGTTGCGAGTTAGCAATGCTATTTATAGGAAACAAAGTTCTAAATTTGCAAAGTTGCAGAATTTGAAAGATGTTTCACTATAGAAAGATTTAAGGGAGAGAATATTTATAGTTCATTTCGAATCTAAAAGTTTAGATTGAAATTTTAATCAAACTTAGTCATGGTCATATATGAATATCATGTTGAAATGTTTCAACATAGGAAATTCTATATATGGAAATATTTTAGCAAGAGACTGGCTAAGTATCATGTCTTTATGTAAGACATTATGAATCGTATCCCATATGCTTCGAGTATAGGATTGATTCCATATGATATAATATTTGCCTATTTTGACTTTTCCAAATCCCTAGATCATTAAGAGTGAAAAAGGAATAGAACCTAATAGGACTAAGGTTGTTAAACAACTGTCAAAGGACAATCTAAGGTTTGCCAAAGATTGGTTGCTTGTAGACAGTTGGAAGTATAGTAATGGATGGACCATATTGATATAATTCTGAATAGATAGGATTGAGTTAAGAATGGATAGTCATATGGCAATATCAAATGTTTCCATAATGGGAGTAGGATATTAAGAATATGTGGGTAGAGACTTTAATGCAATAAGGATGTTCAAAGGAATGTACTTTGAATATGAGACTTCGTATCTCCAATGGAATGTACTGTAATTGGCAAAGTCTCTGTGACATTGGTGCATAGTCATTAAAAAATGATCATTGCATAATTGCTTAGAATCTAACACATTCTAATAGTGGAAGAATTTGGTATTCTTACACTTATGATAAGGATTTGGATTTGTGAAATAAGCATCATAGGAAATGTTTTCAATTGATCTGTTTCACAAAGAAAGGACCATAGGTAAACATAGTGTGCATGCTTAGAGTATGGGAGAACTATTGTTTTAATTCAAGTATTAAGTTGATTAGTCGAAACAATTATACAATGAATAATGCGTAATCGATATGGTGATTAAATAATAAGTGTTTTTTATTCATATTCAGAAGTTTTTGAGACCATATTGGATTAAATTATTCTTGTGTTTCAATTTGCATGGTTTACTTCCCGAATAACTAGGTTATTCAAACATCCACAGTGGATCATACTTTGGAAGTAAGTTATGAGGAAAGACTGTCATGAATCTTTTTGTAGATTGTCTAAAAGCTTAGATATAGCAAATATTTGCTGCAGTGTTCATGAGTACTCCTGAAATAGGAATTTAAGTATTGGACTAAACCCACGCTCACGTGAATCACTTCATGGATTTTATCAGGATTGATTGTGAGACGGTAATATCTTATATTCTTCATACGGAGACATATAGTTGTTGTTTACAAGTCGGTTGCATATTGATGATACGTAAACGCACCAGTAACTTGGCGTTATAAAATGTATTGTTGTGTGTGATTTGATGAGTAAATAGTACAAGCATATAAGTTGAAGTTTATCCGTTACTTTTACCCTTAATGGGATAAAAGCGATATCTATGGGCCCCTCGATGATTTAGTGATGACACCCTAAGCACTTGGCCAAGCCTATACTGATTTGATTTGTTCAATTAGTCAATCATCGTAAATTGGAAATCGGGAAACAGAACTTAGATAGAGAGAATGATTATAATCCATGTCTCATGTCTATAGGATATCTTGAAGAACGGAGGAATATTTGATCCCTTATCTAAAGGATGCATTAGTGATAAGATCAGAGTTCGACAATGGGCTTTTAAGAGCTACGATTGCTAATCGGATTTGAAATTGCATTGGAAGTTATAGTTATTAGACTTATCCATGTGGGAGACTGTTGTATTAGGTGTCTAAGCCCATAAGTATAATTTGTATGTACTTGACCCGATAGTAGAATGGTCCTTTTGGGTTGCCTTCACCATAGAAATTTGATAGGATGTTTTTTTTTTGAGAAAGAGGTTAGTTGTGATTTATTAATATATTATATGAATAATGTATTAATTGAGAAATCATATTATTTAATTTGTATTGATAAAGAATTAATTTGGTGATGAAAAGAGACCGATTAAATTAACGGTGACTGATTAGGTAAATCAGTAATACTTATAGTTTGGACTAATGATCCATGTTGATTAGGGATGGACTAAATCTATGTGAGATTCTATGAAGATTTAGTCCAAAGGGCCTATCATATGGGTTATTGGATTGACTAAATCCTAATCATATGAATTAGGGTTTCTAGGATGAAACCCTAGGGATTTCACACTATAAATACTAACCATTGCACTCCCAAAATCGACACTTGTGTTCCAAGAAGTAACCCTAGTCGTTTGGTACCTCCTAACATCTCTCTCATATTCCTCCATTTTCTTTTTGGCGTTTGTGACTATTTAGAGGTATCACATTTGAGGTATTAAGCTCTTGAAAAGCCAAGCACTACAAGCTATAACTAAGAGGTATTCGTCAAACTAGATTTTATGTTGAAAATCTCCAATTGTATGCTAGTTAGGGTTTATGCTTTGAATAAAATGAAATTGCATGTATAACTTGAGAAAACATAAATCCAAAGCATTTAGGGTTGTATGTGCACCATAGGATTTTTATAGTGCTCAAAACCCATCAGCTGTCACACAAGTTGAATCGTTTGAGTGTAGGGCATTCAAGCTAAAGTAGGTGTTTTGTGTCGATGGCCTAAAAATAAATCTCATCTCCATTAGTCAGCCTTATGACGCTAGTTTTAAAACACATTTTGATTGCCATGTGGGAAAGGTTTTCGATTCCAAAAACGAAAGTGTGCTTATTGCACTCAGAGACAACAACCTTTACATAGTTTGATATTTTATGTTTAGACAATGCTACAATATGCTTTTTTACTTTATGCTTTTCTACTTTTAAATTTCTGAACATAAGCTGCTAGAATTTTTATTTTGATGATTTTGTTTGCTTAAAAATTTATTTTCAACTTTTATTACCAAACGAGTATACATTGTAGATTTTATTACTAACATTGCCAATGTTTGTTCTTATCTTTCCATATGTATGTGTCAGGACCTCCTGTTCCAACTCGACATTGATCTTAACTGATTAGATCGGCATGTCACTCCTTTCATGCATCACCCTTCATCTCAACATTGGTCTTGCATCTTTTCTTGAGTGCCAACTGTTCTCTCCCTGATGTGTATGCTCACGCTATTTGAGATGTTGCTGCATGTTGATGAAACCAGATAGGAGATAATTGTGCCAAAGGATGTTCTTCTAGACACATATATCTTCTGTCTTGAACAACCTATTTATATTGCAATGGGATGAAGTGATGTCAGGTGACATAACACGTCTAATTTCCATGGACGCGATCACTGCAACATCATCCCATCTGAGATCCAAAGGCGTCTTGAACAGGATAGTGGTCCTACCTTCTCTTCCTTCATGGATAACAATGAGTGGAACCTTCAAGTTTTTCCTTGGTGACTTTTATAACTTGAAGCTTACAAAGATGGGATCCCTCTAACTCGTTGGTTACAAATATTCGTTCATGTTCTTGTTTCGTTCTTGGTGAACATGAAGCTTGGAATCAATCTGCAGAATCTCGATGATTAAAGGAATTCTCTCTCCTTGTTTACTATGAATTGTGTTTCTTTCCTGATATATTTGATCTTGTTTCTTTTCTTTTATAGAAAGTGTTTGAAGAGTATATATCTTGGAAAATGGAAGTGCATTTATGGCCATTCTAATAAAAACATTTGATGGATCGAGTCTTTATCAAGCTTTTGAAAAAGCTGCAAAAATATCGATGTTTAGAATATTTCCTTGTTTGATTAAATCTTTTGTTGTATTATTATATTATTTATTATTACTTTCTGTACCATATTAAATTAATTGATGGTGAACTCTATAGTTCTAGACCACAACTTGACTCTATGCTACCGAAGTCAAACCACTTCTTGTTGACGAGTTAAAATGGTTTATGATTCACACTGATTCCACCTCAGTGTGACTGAAACAATCCATTCTTTTCTTGATTACTTATTAATAAAAATTTACGATTCACTGTGATATACCACACACTGATAAAAGTTTCAAACGTTGTGCCAATGGTTAGTCTATGTACCGTAGACTATCACACATACCTACCCTTCTTGCCCTTATAATTCTTCTTTAAAGCTTTATGATAATGTACCATACACTGATGTGAGCTTGAAAAATCTATGCCGATGGTTATGCTAAAGCGCCACAACTTATCACATGCATCAAACCATTCTTTCCTTATTCTTCTTTATAATTTTGTGATTCAGCGTATGAAACCAGACACTGATGAGAATTCGAAAATTTTGTGCCAATGAGTACATCATTTTCCGTGATATATTACACAAACCTACCCACTCTTTCCCAAGAATTTCTTATTAAGAAGTTAATGATTCACTGTATTAGCCATACACTGATAAAAATTCGACAATCTTTGATGATGGGTACATTACATACCAAAATGTATTACACACAACATACCACTCTTGCCCTTTTCTTCTAATATAATTGATTAATGTGTTAGCGTATGAAACCACACGCTGATGAAATCTCGCAATACAATGTCAATGAATGGTAGTTTAAGCCTATATTATCGGAGGCATCACAAACTTACCGGGTTACCATTACAAGCCTCTCGCTGATCTCTTATACTGATTTTTGTTGATGCTAATGCCATGTCTCACTGATAGAACTTCCTTATCTCAATGGTAAGTTTTTGGATGATGACTAAAAGATCCATCATTATCTTGGGATACAAGATTTTTATGGCGAAGATCTCTTCAGTCATGATTACGTAAAAAGCAAGAAACTTGAAGGTATAAATTAGGAATTCTACGTCCTAGGTCATTTTTACAAGCTATTCAAGAAACTGGCTCTCTCTCTCTCTCTCTCTCTCTCTCTCTCTCTCTCTCTTTCTAAAAATAGGCTCTCTCTCAACCACCATCTTCCTCAAGCTTTCACCATGTCAAAGCCTCTGTATGAGTTTGACACCCTTGCTAATGTCGGTAAAGGTCCTCATGCCCCTAACTCTCCCATAATCATTCAAGTGAACAAGGTGGCGTTCTATGATGAAATCCCAAAGTAGTTCACAAACTCAGGAATCGAAGACTTCGTCGAATATGCCAAGAGTTGTCCTCTTCGACAGGCTTTCTGCGACTTCCCATACCCATTCTACCATAAACAAATATGTGAATTCTATTATTCGTGTACTGTTAACTCTGATAATCAATCCATTACTAGAACCATTGGAGATGGTCAATATAGGGCTAAAAATTGATGTGGGGTCTTTTTGAACTGATCTTTGTCTTTCTCGATTGGAAAATTATTCATAAACTCCCTCGGAAGCAAGTTGCAAGTCTTTTTGAGAAAGATTAGGGTATAATTCTAAAATTCAGGGCACCACTCATGATCCATACGAATACACTCTTCGTCAGTGTTTTGGTGTAGGATGGAAGTACTTAACTGGGGTTATTGGTAAGTGTCTTGGAAACGAGACTGGGAGTTTGGATCAATTGAATCTCTTTGAGCAAAGGATTTTATTTTTCTGTTGTGTACAACAAAAGACTTGATTTTGCTCAACTTTTTCTTGATCAAGTGATTGATTGCATCACTGGGAACAAAAACCGTTGTATGTTCCCTATCCCCATTGGATTGGATTGATCTTATCTCGTGAAGAAGGCTATGCTGAAAGTCATGGGATAATTATTCCTATTCTTGTTCTATCCTCAAATATCATTAACACTGCTCCTACTAAAGATGATTTGCATATTACCGTGAGGATACAAAAATGGATTGAAAAACCCTATATGGTTGAATCCTCGGACTCTGAATAAGATAATGATGAGGATAATGTTGAAGAAAGTGTTGATAATGAAAAAGGGGGTAATGAGGAAGAAGACACTGATAAATATGAAGAAGAATCAGCCACTCATAAAGGATAACACCTTGCTCATGGAAAGAACTGTCCTCCAAGAGCGAACAAGCACATTCGATTCCCATTTAATCCTTCAACCACTCGTGCAGCAGATGATGTTGTACAACGTGGATCAACCCCCCTTTTGTGGAAACTGCTGAACCAATGATCCAAGATGACTCAGCATCTCCTTCTTCTCAAGCTAAGACTGTTCCTCCTATGCTAACACCCATTAAGACTACTAATTTTGATCAGGAAGAATCCAAATCTAACTTTCAAACTGTTGTAGTTTCTAAGCTCTCTCTAGTAGTGCAGATAGCTCAATCACTGGGAAAAATGTTGACTAAAGTAGAAATGGATGTAGCTGACATGGAGCGATTTATGACCTTGGTTGATGATGATGCTGATGATATGATTCTTGATGACACCACGCCAAACTCTCCTCTAAAGAAGAAGGCTTCCTTCTCAGGGATAGCTCATGACACTGAAGCCGGAAGTTCGGCTGATGGTCATCCTTCAACACCCTCTCCTTCCAAGAAATGCAAAATCTAAGGGGGGGGGAGTCAAGATGACATAAAAATTTCCCTCTCATTAATTATTCGTTGTCTGATACAATTCACCAATGTGGGTTTAGCTGCTTGATAATGAAAATTGGGAAATCACGTCACCTTCTTAAGGTGAGTATTCATTAAAATTGAATAACCTGAAATTTCAATCTTTCTCTCACGGGGAGCACAAGCTGAAGAATTCACTGAAGTTTAGTTTTCACTTCATCAGATAAGGGATATTGTAAGGTCACACCTTATGATCTGATGAGTCAAAGACTCTACACGCTAACTATCAGCGTTAGCATCTACACCACCATCAGCGCCAACGTATCAAGTCTATCAGCGTCAACGCATAGTATAGTTATTCTACGTAATATTATGTATATTAGGTAAAAATACACACACACACACACACATATATATATATATATATATATATATATATATATATATATATATATATATATATATATATATATATATATATATATATATATATATATATATATATATATATATATATATATATATATGTATATATATATATATATATATATATATATATATATATATACACACACACATATAATAAATAGCAGACCTGGTATCTTTATGATAAGAATCAGTTCGTAGTATAGATTAGATACAATCCCTTTAATCATGGGATATACTTATATATATATATATATATATATATATATATATATATATATATATATTAGGATTTAATCAACATTAGGGTAAACCCTAATGTTCAGTTCGTCTTGGTGACCGTCTTTGTGACAAACCTTCTTGGCGAAAGACAATTTGGAGAACTCCTTGTGTTATTTACTTTCTGTTCTTTATACTTGAAGTGTTTCCGATCGTTACAAACCTTCAAATAGACCATGATACATGTATCGTTGCAAGGCAAACAACAAGAAAAGAAACAATTGTCAACATATGTTAAGTGAGCTAACTATAAGTAAAATGTTATGGAAAGCAAACATCATATAATCATGCATTCAAAGATTCACATAATATGGCATCAGATTGTAACGCACTGTTGCGAATTGACTCCTAGTCTGAGGCTATGGCCTGAAGGTCGGTCATTATAAGGATTTTGGCTTTTGAGAAGGTAATATTTAGGCCCATTTGGGTGCGGGTGATGTATTAGAAGTGATCCGGGTGCTCGGTTGGTGTTTTGGAGCCTAGGGGTATTTCGGTAAAAGCAGTTTGGGTTTTTATGGAAAATTAATTTTTGTTCCAAAGGTTTTAAGAAAGTTATGATTTAATAGAAGTGTAGGGCTTCTCGTTACCTTTCCGTGGATATAAGGATCGCCGGAATCGAGCTTAGAACGAAGAAGTTATGGCCTTCGGAAGTTTCGTGGTTTTCTGGCCTAGCCGAATACATGGGGCGTACACAAAGCGTACACGGGGCGTACTAGTGAAGAAGGTAGTACGCGGGGCTTACCTTGGAGTACACTGGGCATACTAACCAGGATGGTCACGAATGTTCTTCGGAGTACACTGGGCGTACCATAATTACGCTGGGTGCACGCCAGTCAGATCAGAACCCTGTTTTAGGGTCTTGGACCCTATGTAAGCCACTTATCTCATAACCTAAGCCTAATATCTTCAGCCTGCACTCCCCTAAACCCTAGAAATAATCATATATCATCTATGGTGGCATTGTGAGCTTATAGAGTCCATTTTTGGGGTGTTTGATCCATTTTCAAGAAGATGGAGTTTGACGCAAAGATGGGATTCAAGGAGGAGCATATGGATTTGGCTTTTAGGACTCATTATCAGCTTGATGAAGGTATAAAGCTTTGAACTTGATCATTCATCTCTTAGATCTACCATTTTTGGGCTTTGGTTCCTTTTTGGTCCCAAGGATGAAGCTTTATGGTTTAAATTCGATTCTTAGACTTAGGGTTGCCACACTTGATTCCATTTGAGTCCCTAAGAAAGAAAGTTGCCATCTTGAAGGTCTTAATGGGTTCATACATGAGTTAGGGTCACTTTTATGGATGTAGAATGCTATTTTTGGAGTTTGGGTTTGTTTGGGGCATGCAAAGTCACGAAGTCAGTGACTTTATAGGTTTAGATGTTAAGTATAGCTCAGATCTATGATTTGGACTAGTGGGATCAAGTATTAAGCACTTAATGGATTTTGTGCATGAGCTGTTTGTACGTTGGGCGTACTATGTAGTACGCTGCACGTACAGTCCATTTGCCCAGTACGCTAAGTGTACAGAAGAGGTACGTTAGGCGTACGCTCTTAGGAGGACTTGGGCCATAGTGGACTTCGGACCTTTGGGCCCTAATGGTTTTGGGCCTGGATTTGCGGTTTGTTGGGCCTGAATGTATATTTAGATGATATTGGAATAGTTGGGCCTATTCGGCCTTATGGCCCAATATAGAAATGGACTTCACATTTGTGGGCCTCGGTTTGGGCCAATTCCTAGATTTGGATGTTGTGGGCCTTCGTGGGCCAATTGGGGACTAGGTTATTGACTAAGGATAATATTGGGCTTTAGGATAAGGCCCATTAGAAAGGTCCGGGCCCAAATTGGAAAATTAGGCCATTGATGGTTTTATAGACATTATTGTGTTGGGCTTTTGTTTTAGGTTTGGGCCTTAGTGTTGGATCTTACTGGGCCAGGGGTAGAATGGTCATTTTACCCCATGCATGGATTAAGGATTATCGTATGGGACCCAATTGCTAATTGGGTATATTGATTGGTAGTGACAGCTCGGGAAGCTAGCGGGCTAGCAACTAAGGAATTAATGTGGGAAGCTTCTACAGTCCGAGGTGAGTCTCCTCACCACACCAATGGGTCGAAGGCACCAATGTCGGCCCATTTTATGATATGTGATACACTAGCTAAAGTTATGTTATGTGGCATGTTAGCTGGTTATGTGATAGGGAGTATGCTACTAATTATATGGTATGCTAGTTCACTATGTGGTATGTGTTATGCTAGTTGTCTTTGTGATACTTGCATGGAAGACCATGGGAGAGCCCATGGCACCTGGATGTAAGATCATGTGGAGAGTCCATGGCTTTCCTACTAAAGACCATGTGGAGAGCCCATGGCAACAGGATGTAAGACCATGTGGGGAGCCCATGGCTTTCCTATTAAAGACCATGGGAGAGCCCATGGCACTTAGGTGTAAGAGCATGTGGGGAGCCCATGGCATCTTGGAGTAAAACCCCGGGGACGAGCCCACGACATCCTTATATGTTTATATGCATGGATTATTTTTATTGTTATGGTTTATGTAGCTTTTATAGCTAATATGGATTATGTGATTATGTGGACTATGTGGGGCATGCTCTGGGGAACTCACGAAGCTTTGTGCTTACGGTTTACAGTTTTGGTTTCAGGTATCATCGATTTGGAAAAGGAGGGCTCAGATTTATCGTAGTGCACACACCTATGATTTCTGCATTGATTGATTTTGGGATAAACTTTGATAAATGTTTACTTAATGATGATTTGAAATGTTTGAAATAAATGGTGTCAATGTTTTAGCTATATTAAAAATGAAATTTGTTTACCCTTGATTTTTGGGTAGTTACAAGTTGGTATCAGAGCCTTGGTTTGAGGGATTCGGACATACTTTTGGGTGTGTCTGAACTCAAATTGAATATCTGTAAAGATTTTAAAGGAAAAAATGTTTTCAAGGAAAAGTTTTCTAAGAAAAGAAAGGGTGTGGTGCATGCAATCAGCCGAGCTCAAGTAAGTTTCCCTATAATATCCATATATTTTATCTGTTATGACTTGATTTATGGATCCGAGAAGCGCATGCTAGTTAGGGCTAGGAAAGATGCATTTATATGTTGTATGAGCTGGTAGACTTGCATGCTAGTGCTGGATAGTCAGTGATAGATTAGCCTGATATGTGATGCATGTAGCTTTGGAGATATTGTATGCTATGCTGTAATGAGAATGACTATTGGTATTGGTAACTGCTAAGTGTATGTTTTGAAAATTGTATACGGTTAGGATCTTATAGCCTTAGAATAGCTGATTTGGCCTTATTTCATGTGGTCTTAGGGTATAGTCTATTATTCGACAGTCTATTAGATCCTGTTCTGTGTATAATTTGCATGCATAAGGCAGCCGACAGTGAGGATGGATGGATGTGGATAGCATGAGTTGTGGTATGTGGGCGGAATGTTCTATGATAGTTCTTTGGATCGGAGTGGTACTGCACGAATGTTGCTTGCTTTGTGCTTTGTGGAACTCTTGAGTGATGGGAGTCAGCTACTAAGTGGATGTGACGATATCCAGGAGGTGGATACCAGGCATTATGGGGAATTCTTCAGCAGCTGATGGCATGGCGAGGTCGGGAACCTAGGAAAGCCTAGGATATCATTCAGTGGGTTAGTAGTGAGGTTTAGTGAGACTTGGGTGCATCAGTTTAAGGAAGTGACTTGTAGGATTTGGGAGGATTGCTGAGGAAAGTATGTATAGGTGTGGAAGGTAGTATTGGGCCCGTACTACTGAAAGCATAGGATCCATACTCAAATCGGTGAGAGTCTTGGAGAATCTAAGAAGCTTCGGGTAGGAGTTTGTGACCCGGTTTGGGGACAGAGGATGTTCCAGCTGTCACGGCTCAACCATTTGCAAGTGAGCCAGTGAACGTGACAGGGTGCCAGACCTTGAAGGATATGACTTCCAAGAGTTTGTAGATGCGAGATCGATTTGGAGCACCCTAGGAAGAGAGGGTCGTGCCAAGTGCGTATAGTAGAGGGTGTCGGGAAGAGACCCATGACTTCTGATCATCGGGTGAAAGGCCACCAGGGCCAGAGTCAGTGCAGCACGTACGGGAAAGTGCACAAGTGAGTTTGTCTCTCCAAGGGTTTAGGATGCTACAAGGTAGCGGGGTTGATCATGTCAGAAGAAGGTGGTCAGGATTCCTTCAGATGTTTGCAGATATGCTATCTTCTGCCACTTCAGGTAGATGTCGGGAATTTGCATCACTTTGGAATTGTGATAAGTTGGATCTCGGGTCGATTCTCTGCTATAATCTGAGTGAGCAAGGGTTGCCAGATACCAGTCAGCATGCCAAGGAATCTTTATGAAATCTTCAGACGGACGTATCTCGCAGACCGGGTTCCACGTGTACCATGATTGCTCTGAGTCGTTGTCGGAGTCTGTTCAGTGATCTGGGTTGCTACAGGTGTAGCAGGTTTGGCCACGTCATCAGGGTTTGCCCATAGGGGGCAAGTCCGTTATATTTTCATTGTGATCAGGTGGGCAACAAGGAGGTCAACTGTCTGACAATCAGGGAGGAGCAGTGAGTGCACCTGCTCCAGTTATTTTCGGGGTGGGTTCAAGGGCTTGAACGAGGGAATTATGACTAGTTTTCAGTAGCCTTAGTATTTGTGTTTGGAAGAGCCATCGGAATTGCCAAGGGAAGAGAGAGTTGTTGCTGAGGTTTTGGTTAGACCATCCGTCCTTTGGACATCGAGATTTGAGCGTGATATCATATTTTTTAAGCATCTGGAGTCATTGATGTGGTTGGGATTCAATAAGTGCTAGCTGGTTGTCAGGAGTTGTGTTGCTTTGGGAAGGGTTACCTAGGGTGCACTAGTTTGGTAAGCATCGATTGTCAGTAGACTGGTCATTGGAACGTAAGAAGGATTAGGAATCCTTCAATTTTCATATGCCAAGCGGACTTAGTCGAATCTATCTGGGGGAGAATCATGCAGGTACTCAGTACAGGAGCATGTATGAGACCGGGATGAGTTTCGCAACCTCATCGAGGAAAATGGCGGCCCAAGCAGCTATTTGGTTTGAGGGTTGTGCGAGTTTGGGTTTGGTAAAACTCCCCAGCATGTGACTCCCTTCTTCTTGGGGCTTGATAGCAGAATTTGGGGAAATCTGGCTAGGGCTCCTGTCATGAAATGAGTTCCGTTGGGTGTTCGCTCGATTGCGTGCTCGACTCTGTGTACGTTCCGAATTGATAGATTGAGGGCAAAAGTGTAGGGCTGCGATTGTGGTAAGGTGAAATTGTTGTAAGACTACGGGGGAGTCGTAGCATTCACTAATGGTCAGTTAGGGTGAAAGTGTTGTAAGACTACGGGGGAGTCGTAGCATTCACTAATGGTCAGTGGGGGTGAAAGTGTTGTAAGACTACGGGGGAGCCGTAGCATTCACTAATGGTCACTTAGGGTGGAAGTGTTGTAAGACTACGGGGGAGGCGTAGTATTCACTGGTAGTCAGATAGTGTGGAAAGTGTTGTAAGACTGCGGGGGAGCTGTAGCATTCACAATCAGTCAGATGGTGTGGGAAGTGCAGAAAGACTACAGGGTAGCCATGTCATTCACGGATTCGTTCAGATGACTTAGGCTAGGGTGGTCCAGTTTTCAAGGTTGTGAGTAGGTCACGAAATAATTGGAAGTAGGAAACGGTGGGTCGAAGGAGACCGGGTATGATGTAAGACTACAGTTATTCTAGTAGCATTCAACTTTTTTTTTGCGTCGGATTTAGTGGCGAAAGGTTGTCAGCCTATCATGATTGGATTGATCAAAGGGTTGAAAGGGCCATGAGTAGCGGTATATATGGGGAAGTTATTGTCATACGAGGTATCCTTCGGAGCTCATGTGGGACCGATGTGCGTGTGTTCCTGACTCATCAATCGGGTAGGTGTCCGGTGTTCCGGATAGTTGACAGACACGTTGGAACCAGGGAGATCCCTATTGTTCTTAGGGAAAGCAGCTATATGGCAGCAAGATGAGTTGAAGTGGGTTTAGTGACTTGGGGTTCGTGCGTGAATTTGCTTATTATTCGGGGAAAATGTTGAGTTGAGTACTGTTGGACTATCTGTTAAGGCGAGCCCTCAGCATCATGACACGGCAAGTGAAATCATTCGGTTGGTAACACCGAGATGATTAGGACTGGAAATGGTCGTTCGATCAGTTACCCGTGAAAGGAAATTGTACGGTACGGTTCCAGTAGGGGAGTTCTGCCGAGGATTCAAACCAATGTGAGGTCTCGGGACACGGGGAGGCAGGAGTAGTTTCCTACATGAGAAAAACGATTCATCCTTCTCCGGGATTAGAGAGAGTCTGCTATGGTTGGTTTCGTTTGCCTTGAGAAGGCTGTAGTTATTCCCGGGTTGTAGAAGTATTGACCAGAATATTGGATGTGCTCGGGAAGGTAGGGACGGATTTCGCGGACGAAATCTAATTCAAGTGTAGGGCTTCTCGTTACCTTTTCGTGCATATAAGGATCACCGGAATCGGGCTTAGAACGAAGAAGTTATGGCCTTCAGAAGTTTCGTGGTTTTCAGGCCTAGCCGAGTACACGGGGTGTACACAAAGCGTACGCAGGGCGTACTAGTGAAGAAGGCAGTACACAGGGCATACCTTGGAGTACGTTGGGCGTACAGACCAGGATGGTCGTGAATGTTCTTCGGAGTACGCTAGGCGTACCATAATTACATTGGGCGTACGCCAGTCGGATTAGAACCCTATTTTAGGGTTTTGGACCTTATTTAAGCCCCTTATCTCATAACCTAACCCTAATATCTTCAGCCTCCACCCCCTAAACCTTAGAAATCGTCACATATCATCCATGGTGGCATTTTTGGGGTGTTTGATCCATTTTCAAGAAGATGGAGTTTGACGCAAAGATGGGAATCAAGGAGGAGCATATGGATCTGGCTTTTAGGGCTCATTCTCAGCTTGATGAAGGTATAAAGCTTTGAACTTGATCATTCATCTCTTAGATCTACCATTTTTGGGTTTTGGTTCCTTTTTGGTCCCAAGGATGAAGCTTTATGGTTTAAATTCGATTCTTAGACTTAGGGTTGCCACACTTGATTCCATTTGAGTCCCTAAGAAAGAAAGTTTACATCTTGAAGGTCTCAATGGGTTCATGCATGAGTTAGGGTCACTTTTAAGGAAGTAGAATGCCTTTTTCGGAGTTTGGGTTTTTTTGGGGCATGCAAAGTCACCAAGTCGGTGACTTTATGGGTTTAGACGTTAAGTAGAGCTCAGATCTGTGATTTGGACTAGTGGGATCAAGTATTAAGCACTTAATGGATTTTATGCATGAGTTGTTTGTATGCTGGGCGTACTATGTAGTACGCTGCACGTACAGTCCATTTGCCCAGTAGGCTAAGCGTATAAAAGAGGTAAGATGGGCGTACGCTCTCAAGAGGACTTGGGCCTTAGTGGACTTCGGAACTTTGGGCCCTAATGGTTTTAGGCCTAGATTTGCAGTTTGTTGGGCCTGAATTTATCTTGGGTCAATATTGGAATAGTTGGGCCTATTGGGCCTTGTGGCCCAATATAGACAGGGACTTCAAATTTGTGGGCCTCACTTTGGGCCAATTCTTGGATTAGGTTGTTGTGGGCCTTCATGGGCCAATTGGCGACTAGGTTATTGACTAAGGAAAATATTGTGCTTTAGGATAAGGCCCATTATAAAGGTCCGGGCCCAATTTGGAAAATTGGGCCATTGATGAATTTATGGACATTATAATGTTGGGCTTTTGTTTTGGGTTTGGGCCTTAGTTTTGGATCTTACTGGGCCAGGGGTAGAATGGTCATTTTACCCCATGCATGGATTAAGGATTATGGTACGGGACACAATTCCTAGTTGGGTATATTGATTGGTAGTGACAGCTCGGGAAGCTGGCAAGCAGCAGCTAAGGAATTCATGCGGGAAGCTTCTATAGTGCGAGGTGAG
Organism: Lactuca virosa; assembly: GCF_052849685.1. Classification (NCBI taxonomy): domain Eukaryota; kingdom Viridiplantae; phylum Streptophyta; class Magnoliopsida; order Asterales; family Asteraceae; genus Lactuca; species Lactuca virosa. The sequence goes on from NC_136433.1 coordinate 332,312,195, forward strand.
TCCCCTCACCATACCAATTGGTCGAAGGCACCAATGCCGACCCATTTTATAATATGAGATACACTAGCTGAAGTTATGTTATGTGGCATGTTAGCTGGTTATGTGATAGGGAGTATGCTACTGATTATGTGGTACGCCGGTTGACTATATGGTATGTGTTATGTTAGTTGTCTTTGTGATACTTGCATGGAAGACCATGGGAGAGCCAATGGCATCTGGATGAAAGACCATGTGGAGAGCCCATGGCTTTCCTACTAAAGACCATGTGGAGAGCCCATAACAACAGGATGTAAAACCATGTGGGGAGCCCATGGCTTTCCTATTAAAGACCATGGGAGAGCCCATGGCACTTAGGTGTAAGACCATGTGGGGAGCCCATGGCATCATGGAGTAAGACCCTGGTGACGAGCCCACGACATCCTTATATGTTTATATGCATGTCTTATCTGATTTTTATGGTTTATGTAGCTTTTATAACTAATATGGATTATGTGATTATGTGGAATATGTGGGGTTTGCTCTGGGGAATTCACCCACCACAAGCAGCACCTGAGATTCAGAGCTTTGATAAAGACGTGGTACATAGAAAGTACTTTTGTACATAGGACATACTCCAGCGATCATTAATCTGCTCGAACAGAGTTTCTACTCTCTATTCCGATCACACATGTACCCTTAATTAGGTGCTACCCAATATCCAAACTTAATTGAACTAAGCATCTCTTTTAAGTCTTATTTTATCACTAGGAAAGCCTACATTGCTTATAATTATCTTTCAATACTAGTTCTGTTTTGGCAACACTATCCTAATTTAGTGTAATATTTTATACAGAGTATTAAGTATTAACATACATTTATCTTCTCATTTATAATACTCCTATTATTATTATCATGTAAATACATCTCAACACATATAGAACCATGTCTGGTTTGCATAACGTATATCATCAAATATACATATAACACATATTTCCAGATAATAAGCATATAACTCACATATAAAGTTTCAACATATATTTAATAGTTTTATTAATACTTGTATTAAAATCATGTTCATGAATGGGACTATGCACTTACTTGTTAAAGTGATGACTTAAAATTCGGCCAGCGCTTCGCTTATAACAATTGTCTTTTCCTTTGACGCAACGTACTATCATTATCACTAAGTCTTAGTCTATTATTTATTGCGACTAATTATTAGTCTAGATTCATCATTAACTCAAAGTCTACTTTAGGATCTATCAAGTAAGGAACAACCAGGTAGGATCATATCGGAGGAAGGGTCCGTTTGGTATACGAAGTATACTGTTTGGAAATCCCACTTTAAACACCTCACAAAATCACAGCCTGGACATCATCCTCGTAAGTAGATCAATCAGTATAATGACTTGGAATCACTGATAGATATTGTTTATAGATTCATAATAACGATAATGAACTTAAACGTAAGTTATTCTTAAAGTATGGTAAGCATAAGTCACTTACAAGGGGGTTGAACGAGGAACCGGGCTCTGCACGAGCATAACTTTTGATCCGAAAGCTCTTCTTCTCGTGGCCTTCTGGCGCTCTGGGACTCGCTACTAACACCTAAGAGGTGCTGGAGAAAAGGTCTTAGGCCCTTGGGTGTTTGGGAGAGAATGGAGTTGAAAGGTGTGATGAAATGAGTGAATTTCGGCCCTATTTATAGATTGTGCAGGGGCCTCTCACGTCGTGAGACTTGCCTCTCACGTTGTGAGTCTTACGTAGGCACCACAGTTTCGCCTGTTGCTAACACATGGCGCAGGACTTTCACATACGATCTCCATTATTGACGTTCTTTATATCCACGCATAGGTATTGACAAGATCTACAACTTTCCTTTTAACCCCAATGGCTAATTCCTGACCAATTTTAAATTTAACAGTCTGAGAAGATTACACTGTTAACGACCGTGTAAAATTCATAACTTCTACATACGTACTCCGTTTTCGACTGTCTTTTTATCGTTGAACTCCTATTAATGAGATCTTCAATTCTCATTTAGATCATTTCGGCTAAAAATTGACCAATGTAAAATTCGATTTCTAAGTTGTATACTGCTACGCTGAAACTTTGAAAAATCATAACTTCCTCTTATGAAGTCATATTTGGAATTTCTCTATATGCACGCTCTCGGTTTAACATCTACTATGACTTTAGTTTAGATTACTAAGGCTAAAAAGTAATTTATCAAGAATTCACCTTTACCTTACGCAGAGCCGTGTTGGTTTAATCGCGAAACTTCGACTGGTCATAACTTCCTTGTTATAAGTTGGATTTCAGCGTTCTTTACATGTACGGAATCCTTGTGACATATACTATAACTTTGGTTAAGATTATTTATCCTAAATAATATTCTATCAAAAAGTAATTTTTAGCACTTATTATCTCTAAATTGACTAATCCGAATCTGCGGGCGTTACAGGAACCACAATTCATCCTTTAGCTGAGTAGTTTTCAGCTAACTCTGGCTTATAATCATTAAATCTTATGTGAGTGGGAAAGATATGTATAGATCTACATGGGATTGACACCCCTACCTATGGTTGCTTGCTACAACCCCGAAGAGTAAAGGCACAGCAGGCTTAACTTTCTATAAGTAGTCTATCAGTAGGGTAATTAATTGTAATACTTTTAATTATTAGCAACCACGGGCATAAAATTACCATCAGGGTAGCAACCACAAGTAGGGGTGTCAATCCCGTATGGTCCAGCCCTCTGACTTTTCCTACCTGGTTGATCCTTACTTCGTAGACTTGAAGGACAAAATAAAAATAAAATACACCAAATAGAACAATATTCAGATATCGAGTTATATATATAAACTCTTATAAATATACCTATCTATCATAAAAAAAATCCATGAGATCACAAACTCAATATTAAAAGTCAAATACAATATCTAGAGTTAGTATTGTATAGCGGATGTACCATAACTAGACCTACAATGCGCAACTAAGTTTTATTATGGTTCGACCGATGCACGGATATGTTGGATAAGGTGTCTAAGTCCGTAACTATATTTGGTATGTACTTGACCAGAGAGTAGCATGGTCCATTTGGCTTGCACTTCACCGGGAAAATTTGAAGGATAGACTTTTTAGAAGAGGATAATTATGATTTATTAGTATATTATAAGTTCTCATATATATTAATATGAAATCATATTAATTAATTAGTATTGATCAAGAATTAATTTGGAATTAATTTTGTGATCAAAAGATACTAATTAAATATAAGGGGTTGATTTGGTAAATCATTCATTCTTATAAAGTGGGCTTATGATCCATAGTTCTTTATGTTGGGATAAACCCATGTGGTGCACCCATGGATACTCCATGGAGGTTTTAACCCATGGAGCATGAGGGATATGGAAGGTCATTAGGTTTTACATGGTGTAACCCTAGTTTGCCACACTATATAAGAGACCCTAAGGCTACCAAAATTGGCACCTATGTGAACTTAGAAGAGTACTAGCCAATTTTGTGAAGCAAGGAATTCTCTCTCCAGTTCTTCCATTTGTTGGTGGTGATTTGTGATTCCATTTGAGGCATTCACATTATTGGTGCTAGCCTCTTAAAGCTTCAAGTTTTCCAACTACACTAAAAGGTATGTCATCTAAATAGAATTTTGTTGTATAGATACTCCATTGTATGCTAGTTAGGGTGATGCTTTGGAAATTTGAAAGTTTACATGTATATTAGAGTAAACATAGATCCAAAGCATCTAGGGTTGCATGTACACCATAGGAGTGTTAGAATGCTCAAAACCCATAAGTGGAACGAGAGCCTAGGATTGTTTTCAAATATACCTGATGCTGCTTGCTTTCAAATGCTTGAAAAATCGATTTTTTGCTGTCTAAACAGTGGACTCGCCGAGTCCACTGGGGAACTCGCCGAGTCTCCTCACAAATCTGACCAACTCGCAGAGTTAGTTCATGCACTCGACGAGTTGGTGCTCCAGAGTGCAGATTTTCGAGTTTTTAGGCTGGAATTGGACTAGGATCATTACCCTAAACTTTTTTGAACTTACAAACTTGTTTTTGATGTGGTGATGATCATGCTAATCTAATTTAAAAGATAATTCTCAAAGTTTCATGTTTTGTATTAGTTTATATGGTTAGGCTAACTACTTGAAATTTGTTTGATTTGAATTGTCTTGTTCATATGAGTTTAATTGTATCTTCTATGAATTATTGGATTATTGTATTAGTTAAATAATGTTTTTAATGGACTCCATAACTTGTCCTCAGGTTACGGATGTTATGGAACATGAAATCTTTTTCTATTAAAGATGTCATTAAACTCATATGTTATGGACTTGAAGAGTTTTGACAAGTTTCAAAACTTGCCCTCAAGTTTTGGAATTTGTAAAGTCTCACTAAATGAAACTTTAATTCCAAACCTTAGAATTTTAAAAGATAAAATTCAACCCTTATACTATTATAATATTATAGGTTTAATATTTATATATATGTATAAGACAAGTCGGTTTTACCGTTAGTAGGCCTCATTCACGAAGCCGGTTTGTAAGGGGTATAAGGTTACTACCTATAAAATGGTGGTTTAATGGGTGTTCACTCTCACCCACCGCTTCCTTGACTGGTGGAGGGTCGTTAGCTGAACGGGTAGGATAAAGACTATAATTCTCATTAAAAGTATAATGATAACTATAAAGTAACTAAACTTTTTATAAATTCCCAATCTTAGTTACTTTAGGAAAATGTGAAATTGATGCTAATCCATGAAATTACACTATGCACCTTACCAAGTCGTTAATAGAGCGTGTGTGGTTAACCGACACATTAACTTGGACTAGTAAGGGTGGCAATGGGTAGCTTAATCTTTATCATAAGGTCAATGGAGCATGTGTGGTTAACCCGCACATTGATTAAGGTGATAATTGACATTGAGAGTACCAAGTATATTTGCATGGTTATTCACACCTTGTTTGTGATCCTCAGTATCCCAGTCTCAAACCTAAAGGGCATAATCGAGATTTAAACATGCCATTGAAAAGTTCAATGAATCTCAAAGGATCTAGGAGTTTCAAATCCAATTAAAACTTAATTAACAAATTTCATGTTCATGGTGGAAATTGGTAAATCGTCATTTACCTACCTTCAAATATTTTGAAAGTTGGATTACAGCATCCCTCTTCCAAATTGTAAAATATTGTGTTGGGTCCTAGCCTTAATATTTCATTTTGGGTGTTATATTAAGGACTCTTTATCTAATCTAAACTTTGTCTTTCTTTCTTTTCAGATGTCTTCCGACACTGCTTCTGGCTCAAACCCTACCGACTCCTTCTCTCTCATGAACCTTTGTGGAGAGTCATCTTTGATGAGACTAATTTGAATGATTAGATTAGGAACGTCAGGATGGTCACTCGCTACGAGGACAAGGAATATGTCCTCGACAAGGAGCTTAAGGAAATTGATGAGTCTGCTGCTACTCCTCAGGAGATTGCTGATTTTAGGGGACATGAGAAAGATGCCACCAAGGTAGCTTGTATCATGCTTGCCACCACGTCTCTTGAACTCCAAAAGTCTTATGAGGACTTCTACACTTTTGAGATGCACCAGGACCTGATGGAAATATAGCATCGTAGTGCTCGTCAAGAGCGGTATGAAACTATCTGCTCCATGATTACAACAAAGATGAAGGATGGTGAACCCATCACGGGCCAATTGCAGAAAATGCAAAGGTTTATGGACTGTCTGCTCAAATTCAATGTGAACTTTGATGAGGATCTGGCTATAGATATTATTCTACACTCCTTACCTCCATGTTATGATCAGTTCCGCATGACTTATCATATGAACAAGGAGGAAGTCACTCTGAGAAAGCTTCAGGGCCTTTTGAGGACTGCCGAAAGTGGTCTCAAAGGTAAATCTGTTGTAACCATTCCTACTGCTAATGCCCCTGTTCTGGCAATTGGGCAAGGTAAGGGGAAGAAGAGGAAGGCTCCTTCCAAGAGCAGCAAAGGAAAGTCTCTTGATGGATCCTCTTCAAGTGGAACCAAAGGAGGTTCTGCTACTCCCTCGACCATCCCAAAAGAAGAAGAGTGTTTCTTTGCCATGAAAAAAGGGCACTGGAAGCGAAGCTGACCCAAATACTTGCAGGATGTTAAGGATGGGAAGGTTAAACCCACCCATGCAGGTATTTATACAATTCTATCTAAAAACTCATCACATTCTAACTCTTGGGTTCTTGACACAGGTTGTGGAATTCACATTTGTTCTGATGTGTAGGGCCTAAAAAGAAGTAAGGATGTGGAGCATGGAAAGATAAACTTGATCATGGGGAATAGGAAGGTTTCACTTGTCACCAAGATTTGAGTTTATTATTTATTACTGAGTAGTGGGTTAGAAATAGATTTAAATAATTGTTGCTACACGTCTGAAGTGGCAAGAAATGTTATTTCCTTTCATGGTTTGTACAAAGAAGGGTTTAGTTTTTCATTTGATAATGAATGTGGTGCTATTAATGCTTATTATAATGGTGTTTTTTATTTTAAAGCATTACCTTGTAATGGTGTATATGAAACTGTGATGGTTGTAGACAAACTTAGGAAATAATGTGTCGCACATTGATTCTTCCAATGAATTGGATAAGGCATGCTTGTGGCATTGTCGCCTTGGACATGTCAGCAAGAAGCGCGTAGGCCAACTCCAAAAGGCTAGAGTTTTGGAGTCATTCGACTTATGGTCGGATGACACTTACGAATCTTGTTTACTTGGAAAGATGACCAAGTCACCCTTCACTGGTACTGGTGAAAGGGGTGAAGGTTTGTTGGATCCCATACACACCGATGTGTGTGGGCCCTTCAGAACCGCCACAAGGGATGCTAACCGCTTCTATGTGACTTTACTGATGATTAAGTTGATATGGCTATGTCTACTTAATCAAGCACAAGTCAGAAACCTTTGAGATATTCTAAGAGTTTAAACAGGAAGTGGAGAATCAGCTGGGTAGGAAGATAATGATGCTCCGATCTGATCGAGGTGGTGAGTATCTTAGTATTGAATTCCTGGACTATCTTAAGGAGTGTGGAATTGTTTCAAAGTTGATGCCACCTAGGACACCACCGCTTAATGATGTGGCTAAGAGGCGCAACCGAACCTTGTTAGACATGGTTCGTTCCATGGTGAGTCGAGCTTCGTTACCAATCTCATTCTGGGGGTATGCCTTGGAGACTGCCGCCCATATCCTTAATCGAGTACCAACTAAAAAGGTTGCCAAAACACCTCATGAGATGTGAACAGGTAAGGCTCCCTCGCTAGCACACATCAAGGTTTGGGGTTGTGAGGCTTTCATGAGGCGCGAGACCCACGACAAGCTCGAACCTCGGAGTGAGCGGTGTATTTTCATCGGCTACCCACAGAAATCCTTTGGTTATCTCTTCTACAGACCGAGTGACAATGTTGTCTTCATTGCAAGAAGAGGAGTCTTTCACAAGAGAGAACTCATAGGCCAAGGAGACAGTGGGAGGCAAATTGATCTTGAAGAACTTCAAGAGTCAAGTGGTGAAGGAACCTCAAACACTAGCGATCAATCTGGGGAGGAAACTCCCGTTGAGCCGATTGACGAGTCCTTACCTCTGAGGCGTTCTAGAAGAGTTAGAAATACACCTGAGTTTTATGGTATCCATATTACTACTGAAGGAGATACATTTATCAGTGATAGCACACAGGTAAATTTGGATGAACCTAACAACTACAAGGAAGCCATGGCAGGCCCCGAGTCTGCTAAATGGAAAGAGGCTATGGACAGCAAGATTCAGTCCATGTATGGCAATCAAGTTTGGAACTTGGTTGACAATGTACCGGGTCGTAAGACAGTTGGGTGCAAATGGATCTTCAAGAAGGAGACCGACATGGATGGAAAGGTACACACTTATAAGGCGCGACTGGTTGCGAAGGGCTTTACTTAAACTCTGGGAGTTGACTATGATGAGACCTTCTCACCAGTAGCGAAGACTAAGTCTATTAGGGTTATGCTGGCCATAGCTGCATTTCGTGATTATGAAATATAGCAAATGGATGTTGAAACCACTTTCCTTAATGGAAACTTAGCTGAGGATGTTTACATGAGTCATCCAAAGTGTTTTTTCGATGCTAAGTACCGTAATAGAGTGTGTAAGCTTGAGAAATCCATTTATAAGTTAAACCAAGCATCTCGCAGATGGAATCTTTGTTTCGATGAGAAAGTCAAAGAGTTAGGCTTTTCGAGAAGTGAGGAAGAGTCCTGTGTATATATGTCAGAGCTAGTGGGAGTATAGTTAACTTTCTGGTGTTGTATGTGGATGACATACTACTCATAGGAAATGACATCCCAACCTTGCAGGAGGTGAAATCCTGGCTTGGGAAGTGTTTCGCTATGAAGGACCTTGGAGAAGCTGCCTATATCCTATGGATAAGGATATTGAGAGACAGGAGTAAGAGACTAATTGGAATTAGTCAAAGTACCTACTTGGGCAAAGTGTTGAAGAGGTTCAACATGCATAATTCCAAGAAAGGTGACATACCAATCTAGAGAAATGCCAAACTGAGTAAAGCTCAGAGTCCGAGTACAGAGGCTGAGATAGCTGAGATGAGTCGATTACCATATCCTTCCGCTGTTGGCTCGATCATGTACGCTATGACTTGTACTCGCCCTGATGTGGCCTTTTCTTTGAGCATGTTCAGCAGATATCAAGGGAATCCTAGCAAGGCTGACTGGACTGCGGTGAAAAACATTCTCAAGTACCTGCGAAGGACTAAGGACTGGGGCCTTACCGTCGATGGGAGTGATAACTTGAGAGTGGTGGGGTATAGTGACGACAATTTTCAGACCGACAAGGATAATTTCCGCTCTCATTCGGGCTGGGTCTTTGCCCTGAATGGAGGAGCAATAACTTGGAAAAGTTCCAAGCAGGAGACTGTAGCTGATACAACGTGCGAATCAGAGTACATAGCAGCAAGCGAAGCGACGAAGGAGACGATATGGCTGAAGAACTTCATCGGAGACCTTGGAGTTGTACCAGCTATAAAAGAGCATGTGGAGATTTTCTATGACAGCGATAGTGTGGTTGCATTAGCCAAGGAACCAAGGGATCATGGCAGGTCCAGACACATGGACGGGAAATATCACTTCATAAGACAAAAGATAGAAGAAGGACTCCTCGTGACAAAGAGGGTATCATCAGATGAGAACCCAACAGATCCCCTCACGAAGGGACTGAGTATGGTTAAGCATTTACAGCATGCGAGGCGCATTGGGCAGAGGGATGATATTATTTTTAATGATTAGATAGCTATTTCGAAACTTGTAATAGATAAACTGTAATTGACATTTGATGCTTAAATAAAAGGTGTTTTTTATTTACTAGTATGGTACTGTCTCATGTCAATTGTTTTACTATTGTTTCATTTTGCATGTTTTGACTTCCAGAATAATTGGATTATTCAAACCATCCACAGTCAATCATACATTGGAAGTAGGTATTGAAACAAGACTGTCATGAATTTGGCTTGTAGATTGTCAGAAATGGTTAGACATTGCCATCACATTCATGAGTGCTCATAAGGTCTGAGTACTGGATTTAACCCACACTCACTTCTATCACTTCATGGAATTTATCTCGAGTGATTGTGAGACGATAATATCATATAATCTTCAACCTAGATATATGAGTTGTTGACTATGAGTTGGTCATACATTGATAGCACGAAAACGCATCGGTAACTCGATGTTATAAAACGTGTTGTTGTGTATGGTTCAGTGAATAGTTAGTACAAGCATATACTGTCAAAGTTTATCTATTCCTTTTAGTCCTTGGAGGATTAAAAGTGATATCTTGGGCCCCCCGATGATTTTGTTTTGACTTATGTGTCGGGCCCGGTCAGAACTAAATTGATGTGTTCGATTAAGTTCTATGTCAAACGAATCAGAAATCGGGAAACAAACAGCTGGACAATAAGATTGACTGTGTTCCATGTGTTTGTCCGGCTGATATCTTGAGAACAGAGGATTCTATGATCTCTTATCTAAAATGGTACGTCTAAGTTCGACAAAGGCATTTAAGAGCCACAATTGCTAGTCGGATCCTGAAGTTACACTTACAACTAGTTATTAGACTTATCCAAGTGGGAGACTGTTGGATAAGGTGTCTAAGTCCATAACTATAATTGATATGTAGTTGACCCGAGAGTAGCATGGTCCATTTGGGTTGCACTTCACCAGGACAATTTGAAGGATGGACTTTTGAGAAGAGGATAATTATGATTTATTAATATATTATAAGTTCTAATATATTAATATGAAATCATATTATTTAATTAGTATTGATCAATAATTAATTTGGAATCAATTTTCAAATCAAAAGAGACTAGTTAAATATAAGGGGTTGATTTGGTAAATCATTCATTCTTATAAAGTGGGCTTATGATCCATAGCTCTTTATGTTGGGCTAAACCGATGTGGTGACCCATGGATACTGCATGGAGGTTTTAAGCCATGGAGCATGAGGGATATGGAAGGTCATTAGGGTTTACATGGTGTAACCCTAGTTTTCCACACTATATAAGAGACCCTAAGGCTACCAAAATTGGCACCTACATGAAATTAGAAGAGTACTAGCCGATTTTGTGAAGCAAGGAATTCTCTCTCTAGTTCTTCAATTTGTTGGTGGTGATTTGTGATTCCATTTGTGGCATTCACATTATTGGTGCTAGGCTCTTAAAGCTTCAAGGTTTCCAACAACACTAAAAGTTATGTCATCTAACTAGAATTTTCTATTATAGATACTCCATTGTTTGCTAGTTAGGATGATGCTTTGGAATTTTGAAAGTTTGCATGTATATTACAGAAAACATAGATCCAAAGCATCTAGGGTTGCATGTACACCATAGGAGTGTTAGAATGCTCAAAACTAATCAGGATAAACTCGGGTACGCTAGTTGACAAGCTAAACACTTGAGGATTCTTAGATTGGCGAACTAGTCCGACTACTAGAGATTCTTGAATAGACGACTTAGATCGGGATATACTACTTGCGGATTCGACACTTAGCTTCAGTTACACTATTGAGGATGCCTGGATTGATGGTATAGAGTCATGTATCCGACATACCCATGTATAGAGTCACAACAGACATGATACTATCCACTACATACCGATAACTACAAATTATTTTTATTTATTGTTTCTTACACTACCTCTCATAAACGTGTTTCATGTTTGATGTATTACGAATGTTTGCAGGAGCAGTATAGTAGAGATGGGTATATGGATCATGCTCCCTTTACTAGAGGAGGATCAAGTAGTACCACCTACACCAGAGCTTGTGGGCGACTATGATCCAACGATACCATTACCGTCTATGCCTATATCATCAAAGGAGGAGCCGAACGATGAGGAGGATGATTCCCGTGACGAGGACGGCGATGGGAACCTAGTTGATAAATTACCTTTACAATATTTATCATCAAGTGATGACCCTTCAGAGAATGCAGAGCGTGAGGAGGAGTGTGAGCCTACAGATAGAGGTGAACCAGAGCCCGATTTGTTATTAGAGATCATACCATCCTTACCCCGACCTTCCCATCGATCCTATAGACTTCATATCACCTATCCCAAGAAGAAGACCACCTCGAGGATGTCAATCCCCATTCTATCGAGGGAGCGAGCTATCTCCCCTCCATCATCACCAATGACCCCGAAGAGACCATGTCCTACCTTTCCATGGACTCTCCAGGTTTGACAGTAGCATATGGACGACAACATTGAGTCCCAATATAAGGTGGGAGATTCTTCTTAAGGCCCAACACCTACCCCTATCCGTGAGACTCCAGTGGAGCAGGCTATATACGTACTTGTTCCACGCGCAACGAAGCATGAAGATAGTATATAACATCTGGTGGAGGATATTAGTTCATTGAGACGCGAGATGAGGATGATTACGGGTAGAGTTCGAGAGTTAGACCAATGTAGGGACTTAATTTGATGTGTTGAGGATATTACACGGCTATGAGCACATCGAGGAGGTTCAGTCACAACTCCTGATGCAACAAATCCTGACTGAGGAGATAGAGATTGCTATGGAGGTCTTAGAGGAGAGAGTGGAAGCATTTAACGTGAAAGTGTACGCTTCAGACACAGTTATTTGTTTCTTTTATCATCGGGTGGCGTAGTTGTTGGCACTATTGATAGTTCATTTTCTATTTTGGGAGGTGCCTTTATCAAGGAATGCTACGGAAAGTATTTTTGGGTTGGGGCTATAGAAAGTTCACAAACAAGTTAGTAGTATACTTTTTGTCTTTTAGTGTAATATAATACACTTTTCTTGTTCCAACGACCTCGTTTGCATGATTATGGAAATCATGATGAAAAAGTTGTACTTGTAATCAAGAAACTTATGCATATATATATATATATATATATATATATATATATATATATATATATATATATATATATATATATATATATATAAATATATATATATATATATATATATATATATATATGGAAATATTTAATATTTCACGAATGAGTTATGTTGCATTGTGAAATGATTGTGTGATATATAAGAAACTTACTTAGTAACTCACATCTAACTTAATACTAATATAGAAACATGAGGCCACTAAGAGCCACCGGAAAAAACCCTGGACTGCGACGAAATCCTAACTATGTAACATTGGATCCAGCTGCTATTGAAGCACTTGTGGCACAGTGCGTTGAGGATGGGTTATCCAATTATAAAGGCATAAGGAATGTGGTATCGGGTGGAGGAACTGGGGGTGACAGTTCACTGGGCGAGAATCGGGGTTTGCCAAAGGTCTGCTCGTATAAAGATTTCATGAACTGCAAATCGAAATCTTTTTATGGGAATGAAGGTGAGGTTGAATTAAATTGGTAGATAGAGAAGATGGAGTCCATCATTAAGATCAGTTTATGTGATGAAGACTGCAAAGTAAAATTCACAATTTGCACATTGGCGAATGCAACTCTGTCATGGTGGAACAGCCATGAGAAGACTGTAGGCATTAGAAGTGCTAATTCCATTTCCTAGAGCGAACTTATGCAGCTCATAATTAATGAGTATTGTCCCCATGAAGAGATGGAGAAACTTAATCAAGAACGATGGAGCTTAGGATATATTTATTCATCCTAATTTACTATCTTTGTAGGATATCAAACAACCCTAACGTATTTTTTCTACCACTCTAAGGCATCCCTAATGGTAGTCTGGTCTCTATGGTGCTCTAATGTATTACCATGATCCATGATAATCGAAGTTGACTAATAATTTGCCCCGTCATGACGCTTCATCGGACATCGAATAGTGAATAATAAGAAAGTTATCATGCGAAGATTGTAGCTAGCAATCACAAGTAGGGTTGTCAGACCCCGTATAGATCTATACATATCTTCCTATCTCTCGCAAGATTAAGGATTATATGTATCAGGGAATGACAAATTTAATCAAGGCCTTTGGTTGAATATTAATTACGCACTAACGCATTGAACTTAGGTATTTATCTTTTATCTTATGTATTTGATCTTTTTGTATATATAAGTATTCATATATATATATATATATATATATATATATATATATATATATATATATATATATATATGTACATATATATATATATATATATATATAAATAAATAAATATATATATATATATATATATATATATATATATATATATATATATACACTGTAATTATGGTTATTTGAAAACATGATATTTGGATGGAGTAACAACTAGGTACGGTGCATATCCTAGACTATCGGGAATCATATCTCTTAGGCATTATAACGTTTACGTATTATCTCTTCCTAGACTATCGGGAATCATATCTCTTAGGCATAATATATAGCTTACAAGTAGCCATAGTATCTATAGCTAGAATATCCTAACGCTTTAAGCTTTAAAATGATTTCATATTTATAGATATAAATATATTTTGATAAAACGATTTGATAAGCATGTATTCCCCCCCCCCCCCCCCCGTAAAACATTTAAAGTGGTAAAATAGGGGTCGTATACTCACCGTAGTCATGTGAAGCATTTGATGTAGGGTTGAATCGGGCTCTGGACTACTGGGATTGCTCCAAAATGTAGCAGCCTCGAGAAGAGAGTGAGAGTGAATGAGAGGTGTGTAGGAATGGTCTGGCCAACTTCTGTATTTATATTCATGGATTTGGGGTGCGTTCTGGGCAAATATTTGGCCTAATCACGCAACATAATTGTGGCTCCATCCAGAGAAGGCCACGTGTCACGTGCCGAATTGGCCACGTCACGCGTAATCTGCTAGAATCCAATCTCAGGCGCGCAACGTGCGGAGATGCGCACCTAGTCCGCACGAAAAGATTTTATAAAAATCATAACTTCTTCATGCGAGCTCCGATCTTTTAGGTTGGTTTGGATAGTTTTGACTTCAATTTTCATGCCTAGTGGGGGTAAAAATAAATTATTCTATAAAAATCATATCTCTCTCATATGAACCCCGTTTTCGAAAACTTTTTCCTAAAGTTTATATCTTGAGGAGTCCTACGAAACTCATTTTTTCACGTTTAGTCAAAACTCGGCCAATCTCTAAGTACCATTTTAACGCAATGAATTTTAATTACACGGTTGGTCTTTATTTTTATAAAATCCATAACTCTTTCCGTTGGATTCGGATTTTTACGAATCTTATATCCTTGTGATCACATTAACGAGTACTACCCAAGTATGTTAACCAACTTAGAAAACGTTACAACTTTTCGGACACTAATGTTTGAGCCTAATGGATGTTTTTAACAAATAAATGTAATGGCACTTTTGATTCCTATTATCTCAAAAAGCAAATATTACAATAAAAACTTATTCCATCTATTTTCGTACTCTTTCCTAATGGTGATCAGTAATGGAAACCTCTCGGTTGTCATAGTCTCCCCCCTGTTTAGGAAATTTCGAACAACTGAGGGTACTTATCCTTTGTTTGGTCCTCTCGTTCTCATGTGCACTCTGGTCCTCTCTTAGAGTTCCATCGCTCTGTGACAATGGGAATCTGACTTTTCTTGAGTCGTTTAACCTCTCTGTCGATTATTTTGACTGGCTCTTCGATAAAGTTTAGTTCAGGTTTAATCTAAATTCCATCAAGTGGTAGGATGAGCATGTCGTCGGAAAGGCACTTTTTAATATTTGACTCATGGAAGACGTCGTGCACGTTATTAATCTCTTTGGGTAACCTAAGTCGATCATCAACTAGAACTATCCTTTAAAGGATTTCAAATGGTCCTATATACCTCGGATTTAATTTACCCCGCTTTCCAAACCTTACAACTCCTTTCCAACGAGATACCTCGAGCATTACCCTGTCTACGACTTGGAACTCTAGGGGTTTACGCCTCACGTCGTTGTAGCTCTTCTAACATTCATGAACTACCTTTATGTGTTCTCTTATCAAGACTATCTTTTCAGTCGTCGCGTGGATAATCTTTGGGCCTATTCATATGGTATCCCTTGCGAATCTCTTGGCTAGTTGGGTATCGCCAACTTATGTCCAAGAAATGGGAGATCGATATTTTCGGCCGTATAGTTCTTCAAACGGTGTTGCTTTAATGCTCGTGTAATAGCTAATGTTGTATAAGAACTCAACCAGAGGAAGGTGATTATCCCATGTACTTCTGAAATCTATCACACATCTCTCAGCATATCTTCCAGCGTTTGGATGGTCCTCTCATTTATGCCATTGGTTTGCAGATGATAAGGTGTACACATATCATGGCACGTACAAAGGGACTTTTGCAAACTCTGCCAGAAGCGAGAGGTAAACCTACTATCTGTTTTCAGAGATAATAGATAAGGATACCCCATAAAATTTTATGATCTCTCTAAGGTACGTTATGGTCAGCTTCTCCATCTTCTTCGTCTCTTTTTTGGTATAAAGTGGGCAGACTTGGTTAGTCTATCGACTACTACCCATATAGTGTCATAACCAACAATAGTCTTTGGTAATTTAGTAACAAAGTCCATTGCGATCTGCTCCCACTTCCACTCGGGAAGCTATGGCTACTGCAACAATCCTGAGGGTCGCTGATGTTCTTCCTTGACCTTGGAACATGTTAGGCATTTCCCTACATAGGTCGCAATCTCAGCCTTCATGTTTGGCCATCAATAAAAGGCCTTTAGGTCCGGATACATCTTGTCGGATCCAGGAAAAATGGAATATGTAGTTTTATGGGCCTCATTTAGGACTACTTCCTTGATCTCTCCAAATTTTGGAACCCATACTCGGTTCATGAAAAAAGCTCGTTCTATTATCCTTAATCTTGAGTTGTCTTTCCATTCCTATGCGGCCTTCTTTAGCACTAAGATGTACTTAGAGGATCAATTGTGATATGGTTTCCCATAATCATTAAGATAATCATAAAACATGATACAAAAGTACTCTCCCATCTTTTCAGATTGAAGAAACTTTTATCTTTCTTCCTAATTTGATTCTTCTTATTCGTCCTGCTATACATTGATACTTTTTTCAATGATTCAGAACTATACTTAAAACTTGTAAGCATAACTATATTAACTAAACTTTAGTAAATCATGACAAATAGTTTTATTGTGGTGGACCTGACCAACGCACAACCAAGTTTACCTGATTTCCAAGTCCTTCACTTGACTCACATATACATGTGAACAAGGAATTAGTCTTAATTTCCCAAAGATGAAAATTCTCATTCATCATACAATACAAGTTGCATGATTCCAAGTTTCTATCCAATTGAAACTTGGGTGATGAGAATCTTTCCTTATTTTGTAAATTTTGACACTACCACAAATGAATGAATCGAATCCACTTTCCAATATTGCTATCAATGGAAACACATAAGCAACAATTTTTCACAAATGCCATTGTAAGGATACTTTCAAAATAAGATAAAACAAAATTTTTCTTTATTTATAAAACTACGGAAAACTTTTCCTTATAATGCAAATACAAGTGAAAACTATGTTGTTATCTATTCCTAAGCAATTTATCATAACTCTTTAAGCAGCAGCACATAAATCTGATCACCGAACCATGCAATCGAAATTCATTACTTCGCGATTAGACTCAGCATACTCTTCCTTTAAGCTTCCTTTGATTCTACAAAACATCAAAATGCAATCTTTTCACCTCATGTATTAAGAATCAATCATTAGGAACTTAATAGAGTTAGATAGTGGACTTATCTGAAGTAGAGTCAAACATTTTGACTTTACCATCTCATAGATCTCTCAGGTATTCAGGGAAGCTTCGCTTCTAATGTGCCTTCAAATGGTAATATAAACAAATGGCTTCGGGAAGTAGATCTTCCAATCAACTTTGCTTTACCAGTGTGCCAAATCATTTCTGATTCAGTAGCAACAAGCGAATAGGTAAGATCAATAAGGGTCATGTCGTGGTCTGTCATATAGTAGTCCTTGAAAACTCACTATATGACTCAAGGAGTGACTGAAGAACCCTGTCAACAACCAACTTCCTCAAGACTTCGACACCCAACTCTCCCAGCATATGCAGACTTTCCAACTTTAAATTTGTTTGTCAATAGGGATTGAGTGACCTTGAACTTTTCCAGTCTTTAAACTTGTGGGTTAGGGAGAATATTTGGAGGAGGTGGAGGAATTGAAGTATGATTTCCAGTCCCACTAATGCACGACAGGGGGATTAATCTTTCACCTTGATTGCCATGTGTGACAACCCGAAACTTCTACACGGTACATCTAGTCAGTTAATCAAAGTTAAACTCGTTTATGTTAACTTCTAGCATTGTTTAACGGTCCATTTAAGCATTCTAAGCTTGAGTATAGCCAAGGTTGGGGTTAAGAATGAGTCAGCAAACCATATGGTGACAAAACCGGGCCATACACACCTTCAGGAGGAGTGTACGGCCGTACACATGGATGTGCGGCCGCACACCCCCCATACGGCAGCATACCCACCCTTATATAAAGGGGACACCCCTTTCCTTTCATTCCTTTAACACCTTGGCAGCACACAACACCTTTTCTATCAAGACACTTCAACCACAAACCCTCCAAAGGCTTCAAAAACGTGAGTAATCCATCCCTTAGCTTGTTGTACTAGAAGAACCACTTCATCTAAGCCTTGATTCATCAAAGTTTCATCATGTTCTTCATCATATGAAGGAGTACGGCCACACACCTTCATAAGGGTGGCCGTACACTCCTAAAAGACCCTCCAAAGTGAGAATTGGACTTCCACATTCGAGTTGGACATTAACCTAACCTTGCTACTCCCTAGATTTGGCTTTTTGGACATCTTCTTGTGGGGTGTATAATCGCACACACTTGTGTACAGCTGCACACACCCTTGTGCGACCACACACTCCCGTGTGCGGCAACACACTCCTGTTTGCGGCAGCACACTCAAGTGTGCGACCACACACCCAAGTGTGCGGCCACACACCCAAGTGTGCGACCACACACCCAAGTGTGCGACCACACACCCTTGTGTGTGACCACACACCCCTATGTGCGACCACACACACACTCTAGGACCACAAACCCATTTTTAGGACCCTAAACTTGTACTACAACTAAGTATGGACCAAGAACACTTCATGGATGCAAGTATGGACCTTGAAAACACCTCGAAAGCACCTTCCATCATGAGTATACGGCCATACACCTCCCTCATGCAATCCTTTAAGGTCCTAACACTTAGTACAAGTAGTTTCAAGTTCTTAGAGTGGTTCTCCATTACATTTAGTAGAGAAATACCTTCATTTGACTCTTTTATGTGTCATTACATGCTAATTAGGATCCAATCGTGTTCAAGGCTTCACTTGAACATTCGGCACTCCTTATCGATCTTTCATTCAAATCGCCCGAGGTAAGTTAATACCCCTACGCTTTTTCCGAGTTTTTCATGTTTTCAGGGGGGAGGGGAATACAAGCAAAAGTACAAGGAAACTTGTGCTCAAAATATGTTACTTTTTTTTAAGATAATTATATTTACAGTATGCTTTTAACACGGAAAACAGTTTTACCAATCGATTAAGAAATCAACTCGTAGAAAGAGTTTTCAAAACTAGGGTAACGAACTTATGAATCATGTATTAAAATGCATCATTTTATAAAGGATTTATGTTAATCACAAAAGGATTTTCAGTATTATTACTTGTAAATTTGTTAGTCTAAGTTGGAGACACGTCCTTCGTAACACTCCCACAGAATCAGAGTGTAGGACTAGTACTCGTGACCAGAATCTCTTGTAGGGAGAGTGTGACTGTTATGTATAGATCTATATGGGACTGACTATCCCACACCTCGCTGCGAGCTACAGTGGGACCGGCAGGTCTACGGGTGACAAAGTCATAAAGGATATTGGCCCCAATACATGCCATATCAAGTTAATGTATGTTCATGACCCTTGCAACGTAGATAACAGGGATTTACTTTTGTAATAATGAATCAATTGAACTAACCTCAATGTAATAACTGATAGATTACTGGAGGGTATTAATAATAATATCTTCAGGAGCTAGTTCATCACGGTTTTCTTTTATTTAGTTTTTAAGGCTAATATACCTCTCTGGATGTAACCAGGGTTTTTAAAAGAAAACAGCTTTTATCAATACGAGTATGGTAGATACTTGCATACCTCAGTTTAAAACGGATAATCAACCATCAACCTTTAGGGAAAATATAGGATTTTCCCAGGATAAACCGTCTATTCAAAACAGATTGTTTCACATACAAATAACGGATATTCATATTCATTCCACGACTCCTTGGATTGTACACATCTTGTATGAATCCGGAAGTCATGGAAGGAATGGGTTTTTCAAACACACTTTTCATAAGAAAATATAGGATTTTCTTGAGGAGCATTTTTCAAAAGGATCAAAGAATATTTTTCACCAAAAACTAAACGCTTATGAACTCACCAGCTTTATGCTGATATTCTTTCAAAACTGCTTGTATTCTCAGGGAATTAGTAGACAGGTACTTCTAGGAGTTCGGAGAAGACGAAGCGTTAGAGTCGCATTTTTCTATTTTACTTTTGATATGAATAAAGCTATGTATTAAACAATGTAAACCTTTTTCATATATGTATTCAATGTCGGGTTGTGTTTACTATGCTTGCTATGATACAATTGTTGTGATACTACGCATGACGTCCTCCTCCCCAGAACGTTTCCGCCGTTCTGGTTTTAGGGTGTGACATATTGGTATCAGAGCCCTTGTTTATAGCAAACTAAGTATACCGAACCTTACATGGTATACAACTATAAATACTAAGGGGCCTAAGTGCTCTAAACTAAGAGTATACTTCCAAAAATATAAGTATTTTTATTAAAAGTATATAAGTATACCCGAGTACCATAATCTGTGTCATAAGTAGAACAAAACAAAAGTATTTGGATGTTGGGCACTGCGGTTAAACCTGGGCAGTTATGTAATCATGTCTAGGATCAATATAGCTTGATCAACTATATTCATTCGAGACATGTCCAACATGTGCTTGGGAGTGACTGTGGTGTTGCAGCAAGCCTAAAACTTACCTAGATACCAGAAGAGTTCTAGAATCAAACATAGGGGTTAAAGCACTGTAGGAGTATTTTAGGATGCTATAACGACCGAACCTGACACTTACCCAAAAATCCATTCTTCAAGACTTAATCATGTAACTATAATACGTTGGAAGTATTCTAGATTCGATGCCTATTAACTATCCCTTTACCATCACCTCGCGTAGATAGCATGGCTGGATTCCATCTTCCTGGCGATCCGTACTTTCCCAACCAAGGGGGTGATGGATGGCTCAAACCAGCGCTAGAAGAGAACCATGAGATTCCTTTGGACGATGACTTCGCCGAACCATTTCCTGAAGAGACTGACTCAGAACCCGAAGTCGAGAACCTACCTCAAGTAGCCCCGATACCAAATCCTAACCCCCGACATGAGTTCGAAGGCCCAACGCCTATGTGGGTCGGAAGCCTGGATAGATGGAGTCACGAACAAGGCCAACCCCGCCCATACAATGGGGATCGCAGCTTCTACAATGTGAACGAAGGAAGCTCCGCAGACAAAGCCCTTCCAATCATAGTCCGCCGAGTGGCCCGCAACCTTGAACTAAACGTGGCAGCCATTCAGCAAACTATGGAGCTTGAGGCAGACTCGGATGCCAACACAAATCGCATTCGCAATCTTGAAGTTGCTCACAGGAGAACTATGAGGGACAATAAAGCTCTACAACAAGAGCTAGCTACCACTCGAGCTGAGGTCATGGAGCTCCGAGCACGCCAGACAGTATACAAGAGCCACCTGCTTGACATGGAGCACCAGCTGGCTAACTTAAGGATCCGTCCGAGCAGTGCCCGTCACTGACAGGAGAATACTCTACTCATCCTTCCTTTTTGGTCTAAGGAATAACTTTCATATTTATGTTCTAAGTAGCTCTTTTCCGTAAACATCTTTGTCTTTCATGTTGCCAAGATTTTTCTCTTTATTAGTATGACTTAGACCTAATTTTAGGTCAAGAGTTCTGAAAAATGTGTAATCTCAGTTTCAGTTATAGTGACAACAAGCATATATCAGTTAAAGATTATCATTTTCAATAGTATACCTTGGATCAGTAGCATGCAAATGAATCAACTTTATCAAAGTCATACCACCGTTCCGTCTTAAAAGCATATGTCATAGGAAGTACTCTTACCTTAAGACGATCATTCCTTTTCCCCATCGATTTCATATCAGTCTTCATGAAAAGCTATGATGTAATAATCGGTATGAGACGATTGACCCTCACATCATGCCGATGTCCTTTATTTCGAGAAAGCGATTCGTCTCAATCTTACCCTTGGTGAAGTCTGTTAGAACCCTCGTAACATTTCCTACGTCAAAGGCTAGGAGCATCTGTGGAAGGAATGCTATGCATTCCTGACTCATGTTGTCAATGAGACGCAAGAAGTTAAAGACCTCGAGAGCATATCCGAAGTCTGCAACTTTCCCGATTTCTTCCCCAAAGAAATTCAAGGGATTTCTTCCGAGTGTCAAGTTGAATCCCGTATCGACTTGATCCCCGGAACTATCCTTATAGATAAATCTCCATATCGTCTAGAGCCGACGAAAATGTGAGAGTTATCCAACCAGCGCAATGAGCTGAACAGCAAGGAGTTCGTAAGTTATTATATGTGAACTTTATTGCGTTCAAATCGTTTTCTTCTTCTTGCTAGGACCACATCATGGGGATATGGGTCGAATCAAAAACGAGAAATCTTAGTGCATAGATAAATGTTTAGGATACATCCAGAGGCAACCATTGTTGCTCACAAGCTTCTTTTCTTGACATGTAGCAGAACCATGCCTCCGAAGAAACGTAACCAACCCACATGTAAGACGCCAATCCTCCAGATGGACTCAGCTACGTTCCAAGCTACTATCACAGCAGCGGTGGCAGCCTCCCTAGCTGTTCTTAATGCTAACAACACAAATATGGGTGGAAGTGTTAATGGCAATCCGAATCTTGGTGTTAACCAATATCAACAACAAGTGCCTACAAGAAAGGACACACCTGATCTCCAACCTAACATCCTAAAACGAAAGTTCAAAGGGAGTTGTTCGACCCAAAGACCTACTGAGAGACAACGAATTGGGACAGTCAGTACCCCAGTCATCCCTGCTGTTCCAACACCAACCATACCCTACTGTGGAAATCTCCCGCACTGCAGCAAATGCAACTACCATCATCATGGAGTCTGTCGAGTGTTGCATTGCACCAGATGCAACAGGAAGGGGCACACCTCCCGCAACTGTAGGACCCTAGTCAAGTTCGTCACTCTGAATACCAATGTTGGGGCAAGTCCAACCTGTTACCTTTGTGGTAGTGTAGGACATTTCAAAAGAAATTGTCCAAGGGCTAAGGATGGCGAAGAAGTTCGCTTCGCGAAGACCCCGACTCAACACATCACTTCCACTACCGATGCCAGTATAGTTCAAGTGTGCTGTGCATGTGGCGAAATGGGACATTTCAAAAGAGACTGCCCAATAGAGAAGAACAATAAGGAAACAGGAGGAGTCTAACTTCGGGGAATGAGGATGCATCAAAGAAACCTGTTGTGTATTGGTATGTTTCCGAAAAACCCCAATAATTGTACATAATTGTGATTTCTTTCTCGTCCAAATTAAATCACGACATTCCCATAAGATTTGAAACCCGAAGGAGTAAATTATGATAGCTTGGTGAATATGTTAGAGTCAGTTGTAGCTATACATGACTTGTATACACCAAGCGATTATAAAAGGATTTAGTAAGAACCGTTCCATCAAGTGTTCATAGTTTCAAAACATCAGGACCCTCGTATTAGTAGTACCCACCAAGTTCAAATCGAACATAGAAAACGCCAGGGACATTCATCTAGGAACACCAATATACTAACAAAACGATCCTCCCGGACTAACTTAACGCACGATTCTACGTCGTCCCACTTAGTCCGACTGATTCTATGTTATACCAAACCCTTTTGTCTTAAATCGTTCGATCGCAAAACTCCCGTCACTCGTAACGACAAATTAGATGCGAACTTAGAAAATTCATCACTCTTCGAAAAACCCGAAAGTAGTCATACGAAGAGTATCACCCACAAAGACATGGACAAAGTAAGAGGGTTATCCGGACAATTGGAAGTACGTTGTGGGACACTCATCTACTCTTAGTTGAACTTTCTCATAACAAACAGCGACCTGTCCATCATCATGGCTGCGTCGTTCGAAGCCTTCTATGGCCGTAAGTATAGATCCCCTATGTGTTGGGCCGAGGTGGGCGACACGCAATTAGACAAGAGTCAAGTCCACGACAGAACCCTCACGACTCCTGAAATCATCCGAAAGGCGACTGAAAAGGGATCGTACGAAAGGGCTACGCCGATAAGAGACAAAGACCCTTGAAATTCCAAGTTGATGACCTTGTCCTTTTAAAAGTCTCACCCTGGAAAATCCTGATACGCTTCGGAAAGCTTAGAAAGCTAAATCCAATAATACGTTGGGCCGTCCGAGATCATTGCTAGGATCCGTCTCATAGCATACAAACTCCAGTTACCTCGAGCGCTTAGCAGCGTTCATTTCGTCTTCCTCGTGTCGAACCAAAGAAGTGTATGTCCGATGAGACACTTGTGGTTCCCCTCGACGATATCGAACTAGACAAGAGTCTACGCTTTATTTGGACACACGAATCGAGAAGTCAAGCGAACGAAATAATGTCACATCCCGAGAGTGAAGGTCCGCTGGAATGCCAAGAGGGAACCTGAATTCACTTGGGAGCACGAGAATCCAAGGATACAAAAGTACCCCCATGGTACATCTTTATTCTTGAATTTCGGGACGAAATTCCCTCTAATGGGGGGATGATGTGACAACCCGAAACTTCTACATGGTACATCTAGTTAGTTAAGCAAAGTTAAACTCGTTTCTGTTAACTTCTAGCATTGTTTAAGGGATCATTTAACCAGTCTAAGCTTGAGTATAGCCAAGGTTGGGGTTAAGAATGAGTCAGCAAACCACAGGGTGACAAAACCGGGCCATACACACCTTCAGGAGGAGTGTACGGCCGTACACATGAGTGTGCGACCGCACACCCCCCATACGGCAGCATACCCACCCTTGTATAAAGGGGACACCCCTTTCCTTTCATTCCTTTAACACCTTGGCAGCACACAACACCTTTTCTCTCAACACCCTTCACCTTTTCTCTCAAGACTCTTCAACCACACCACTTCATCTAAGCCTTGATTCATCAAAGTTTCATCATGTTCTTCATCATATGAAGGAGTACGGCCGCACATTTTCATAAGGGTGGCCGTAAACTCCTAAAAAACCCTCCAAAGTGAGAATTGGACTTCCACATTCGAGTTGGACATGAACCTAGCCTTGCTACTCCCTAGATTTGGATTTTTGGACATCATATTGTGGGGTGTACGACTGCACACACCTGTGTACGGCCGCACACACCCTTGTGCGACCACACACTCCCGTGTGCGGCAGCACACTCGAGTGTGCGACCACACACCCAAGTGTGCGGCCACACACCCGAGTGTGCGAACACACACCCTTGTGTGCGACCACACACCCTTGTGTGCGACCACACACACACTCTAGGACCACAAACTCATTTTTAGGACCCTAAACTTGTACTACAACTAAGTATGGACCAAGAACACTTCATGGATGCAAGTATGGACCTTGAAAACACCTCAAAAGCACCTTCCATCATGGGTTTATGGCCGCACACCCATGGTTGTACACACCTTTAAGGTGGCCATACACCTCCCTCATGCAATCCTTTAAGGTCCTAACACTTAGTGCAAGTAGTTCCAAGTTCTTAGAGTGGTTCTCCATCACATTTTGTAGAGAAATACCTTCATTTGACTCCTTTATGTGTCATTACATGTTAATTAGGATCCAATCGTGAACATCTGGCACTCCGTATCGATCTTTCATTCAAATCGCCCGAGGTGAGTTCATACCCCAACGCTTTTTCCGAGTTTTTCATGTTTTCTGGGGGGGAATACAAGCAAAAGTACAACGAAGCTTGTGCTCAAAATATATTACTTTTTTAAGATAATTATATTTACAGTATGCTTTTAACACGGAAAACAGTTTTACCAATCGATTAAGAAATCAACTCATAGAAACAGTTTTCAAAACTAGGGTAACGAACTTATGAATCATGTATTAAAATGTATCATTTTATAAAGGATTTATGTTAATCGCAAAAGGATTTTGAGTATTATTACTTGTAAATTTGTTAGTCTAAGTTGGAGACACGTCCTTGGTAACACTCCTACGGAATCAGAGTGTAGGACTAGTACTCGTGACCATAATCTCTTGTAGGGAGAGCGTGACTGTTGTGTATAGATCTGTACGGGAATGACTATCCCGCACCTCGCTGCTAGCTACAGTAGGACCGGCAGGTCTACGGGTGACAAAGTCATAAATGATATTGGCCCCAGTACATGCCATATAATGTTAATGTATGGTCATGACCCTCGCAACGTAGATAACAGGGATTTAATTTTGTAATAATGAATCAAGTGAACTAACCTCAAAGTAATAACCGATAGATTACTGGATGGTATTAATAATAATATCTTCAGGACCTAGTTCATCACGGTTTTCTTTTATTTAGTTTTTAAGGCTAATATACCTCTCTAGGTGTAACCAGGGTTTTTAAAAGAAAACTGCTTTTATCAATACGAGTATGGTAGATACTTGCATACCTCAGTTTAAAACGGATAATCAACCATCAACCTTTAGGGAAAATATAGGATTTTCCCGGGATAAACCGACTATTCAAAACGGATTGTTTAACATACAAATAACGGATATTCATATTCATTCCATGACTCCTTGGATTGTACACATCTTGTATGAATCCGGAAGTCATGGAAGGAATGGGTTTTTCAAACACACTTTTCATAAAAAATATAGGATTTTCTTGAGGAACATTTTTCAAAAGGATCAAAGAATATTTTCCACCAAAAACTAAACGCTTATGAACTCACCAGCTTTATGCTTGTATTCTTTCAAAACTGCTTGTATTCTCAGGGAATTAGTAGACAGGTACTTCCAGGAGTTCGGAGAAGACGAAGCGTTAGAGTCGCGTTTTTTCTATTTTACTTTTGATATGAATAAAACTATGTATTAAACGATGTAAACCTTTTTCATATATGTATTCAATGTCGGGTTGTGTTTACTATACTTGCTATGATACAATTTGTGTGATACTACGCATGATGTCCTCCGCCCCAGATCGTTTCTGTCGTTCCGGTTTTGAGGTGTGACACCATGTGGGATATCATCTTCATTAGGAAATTCTTTTCCAAATGGATAAGGAAGACTATAGTTGTCATAACTAGATATCTACGAGGGAGAAATTCAATTTAGTTGATTTAAGTCCTTAATATAACACCAAAAATGAATATATTAAGGCTAGGACCCAACACAATATTTTACAATTGCGAAGATGGATGCCGTAATCCAATTGTAAAATATTTGAAGGTAGGTAAATGATTTTACAAATTTTTACCATGAAAAATGAAATAGATTATTAAGTTTTAATTGGATTTGAAATTCCTAGATCCTTTGATATTCATTGAACTTTTTTCAATGGCATGTTTAAATCTCGATTACGCTCTCTCAAGTTTGTGACTGGGATGTCGAGGATCACAAACAAGGTGTGAATAACCAAGCAAATTAGCTTGGTAGACCCAATGTTACAAATCACCTAATCAATGTGTCGGTTAACCACACACGCTCCATTGATCTATGATTAACATCAAGCTACCCTTAGCCACACACTGTCAGTCCCAGATTAGTGTGCCGGTTAACCACACACGCTCCACTAACGACTTAACAAGGTGCTAAGTGCAATTTCATGGGGTAGCACCATTTTCCACATTTTTCCTAAAGTAACTAAGATTGGTAATTTAATAAAATTTAGTTACATTGTATTTCATTATACTTTTAATGAGAATTTAAATGTCCTGTCAAACCCGTTCAGCTAACGACCCTCCACCAGTCAAGGAAGCGGTGGGTGAGAGTGGACACCCATTAAACTGCCATTTTATAGGCAGCAACCTTATACCCCCTTATTGACCGGCTTCGTGAATAAGGCCTACTAATGGTAAGACTGACTTATATATATATAAGTATTAACTTTTAATATTATAATAGTATAAGGGTTGAATTTTAACTTTTAAAACTCTAGGGTTTTGGAATTAAACGTCTTATTAATGTGACTTTACAGATTCCAAAACATGAGGGCAAGTTTTGAAACTTTTCAAGACCTTTCATATTCATAACTTATGAACAATTATGAGTTTTAATATTCATGAATGTGACTTTTCATATATCTTGAGGACAAGTTACAATAACACATAACATTAACAATTAGATCAAATTTTTGGATCAAACACAATTATAATATAATTTTTTTTATATTGATCTAAACTAACTCATAACAAGACAATTCATATCAAACAATACAAATAATTAACCTATTATCTTAATATTTGACAATTGTCCTTTCAATTCCATAATTTATGATTTTAATGTCATTTTAATTTATGAGACCTTTTATTTTCCATAACTTGAGGACAAGTTAGGGAGGTCATTAAAATCATTAAGATCAATTTCAACAAATAAATTAATCATATAATTCATGATTGATCTCACTAAACACATAAATCAAGATAATATCAAATCAACAATTTATAAAAAACTATGTTTAACATATAAACCAACAATTACTTTAAAACTTTGGCAATTATCTTGTTATTGGATGAATATAATCACTACTATATCATAAAAAACAAATTTAATGATGCAAAACAGTTTGTAGTAATGATTCCAATCCAATCTAGGCCAAGAAACTCAAAAAACTGCATTCTGGGGCACCAACTCGTCGAGTGTATGAACCAACTTGGCGAGTTGGATGACTTTGTGCTTGGACTCGGCGAGTCCCCCAGTGGACTCGGCGATTCCACTGTCCAGAACAGCAGAAATCGATTTTTAAAGCATTTTTAAGCAAGTAACATCAAGTATAATTGAAAACAACCCTTGGCTCTGATACTACTGTTGGGTTTTAGTATACTACAACATCCTATGGTGCACATACAACCCAAAAAGCTTTAGATCTATGTTTTCTCTAATTATACATGCAATATTGTTTCCAAAGCTTTAAGCCTACAACTAGCATACAATATGACAATTTGATCAATTCAACTAGTTAGATGACTTACCTCTTATTAGGACTTGTAGTTCTTGGCAATTGAAAGCTTTAGCACCTCAAGTGTGATGCCTCTAATGTGTCACAAACACCATATGCAAGACGAGGCTTGAGAGAATAAACTAGTTATCACAAAAATCAGATATCTCTTTCTAATGAACACATAGTGCCGATTTTAGTGCCTAAGGGGCTCCTTTTATAGTGTGGCAAAGGTTAGGGTTTCATCCATGAAACCCTAAAGCTCCATGACCTTCCATATCCCTTAGGCTCCATGGGTTAAAGCTCTATGGACTATCCATGTACCATTTAGCTCATCCTAATGGATCATTGGCCCACACTACAAGAATGATCGATTTACATAATCAACCCCTTATATTTAATTAGTCTCTTTTGATCACTAAATTAGTTCCAAATTAATTCTTGACCAATTCTAATTAAATAATATGACTTCTCAATTAATGCCTCAATCACATAATCAACCCCTTATATCCCAGGGTTTTCTATGTTTTCTATGGCATCAGCTACACGTTGGGCAACTAATGCCTCAATCACAGCTGAGATCATAGGCTCGAGATTGGTTTCAGGTTGTTATGGGTTCCTTCAAGTGTGAGGCGGGTTGTTATGGGTTCCTTCTAGTGCGAGGCATGATTCTAAATTTAAGTCATATGTTAGTTGTTATTTTGAGTTTTACTTTGATACTTTAGTTAGAAGATTAACTATATCAAGAAAACAATCAAACAAGCAACACAATAAACATTAAGACCATATATTTTTCATTAATTTTATAAGCTTTTTACATCACATTTTTAAAAAAAATAGGGTGTACAACAGCGTGGTTTGAGCAGGAATAGAATCTATTTTACACAAAATACGTAGCGGGTTCCTATTATCGGCTACACTACTTTTCATTCCCTCAAATCCAAAATATCATAGTCCCTAGCTTCCCTAGGATATATATCTATAAACCATAACTCAAAATAAACTAACATCCAAGTCAGTATCTGTGCTGAATGCAATTGATCATCACCTCCATAGTGGTCACTCCTATCTCAGACACCAACAACCTCAACTTTGTCTCTCTCTCACACACAATTCAAGACTCTCAATCACGATCTGCTGATACTGTTGTTAACGCATAAAAAGTGATCCTCTAGCAATCTGAACCAAAGAAGATCTGATGTCTACTCAAATCTGAGATGTGAAGATGTTCCGAAGCTTATCCAGTTTTGAAGTGATGTAGTTTCCCGGATTAGTTTTTATGTGATTGCGTATGCACAAGCGTTTAATGCTTTTTGTATTTAGTTGATGGAATAGTTCTTAGGACCAATTCAGTGAATCTTTTAAGTGTCAGAATTGTTAAACACTTAGCGTTATCTAGTCCTTAGAATGTTTTCTCGGTTTATACCATGTCTCTCCTTTACTATTTATGGATTAGATCTTTCATGTAATATACACCTAGAATAGCAAGTAATGAAAATATTCTCTTCACATAAATTTTAAACTCTCTTGCAAGTCAAAATTCTTTCACTTACATTCTACTTTTTCTAAAATCATCTTTACTTTGATCTTACTCAATCTTACTTCACTTTTACTTACTTGAATACTTGTTGAATATTAACTTCAAGTCTCGACTGGTTTACCAAACTTGACTGGACCAACTTATTAGAAGCAGACATTTATCTTAAAGGTTAATTCAAGGTTTGAGTTTTCAAACCTTGTCCGCGCATTGAAAATTGTTCTTACAACTGTCCTAGAGAATGAGTCTCCTCCAGATGATCATAATCGTGGGGCTCCTCATCTAGTCGTAAACTCTCCCATACTTTAATCCCCTAACACTACCAGATAACCTCCTGACCTCCCTCCTCAGCAAGTCGTGATCCTCCTCCACCTGATGTGTGTGAAACTCGAGCCATGCAACACGTGGGATTAACACTGATATCACACGATCTATGAGATCCTCTAGCATAGCATCGCACCTCGGTGCCTGGGACGACTCTCCAGTCTCATAAAAACCACTACTATCCTCCTAGATCCATTCTTCCGCCTAGGGTGTCCATTGTCGGTGGGAAATGGTTTTTGTTGGATTCGGGGATGGTGGTGGTGAGGCTACCTTTTTGCAGGGTGGGATAGGAATGAATTTTATTGGGGTAATGATAATCCTACGTCCAAGGGCACTAATAATAAGATAGGATGGGGAAGTGGGGGAACAGTCTCTGGGGATGAGTTCTACTTAATAGGGTTCTCCTCCTATGTTTCCTCACAATCCTGGTGGGAAGACTAATCTGGGTAGGGCGAACTATCTTTAGCTACTGAACCAATCTCATCGCCAGGCTGCTCCTCGTCACTGCGTAGGTAGTAGGGGCATCGCCGGATCATAATCACACTCAGTCTCGAGCGTGCGTGGCACCACCTAGTGTTATTACAGATAAGGATGTGACACCCAGTCCCATATGTCGTGCATATCGCTCTGATTTCATGCATAAGACATCAAACAAGTTGATGTTTATGAGAAATAATATATAATACATATAATTTCCTATTATATATATATATATATATATATATATATATATATATATATATATATATACACAGAGAGAGAGAGAGAGAGTAGATCGTCTAGTCATAGGCTTGTCTCTATTCCGGATATCGTCAAGGTGTACCATACTCTTGCACTAGGTCTTGATCTAAGGCTCTGGTGTTCACAGAGTTGATATATGCTACTGATCTGAAGATCCTCTAGTCGTAGGCCTCGTCTTAATCTCTTAACTAGGTGTACTAAACTCTTGATCCATAAATCCTCAATTGTTTAGATTATCAGCTACGACATCCAGGTTTAGGCGTGAGTCGGTCAGACCATAATAAAAGTTTGTTGCGCATTCTAGGTCTAGTTGTGGTACGGTCGCAGTGTTAAACTATCCCTAGATTTCGTTTTCGACCTAAAATCTTAAGTGTTGATTTCAATGGATAGATTTTATGATACACGTGTTTATTTATAAGAGTTTATATATAACTCTTTATCTGATTAGTGTTTGATTGGGGTATTTTATTAATTCCATGTTTGTGTGCCTCAAGACCACAAAGATCGGCCATATAGGAAAAGTCGAAGCGCGAGACCGTTTTAACATATAGTCGTTCTAAAATCTAGCAACCCAAATGATCTTATCTTATTATCTTCTTAGGATATATTTATTAATCCTAATTTACTATTTTTGTACGATATCTAACGACCCTAACATGTTTTATCTACCGCTCTAAGGTGTCCCTAATGGTCGTCTGATCTCTAAGGTGTTCTAATGTATTATCTTGAGCACCCACAATTGACGTTGTTTGACAAATAATTTACCCTGCAATGACGCTTCATCGGACGTCGAATAGTGAATAATAAGAAAGTTATCCTATCGGGATTGTAGCTAGTAATCGCAGGTGGGGTTGTTAGACCTCGTATAGATCTATAAATATCTTCCTAGCTTTCGCAAGATTAACGATTATAAGTATCAGAATGCCGAATTTAATCAAGGCATTTGGATGAATATTAACAGCTCACTAATGCATTGACCTTAGGTATTTATCTTTTATCTTTTATTTTTTATTTTTTATCTTTTATCTTTTATCTTTTATATCCTTCCTAGGGATTTCGTATAACTATCACAATATAATCTTTTATCTTATATTTGATAATTATAACTTTTGATCTGATAATTATTTTGTATATATAAGTATTCATATATATATATATATATATATATATATATATATATATATATATATATATATATATATATATACCATAATTATGGTGATTAGAAAACAGGATATTCGGGTAGAGTAACAGTTAGGTACAGTGTATATCCCTATATTTGACCATCATAACTTCTAGGTACTCCGTTATCTTAGGGAATTGGTCATTATAACATTTTGGTATTATCTCTTCGTTGACTATCAGGCATCACATCTCTTCGGCATAATATCATAACCTACAACTAGGCATACTATCTATAGCTACATTATCCTAAGGCTTTAACCATTAAAATGATTTGATATTTATAGATATAAATATATTTTGTTAAAACCATTTGATATGCATGTATCCCCCCCCCCCCAACCGGTAAAACATTTAACATAGTAAAATAGGGACCGTGTGCTCACCCTAGTCGTGTGAAACCTTTGATGTAGGGTTGAATCTGTCTCGGGACTCCGGGTACCAATCGAAAAGGTAGCAGCTACGAGAAGAGAGTGAGAGTGAATGAGAAGTGTGATGGAAAGGTCTGCCCAGCCTCTCTATTCATAGTCATGGATTTAAGGTGCACACCAGACAAATATTTGGGCGCATCGCGCATGATAATCGTGGCTCCATCCAGAAAAGGCCACGTGTCATGTCCCAAATTAGACACGTCACTCTCAATCTTCTAGAATCCGGTGTTTGGTATGCGGCGTGCAAATACGCATACCTGGCGTGCACGAAAAGATTTTGCAAATATCAGAACTTCTTCGTGCGAGCTCCGATCTAAGCCCTCCTTATATCTATCGGATGATCTCAATGGGTACTATAACTCTCCTTTAGGTTGTTTTGGTTAGTTTTGACTTTCTTTTTCGTGCCTAACGAGAGTAAAAATAAATGATTTTACAAAAATCATATCTTTCTCATACGGACCCTGTTTTCGGCAACCTTTTTCCTAAAGTATATATCTTGAGGAGTGATACGAAACTCCTTTTTGCACTTTTAGTCAAAACTCGACCAATCTCTAAGCATCATTTTAACGTAAATAAATTTAATTATGTGGTTGGTTTTATTTTTATAAAATCCATAACTCTTTTCTTCAGAGTTGGATTTTTACGAATCTTATATCCTTGAGATCATGTTAATGAGTACTATCCAAGTATATTAACCAGCTTAAAAAACATTACAAATTTCCAAACGCTAATTTTTGAGGCTAATGGACATTTTTAACAAATAAATGTAATGGAAAATTTGATTTTTATTATCTTAAAAATCAAATTTTACAATACTAAGCTATTACATCTATTTTCCTACTCTTTCCTAATGGTGATCAGTAACGAAAACCTCTCGGTTGTCACAATAAGGCTGACCTTTGAAAGATTGGGAGTAACAATAGGAAGTTTAGGAGAGACTCTAAGGAAAGGCAAAAGAACCGAATAATAAGAGAACCGAAACGGTAAAGGTGTATGTTGTTTCTCCGACAACCACAATAGAGGCTACCACCCTAAGACCATATACGGGGAATAGCCCTAAGTAAAACCAATGTCATTATCATCATGCAGGATCTTGTTTGGTCCACATTAATTGTGGCAAAAAGGGCCACCTTTCTCAGAAATGTAGGTCCCCGGCATCTATGGTAGCACCCGTTGTGATTCAAGCAACTAAAGCAGCTACCGTGAATCGAACTTGATATGAATGCAGAGACGCGGGTCATTTTAAGAAAAAATTCCTAAAGTTGAATGGAAATGCTAGAGGGAGGGCATTTTTTATAGGAGTCAGGGATACCATCCAGGATCCCAATATGGTTACGTGTATGTTCTTAACAAACAACCTATATGCAAATATACTTTTTAAACTCTAGTGCCTCTAAAAGTTATATTACTCCTAAGCTTAGGAAAGCTTATATAGTAGAAATGGCTATTGGCCAAATTGGTAGCACCCAAGAAGTATTAGAGAATTATGCTCTAACATAATATAGTTATACCTTTTGTATCAACCTCATGCATATGATCATCAGAAGCTTCCACGTCCTAATAGACATGGATTGGTTATGCCCTCATCACGCCGAGATTCTATGCTTTGAGAAACTAGTACGTATTCCTTCACCGAATGACGAATCATTAGTTGTCTATGGATAGAAACCTAGTAAGAAACTTAGGATCATTTTCTGTATGAATGCCAAGAAATACCTACAGAAGAAGTGTTACGTATTTCTAGCTCACGTCATTGATAAGAAGGAGAGAAGGAAAGAGATCAAGGATGTACCTTAGGTGTCTGATTACCCCCAATGTATTTTCAAGGATCTACCTAGGCTACCTTCAGCATGTCAAGTCGAATTTCGAATTGATCTAGTTCCAGGAGTGGCACCAGTAGCAAAGTCTCCTTATAGGTTGGCACCGTCTGAGATACAAGAAATCTCTAGCCAAATACAGGAACTTCTTGATAAAGTATTTTCAGATCAAGCTTCTCCCTTGGGGAGCGCCGTTATTGATTTTCAAAAGAAGGATTGATCTTTTTGAATGTGTATCAACTACCCAGAGTTGAATAAACTGACCATAAAAAATTGATACCCGCTTCCTATAATAGATGTTCTCTTTGATCAACTTCAAGGATTTAGTTATTTCTTGAAGATCGATTTGAGATCTGCGTATGATTAACTACGAGTAATGGTAGAAGACATCCCAAAGAATGTGTTCAGAACTCGTTACGGTCACAATGAGTACTTGGTTATGCTATTTTGATAAATTCGTGATAGTATTCATCAATGATATAACAATATACTCGCGAACCAAGGAAGATGCTTAGATTATTGATAAAAGAGAAATTATATGCCAAATTCTGTAAAAATATGGATTTTGCATTAGAGAAGTACATTTTCTCGAGAACATAGTCAATAGTAAAGGAATCCAGGTCGATCCTTCCAAATTAGAGGTAATAAAGAACTGGGAAGCGCCCAAGACACCAACCATAGTGCGTAAATTCCTAGGTCTCATAGAATTTTACAGGAGATTAATAGAGAATTTTTATTGAATAGCCAAATCTCTCACATCATTAACTCAGAAGGAGATAAAGATTGTTTGGGGAGATGCATAAGAGACCCCCTTCCAAAAATTAAAAGAAATTTTGTGTAGAGAAACAATACTTTCCCTTCCAAAAGGCACTGATGACTTCGTCGTATACTGCAATGCTTCGCATCAAGGGCTAGGATATGTATTGATGCAAAGAGTGAAAATTATAGCTTACACATCACAACAACTTAACGTGCATGAGAATAACTACACCACCCATGACCTACAGTTGGGAGTTGTAGTTTTCGCCTTGAAAATATGGCCCCACTATCATTACAGAACAAAGTGCATTATCTACGCAGAACAAAAGAGTATTCAGCAGATCTTCGATTTTAAAGAGGTCAATATGAGGCAATGAAGATGGATAGAGTTGTTGAATGATTATGAATGTGAGATACGATATCATCATGGCAAGGCCAACATGGTGGCCAACGCCTTGATCCATAAAGAACGAGTCAAACCTCACAGAGTTAGAGCACTCAGGATGACTATCCAGTTCAATCTGTCCACCCAGATTCGAGATGCCCAATAGTAGGCGCTCATGGAGGAAAACATCAATATAGAGTGTCTATAAGGAATGGAAAAAAACTCAAACTGAGGGATGATGGAGCTAGATAATTCGTGAACCAGATTTGGCTTTCGAAGTTTGGTGATACCTGGATACTGGTCATTGACGAGGCATGGAAAACGAGATACACTGTTCATCCCAGAGCAGACAAGATGTACTTAGACTTCAAGAATCTATATTGCTGGCTAAACATGAAGGCCGAAAATTGCTACTTATGTGAGCAAATTCCTAAATTCCTCAAAGGTCAAGGCACAACATCATAAGACCTTGGGATTGTTACAATAACTTAAGATTCCCAAGTGGAAGTGGGAATAGATTTCCATGGACTTCGTAACGAAATTGCCCCAATACATCTAGTGACTACGCCATTATATGGGTAGTGGCCGACAAATTGACCAAGTCCGCTCACTTCCTACCAATAAAGGAGACAAATAAAATGGCGAAGTTAACCAAGATGTACCTTCGAGAGAAAGTCAGATTGCATGTGGTGCCATTATCGATTATATTAGGTAGAGACAATTCATTCACCTCTCGATTGTGGCGATGTCTACAGAAATCTCTTGGTTCATGCCTGGATATTAGCATGACCTATCAACTTTAGACTGACGGTTAAAGTGAAAGAACAATCCAGACACTTAAGGATATATTTAGAGCCTGCATGATAGATTTTTGAAGTGAATGGGATTCTCATCTACCCTTGATCGAGTTCTCATACAATGATAGATATCACAATAGTACTAAGGATGAGCCATTTGAAGCTCTCTATGGACGAAAGTGTCGATCACCTATTTGTTGGGCAGAAGTCGGTGACACACAATTAGAAAAGGAACTCACAAGTGAAACCTTGATAACAGCCCCGTAGATCATCTATGAGACCACTGAGAATATCGTGCAAATTCGAGAGCGTTTGAAGACCACTAATAGTCGGAAATAGAGATATGTTGATATCAGATGCAAACCTCTTGAATTCTAAGTTGGATACAAGGTAATGATAAAGGTCTCTCATTGGAAAACAGTCATAATATTTGAAAAGAAGGGTAAGCTTAATCTGATGTACATAGGACCGTTCGAGATCCTTGTAAGGGTCGGTCTAGTAGCTTACCAACTCAAGTTTCCCCAAGAACTCAACAACATACACGACATCTTCCTTATGTAAAATCGCAAGAACTATCTCTTTGATGATACACTTAACATCCCTCTCAATGAAATTCAGGATAATACTAAACTCAACTTTGTCGAGGAGCCAATTGAAATCATAGACGAGGACGTCAACAGACTCAAAAGGAGTCGTATTCCCATAGTTATGGTATGATGGAACTCTAAGCGAGGACCAGAGTACACTTAGGAACGGGAAGATTAGCTGAAGAGAAATTACCCTCACTTATTCGAAAGAATCCTGACAACAAGTTATATTTCGGGACAAAATTCCTTCAACGGGGGAGAATGTGACAACTGAAGAAAAACGTCACCGACCACTATTAAGAATTAGGTTAAAAAAATAAATATAATAGGGCAGCAATGTAAATACTACATTACATTGATAAATATATTCAACTGCATCCTTACATATATGAATAATATGACCAATAGGCTCAAAAATAGGTGCACGAAAAGTAGTGCAATCTTAAGAACTGGTTAACATATTCAGGAAGTACACGGAGATGTGATTCAAAAAATATAAACTTCATAAACATGCGACTTCGTATGAGAAACTTATGGTTTTTACTAGAAATAAAAATCAACCGCGTAATTAATTTTTACAATGTAAAATTAGTATAAAGAGATCAGTTAAGTTTTGGCTAATGCTATAAAAAGGAAAGTCGTAGTACTCCTCGATGTAAGACATTTTAAACAAAAAATGTCGAGATCGGAGCTCGTACGGGAATTTTATGATTTCTATAAAATTAAATATGGATACACCCATTAGACCAAAAGATGAAACTCGAAATTTGTCAAAACATACTAGTCGAGAGCATCGGATAAGTATAAAGAGGGTAAAGATTGGAGCTAACATGTGAGTGATACGAATTTTACAAAATCGTTTATGTTCACGCGCCAGACACGGCACGCACGCACACCAAGAGAGGGAGTGACACGTGGGAACACTCTATTGGAGCCACGATGCACTTTGCATGGCGCTTACCCCAAGGAGCGCGAAGCATAGTTCAAAATCCAGCTACAAATAGAAGTGATCATAGAACATGTCATGCACACCTCTCAAGCCTCTCTCTCCATCTATTCAGTGCCCCTCAAGATCGTGAGTGGTCTCCGAGCTCCCGAGTCCCGAAGTTACTATGCACACCCCAATTTTACCAGTTTTCAAAGTTTTACGACGGGAATACATGTTAATATGCTACATTATCGATTTAAAAAAATATGATTATTTGTAATATATAATTAATTTATAAAATGCATGAAATGTAAGGATGATATTATGCCTGGTAGTTACCCTTCCAAATTTTTAGGAATAATATTATGCTTAGTTGGTATGTTGTTCAAAATGATAGGATGATATTATACATGGTACAAACTATGCCATAAATTATAATATTACGCGTAGTTGATATGTTGGCCCATTTCCTAAGATAAGATAGTACTTAGTTGTTATATTGGCCAAACCTTAGGATAAGCATTGTACTTAGTTGTTAATCTGCCCTAATATCCTAATTCAATATTATAATGTTAAACAAAGAAGTTGGTAAATGATGATCGATAATTCATCCTTTAGCTGATTAGTTTTCAGCTAACCCCGACCTATAATCGTTAAATATTAAGTGAGCGGGAAAGATATGTATAGATCTATACTGGATTGAAACCATACTAGTAGTTGCTAGCTAC
The DNA here is from genome assembly GCF_052849685.1 of Lactuca virosa. Classification (NCBI taxonomy): domain Eukaryota; kingdom Viridiplantae; phylum Streptophyta; class Magnoliopsida; order Asterales; family Asteraceae; genus Lactuca; species Lactuca virosa. Next base: position 332,351,189 of record NC_136433.1, read on the forward strand.
AACCCATAACGGTAAAGTCACAGCAGACATAACCTTCCAAGCTACATTACAACTTCCGATGAAGCATTGTGCGGGGCAAATATCAAGTCAAAGGGTCGGTTATAGGAACTCCATGTAACAAATGTTCATCTAACCTTAATAAAATAAACTATGTAGAGGGGACCACCTTGAAATAGTAATAGTATGTAACAAAGTAAAAGAAGTAAAAACTCTTTATAGAAGAATAATAGGATAATGCGAAAGAGTAATATATCCTAGAAAGAATTCATCGGAAATCTAAAAATATAAAACTATTTTAAGTATAAAACTACAAAAACTTGTGAATTCACTAACATTGTGTTGAAGTTTTCAAACCACATGTATTATCGGGAAGATGAGTTATGGAGGTAACATGGTGAAGAAATGAGTGATGAAGAAAGTGTCTCGAAGTCTCATTTGTTCGCTTATTGTTTGTGTCGTTAGGAAGTACTTGTACCACGAACGACGATGTTACCTCTTTATAAAATAGTGGTTATGTTATATCCTTTGTGTCCTGTTTAATCTATGCAATAATTGTGTACCATCATCACAACGTTGCACAACCTAGTGTATTCCACCGCTAGTCAGGGGTGTGAAAAATCAAGAAATTGTTTGTCTGCTCAACATCCTAATCGGGGCAGGCATGAGAACTGATTGGCGTCATCGGAGGAAGATGCTTGTGCTCTATGTTGTCAACAGTGTTTAGTTTTTCCTCTTCTCCATGTGATTTTTACATTCTTTATCTTATTATTTCCTCATGCCCCTTCTTGTTTTCTTATATATACATAACAACTACTGTTTGTTGTTGGACTCGCAGGGGTTGAGCGTGTTCTGAGTTTCGTGGGAGTTTTAGGAAAGAGTTTCAAAGGAGATCTTCTGTTTAAACATATTAACCTGGCTGAGTCTATCCCTCTGCCAAGCTATCGGTTGTCTAGGATTGTATCTGCTGCGGCGCTACCATGCCACATTGTGAATCCTCCTAGCAATCTTTCTAGTATCCTTTTTAACGGTCCCATGACGGGATCTTTTTTTGGATCGGCGACCACTTGGTTACAAGAAAGGCTTTGTTGGATTCTTCGAGTTTCATTGGGGGTGGTGCTAGATTGCCTATTGTTGGTCGTGTAAAGAAGAGAAAAGTTGGTGCTAATCTCCTTGGTGATCTCCATGTTTTTGGTGGGGAGTTGATCACAGTACCTGATGATGATATTCAATAGTCTAAGGGGACTGTTAAGAGAATTGATCATTTTATTGCTGGTGGAGCTTCCTAATCTGACCATGCTCTTGAGGTGTCTAAGCCAAACCCTAAGAGGGATGCACTTGGTCCTGCAACACCAACATTTCAAGGTAGTTCTCATCTTCTCCGTGAGAGTAACATTCATTCTAACTCGTTTTCTCCAAGGTGGAATCTTTTTACCAACTCCCGTTTGTATGTGAGGGAAAATTATTTCGAATTTGCTCGTCATGCTTTTCCTGATGGGTCCGTCCCTAAGAAGGAGTCCTTCTCAGATGATCAGATGGTAGGATACCTTGAGTATGCTTGCGTCCGGGCTGCGTTCTTCCTATCTGCAGGGGCGAGGCGAGTTCGTTGGCTGAAAGGTATCAATGTTGATTTGTATGCCAAGGAAAATGATTCTAGCGCCAACTCACCTCTTTGGAAAAGAGTGCAAAAACTTTAGATCAACAGTTGGGATTACTTGCTTTTGAGAAGGCAGTTGTAGAGGAGAGAGTAGCGAATTTGGAGCTGGAATTTGATGAATTTACCCATAAGGATGAAGCCTTGAATATTTGTTTTGAGAGTCTTGAGAGAGAGATGGTCGATAAAGAGAAATTAATTTCTAAGTTGAAAGAAGCTAATGCTCGATTGGAAGGGGGTCTTGGTTGGCTATGAAGGAAGGTATAGTTACGGTGGTGTATAAGGTTATCGAACTTCCGAAGTTTCTCCACAGGATATGGTAGATCAATTATTGGTGTGTAAGTGAGGAGTCAGGGCGTGAGGGCGTTCAGAAGGAGATTATTGTTGGGAGATTCGACGTGGGAACTCCTAGTTCCACTTCTAGCTGCAACGGGGGAGTCGTGGAGTGTATTGATGCTTTCTTTTCTTGTGATTAAGCGACCCTACTGTACTTGGGTGAGTTAGATGTGTAGGCTTTGAGGAAGCTCTATGTTTATGACACTAATGATTAACCGAGTTGCAATGGCGCATCGGAGATTGTTGTTTTGAATGGTGATGGAGGTGAGGGTAAGGGTCTTCTTGGCTAGTTGTGATGGTTTTGTCTGTGTACCCCTTTGGGTGTGAATTTGCTATGTTTCCTTAATGTTTCTTTTGTTTGACGGGCCGTACATGGGTTATATGAGCCTTTTCTTGTTGAAAATTTATTTTGCTTTGTTGTGCTTGTGCTGCTACTCCAGGGTGTTTGATACATTTGGACCATATCTTAGCTTATTTGTTGTGAACATCTTTCTTTGTATATTTGTTCTATTGTTTGATTTTGTGGAGTGGACTCATATATGTAAAATTAAAGTTCCATGTTTGGTAACTTATATATCATTAATTGAGAAGAAAAATTTTGCTAGCCAAATGAAGTCATGGTCGATGATTCTACTAGCATGATGTGTTGCTCTATGAAGCCTAATAATTTGTTAAAGGTTGCAATCCTTTTCACCATATCGAGGCATGGCTAATGAGCCTGTTGCCATGATCAGTTGGGTTGAGATGCCTGATAATATGGTAAAGGTTTCAATCCTTTTAACCATCTCGAGGCATGGCTAATGAGCCTAATTCCAAGATAAGTTGGGTTCAAAAGCCTGATAATTAGGTAAATATTGCAATCCTTTTAACCATCTCGAGGCATGGCTAATCAGCCTGATGCCATGATAAGTTAGGCTGGGAAGCCTGATAATTTTGTAAAGGTTTCAATCCTTATAACCATGTCATGGCATGGCTAATGAGCTTTCTGCCATGATAAGTTTGGCTAAAAAGCCAGGTAGTTTGGTAAAGGTTTCAATCCTTTTAACAATGGGAGCATACATTACGGGGAAAATATTCATTTATACTTCTTAAAGAAATAAATTTCAAATTGGGTGATAAATCCAATTAGTTAATTATTCTTAGAAAGGTAAATGCAAGGTTTACTACAAAATGTCAAAATATCGCGTTTCCCACTTCTCCAATGCTTCCTTTAACGGCTATGATACCATGCTCTTTTCTTCCTTTTCAGAAGAAATACTTCCTCAGGTCCTGTATGTTCCAGGTGTGTGGCATCTTTCTCCCCTGTAGTGTTTCCAACTCGTAATTTCTGTTGCATTGTTCCTCGATTAATTTTTATGGGCCTTCCCATGTAGGGCCCAGTTTCCCTCATGGTTCAGCGTGGCTGACCTCATGGTTGTAATAGTTTTCAGTCTGTGCTTTGTAAAATGCTTAGTGGATATTTGCTACTTCTCATTTTTCCTTTGGCATATCGAGGTTGTGGCACAAATCGTTGTCTGTTACTTCCTGTTTGAAATTTGTAAATCGTAAGGATCCCACCTATAACTCTGTGGGGAAGAACCACCTTTGTTATCTATGCCAGGATAAATTGGGTCACCATGGTGCTCCTATAAGGGGTTTTTCGATAGAACCACAACACACTGGGAAGTTCGTGGACCCAATTTCCTTTTGCTTTACCCAATCGTTTCTTGATGCCATTCACCAGTATTATGTTTGACACCGCCGTTTGGCCATTAGCCCGTGGTGTGCCACGGAAGTGAAGCATTGTCGGATACGCCTGTCTTGGCACCAATCCTTAAATGGGTTTTCTGCAAACTGCACTCCGTTGTCGCTGATCAGCACCCTTCATGTTCTAAAACGAGTAATCATACTGTACCACATGAAATTGAATATTGATTTCCTTATGGTTGTTGCTATGGCTCTGCTTCTATCCACTTGGTAAAATAATCGACCACGACAATTATAAATTTTACCAAAAGGTTTGTATCGATCGATAACAGTTCAAGTATGAATAAGAAAAGTAAAACCAATCTAAGCAAAATAATCAACGGAATGTGAATAAAACATAAGTTCTCCAAATTGTTCCTTTCACCAAGAAAAGACGTTTTTTTGTTCACCAACAGGACGAGTTTGTCAGAAAGACCATGAACATAAAGCAACAATCACAAACATGACTGCTACGACAACGTTAAGGTTTTCCCTAATGTTGTATATATATACTAATCTATACATGTATATCCATTGATTTAAGGGATTTGGTCTAATCTATACTAACAACCGCTCTTATCACAAAGATACCAGATTTGTGATCTATTCTATAAATATCTATACCATTACCTAATACAAAAAGTATTATAATCAGACAAATAAATTGTAAGTTGACGTTGATAAACTTGATACGTTTGCGCTGCCAATGTGTAGATGCTGACGCTGATAGATCAACGTGTCATGTGTTTGACTCTTCAGATCATAAGTTGTAACCTTATAATATCCCCTATCTGAGGATGTCAAAACTAAAACTATTGTTCAGAGTCATCGAAGGAGCTATTGTAGATGAGTGGAATGCTTTTGGCTTGTGCTTCCCCTGAGAGTAAGAATGAAATCTTGACTTTTATAGTTTGAACGAATGCTCCCCCTGAGAAGATGAATGACTCATAAGTTGTAGCAGATGACGGATGAATATATAATGAGCCTGAGTTAATCTCAGAATGTTGGCATCAACTTGACTAGACTCCCCCTTTGAATGAGCATTGTTTGAATTCTAGTAACGAGATTTTCAGCTTTACTTTCTCCCCCTTTTTGACATAAACAACTAATGTTGAGCAGAATATAGTTTCAGCTTGTAGTCTATTAAGTTTGAGATGTCTTCTAATAGTGTGGGTTAAACTACCATTCACTGACATCGAATTACGAGATCTCATCAACGTCTGGTTTCATACGTTGAATCATAAATCTCTTTTATTAGAAGAAAAATGGCAAGAGTGGATATGTGTGTATAATATGTCACAGACAATGATATACCCATCGGAACAGATTTTTGAACTTATATCAGTGTATGGTTTTACACTGTGAATCATCAAGCTCTATCAAGAAGATGAAGGAGGGAATGGATTATTTCTGTCACACTGAGGTTAAATCAGCGTGAACATTTTAACTCATCAACAAGAAGTGGTTTAAACTTTCTTTTTATAGAGTAAGTTACAATATAGAATCAAAGATTCACCGTTAAATCATAATGGTACCATGACGTACCTCAAATTGGGAGGTCAGGGACATGAACAACCCTATTTCATCCAAGGACCAAACAAGTATCTCCTACGCTGATGACTATGCAATCAGAGTAAGCCATTGGGATATACTCAATGTTTCAGCAGAACATGAGACTTGATGCATACGAAAAGCATGCTTCCTGGAACAGGGTCAGGTAAAGATGAATAACTAAAATAAACACCCTATCCTTTTTATCAATATTTTTTATTTGGACCAAGCTATCTCAGATTGAGAGTTTAGACAATGCTAAATAATCAGCTTGAGAGGGTGACTCAATGTTCTCATTAGATGGTCTCGCTGATGAGAAACTTAGAGAGATTTAATCACATACATCAACATGCTTCTAGGGGCGATGATGTGTCAAAAGTTGCATACTAGGCTCAAAAATTGTCACTGTCACATTCCTTTACAAGATGGTACAAAATAGTAAACAATATAAGAATACAAACAAAAGAATTAGTCGAATAAGAAAATAGTTTAAACAAGAAAAATATGCAGCTATTTCATAAAGGTGATAAAGACTCTTTCCATCAAATCTTTGGAATTGAATAGTCATCAATGTATTTCCATTTTCGAAGATATCTATCACATGAAAACTTAGCTATAAAAAAGAAGCATAAGAAAAGATAAAATCATCAGTAAATATTTATTTATGAATCAAGAGTGATGAGGCTATTTATCATTGAAGCGTTTCAGATGCTTTCCAAAGTTTATGTTCACTAGGAGCAAGAGAATAAGCTGTCACAACTAGCATTTTTAGCTAGGAAATTCTGCCTTCAAGTAAAATCAACTCTTGTATAAATTGTAATCTAAGTTGACATCATGTACTTTAAGGGTTTTAAGCATTCTAACACTCCTAAGGTGTACATGCAACCCTAGAAACATTCGATCTATGTATTACTAAGATACATGCAAATTTGGTTTTCCAAGGTTCTTAACCTAACTAGCATGGCATGGGGAACTTTGAAACCTAAAAGCTAGTAGAATAACATACCTTTCTTGTTGCTTGGATTCCTTGAGAACCTTGTGAGCCTAGCACCTCAAGTGTGATGCCTCAAATGTTTCACACAACACCACAACTCTTGGAATAACTTTGAGAGAGGTACACTATCACTCAAAATTGGCTAGCCCTCTTGTTCTACACATAGTGCCAATTTTGGTAGCCCATTGGGTCCTTTTATAGTTGTGTCACAAATCGGGTTACACCATGTAAACCCTAATTGACATGGATTTTCATATTCCATGATCCATGGGTTTATAACCTCCATGGACTATCCATGGAGCACCTTATACGTTTAAGCCCAATTCAATAAACCATGGATCATTAGCCCACTATAAAAGAATGGATGATTTACACAATCAACCCCATATATTTAATTAGTCTCCTTCTGATCACCAAATTAATTCTGAATTAATTTTTGATCAATACTAATTAAATAATATTATTAATATATTAGAACTTATAATATATTATTAAACCATAAGTGTCCTATCTCTCATTTAGTCTATCCAAGTGTTACAATGCCATGCAACCCAAATGGACCATGCCAATCGGGTCAAGTACATTCCAGAAATTGTTATGAACTTAGACACCTAATCCAACAGTACTATGCTCATTCAAAATCAACCATTTGAACCAAAAATTCCTGAGTGAAGTTCAAAACCTAATTCAATGCATCTTATATACTTAACTATGGGTTTGAAACTTTAATATCCCAGTTCAAAATCAGAATGGACCAGGATCCTCTTGTTGGGCCTAATGGGCGAGTGTAGTATTGACAGAAGATAGCAACACTTTACTTATAAATAAACAACAACTTTTATTTATCATCAAATTTCAATTACACTTTACAAATTTCAAAGCTATCTAATTTCTAAAACTAATATCATCCTTTAGCCCTATGCGCCTCGCATGCTGAAGATGCTTAACCCTACCCAGTCCCTTCGTGAGGGATCTGCTGGGTTCTCATCCGATGATACCCTCTTTGCCACGAGGAGTCCTTCTTCTATTTGATGTCTGATGAAATGGTATTTTCTGTCGATGTGTCTGGATATTCCATGATCCCTTGGTTCCTTGCCTAAGGCAACTGCACTTTCACTATCACAGAAAATCTCCATAGGCTCCTTTATAACTGGTACTACTCCAAGATCTCAATTGAAGTTCTTCAGCCATATAGCCTCCTTTACAGCCTCGCTTGCCGCTATATACTCTGATTCGCAAGTTGAATCAGCCACTGTTTCCTGCTTGGAACTTTTCCAAGTAATTGGTCCTCCGTTTAAGGTAAAGACCCAGCCTGGCTGAGAGCGAAAATTATCCCTATCAGCCTGGAAGCTAGCATCACTATACCCTACTACTCTCAAGTCATCACTCCCACCAAGGGTAAGGACCCAATCCTTAGTCCTCCGTAGGTACTTGAGAATGATCTTTACCACAGTCAACTGAGCCTTGCCAGGATTCCCCTGATATTTGCTGACCATGCTCAACATAAAGGCCACAGCAGGACGAGTACAAGACATAGCATACTTGATCGAGCCTACAATGGAAGCATACGATACTCAACTCATCTCAGCTATCTCAACCTCTGTACTCGGGCTCTGATTCTTACTCAATCTGGCGTTACTTTGGATCGGTAACTCTCCTTTCTTGGAATTCTGCATGCTGAACCTATTCAGCACCTTATCCAAGTAGGTACTCTGACTAAGTCCAATTATTTTCTTACTCCTGTCTCTCAAAATCCTTATCCCTAGGATATAGGCAGCTTCTCCAAGGTTCTTCATAGCGAAACACTTCCCAAGCCAGGGCTTCACTCCCTGTAGAGTTGGGATGTCATTTCCTATGAGTAGTATGTCATCCACATACGGTACCAAAAAGCTAACTATACTCCCACTATCCTTGAAATATACACAAGATTCATCTTCGCTCCTCGAAAAGCCAAAATCTTTGACTTTCTAATCGAAACAAAGATTCCATCTGCGAGGTGCTTGTTTCAATCCATAGATGGATTTCTCAAGCTTACACACTCTATTAGGGTACTCTGTACTGACAAAACCCTCTGGCTGACTCATGTAAACATCCTCAGCCAACCTTCCATTAAGAAAAGCAGTTTTGACATCCATTTGCCGTATTTCATAATCATGAAATGCAGTAATGGCTAACATAACCCTAATAGACTTAATCTTTGCTACTGATGAAAAGGTCTCATCATAATCAACTCCTGGAGTTTGAGAAAAGCCCTTTGCAACCAGTCCCTCCTTATAAGTGTGTACATTTGTCACACCCCAAAACCGGAATGGCGGAAACGTTCGGGGGTGGAGGACGTCATGTTCTGTATCACAACAATGCAAAGTAGTAAACAAGCAACAACATCATCCATTGCATTAATAATATAATTTCATACAAGTGTGTTCTGTCAAGTTATATAGACACCAAAAATATACATCAAAAATAAAAGATGAGTCTTGAACGAGCTCCATCTTCTCAAAACCTGGCACCGGTACCTGTCTACTGGAGACCTGAGAATACAAGTTATTTTGAAAGAGTTTATCAGCTTTAAAGCTGGTGAGTTCATAAGTATATTAGTGTCTGTATTTGTATGAAAGTGTTTGTAAGTCTGTAATGTATAAGTTTTGTAAAAGTTTGTAATTGTTTGAACTCTCCTAGAAAACCCTATGTTTCCTACTAAAAGTAGCCTTCTACCAAGGCATCTAGTATCTGTGTGTCTGTCTCTTGTAAGAGTGTGTATTTTCCCAAATCTGACTATCATTAACCAAAAATATAGTTTTTACATTATTGTTTATTGTGTGAATATCACAAAGTAAATGTAAAGGGAAAATGAAATAGTACTGTAGTGTTGTATTAAGTAACTACTGATGTACTAATTACTTTAAACCAATTGTTATTTAAAGTACCATATGATCGGCCTGTATCCTGCTACCGACTCTATAGAAAAACGACGATGTAAGACGTCGTAAGAAATGACATTTGGCACCCGTAGACTTGCAAGTCCCACTATAGCGAGCAGCAAGGTGTAGGATAGTCAATCCAGTATAGATCTATACACAAACTCATACGCTCCCCATTTAAGGAGATTCTGGATACAAAACGGGTCATGACAGGTAGTGCCATGCCCCCGTTAAGTGGCTCACATAACTGTAAGTAATGTATATGTATATGTATATGTATGTGCTAGCTATATTGTGTGTTCTTTCTCTGTCTAGCATGTATGTTTTGTTTCTCATCACTATGTATTATGTTTGTTTCTCATCACTATGTATTATGTTTGTTTCTCATCACTATGTATTACGTTTGTTTCTCATCACTATGTATTATGTTTGTTTCTCATCATTATGTATTATGTTTGTTTCTCATCACTATGTATTACTCATGAATGAACTGACTCATTGTATGTTTCATTGTTCTAGTAATAGTATCTTCCTAAACTATACCTATTACAGTTTACTAGTAATGTTGTTTGTGTATATGAACGTGTTTGTATACCTTTGCTACCCAAAGGCATTGAACTGAATGAAAGAAGTAACCTTTTATATCTATACACATATACATGATATATAACTAGGATTCAAACGACCTTCGGACAAATAACCCGAATACCCTAAGTCCACAACCAAACAAGGAACAGGAAGTAAGGTGAGCTATCAATCCTAAGTCCTTTCAATCCTACTTATATAATTATATCCATATAGATACACAGAATATAAGTTAAAAGAGTTTTAATAAAAGTATTTGATATGTTAAAGAGTTTGTAAAACAGTTTGAAGTAAAAAACAGTTTGATAACACAGTTTGAAAAGTAAGAAATCCACTTGTTTGGTAGTTATTAATAACATGTGATTGATATAATAACTATAATAGTTCAACTTGTATCCCCCCCCCCCATAAAAGCATTTAAAAACATTTAAAAGGTTAATTAAGGGGTATGAACTCACCTGTAGTGAGTGGTTTGGATGAACTGATGATATAGGATTGCTAGGTGTCAAGTGAAGACTTGTACACACATAATGATCCTAATTAACATATAATAACACATATATGTATCCAATTAGTCTTTAAACAACTAATTAACAAAGTTAAGACATCCTAGGACATGTAAAACACCTTATTGAAGTGCTATAAGTCCTAAGGATTGCATCTATGTGTTGTAGGACATTGCTATTGAGTTTAGGGTTCAAGGGGACCCTTTATTTGAGTTTACGGGGTTGTGACCATAACTCATTGAGTTTACGGTCGTAAAACCATGAGTTTACGGCCGTAAACTCATGTTTCTTTGACCATTTTGTGTTTTGAAGCCTTAAAGATGACAAGAAGCATTCCTACTTCATGTTTAAACCTTAGGAAGAGATTAGGGCACCATTTCACTCCTTTTAGGAGTTTACGGTCCTTGGACCATTTCCCTTTGGGTTTACGGCCGTAAACCCAAATGGTTTATGGTCTTTTGATGTTTTCAAGTACTAAGCACATCAAGGAAGGGATCTAGGCTAGTTTCCAAGGCTTAGAAGGGACTAGGGCACACTTTGGCACCCTTTTTGGGGTTTACGATCCAAGAACATCTTGGACCGTAAACACCTTTGATCCTTGGTTTCTTGGGTGTTTTCTTGATGTTTAGAAGTGTAACAAGCTCAATAATACTCTAGGATGGAAGTACTTACTAGGTGCTAAAAGTCCAAGAACACTAGTGTGTGTTCTTAGTGTTCTTGGTGAAACTTGTAGATCTACACATTTGGAATGATTTCACGGATGGAACCATGTTAGATCACTAGATTAAGTAAGATATAAAATTTTTAGGGCTAGAAACACTTACAATGTTGAAGATCTAGAATAAAAGTCGATGATACTTGAGAGAGAATTGACCATAACTCATTGAGTTTACGGTCGTAAACCCATGAGTTTACGGCCGTAAACTCATGTTTCTTTGACCGTTTTGTGTTTTGAAGCCTTAAAGATCACAAGAAGCATTCCTACTTCATGTTTAAGCCTTAGGAAGAGATTAGGGCACCATTTCACTCCTTTTAGGAGTTTACGGTCCTTGGACCATTTCCCTTTGGGTTTACGGCCGTAAACCCAAATGGTTTATGGTCTTTTGATGTTTTCAAGTACTAAGCACATCAAGGAAGGGATCTAGGCTAGTTTCCAAGGCTTAGAAGGGTCTAGGGCACACTTTGGCACCCTTTTTGGGGTTTACGGTCCAAGAACATCTTGGACCGTAAACACCTTTGATCCTTGGTTTCTTGGGTGTTTTCTTGATGTTTAGAAGTGTAACAAGCTCAATAATACTCTAAGATGGAAGTACTTACTAGGTGCTAAAAGTCCAAGAACACTAGTGTGTGTTCTTGGTGTTCTTGGTGAAACTTGAAGATCTACACATTTGGAATGATTTCACGGATGGAACCATGTTAGATCACTAGATTAAATAAGATATCAACTTTTTAGGGCTAGAAACACTTACAATGTTGAAGATCTAGAATAAAAGTCGATGATACTTGAGAGAGAATTGAGTTTTGGATCTTGAAATTGTGAAAAGTGGTAAAATATGACTACGTGTCATATTTATACCCCCTTTTAGGGTTTACGGCCGTAAACACCTTTGTTTAGGCCGTAAACTCCAAACTCTTGGAGTTTTGGAATAATATTGTTGCACAATAAACCCTAGGGTATCCTCTCTCCTGTTATCTCCTGAAGTACTAATCTTAAAATACTCAAACTTATTCCAAAAAGCTTGAAAATTAGCAGAAACAGTTTTGACTCCTATTGAAGTGAATGGTTGTACAGAATAGAAATTTCGGGTTGTCACATCATCCCCCCGTTAGAAGGAATTTTGTCCCGAAATTAGAGTTTAAGCAAATAAGTAGTTACAAATAACTAAGTAAAAAGAAGAGGATATTTCAGTTTCATCTGATCCTCTCGCTCCCAAGTGAATTCAGGTCCTCGCTTGGCGTTCCAGCGAACCTTCACTATCGGGATACGGCTTTGTTTCGTTTGCTTGACCTCCCGGTCCATGATCGCTACTGGTTCTTCCACGAAGTTAAGGCTCTCGTTCATCTCGGTCTCATCGAGTGGGATTACAAGAGTCTCGCCGGACAGACACTTTTTCAAGTTCGCGTGGTAAGTTAAGTTTGTAAGCTACAGGGCCGATTCTTGCGAGAATCTCGAAAGGCCCTATGTATCTTGGATTTAGCTTTCCACGCTTTCCAAAGCGTATCAAGCCCTTCCAGGGTGAGACCTTCAATAGAACACGGTCGCCCACCTGGAATTCCAACGGTTTCCTTCGTTTATCAGCGTAGCTTTTCTGTCGGTCTCTACAGGCTTTCAATCGTTCACGAATTTGAACGATCTTCTCTGTCGTTTCCCGAATGATCTCCGGACCCATGAGAGTGTTTTCAGGAACTCGTCCTTTAGCTAACTGGGTATCACCCACCTCAGCCCAGCACAGAGGGGATCTGCACTTTCGGCCATAGAGGGCCTCGAATGGAGCAAACTTTATGCTCGTGTGATAACTGTTGTTGTAGGAAAATTCGACAGGGGGTTAATGAGTATCCCATGCTTTCCCAAAGTCGATCACACAGGCTCGCAACATATCTTCCAAGGTTTGGATAGTCCTCTCACTTTGCCAGTCTGTCTGTGGATGGTAGGCTGTACTCATGTCCATCCTAGTTCCTAGGGAACTTTGTAACGACTGCCAGAACCTCGAAGTGAATCTACTATCTCTGTCTGCGATAATGGATATAGGAACACCGTGCAGTCGTACAATCTCCCTAATGTAAGTTCTTGTAAGCTTCTCCATCTTGTATGTTTCCTTGATAGACAGGAAGTGTGCGGACTTGGTCAACCTGTCGACGATGACCCATATGGTATCAAGTCCACCCGTTGTCTTGGGCAACTTGGTTATGAAATCCATAGTGATCCGCTCCCACTTCCATTCCGGTATCTCTGGCTGTTGTAGTAGACCGGAGGGTTTCTGGTATTCGACCTTGACCTTGGTGCAAGTAAGGCATTAACTCACGAAGGTTGCAATCTCTGCTTTCAAGTTAGGCCACCAGTATAGCTTTTTAAGATCCATATACATCTTATCTGAACCTGGGTGGACGGAATAACGAGTGTTGTGCGCCTCGTTCATGACCAAGTCTCTGAAACCACCAAGTTTCAGGGTCCAGATCCGATCCATGAAATAATAAGCTCCGCAACCCTTAACCTCCAAGTTCTTATCCATCTCTCTCAAGGATTCAGCCGCCACATTTTCAGGTTTCAAAGCGTCGAGCTGAGCCTCCTTAATTTGTGTGGACAAGTGCGAATGGATAGTCATAGTCAATGATTTGACTCTACGACCAGAATATTCATTCCGACTTAGGGCGTCAGCTACTACGTTGGCTTTACCCGGATGATAACGAATTTCGCATTCGTAATCACTGAGTAGCTCGACCCACCGTTGTTGTCTCATGTTGAGCTCCTTCTGGTCGAATATGTGTTGCAGGCTTTTGTGGTCTGTAAAGATAGTGCTTTTTGTACCGTACAGGTAGTGTCTCCAGATCTTCAGAGCAAACACAACTGCTCCTAGCTCAAGATCGTGGGTAGTGTAGTTGACCTCATGTGTCTTTAGCTGTCTTGAGGCATAGGCGATGACCTTACCTCGTTGCATCAGAACACATCCGAGTCCTTGATTTGACGCATCGCAATAGACAACGAAGTCTTCTATCCCTTCGGGGAGGGATAGTATTGGTGCGGTGCACAAGGCTCGCTTGAGCGTTTGGAACGCTCTCTCCTGCTTCTCTTCCTAGTCAAAGGCCACGCCTTTCTGGGTCAGTGTCATAAGAGGTTTCTCAATGCGGGAGAAGTTCTGAATGAACCCGCGATAGTAACCAGCGAGACCTAGAAATTGACGAATTTCTGTAGGCGTCTTCGGTGCTGACCAGTTCTTAATGGATTTAATTTTGGAAGGGTCCACGTGTATTCCCTCTTCGCTAACCACGTGCCCTAAGAATTCGACTCATCGGATCCAAAATTTGCATTTCGAGAACTTCGCATAGAGCTTCTCCGAACGAAGGGTTTCTAAGACTAGTCGCAGATGTTGACTATGCTCCTCCTCACTACGAGAGTAGATAAGTATGTCATCGATGAGGACGATGACGAACTGATCCAAGTAAGGACGACACACCCTATTCATTAAGTCCATGAATACAGCAGGTGCATTTGTTAATCCGAAGGGCATCACTACGAATTCGTAGTGCCCATAACGAGTTCGGAAGGCTGTCTTCGGAACATCCTCCCCTAGCACTTGTAGTTGGTGATATCCGGACCTTAAGTCGATTTTTGAAAAGAAGTTCGCCCCTTGAAGTTGATCGAATAAATCGTCAATCTGAGGCAAAGGATAACGATTTTTGATGGTCAGTTTGTTGAGCTCCCTGTAGTCGATGCACATACGAAAACGATCCGTCTTTCTTCTTGACGAACAAGACTGGAGCTCCCCAGGGTGAGAAGCTTGGTCTTATAAAGCCCTTGTTGAGCAGTTCGTTAAGTTGACAGGACAGTTATTGCATCTCTGCAGGTGCTAGACGATAGGGTGATTTGGCTACGGGGGTAGCCCCTGGAACTAAGTCGATTCGAAACTCGACTTGACGTTGTGAAGGTAATCCTGGGAGTTCTTCTGGAAATATGTCGGGAAAGTCGCGTACTACTGGAATGTTCTGAATGTCTTTCGTTTCTTAACTCACATCGACCACATGAGCAAGGAATGCGCGACATTCCTTTCGCAAGAATTTCTGAGCTTGAATGCTCGAGATGATACGAAGGTTCGTGCCGGGTTTGTCGCCATAAACTACTAGAGTTTCACCAGACGGCAGATTAAGGCGTACAGCCTTTTCGTAACACATGATGTCGACATGATGAAGACTCAACCAATCCATGCCGATAATGACCTCGAAACTTTTAATTGAGACCGGCATGAGATCGATTGAAAATGAATGGCTATCTAGTGTTAGGGTACACCCTATAAATATATTGCTAGTGCTCTCCGTCTTTCCAGTAGCCATTTCTACAGTGAATGGTTCTTTAAGTGCTCGTGATTTTTGCTTAAGTAAATGAGCAAATTTTTGATTCACGAAACTCCTCTCCGCTCCACTATCAAACAGAATGCATGCATAAGAGTTATCGAGGAGAAACGTACCAGTGACCACTGTGGGGTCGGAAACCGCTTCCTCGTGGCCTATGGCCAGAACTCTTGCCACTCCACCGGCATTCCCTGCCTTCGGGCAGTTCCTTTTGTAGTGGCCTACCTCGCCACAACCGTAGCAAGCTTGGCCCACTCCTGTGTCGGGGACTTGGTTGATTGGCCTAGCCGGAGCCTTGTAGAAACGGGCAGTGTGCCCCTTCCTGTTGCAGTTCAAACACTGCATTTCCCGGCAGGCACCGACGTGGTGGAAGTTGCATTTGTTGCACTTAGGCAAACTTCCGGCGTACTGCTTTACCAGAGCAGCAGCGGCAGGTGCTATCGCAGCATGAACTGCCACGACCTGCTGCTTTTTGGCAACCTTTGTCTTTCTCTTGTCATCCCAAAACTTCCGCTTGGAATCAGCGGTTCTGGCGGGTTCTGAGATGGCCAGGGTTGTTGTTGCGGCCGGGGTACGAACCCCATGGTCTATGAGCCGCTGTGCCAATCGCTTGGCACTATCAAATGTAGTGGGGTTTGAAGCCAAAACATTTCCCTGGAATGGAGGCACCAGCTCCCATATGTATCTTTCAATCTTCTTCCCCTCAGTATTAACCATGTTAGGACAGAGGGCCACCAGTTCACAGAACTTGGCGGTGTAGGAGACTATGTTGGAGCCCTTCATGGTTAGGCTCCACAGTTCTTCCTCTAGCTTTTGGATTTCGCCCCTTGGGCAGTACTCCTTAACCATTAGCTCCCTCAGAGCTTCCCAGCCCATAGCATTTGCCACTATAAGGGATAGTGACTTGACATGGCTATTCCACCATGTTAGGGCTTTTGCCTCGAAGGTGCAAGCAGCAAACGTGACCTTGCTCCCTTCTGGACAGGAGCAGATTTCAAAAATCGATTCGGTCTTCTCGAACCATTGCGAGAGGGCAATGACTCCGCCAGTCCCTTTAAAGGACAATGGTTTGCAGTTTGTGAAGTCCTTGTAGGAGCACTCTCTCAACCGCACAGGAGCTTCACCATGAGTAGATAGGACAGGGGTTCCTCCTCCAGTGGAACCAGAAGAATGATATTATGCCATGGCTGTAGCCACAGCCGCAGCTACAGCAACATTTAGAGCTGTCGTATCGAATTGAGGAGCAGGTGGTGTTGGTGCAGGAGGATCGTGTCTTGTCGATCGACGTGGAGGCATCTTTCAACTATAATCTTACAAAGAGGAAGATATTGATAAGAATTTAATAGGAAATAGATAAGAATGACTCATGGACTAACTCTCCATAGTCCAACAACACAAAAGAATAACACGATTGATTGTAAACGAAAGCATTTGGATATAATTTCCATGGGATTAGATATCTGTCAATAATACTGGAATTACAGATGTAATGAGTTCGGGAAAAATGACCTAGATGTAGGTCTTACATCAACCAAGATGGAAAATTTTGACAGACTACTACCTAATCAAGACCTAACGGGTCTAAGATTTATTAAGATAGGAAATTAGACTAGAGTTTTTTTACACTAACTAGGTTACTTCCAAAAGAGAAGTTGATGAGACTCTAACAACGATGAGAGCTACTAGAGTGAGTTCTTGAATCCGACAGTAGACGTTCTATGTCCCTCACACGCCTTTCAGACCTTGCCTGCTGAGCTCGAAGTTCCCTGACTTCAGCTTGGGTTTCAGCAAGTTCCCTCTGTGGAACTGCATTGCGGACCTGAGTCCTTTCATGAGCAGACTCTAGTTGGCGAATGCGGACTGTGTTAACGCCAGAGTTGGCGTCAATCTCCACGACTTGGTCGATAGCTGCTCGACCTTGCTTAGTGTTCCGAGTGATCCTACGGACCATTATGGGTAGGACCCTGTCAGCTGAACCTCCCTCAGTGAGGTTGTAGAAGCTTCTGTCTTCATTGTAAGGTATGGGTTGACCCTGTTCCTGACTCCATCTGTTCAAGTTTGTGGCCCACAGAGGTGTGGGTCCTTGAAATGCTGGACGAGGATTCAGGTTTGGGTCTTGAGCAGCTGGGGGTAGGTTGTTGACTTCAGGCTCTGAGTCAGAACCATCAGAAAAGCCTTCAGCTTCATGATCATCCGAAGGGATTCGGTGATCATCTTCTGGCTCTTCTCCCAGCCATCCTGCATTGTCGTGGTTGGGATAGTACGGGTCTCCGGGAAGATGGAATCCAGCCATGAAATCTACGCGAGAAAAGGGATAAGGAAATAATTAATAGACGAACTAACTTGATAATTATAAGATGATCTTTATCAGTTACTCCAACATTTGCGTAGTGCATACCAGTCATATGTAACCTAGATAGGATAGACCTTCGAATAAGTGACCCTAACTCTAAGCCCACAACCAAACAAGGAACAGGAAGTAGAGCAAAGATCACAGATTCTAAGTCTATGTCATCCTAGTTACCTATAACCTTAATGTATCCACCCCGCAACTATTGACATACTAATAAAGACCTTTTTAGTTCTCAGATAAGTAATTAATAGTCACACAAAATACTCCTATAGTATTTTAAGTTTATGTTATGTTCTACTGTTCTCGTTGTAGTAGTGTTGGTAAGTTTTTAGACTTGTTGCAACCTCACAACCATACTTAGGCACATGCTAATCACTCCTCGGATAATGTAGTTGATAAGGCTACATCTTCCCAAGGTTTACCATATGTCTCTAAGTCTACTTGTGCTGTCCAACAATCGTAATACTTTTGTTCTGTCCTAGTGACACTGATTTTAGTATGAAAGCAGGTATGTATACTTAGTTAAATATTTTATTATTTAAAAGTATAAACTCTTTATCAGAGTATTTTAATCCCGTTGTGTTTATAGTTTGTATATCTTTTATGGGTTGATACACTCGATTCCAAAACCGGAACGGCGGAAACGTTCAGGGGTGGAGGACGTCATGTTCTGTATCACAACAATGCAAAGTAGTAAACAAGCAACAACATCATCCATTGCATTAATAATATAATTTCATACAAGTGTGTTCTGTCAAGTTATATAGACACCAAAAATATACATCAAAAATAAAAGATGAGTCTTCTACCAAGGCATCTAGTATCTGTGTGTGTGTCTCTTGTAAGAGTGTGTATTTTCCCAAATCTGACTATCATTAACCAAAAATATAGTTTTTACATTATTGTTTATTGTGAGAATATCACAAAGTAAATGTAAAGGGAAAATAAAATAGTACTGTAGTGTTGTATTAAGTAACTACCGCTGTACTAATTACTTTAAACCAACTGTTATTTAAAGTACCATGTGATCGGCCTGTATCCTGCTACCGACTCTATAGAAAAACGACGATGTAAGACGTCGTAAGAAATGACGTTTGGCACCCGTAGACTTGCAAGTCCCACTGTAGCGAGCAGCAAGGTGTAGGATAGTCAATCAAGTATAGATTTATACACAAACTCATACGCTCCCCATTTAAGGAGATTCTATATACAAAACGGGTCATGACAGGTAGTGTCATGCCCCCGTTAAGTGGCTCACATAACTGTAAGTAATGTATATGTATATGTATATGTATGTGCTAGCTGTATTGTGTGTTCTTTCTCTGTCTAGCCTGTATGTTTTGTTTCTCATCACTATGTATTATGTTTGTTTCTCATCACTATGTATTATGTTTGTTTCTCATCACTATGTATTATGTTTGTTTCTCATCACTATGTATTATGTTTGTTTCTCATCACTATGTATTACGTTTGTTTCTCATCACTATGTATTACGTTTGTTTCTCATCACTATGTATTACTCATGAATGAACTGACTCATTGTATGTTTCATTTTTCTAGTAATAGTATCTTCCTAAACTATACCTATTATAGTTACTAGTAATGTTGTTTGTGTATATGAACGTGTTTGTATACCTTCGCTACCCAAAGCCATTGAACTGAATGAAAGAAGTAACCTTTCATATCTATACACATATACATGATATATAACTAGGATTCAAACGACCTTCGGACAAATAACCCGAATACCCTAATTCCACAACCAAACAAGGAATAGGAAGTAAGGTGAGCTATCAGTCATAAGTCCTTTCAATCCTACTTATATAATTATATCCATATAGATACACATAATATAAGTTAAAAGAGTTTAATAAAAGTATTTGATATGTAAAAGAGTTTGTAAAACAGTTTGAAGTAAAACAGTTTGATAACACAGTTTGAAAAGTAAGAAATCCACTTGTTTGGTAGTTATTAATCACATGTGATTGATATAATAACTATAATAGTTCAAATTGTATCCCCCCCCCCTATAAAAGCATTTAAAAACATTTAAAAGGTTAATTAAGGGGTATGAACTCACCTGTAGTGAGTGGTTTGGATGAACTAATGATATAGGATTGCTAGGTGTCAAGTGAAGACTTGTACACACACAATGATCCTAATTAACATATAATAAGACATATATGTATCCAATTAGTCTTTAAACAACTAATTAACAAAGTTAAGACATCCTAGGACATGTAAAACACCTTATTTAAGTGCTATAAGTCCTAAGGATTGCATCTATGTGTTGTACGACATTGCTATTGAGTTTAGGGTTCAAGGGGACCCTTTATTTGAGTTTACGGTTTTGTGACCATAACTCATTGAGTTTACGGTCGTAAACCCATGAGTTTACGGCCGTAAACTCATGTTTCTTTGACCATTTTGTGTTTTGAAGCCTTAAATATCACAAGAAGCATTCCTACTTCATGTTTAAGCCTTAGGAAGAGATTAGGGCTCCATTTCACTCATTTTAGGAGTTTACGGTCCTTGGACCATTTCCCTTTGGGTTTACGGCCGTAAACCCAAATGGTTTATGGTCTTTTGATGTTTTCAAGTACTAAGCACATCAAGGAAGGGATCTAGGCTAGTTTCCAAGGCTAAGAAGGGACTAGGGCACACTTTGGCACCCTTTTTGGGGTTTACGGTCCAAGAACATCTTGGACCGTAAACACCTTTGATCCTTGGTTTCTTGGGTGTTTTCTTGATGTTTAGAAGTGTAACAAGCTCTATAATACTCTAGGATAGAAGTACTTACTAGGTAGAAGCTTGAAAAGGTGCTAAAAGTCCAAGAACACTAGTGTGTGTTCTTGGTGTTCTTGGTGAAACTTGAAGATCTACACATTTGGAATGATTTCACGGATGGAATCATGTTAGATCACTAGATTAAGTAAGATATCAACTTTTTAGGGCTAGAAACACTTACAATGTTGAAGATCAAGAAGAAAAGTCGATGATACTTGAGAGAGAATTGAGTTTTGGATCTTGAAATTGAGAAAAGTGGTAAAATATGACTAAGTGTCATATTTATACCCCCTTTTAGGGCTTACGGCCGTAAACACCTTTGTTTAGGCCGTAAACTCCAAACTCTTGGAGTTTTGGAATAATATTGTTGCACAATAAACCCTAGGGCATCCTCTCTCCTGTTATCTCCTGAAGTACTAATCTTAAAATACTCAAACTTATTCCAAAAAGCTTGAAAATTAGCAGAAACAGTTTTCACTTTTATTGAAGTGAATGGTTGTACAGAATAGAAATTTCGGGTTGTCACAACATTACCATCCATTTCGGTCTTCTTCTTGAAGAACCATTTGCACCCGACGGTCTTACGACCTGGTACATTGTCAACCAAGTTCCAAGCTTGATTGTCATACACAGACTGTATCTCGCTGTCCATAGCCTATTTTCATTTGGCAGACTCAGGCCCTGCCGTGGCTTCCGTGTAGCTGTTAGGTTCATCTAGACTTACCAGTGTATTATCACTGATAAGTGTATCACCTTCCGCAGTAATATGGAAACCATAGTAATGCTCAGGTGCATTCCTAACTCTCGTGGAACGCCTCAGAGATACAGACTCGTCAGTCGGATCAACAGGAGTTTCCTCCTCTGGTTGACTGCTAGGGTTTGAGGTTCCTTCACCACTTGACTCTTGAATTTCTTCAAGGTCAATTTGCCTCCCACCGTTTCCTTGGCTTATGAACTCTCTCTCTCGAAAGACTCCTCTCCTTGCTACAAAGATCACATTATCACTGGGTCTGTAGAATAGGTAACTAATGGATTTATGTGGGTAGCCGATGAAAATACACCTCTCACTTCGAGGTTCGAGCTTATCGTGAGTCTCGCGCCTCACAAAAGCCTCGCAACCCCAAATTTTGATGTGGTCTAGATTGGGAACTTTTCCAGTCCACATCTTGTGAGGTGTTTTGGCAACCTTCTTTGTAGGGACTAGATTAAGGATATTGGCAGCAGTCTTTAAGGCATACCCCTAAAATGGGATTGGTAGAGAAGCTTAACTCATCATGGAACGAACCATATCCAACAAGGTTCGATTACGCCTTTCAGCCACACCATTAAGCTGTGGTGTCCTGGAGGTGTCAATTGTGAGACAATCCCACATTCCTTATGATAGTCAAGGAACTTTATACTAAGATACTCACCACCTCGATCGGATCGAAGCATCTTAATGTTCCTGCCCAACTGATTCTCCACTTCCTGTTTAAACTCCTTGAACTTTTCAAAGGTTTCTGACTTATGCTTGATTAAGTAGACATATCCATATCTACTATAATCACCAGTAAAAGTCACATAGAAGCGGTTAGCATCCCTTCTGGCGGTTCTGAAGGGTCCATACACATCAGTATGTATGAGATCCAACAAACCCTCACCGCTAGCACAAGTACCAGTGAAGGGTGACTTTGTCATTTTTCTAAGTAAACATTATTCACAACTATCATCCGACTTTAGGTCAAATGACTCCAAGACTCCATCCTTTTGGAGTTGGCCTATGCGTTTCTTGCTTACATGTCCAAGACGACGATGCCATAATGATGCTTTATCCAAGCTATTGGAAGAATCAATACACAACACATTATTTCATAGGTTATCTACAACCGACACAGTTTCATACACACCATCACAAGGTAATTCTTTAAAATAAAGAACATTATTAAAGAAAGCATTAATACCACCACATTCATTATCAAACGAAAAGGTAAACCCTTATTTGTACAAACCATGAAAGGAAATAATATTTCTCACCATTTTAGACGAGTAACAACATTTATTCAAATCTAATGTTAACCCACTACTTAGCAACAAAGAATAAACTCCAATCTTGGTGATAGGTGAAGCTTTCCTATTCCCCATGATTAAGTTTATCTTCCCATGCTCCACATTCTCACATCTTCTTAGTCCCTGCAAATCAGAACATATGTGAATACCACAACTAGTATCAAGGACCCAAGAATTAGAATGGGTGAGTTATTAGACAATATAGTGTAAATACCTGCATGGTTGGGTTTCAGTTTCCCATCCTTAACATCTTGCAGGTACTTTGGGCAGTTTCGCTTCCAGTGCGACTTTTCATGGCAATACAAGCATTCAGCCTCTTTAGGGTTGGCAGAAGGAGTGACAGAACCTCTTTTGGTTCCACTCGAAGAGGAGCCATCAAGGGACTTTCCCTTGGTACCCTTCGAAGGGCTCTTCCTCTTTTTTCCTTTACCTTGCTCGATTGCCAAGACAGGGGCCGCGGTAGGAGTAGGAGTGGTAGCAACCGATTTACCTTTAAGACCACTTTCGGCGGTCTTCAAAAGTCCTTGAAGTTTTCTGAGTGTAACTTCCTCCTTGTTCATGTGATATGTCATTCGAAATTGATCATAACATGAAGGTAAGGAGTGCAAAATGATGTCAATTGCCAACTCCTCGGGGAAGTTCACATTCGATTTCAGCAAACGGTCCACGAATCTTTGCATTTTCTGCATGTGGCCTGTGATGAGTTCACCATCCTTCATTCAGGTTGTTATCATGGAGGAGGTGATTTCATACATCTCTTGACGAGCACTTTGATGGTAGCGGTCCATCAAGTCCTGGTGCATCTCAAAAGGGTAATAGTCCTCATAGGACTTTTGGAGCTCGGTTGTCATCGTGTCCAACATTGTAGGTTCGAAATATGTTGTAATCAGTCGAAGTCTGTTTAATTGTTCTCTTCGTATGTTTTGTTATGTATTTGCTAAGGTGTCTCATGTACGGAACTTAATGCCTAAGCCTTAGTATTTTTTGTATGCTTTCACGTCTCCTATAAATAGGGACTTTACTTAGAGTTAGATAAGAGTCTGAGTACAACTTGTCTACTTTCTCTCTGTAAGAATTGGAAGCGTAATAGGAGCTGAAAACCAGATTATATTTACTCTTTGTGTTCATTTGATCATTACTCTGATATATTCTCGATTCATCACTTCATCAATTGGTATCAGAGTAGGAATCATAATCTGCGATCTGATTTTCATTCTGATTCAAAAGGTTTTTGAATCAAATTCTGGTTCAAAAAGTTTCCGCACCTTTTGAAGTGAAAGTGTTCTTGATCTTCAGTTGTGATTCGATTCTGCAACTGATTTGTTGAATCGAGTGTTCTACTTGATTTTTCTGTTCAATTCCGCAATTTGCTTTCAAATTCTCTTTGATTTCTCAGAAAAAATTTAATCCGTGCATCAATGGCGAAATTCAACTTAAACTCAATGACTTCATACTCTCATCTGCTAGGATCTTCAACTAAGATTCCTATGCTCATTCCGGAAAACTATGATCAGTGGTCTGATTGTATGCAAGACTACTTGAATGGAATCGATGAAGACCTTTGGTCATGCATCTCAGGGAATGTTACTCTTCCGACAAATCTTCAACCGATTGGATCTTCATCTGGTGTGACAACCCGAAATTTCTATTCTGTACAACCATTCGATTCAATAGAACTCAGAACAGTTTCTACTAACCTTCAAGCTTTTTGGAAAAAGCTTGAGTGTTTTAAAGTTAGTACTCTAGGAGATAACAGGAGAGAGGATGCCCTAGGGTTTATTGTGCAACAATAATATTCCAAAACTCCAAGAGTTTGGAGTTTACGGCCTAAACAAAGGTGTTTATGGCCATTAACCCTAAAAGGGGGTATAAATATGACACTTAGTCATTATTTACCAATTTTCACATTTTCAAGATCCAAAACCCATTTCTCTCTCAAGTATAATCCGACTTTTCTTCAAGATCTTCAACTTTGTAAGTGTTTCTATCCCTAAAAAGTTGATATCTTACTTAATCTAGTGATCTTACATGATTCCATCCGTGAAATCATTCCAAAAGTGTAGATCTTCAAGTTTCACCAAGAACACCAAGAACACACATTAGTGTTCTTAGACTTTTAGCACCTTTTCAAGCTTCTACCTAGTAATTACTCTTACCCTAGTGTATTATAAGACTTGTTACACTTCTAATCATCAAGAAAACACCCAAGAATCAAGATCAAAGGTGTTTACGGTCCAAGATGTTCTTGGACCGTAAACCCTAACAAAGGGGCCAAAGTGGCCCTGGTCCCTTACATAGCCTTGGAAACTAGCCTAGACCCCTTCCTTGATGTGCTTAGTACTTGAAAACATCAAAATACCATAAACCATTTGGGTTTACGGCCGTAAACCCAAGGAGAAGTGGTCCAAGGACCGTAAACTCCCTAAATGAGTGAAATGGTGCCCTAATATCTTCCTAAGGCTTAAACATGAAGTAGGAATGCTTCTTATGATCTTAATGGCTTCAAAACACAAAATGGTCAAGTACCATGAGTTTACGGCCGTAAACTCATGGGTTTACGACCGTAAACTCAATAAGAGTTGGTCACAAAACCATAAACTCCAAAGGAGTTTACCCTTGAACCCTAAACTCAATTACAAGGTCCTACCACCCTTAGATGCAATCCTTAGGACTTATAGCACTTAAATCAAGTGTTTTACATGTCTTAGGATGTCTTAAATTTGGTTAATTAGTTGTTTTATGACTAATTGGATACATATATGTGTGATTATATGTTAACTAGGATCTTTGTGTGTGTACAAGTCTTCACTTGACACCTAGCATCCTATCCATTCCGTTCATCCAAACCACTCACTACAGGTGAGTTCATACCACCTTAATCAATTTTTTAAATGATTTTAAATGCTTTCATGGGGGGAATACAAGTAGAAAACATGAAGTTATAGAATCAATCGCATGTGATTTATAACTGTGTTTTCAAACAACTGATTTCACATACTTCAAAATGTGATAAATACAATGCTTTTCAGTTATTTTTACTTTGTTATCAACAAATTACTTTTGAATTATTTTATAAACTGACATCAAGTCATTATTACTTATTGTTCAAAACTCTTAAATGTTTTACAAAACCTCTTTCAATTTACTGTTAAAAACCATATCTATACACTTATGTTTTATGTATATATGTATTGATATGAGAGCTTTCATTCTTTCTTCAGTTCCAACACTCTTGAGTAGCAAGGGTGTATAAACCTACTTGGACATTCAATTTACATTCCAGTAAACTATTATAGGTATAGTTTAGGGGATACAAATTACTATTCCTATTACAAGGAATTACACAAGAGTCAGTTCATTCATAAGTCTATACTACTATATGAAGAGATACTATTACATGTTATCCAGAGAGAAATAATATATCTATATAGAGAGAAATACTATATATATACTATACGGGACTGACCATCCTACACCTGGATGCTAGCTACAGCAGGACCTATTCATCGACGGATGTTCTCGGTTGTACTGTTCGGCGAGTTTCCACGCCGTGATTATCCTAAGGCAAAAGGATACGATTTCAATGATTATATAATTTTCCCTATTACTTTTATTTTGTGACACATTCACATAAATGATGAGGTAGACTATATTTTTATAATAATAGTTGTACACGGAAAAATCTTCATTGATACAAAAATGCAAACCTTCAAATCATTCGGGTCTTGGTAGAAGACTACTTTTTATACTAGTAGGAAATATGGGATTTTCTAGGGTTTTCACACTTATACTAAATGTTTTATTAAACATTTACAAGTCTTTCATAACAGCTTTTCGAATCAATGACACCATAATACTTATGAATTCACCAGCTTTATGCTGATCTACACTTTCAAAATAACTTGTATTCTCAGGTCACCAGTAGACAGGTACGATGACCAGGTTTTAAGAAGACGGAGCACAGACAAGACTCGTCTTTTATTTTGATTACATATTTTGGTGTCTTATTACTATGAAAGAACACTCATGTATTAAAACTTTACTTTTAATGCTATGGATGATGTTGTTGCTTGTTTACTACTTTGCACTGTTATGATACTTTACATAACGTCCTCCACCCCCGAACGTTTCCGCCGTTCCGGTTTTGGGGTGTGACAGATTGGTATCAGAGCTTTGTTTATAGTGAATTGAGTATATCAACCCATAAAAGATATACACACTATAAATACAATGGGATTAAAATACTCTGACCAAGAGTTTATACTTTTAAATAATAAAATTTTTAACTAAGTATACATGCCTGCATTCATACTAAAATCAGTGTCACAATGACAAGAACAAAAGTATTACGATTGTTGAATATCACAAGTAAGCTCGGGGATATATGGTCAGTCCTGGGAGTGGCATAGCCTGATCAACTATGCTGGTCCGAGGAGTGATTAGCATATGCCCAAGAATGGTTGTGATATGGCAACAAGTCTAAAAACTTACCAACATTACCACAATGAAATACCATAGGGGTATTTGGTGTAACTATAATTACTTATCTAAGAACTAAAAGGTCTTTATCAGTAGGTCAATAGTTGCTGAGTGGATACACTAAGGTTATATGCACCTAGGACGTCATAGACTTAGAATATGTGAATCTTTGCTTTACTTCTTGTTCCTTGTTTGGTTGTGGGCTTAGAGTTAGGGTCACTTATTCGAAGGTCTATCATGTCCTGAGTACATATAACTGGTATGCACTAAACATGTATTGAAGTAACTGATAAAGATCATCTTATAATTATCTTAGTTAGTACGTCTATTAATTTCTTCTGATATCCCTTTTCTCGCGTAGATATCATGGCTGGATTCCATCCCCACGGCAACCCGTACTACCCTAACCACGGCAATGCTGGATGGCTCGGAGAAGAGCCATAGAATGATCACCCAATTCCTTTGGATGATCACGAAGCTGAAGGCTTTTCTGATAGTTCAGACTCAGAACCAAAAGTCAAAAATCTACCCCCAGCTGCTCATGACCCAAACCCTCGTCCAGCATTTCAAGGACCCACACCTCTGTGGGCCAAAAACTTGAATAGATGGAGTCAAGAACAGAGTCAACCCATCCCCTACAATGGAGACAGAAGCTTCTACAACCTCACTGAGGGAGGTTCAGCTGACAGGGTCCTACCCATCATGGTTCGTAGGATTTCCCGGAACACCGAACACGGTCGAGCCGCTATCGACCGAGTCATGGAGATTGACGCGAACTCTGGCGTTAATACGGTCCGCATTCGCCAACTAGAGTCTGCTCATGAAAGGACTTTGGTCCACAATGCAGCTCTGCAGAGAGAACTTGCTGGAACCCAAGCTAAAGTCAAGGAACTTCGAGCTCAGCAACTAAGATCTGACAGGCGTGTGAGGGACATAGAACGCCTTCTGTCGGAATCAAGAACTCACTCTAGTAGTCCTCGTCGCCGATAGAATCTCATCGACTTCTCTTTTGGATATAACCTAGTTATGTAAAACTCAGGTCTAATTTCCTATCTTTGTACATCTTAGACCTGTTAGGTCTTGATTAGTTCATAGTCCTGTCAAAAATTTTCCCATCATGGTTGATGTAAGGCCTCCTACTAGGCCATTTTTCCCGAACTTGTTACATCTGTAATTCCAGTAATATTGACAGGTACCTAATCTCATGGAAATTATTATCCAAATGCTATCATCTGTTAGTTCTAGATCTACATTCAATCGTGTTGTTGGGCTATGAAGAGTTAGTCCATGAGTTATTTTCATCCACTTTCCTATTAAATTCTTATCAATATCTTCATCTTTCTAAACTTACAGTTAAAAGATGCCTCCTCGCAGAAATCCGAGGCGTAACAATAATAACGAAACACCGATACCACCACCTCCTTTGTTCGACGCTGCTATGTTCCAAGCAGCTGTCACGGCGGCCGTAGCGGCTGCCATGTCACACATCAATACTCCTGTCCCTAGTGGATCAGGAACTGGTGCACCTATTTCTAACCATGGCGAGAGCCATGGGCACCCCCGGTAATGCGCCTACAAGGATTTTACGAATGCCAAACCCAGAAATTTCAATGGAACTGGAGGGGTTATGATCTTAAGGCAGTGGATCGAAAAGACAGAAGCAGTCTTTGAAATCTGTGCCTGCCCAGAGAACAATAAGGTCAAGTTTGCTACTTGTACCTTTTCTGACAGGGCTTTAACTTGGTGGAATGGCCACGTTAAGTCACTGACCCTAATAGTGGCAAATTCGATAAGCTGGGAGAACTTGAAGGCCATGCTAATGAGAGAGTACTATCCACGAGGGGAAATTCAAAAACTCGAGCAGGAACTATGGGGTCTTGTAATGGTTGGTTCTGACATATCAACCTATACTAATAGATTCTGTGATCTGGCAATTCTTTGCCCTAATATGGTTGCTCTAGAGAGCAAGAAAATAGAGAGATATATTTGGGGACTGTCGCCCCAGATCCAGTCAAGTGTGTTAGCATCAAGGCCTGTTACTTTTGACAGCGCTAAAGAGCTGGCACAATCTCTTATAGATCACGAAAACTACCAGAACCCAACGATTTCTACACCCGAGCAACAAAAGGGAAACAACAACAACAACAACAAGAAAAAGGGGTGGAACAAGAGGAAAAGCGGGTCATCACAAGAATCCTCAAAGAGACAACAACTAGTTACAATCAATGCTGCCACGGTAACTCATGTTGTCCCTGCTAATCCCTTACCAGCGAAGCCTTATGCCGGTAATCTTCCGAAGTGCAACAAATGCACCTTCCATCACAACGGACCTTGTCGGGAAATGCAGTGCACCAACTGCAACAGAAGGGGGCATACTGTCCGTTTCTACAAGACTCCAGCAAGGCCGACCGCTCAAGTTCCTAACGCCGGTGTGGGCCAAGCTTGCTACGGTTGTGGCGAAGTGGGCCACTACAAGAGGAACTGCCCTAAGGCAGGGATAGCTGGCGGAGTAGGAAGAGTTCTGGCCATAGGCCACGAGGAAGCCGTAGTTGATCCTACAATAGTTACTGGTACGTTTCTCCTCGATAACTCATATGCTTGCATACTTTTCGACAGTGGAGCGGAGAAAAGTTCCGTCAACCAGAAATTTACACACCTTCTTAAACAAAAACCACATGCACTAGATAAATCATTCACTGTAGAAATGGCAAACAGGAAAACGGAAAGTACTAACTGCACATACGTAGGTTGTACTCTAACTTTAGATGGCCATACTTTCAAGATAGACCTCATGCCGGTCCTAATTAAAAGTTTCGACGTCATTATCGGCATGGATTGGTTGAGTCTTCATTGCGCCGACATCTTGTGCTTTGAGAAAGCAGTTCGTCTTAACCTCCCTAACATCGAAACCCTAGTTATCTACGGCGACAAACCTAGTACGAATCTTCACATCATTTCGTGCATACAAGCTCAGAAGTGCTTGCGAAAGGAATATCATGCATTCCTCGCACACATCGTCGATACGAGTCAACAAGTGAAAGATATTCAGAACATCCCAGAAGTACGCGACTTTCTCGACATCTTTCCAGAAGAACTTCCAGGATTACCACCCCAACGCCAAGTCGAGTTCAGAATCGACTTAGTGCCAGGGGCTACTCCAGTAGCCAAATCTCCATATCGTCTGGCACCAGCGGAGATGCAGGAACTTTCCAGTCAGCTTAACGAACTTCTCCAGAAGGGATTCATTAGGCCAAGCTTCTCACCATGGGGAGCACCGGTCTTGTTCGTCAAGAAGAAGGACAGATCGTTTCGTATGTGCATCGACTACAGAGAACTCAACAAGCTTACCATTAAAAATCGTTATCCCTTGCCCCGCATTAACGTTTATTTGATCAACTTCAAGCAGCCAACTACTTCTCGAAGATAGATCTACGATCCGGGTACCACCAACTACGAGTGTTAAAGGAGGATGTTCCCAAGACAGCCTTCTGAACTCGTTATGGGCACTACGAATTCGTAGTGATGCCATTCGGATTAACTAACGCGCCCGCAGTATTCATGGATTTAATGAATAGGGTGTGTTGTCCTTACTTGGATCAGTTCGTCATCGTCTTCATCGATGACATCTTCATCTACTCTCGTAGTAAGGAGGAACATAGTCAACATCTTCGTCAAGTCTTAGAAACATTACGATCGGAGAAGCTCTATGCGAAGTTCTCCAAGTGCGAATTTTGTATTCGAAGAGTAATTCTTGGGCCACGTAGTTAGTGAAGAGGGAATTCACGTGGACCCTTCCAAAATCAAGGCCATTGAGAACTGGTCAGCACCGAAGACACCTAGAGAAATTCGTCAATTTCTTAGTCTCGCTGGCTACTATCGCAGGTTCATTCAGAACTTCTCCCGCATTGCGAAACCTCTTACAGCACTGACCCAGAAGGGTGTGGCCTTTGACTGGGAAGAGAAGCATGAGAGAGCGTTCCAAACGCTCAAGCGAGCCTTGGGCACCGCACTAATACTATCCCTCCCCGAAGGGATAGAAGACTTCGTTGTCTATTGCGATGCTTCAAATCAAGGACTCGGCTGTGTTCTGATGCAACGAGGTAAGGTCATCGCCTATGCCTCGAGACAGCTGAAGACACACGAGTTCAACTACAACACCTACGATCTTGAGCTAGGAGCAGTTGTTTTTGCTCTGAAGATCTGGAGACACTACCTGTATGGTACAAAAAGTACTATCTTTACAGACCACAAAAGCTTACAACATATATTCGACCAGAAGGAGCTCAACATGAGACAACGCCGGTGGGTCGAGCTACTCAGTGATTACGAATGTGAAATTCATTATCATCGGGTAAAGCCAACGTAGTAGCCGACGCCCTAAGTTGGAAAGAATACTCTGGTCGTAGAGTCATATCATTGACTATGACTATCCATTCACACTTGTCCACGCAAATTAAGGAGGCTCAGCTCGACGCTTTGAAACCTGAAAATGTGGCGAGTGAAACCCTAAGAGGGATGGATAAGAATTTGGAAGTCAAGGGTGGCGGAGCCTTATACCTCATGGATCGGATCTGGACACCGAAACACGGTGGCTTCAGAGACTTGGTCATGACCGAGGCACACAACACTTGTTATTCCGTCCACCCAGGTTCAGATAAGATGTATCTGGATCTTAAAAAGCTATACTGGTGGCCTAACATGAAAGCAGAGATTGTTACCTTCGTAAGTAAATGCCTTACTTGCGCCAAGGTCAAGGTCGCATACCAAAAACCCTCCGGTCTTCTACAACAGCCGGAGGTACCTGAATGGAAGTGGGAGCGGATCACTATGGACTTCATAACCAAGTTGCCCAAGACAACGGGTGGACATGATACCATATGGGTCATCGTCGACAGATTGACAAAGTCCGCACACTTCCTTCCTATCAAAGAAACGGACAAGATGGAGAAGCTTACAAGAACCTACATTCGGGAGATTGTACAACTGCATGGTGTTCCCATATCCATTATCTCGGACAGAGATAGTAGATTCACTTCGAGGTTCTGGCAGTCGCTACAAAGTTCCCTAGGAACTAGGCTGGACATGAGTACAGCCTACCATCCACAGACCGACGGACAAAGTGAGAGAACTATCCAAACCATGGAAGATATGTTGTGAGCCTGTGTGATCGACTTTGGGAAGGCATGGGACACTCATTTACCCCTTGTCGAATTTTCCTACAACAACAGTTATCACACGAGCATAAAGGCTGCTCCATTCGAAGCCCTCTATGGCCGAAAGTGCAGATCCCCTCTGTGTTGGGCTGAGGTGGGTGATATCCAGTTAGCTAAAGGACGAGTTCCTGAAAGCACTCTCACAGGTCCGGAGATCATTCGGGAAACGACAGAGAAGATCGTTCAGATTCGTGAACAATTGAAAGCCTCTAGAGACCGACAGAAAAGCTACGGTGATAAACGAAGGAAACCGTTGGAATTCCAGGTGGGAGACCGTATTCTATTGAAGGTCTCACCCTGGAAGGGCTTGATACGCTTTGGGAAGCGTGGAAAGCTAAATCCAAGATACATAGGGCCTTTCGAGATTCTCGCAAGAATCGGCCATGTAGCTTACAAACTTAACTTACCACGCGAACTCAGTAATGTACATTCTACTTTCCACGTCTCGAACTTGAAAAAGTGTCTGTCCGACGAGAATCTTGTAATCCTACTCGACGAGATCGAGATCAACGAGAGCCTCAACTTTGTGGAAGAACCAGTAGAGATCATGGACCGGGAGGTCAAGAAAACGAAACAAAGTCGTATCCCGATAGTGAAGGTTCGTTGGAACGCCAAGCGAGGACCTGGATTCACTTGGGAGCGAGAGGATCAGATGAAACTAAAATATCCTCGTCTTTTTACTTAGTTATTTGTAACTACTTATTTGCTGAAACTCTAATTTCGGGACGAAATTCCTTCTAACGGGGGGATGATGTGACAACCCGAAATTTCTATTCTATACAACCATTCGATTCAATAGAAGTCAGAACAGTTTCTACTAACTTTCAAGCTTTTTGGAAAAAGCTTGAGTGTTTTAAAGTTAGTACTCCAGGAGATAACAGGAGAGAGGATGCCCTAGGGTTTATTATGCAACACTAATATTCCAAAACTCCAAGATTTTGGAGTTTACGGCCTAAACAAAGGTGTTTACGGCCGTAAACCCTAAAAGGGGGTATAAATATGACACTTACTCATTATTTACCACTTTTCACATTTTTAAGATCCAAAACCCATTTCTCTCTCAAGTATCATCCGACTTTTCTTCAAGATCTTCAACTTTGTAAGTGTTTCTATCCCTAAAAAGTTGATATCTTACTTAATCTAGTGATCTTACATGATTCCATCCGTGAAATCATTCCAAAAGTGTAGATCTTCAAGTTTCACCAAGAACACCAAGAACACACACTAGTGTTCTTGGACTTTTAGCACCTTTTCAAGCTTCTACCTAGAAAGTACTCTTACCCTAGTGTATTGTAAGACTTGTTACACTTCTAATCATTAAGAAAACACCCAAGAATCAAGATCAAAGGTGTTTACGGTCCAAGATGTTCTTGGACCGTAAACCCTAACAAAGGGGCCAAAGTGGCCCTAGTCCCTTACCAAGCCTTGGAAACTAGCCTAGACCACTTCCTTGATGTGCTTAGTACATGAAAACATCAAAAGACCATAAACCATTTGGGTTTACGGCCGTAAACCCAAGGAGAAGTGCTCCAAGGACCGTAAACTCCCTAAAGGAGTGAAATGGTGCCCTAATCTCTTCCTAAGGCTTAAACATGAAGTATGAATCCTTCTTATGATCTTAATGGCTTCAAAACACAAAATGGTCAAGTACCATGAGTTTACGGCTGTAAACTCATGGGTTTAGACCGTAAACTTAATAAGAGTTGGTCACAAAACCGTAAACTCCAAAGGAGTTTACCCTTGAACCCTAAACTCAATTACAAGGTCCTACCACCCTTAGATGCAATCCTTAGGACTTATAGCACTTAAATCAAGTGTTTTACATGTCTTAGGATGTCTTAAATTTGGTTAATTAGTTTTTTTATGACTAATTGGATACATATATGTGTGATTATATGTTAACTAGGATCTTTGTGTGTGTACAAGTCAACACTTGACACCTAGCATCCTATCCATTCCGTTCATCCAAACCACTCACTACAGGTGAGTTCATACCCCCTTAATCAATCTTTTAAATGATTTTAAATGCTTTCATGGGGGGGAGGGAATACAAGTAGAAAACAGGAAGTTATAGAATCAATCGCATGTGATTTATAACTGTGTTTTCAAACAACTGATTTCACATACTTCAAAATGTGATAAATACAATGCTTTTCAGTTATTTTTACTTTGTTATCAACAAATTACTTTTGAATTATTTTATAAACTGACATCAAGTCATTATTATTTATTGTTCAAAACTCTTAAATGTTTTACAAAACCTCTTTCAATTTACTGTTAAAAACCATATCTATACACTTATGTTTCATGTATATATGTATTGATATGAGAGCTTTCATTCTTTCTTCAGTTCCAACACTCTTGAGTAGCAAGGGTGTATAAACCTAGTTGGACATTCAATTTACATTCCAGTAAACTATTATAGGTATAGTTTAGGGGATACAAATTACTATTCCTATTACAAGGAATTACACAAGAGTCAGTTCATTCATGAGTCTATACTACTATATGAAGAGATACTATTACATGTTATCCAGAGAGAAATATTATATCTATACAGAGAGAAATACTATATATATACTATACGGGACTGACCATCCTTCACCTGGCTGCTAGCTACAGCGGGACCTGTTCATCGACGGATGTTCTCGGTTGTACTGTTCGGCGAGTTTCCACGCCGTGATTATCCTAAGGCAAAAGGATACGATTTCAATGATTATATAATTTTCCCTATTACTTTTATTTTGTGACACATTCACATAAACAATGAGGTAGAATATATTTTTATAATAATAGTTGTACAGGGAAAAATCTTCATTGATACAAAAATGCAAACCTTCAAAGCATTCGGGTCTTGGTAGAAGACTACTTTTTATACTAGTAGGAAATATGGGATTTTCTAGGGTTTTCACACTTATACTAAATGTTTTATTAAACATTTACAAGTCTTTCATAACAGCTTTTCGAATCAATGACACCATAATACTTATGAATTCACCAGCTTTATGCTGATCTACACTTTCAAAATAACTTGTATTCTCAGGTCACCAGTAGACAGGTACGATGACCAGGTTTTGAGAAGACGGAGCACAGACAAGACTCGTCTTTTATTTTGATTACATATTTTGGTGTCTTATTACTATGAAAGAACACTCATGTATTAAAACTTTACTTTTAATGCAATGGATGATGTTGTTTCTTGTTTACTACTTTGCACTGTTATGATACTTTACATGACGTCCTCCACCCCCGAACGTTTCCGCCGTTCCGGTTTTGGGGTGTGACATCTGGTACTACGAGTGTTGATACTTAAACTGATCGAATGAAGAATCTTGAAAAATGATGTAAAAGGGAGTTACGCGGTGCATTTCCTCCGGTTGTGTATAACTATGTCAGAAGTTGTACAACTGCAAAAGAAATCTGAAATAATCTCAAAGAAAAATTTCAAGGAAGCGAGAAGACGAAAATTAATTCAGTTAAGCACTGTTTGATTGAATTAAAAGATTTCAAGCAAAAATATGGTGAGTCAATTGAAGGTTACTATGATAGGCTAAATGAGTTGATCTATAAATGTCATCGTCATGGCATTACAAGGACGACAATGGAATTCAATTTGACGTTCATCATGGGTCTACAAAAAGAATGGAGGAATGTTACTTTAATGGTGAAAACACAACAGAGTTTCGACACATCATCATTGAATGATTTGTATAATCTGCTAAAGACTCATGAAGCCGAGGTAAATGAGATGGATGAAGAATCGAAATTAAGCTTGGGTGGACCATTGGCTTTAGTTTCTAAAGTTTCAGAAAAGGAACAGGTTGAAGAAGAGAATTTTGATGAAGAAGGGTTTATTGTGAATTCGGATGATGAGGTTGTTGCATTTTATTCAAATAACAAAGTAAAGAAATTTTTCAAGAAACCGTTCAATTCAAAGTCGAAAAATGTTGATGTGAAAGGAAGATTTTTGTCGAAGGCTGGAGGAGAAGAGAAGAAGAAGAGTGAGAAAAAGGAAGTATAGAAAGAAGAGACAAAATTTGAGAAGAAGATTAAAGGTGATTCCGAAATTTATTGTCATTATTGTCAAGGAGCCAATCATATGGCTAATGACTGTCAATTTCGTAAAAAGGATGAGAAGAAAAACAAGGTGAAGGACGAAGCCTATTACGTTGAGAGGTTGGAAGAAGTATGGGAAAAGGCGAAAGGAATGTCTCTGGTGGCAAAGGGAGAGGTCGATGATGAGAATGAAGGAACTTATCAGATATGGTCTTCGGGATCGGATGACGAAGAAATGTGTAATCCTATGCATGGAGCCATGTTTGCGAAATTTGAGGATGAATCTGACGAAGCAGTGACAGGTCGTTGCTTCATGACTAAAAGTTCTGAAAAATCACCAATGACCACCAAGGTATGCACTATTATTCAATCTTTTAATATTCCTTTGAGTGCATATGATTCTGAATTAATTGCTTTTGATGATACTGTTGCTTATTTCGATGCTTTGGTTATCTCTGCTAGCAACGAGGCTAAGAAATCAACTTCTCAGTTGATAGAAGTACAGAAGCAGTTAGATGCCAAGAAAATAAGAATTGAAAGTTTAGAATTGCAGATTACAAATATCATGTGTGATAGGGATTCGTTAAGCAGTGATGTTAAAATGTTGTTAGCTCAAAGAAATATATATTGTAATTCTGCAAAGCGTTTATATGCAAAATTGACTGCTTTACATCATTCGTCTGATATTAGCAAAGAACAACATAGGAAGTTATTACCTTTTCTAGCATTCGAAAGAGAGAAAATTGATAGCTTGTCTTATAATTGTGAGAAAACCATAGCAGAATTCGATAAAGTACCTGATAATCGATTTGCTTATGGTATTGTTAAGATAGATGAATATTTGAATGCTGATGAACTTGTTGACATTGTGAATGATACCTTAACCAAAAATGAACAAATCAACTTTTTGAAAAGAAATGAGAATTCGAAACTTGACTCTTACTCTAATTTCGCTGATGTCGATGATAATTCTGATAGTTTTAGCGAAATCAGTGAAATTGATGAAGAGGAAAGTGTCGATTGTTCACAGTTGTCTGTCATTAATGTCACATCTAAGTCTAAAGGAAAAGAAAATTGTACTGATTCGTTGGTTAAGGTTGCAACTGACAAACCTTCAACTTCGAAAGGTTTTGATTTTGAAAATGTGAGTGTTAGAGATACTCAAACGGATAGTAGTGATGATGAGGATGAAGAACAAGTTTCGAACAAATCAAAGCCTGAAAAGCCTGTTTCAAATGAGACAACCATTCCAAGAGTTGTTGTTGATCAAGTTTTAGGAGACACTGAAAATTTCGACAAAGTGTTATCTAAAAAAGGAGCTCATTATTTGGAAACAAATCAAGTGGTGTATCCAAATTTTAAGTGCACTGATGATGTTGTATTTCCAAATCAAGTGTTTGTCACTACTGGAAATGTTGAAAACATCAAGTCGGAGTTCAAAAAAATGGTCGAAGATGACAACAAGAAAACATCAGACGAAGGATTCTTTTCAAATCAAAGCACTGTCGAAAATAATCTAACAAAGAATTCGTATGTTTTTCAATGACAAAAACCACAAAGAAAATGGACTGAAAAAGTAGCAAATACAAAAGAAAGTTTGAAACAAGATTCTAAAGAAACAAATGAGAATGTGAAACTTAATTCAAACGAATTCAAGGATCTAGTTGAAAGTTTTTCGAAGGAAAAAGGAATTTCGAAAAGACAGGCAAGAAAGAAAATTTTTTGGCAAGTTGTGTCAAATGAAAAGGAATCAAAAATACCGAACAAGAAAGTGTTTGAAAATGAGTTGTCTAAACCTGTACAAACAAAATTTTCAAAAGATTCGGATAAAAAGGAAAATCTCGCTCAACCAATTTCGTTTGATTCTAAAAATAATTCCACGAAGTTTTCAAATTCAAAATCTTCGAAAACTTTTCAACCAAATGATTCACAAAAGAATTTCCATTCAACGAATCAACAAAAGTTTTCAACTTCAAATTCATTTATCAAAAACCAACAAACAGTCAAAACAGATTCTCTTCAAATAGAACAAGTCAAAATTTCGATAATCCTCGTCGATTTGAAAATGTTCGAAAATTTGAAAATGTTCGACAATTTGAAAATGTTCGAAAATTTGAAAATGTTCGAAAATTTGAGAACGTTAGAAAATTTGAAAATGTTCGAAAATTTGAGGATGGTCGAAAATCTGAAAATGTTCGAAAGTTTGTAGAGAATCAAACAGTTGAGAATGATAAAGCCAAAACATCTGCAAAGTTTAATCCTCAAAAACAAAATTTTCCAAATCCTTCAGGAAAGCAGAATTCTAAAGTGTCATACACAAAGGGTTCGTCAAATGTGAATAATATTGATCAATTGCTTGAAGGACAAGGAAAGA
Organism: Lactuca virosa; assembly: GCF_052849685.1. Classification (NCBI taxonomy): domain Eukaryota; kingdom Viridiplantae; phylum Streptophyta; class Magnoliopsida; order Asterales; family Asteraceae; genus Lactuca; species Lactuca virosa. The sequence continues at coordinate 332,389,830 of NC_136433.1, forward strand.
TGTTTCAATCTCGTAAGTATTCCCAACAGCAAATTCGCGAAGCATACAAGAAATATTTGAATGATTCTTCAAACGGAAGTTCCTCTTCTAAAGAATCGAATACTCCTGTGAAAACATGGAAACCAGTTTCGAAAGCTAAACCTGTTGTGAAACAAACTGAGAACGAAAAGGTGAATGTCAGTGACAAATCTAAACCTTCGAAAACTTATATTTCTACTCCTTTACCTAATGATGTTGACTTAATTGATACTTTCAAATCAAAAGTCTATAATTGGGTTTTAGGTTCTTCATTTCATTCAGTTTTCAAAGCTAATAACCAAGGACCCAAACAACCTTGGGTACCTAAATTCTTTCATTAATTGCAGATACTATGTGACGAGCAATATGATGATAAATGGTACATTGATAGTGGTTGCTCTCGTCACATGACTGGCAAGAAAGAGAATTTACGTGATTATCGAAGTCTGGAGAATGTTGGAGTAGTTAAATTTGGAAATAATCATAAGTGTCAGGTGAAAGGATATGGCAAAGTCACAAATGGGAAGTTTACTGTTAAGAGAGTTGCATATGTCGAAGGTCTTCAACATAACTTGATAAGTGTTTTCACAGCTTGTTGTGGGCACTGGCAATCAAGTGGTGTTTAACGAAGCAGGCAGCATCATTTCGAATGTTGAAACTAATGAAGTTTTGCTCAAATCCAAACGACATGGTGACATGCTTACTCTTGATATCAAACCAATCATCGGCAAACCCTCAGTGTGTTTACTTTCGAAAGCTACATCAGATGTTAGCTGGTTGTGGCATCGACGTTTATCTCATTTGAACTTTCGAAATCTGAATAAATTGGTGGTAGAGGATCTTGTTCGAGGTTTACCGTTCTAAAGTTTGACAATGATACTTTATGTGCAGCTTGCGAACAAGGAAAACAGCATCGTCAAGGACATCCGATTGTCATAGATTCGAAAATTGTTGAACCACTGGAACTTCTTCATATTGACCTTTGTGGACCATCAATTGTTGAAACTCTCAACAAGAAACGATACATTTTGGTTATTGTAGATGATTTTTCACGATTTACTTGGGTGTATTTTCTCAGGTAAAATCTGAAATCGCTCAAACAATGATCGAATTTATCAAGAAAATTGAGATGAGTCTCAAAAAGAAAGTTCGAAAAATCAAAAGTGATAATGGTTCTGAGTTTAAGAACAATGTGTTGGATTCGTACTTAACGGAAAAAGGAATTTCGCATAACTTTTCTTCGCCCTATACACCTCAGCAAAATGGTGTGGTTGAAAGGAGGAATAGGTCACTTTGCGAAGAAGCAAGAACTATGTTGACATATGTGAATCTTCCTCAATATCTATGGGCAGAAGCAGTTTCAACAGCATGTTTCACTCAAAATCGATCTTTCATTCATCGTCATTTCAATATAACTCCGTATGAAATCATTAATAACCGAAAACCTAATGTCAAATTCTTTCATGTTTTTGGTTGCAGGTGTTTTATCATTAATCTCAAAGATAATCTTTCGAAATTTCAAGCTCAGGCTGATGAAGGAATATTTTTAGGATATTCAAATAATTCGGTTGCATATAGAGTCTTGAATAAACGAACTCGAAAAGTTGAAGAGACATTTAACCTCACTTTTGATGATTACTATGTGAAACAAGTTGAAAAATGTTTCGAACAAAAACCAATTCTTAATAAATCAAATGAAGAATCTGAAAGTTCTAATTCATCTGATTTTGCTTATAATTTAATTTTTTGTGTTCCAGATAGAGTTGCTGATGCTGAAGTCCATGTTGCTGATAATCAAACTCTTGAATCTTCGAAACATACTGATGATTCGTCAATCACGTCAGATACTACTGCTAATGGCGAAAGTATGCTAGATGCTCAAGTGGAGGGGGGGAACTTGAATATACCTTCAACTGTTGAGGGGGAGCATCCTTTCGAGGGGGAGAAGAGCAGTATGAATGAGGGTTTCGAGGGGGAGCATCGAAATGATAATTATGTTCCCGGGGAGCATAATGATACTGAAACCATAAATCCTATTGACAATGATGAATTCCATGAACTAAATGATAATTTTTCTGTTGCAGAATCCGAAAATGGAGAGATGTATGAAGATGCACCTTTAGACTTTGATCCAGCATATCCACCATTGGAAAAGTGGACAAGCAATCATCCGAAAGAGCAAGTCATTGGAAATCCACAAGATGGAGTTTTGACAAGAGCTCAAATCCGTGCAAAGAATGAGGTACTAAATGCTCGACAAGAATTTTGCATGTTTAATGTTTTCATATCGAAAATTGAACCAAAGACTGTTAAGGTTGCAATGGAACACTCTAATTGGGTTGTTGCAAAGCAATCTGAACTGGCTGAGTTCGAGAGAAACAAGGTTTGGAGGTTAATTCCAAAACCTGAAAATTTTTGATTGTCGGATTAAAATGGATTTTCAAAAATAAAACCTACAAGGATGGAAATATCGTTAGAAATAAAGCACGATTACTTGTTAAAGGATATTCGCAACAAGAAGGTATAGATTATGAAGAAACTTTTTCCCCTGTCGCAAGACTCGAGGCTGTTCGAATATTCTTGGCTTATGCAGCTCACAAAGACTTTGATGTCTATCAAATGGATGTGAAGTGTGCGTTTTTGAATGCAGAGCTGGAAGAAACTGTGTATGTGGAACAACCCCCAGGTTTCGTGAATAAAGAATATCCTAATCATGTGTATATTTTAGATAAAGCAGTATATGGGTTAAAACAAGCACCACGAGCATGGTATGCAACTCTTACCAGTTTCTTAAAACAATCGAAATTTAAAGAAGGATCAGTTGACCCCACATTATTTCGAACGAAAGTTGGGAATCATCTAATTCTTGTTTAAATTTATGTCGATAATATTATTTTTGGCTCGACTGACCCTGCTTTGTCTAGTGAATTCGAAAATTTGATGAAAAGCCAATTCGAAATGAGCATGATGGGTAAAATCAATAATTTTCTGGGGTTAAACATTCATCAAAGTAGAGAAGGAATTTTCATCAATCAGGAAAAGTATACAAAGAATTTGCTTGAAAAGTTTGGAATGACAAACGGCACGAAGTTAAGAGTACCAATGGTGGTTGGAACGAGGCTAAATCCTTCGTTAGAAACACTTGCGGTTGATCTTACTTTATACAGGAGCATGATAGGTTCATTGCTTTATCTTACTGCAAGTAGAACTGATATCATGTTTTTTGTATGTAATTGTGCTAGGTATCAAGCAAATCCAAGAGAACCACACATGACTGCAGTGAAAAACATTTTTCCTTATCTCAAGGGAACAACTTCGTTAGGATTATGGTATCTTGCGAAATCAGGATTTTTTATTCAGGCGTTCTCAGATGCAGATCTGGGAGGATGTAAACTGGATCGAAAGAGTACAAGTGGTGGATGTCAATTCTTGGATGGAAAGTTAGTCAGTTGGCAGTCAAAAAAGCAAACATGTGTTTCGATTTATACTGCTGAAGTTGAATATGTTGCAGCTTTTGCTTGCACTTCGCAAATCATTTGGATCCAGAGTCAATTGCGTGATTATGCCATTAATATGAAAAAGATTCCACTGTATTGTGATTCACAAAGTGCTATACGCATTTGTCATATTCCAGTACAACATTCGAAAACCAAAAATATTGCACTTCGTTATCATTTTATTAAAGATCATGTGGAAGATGGAAACATTGAAGTTCATTTTTTAAAAACAACTGATCAACTTGCTGATATTTTTACAAAAGCATTGGACGAAAAATCATTTGTTCGAATTTTGACAGGTTTGGGAATGATCAAGGCAAATTCTGTTCCAGGACTAAATTCGAAAGAATAACAATGAAGTGTTATGCAAAAGTGTCGATTCAGAGGCAAAACTGTTTCATTCAGAGACTAACAGTATTAACCATTCAGAGGTTAATGTTCACGTTCAGCGCTTCGACACACTTCGTTTTCGACAATTGGGAAAGCCAAGTTTCATTAGTTTGATTATGCTTTCTTAACTTTTCGTTAATTTTGATAGTTTCGTTAGCTTGGTCATTATTCTTAAATTTTCGTTAATTTTGAAAAATTGGAAAAACCAAAAATATTTTCGTTTGTTTGTATTCTTTTTCGAAAAATCAAAAATTCCAAAAAGATTTTCTTTTGTTATTTTTTTTAATTTTTGAAAAACTTAAAAACACAAAAAAAAATATTTTCATTCTTTTCAAAAACATAAAATACCAAAAAGATTTTTGTTCTTTGTTATTTCTTTCTATGTGTAGATTTCACGAAAGTTTTACAAGGGTCATGCTTGCATTTCTAGGGGAAGGTAAAATTTCGACAACTTTGTACTAGTTAGAATGTCCCTATAAGCATGCTGCTGCATGTTGACCCAAGCCTCCGTTGACTCAATGTGTGTTTTCTAAAGCCTTAATGAAAATTTTCATTATGAAAATTTCTTCCCAATCAGGCTTGCATTCACATTAGTCTCCTGAGCTACCTTACTCTTCTCAAATGAGTTAAGAGTAGTCTGTTTGGCCAATCATAAGAGAGTTACAATTGATTTCGTGAACCAGTCTTTTTCATCTCAAAATTCTAACACATTTCACACACAATGACATATGTTCGAGAGGTCATCGATCAAACCAATCATGACTTAGGCATATCAAACTTCTATGTTAATGATCTAACATCATGAGACCGTGATGAAAGTGAAACCCAAATATACGAACTCATTTAAGGAATTGACGGGGAACTATGTTCCAGTTTTAACGAAACAGTTGTTTCAGTACCAATCGTTGATGCTTCAAATCATATTCAATTCTTTTGAGTGGTCTTGATCAAATGGTCGAAACCCACGACATTTGTTTCCCAACAGGATCCAGCTGAATCTAATTTTTCTTTGAATATGATTTTCGTTGGAGTATCAACTATTTCACTTGTCACATTCAAAATAATTCAAATCATACTTGTCACTGACTACACTGGTCAAACAGGTAATTTCGGTTACAATTACTCACCTTATGTTTAGGTTGATATGTAACGAAATTGTTAAGCCACCCACGAAGCCTTGAAAAAGAAGCCTTTCGATACTTCTCTACAAGTATTCGATTGTAATTCACAGGAACATACGCAAGCTATTGATTATCTCTCTTGATAATTAACGAAGCAACCTTTGCCTGGGGTTTAACTGCCTTTGTGTCAAAAATTTATTTTTCGACATCACAGATCCAAATTTTTCGTTAATTTTGCTTCTTATCTTATTTTCTTGACACACTTCACACATGAAATCCTTGAGGTTCTAAGTATTACCAACTCAGGCTGATGATTTCGAAAGTCTGGCAAATGACTTCGTCTTTAATCCCAAAGATGAAAGAGCCTTACTTCCAAGCCGAAGGTTTGTGACGGTTACTTTCTCGATGACGTATGGCCGACGAATGGTTGACACGATGTTCTGTCTTCTTTTCGGGTTTCAAGGAGATGTGATGGGTACTTTTTTACGCGTGGATACTTTATCGGAATAGTGGTGCGGTTTTCAAGGTGCTACGTCGGATCTCATTTAATGCTGCTCCCGCTTCACATTCAAATTTTAGGGTTACATATAAAAGGGGATTCAAGGGTTCTTTATCAGTTTACGTTTTCAAAAGAAAAATCCCTAATTTGTCTTAGCCATCTTTACTTGTTCTTCCAAGGTTCAAAACCCTAATCATGGTGACTCCTATTGCTGCTGTTGCTCCATCCCAGTCTACTGAAGAAGTTGTTTCTCAACCATTAATGAAGATTCAAAGCACTAACTATCAAGTTGAGGGGGATGTTTCTCTGTACCCTGAAGAACTCAAGATGTTGACCGTGGCTTTGAAGAACTCTGTCTTGTCTTTTGCTATGTTCAATTCTTGCTGTTCCACAATCCTGGCTTTCATTAGCAGGATCTACTGCAACGTATAGCAAAGCGATGGATGTTATCACCTTCAATTTGGTGAATGACAAGAAAATTCGTCTTACCAAGAAGCTTTTCTGTCAAATTCTTGGTATTCCCAATACTCCAGCCTACACTGATCTCTCTTTTGCTCAAATTGTTTACATGTTCAATGAGATGGGTCATCAACCCCCACTCAACAAGATTAGTGATTTCAAGAAATCTGGCCTTCCAAGTGTTTGGAATTTTCTGTTTGGTATTTTTCTTCGCTGCTTGACTGGTCGCAGTGTTGGCTTGGATAAAGGTCAAATGGAGGTCTATGCCATGGTTGTTGGGCTTTATTATGATATTCCGGTGGATTTTTCTACTCAGCTGTGGAAGGAGTTTTAGAAAAGTGTGGAAAACACAAATGTGGTTCAAGGCATTTCGTGTGCACGATACTGGAGTTTAATTCTTTGTTATGTTTATAAAAAAGAAGGGATTGATGTGCCAGCTGATGAAGAAAAAGCTGAGTTCTTGAAGTATCACTTTCCAAAGGACGTTACAGATAATGCCGAAGAGTTTCTAAACATTGCTAGAATCCCTGATGCAATGTTAAAACGTCTTGATCCGGTGAATCCCGTTTTGATATAATATTTGAATAATCTTAATCCTGATGTTCAAACAGGAGTGTTATTGCCAAAGACAGATGCAGCTTCTTCTAAAAAGTCTCGAAAATCCAAGAAGGATGATAAGTCTATACCTGAGAAGCCTATTCAAGAACCCAAACCCACGAAACCGTTGAAGAAACAATCTAACGAAGAGGAAAATGTTGTGTTACCAGAAAATGATTGTTGAGCCTGTCGTTGATGAAACAGAAAAAGAAGTAATTCCATCAAAAACTGGAATTTACAAACGAATCAAGAAAAAATCTCATGGTTCACGAAAGTTCTCGGGACGATCATCCTGTTTTTCTCCAACACTAGTTGGTAAACCTCATGTAACAAGGAAAGGGGTAGTTATTCGTGAAGTTCAAGCTCCGGTTTCTCCATCCTCCAAGAAACGAATGGCTGAGGATATGGCGAAAAATCTTTCTACGAAGATTAAAAAGAGGAAGTTGATTCTTCAAAAAGAATTTTCCGAAGATGAGGAAGTTCCTGAAACTCCTGAAGAAAATCTTATCAAATCAACTTCAACTCCTGAGCAGATTGAAGTCATACAACCCGAAGTTTCGTTAACCAAGTCAGTTCCTGGGGAGGTTCGAACTTCAGACATCACTACATACGTATTTGATACGAATGTAAATGTCAACATGGGTGAAGGAGATTCGTCTAAAGAGATTTCAGTATCGGTCCAAGGTATTCATGTATTATCTTCCATGGATACTTCTGTTTCATTACCACCTTATATCATCCCTATTTCAAACACAACAAACTCACCTACTTTTGAGCATGTTATCCAAAATCCATTTACCACACTTTTCTCATCCCAATCCACTGATCCACCCAAATCTATCGATGAACCTGAAACTGATACTGACGAAGGAGGTTTTGGAGGTACTTTTGATGATTTGGAATTTGATGATGAGGAAGAAAATTTTTCAGATCATATGTTAATGTCTATGAAGCAGTTCAAGATTCTTAACAAGAAGTTGAATTCGATTATTAAATCTCAAGTTGATATGGGGGGAAGTAATTCGGTGTCAGGTATGGAGATTGATGGTCTGCTCAAAGCTATCGAAGCCAGAATGATTACCAAATGTTCTGGATTGATTAAAGAATTTGAATCGCACATCATGGATAAGTTGGACCAGAATGATAAGAAAAATGAGTTTCGTGTGAAGTCTCAATCTTCAAATTTTCTGGGAGAAGTTAAAGATTTTAGACGGTTGGCTAAGGAACGACATGTATTGTTTGTTCAACATGTGAAGAAGGTAAGGGAGGGTGTTAATTTGCAAATTCGAGAACTTCGTGAAGACATGGGGAAAGAGATTGCTAGCGTTCAGAAAGACTATCCGTCTCTCAATCAGAAGATGGATATTATTTGTGATGCAGTCACAAAGTTTGTTAAATTGTATGAAAGTTTGAGTCCTCAAATTACTCAACTTTATACGAATGATAGTCAAAGCTTCGTGGAAGTTATTAGTTTGTTAAAGGAGTTGAAAGAACTCGTTGTCAAGCCTGCTATATCTTCGCTCATTACTCCTGAGTTCTTGTTCCAGAAGTTTGTTCAGTTTGAAGCTGTTCTTCATAAACAATTGGCCCCATTGTCAAGAATTTCAAGTCTTTTACCAGCAGATGCCCTGTCTGTTGTCACATGGGTGCAAGGGGGAGAAGGAAAGTTTGGTTATGGAGTTTCGCATGAAAAAGTCAAGGTTGTTGGAAAAGTTTTCTCAACAAATATTCCAACAACAAAGCCAATTATTTCAACAGCTGGGTGTAACATCCCAATTTTCAAGTCCAAAAATTTCTTTTTAATTAACTGTCTCATAAAAAATTCATAAGAAAATACTGTGAAAACACATCATCTCATAAAACAATGTATCATGTCTAAAAACCCAAGTCATAAAATAGTAACATATCAGAGTACAATCCTAGAAGACTCCATGCGGAAATCATGTGTGTGTGTGATGCGCTGCTACACTGCCGGTTCCTTCCCCTTAGACAAAGAGGTACCTGAAACCCAAAACTAAAACTGTAAGCACAAAGCTTAGTGAGTTCCCCCATCATACCACATACCATACAGACATATCGCATTCATACTGCAGGGCAATTCTGGGGTGCCCGACCTACCCAGTACGACCATTCCGGGGTGCCGACGTACCCGTGTCAAGCCATTATGGGGTGCTGACCTACCCATGTCAAGCCATTCTGGGGTGCTGACCTACCCTTCGGTCCTATCAACCGAAGCTCGGGGACTATTCCACCCCCTACTGCTACTATCACATATATCATAACGTAAACATACTGTCAGACGTTTATGGGGTGTCCGACTTACCCTTCGGTCCTAACAACCGAACTTGAGGACTATTCCCTCCCTACTACCACTATCACATATAACATAACATGCCAACATATAATCATATCATCACATACTGTCAGACATATCTGGGGTGTCTGGCCTACCCTCCGGTCCTAACAACCGGACTCTACTACTGTCACATATACATATCGTGCTAGCATATAACATATCAGGTGGTAGCAAACTTAGATGAATATCACAAAGACAATCATCCAATCATACAACTCCTACTGGTGGGCCGGCATTGTGGCCGTAGACCCACCGTTACTGGAAGGTAACTCACCTCGAACGAGTAGCTGCTGATAATCTGTGCGTAAATTCTCTGTCTGCTGCTGCTCCGGAAATCCTCCGGCTATAATCCCCACAAAACACTTAATCAGAGTCTGATATCTATTCTAAGGGTAAAATGACCATTTTACCCCTGACCAAGTCCAAGCCAAAGTCAAACTCAACTTCCAGTTGACCCGACTCGCCGAGTTCGGCCGCCAACTCGTCGTGTCTCTATCTCTTCAACTGTCCTCATCCACGACCCTACTCGTCGAGTTTAGCGACGACTCGATGCGTTCCTCTTCGATATGAACATCGAATGAACCTTCATCCGACTCGCCGAGTTGTATGAACAACTCGTCGAGTTCACCTTCATCTGATGAACAAGTTTTGACCTTGACTCGCCGAGTTGTATGAACAACTCGTCGGGTTCATCTTCAATCATAAGGAGATTGCCTTGGACTCGTCGAGTCTGTTCTAACACTCGTCGAGTCCCATGAACTCCAGTTCTAAGGCTAAGTCCAATACATTGGGTCACTCCTTAGGACCTTCTACAACCTTTCTAACACCCAACTGAGTTCTTTTGACCCTCAACATACATGGGACTTTATGCCTTGGACTCGTCGAGTCCCAAGAATGGACTCGCCGAGTCGATAACGTCCACACCCTAAATCCTCGATTTCTGATGTACAACCTTTGACCAAAAGATAGATCCAAACCCCTATGCTCGATCTAGCACGTAAAGTTTCGAACTTTACATGCATGCATGGGACTTTTGAGCCTAAAAGGCTCTAAAATGGCTCTTATGTTGCATGGGGCCTTCCTTGAGTGCAAAAGCAACCCAAATCTGCCTTGTGACCCCTCCCAAGACTTAGATCCGAAGTCTTGACCCCCAACCATGTTTGCAATCATGGTTGGCTCCCTCATATGGCTTAAAAAGCCCTAATTCTTCCCCAAAAGGGATCTAACAAACAAGCAAGCAAGGTACAGACTTTATACCTTTCAAAGACTGCAAATGATGAACCAAACTCGAATCCTTCAGTCTCCTCTTGATCCTTCTATGTTCTTCCTCCTTCCTTAAGGTCAAAACCCACAAAAATCACTCAAAAGCCTTAGATCTTGCACCAAAACACTTAGGGTTTGCTATGGAGGGTTTCTGGGAGCATAAAGGGGCGATGGAGGCTGTATAAGGTTGTTTAAATAGGGTGCAAACCCTTATATTAGGGTTTTGTCCAGTCAGAGCCTACTCGTCGAGTCCGTGACCCGACTCGACGAGTCCATCACTTAAATCCTGCGTCTCATCCCGCTTCTACTCGGCGAGTTGGGCCTTCAACTCGCCGAGTCCCAGGCCAAAAATGCAAAATTACTTAAATAAAATACATACCAGGAACCAGGTGCTACAAATCTCTCCCACTTATTTTAGACTTCGTCCTCGAAGTCTGTTGCTCGTCCCTGGAAAAGCTCTGGGTAATGCTCCATCATCTCATCTACCGGCTCCCAAGTCCATTCCGAGCCCTTCCGGTGCTGCCATTGCACCTTCACTAGCTCCACCCTCTTGTTCCTCAGATCCTTCGACTTCCGGTCGAGAATCGCTACAGGCCGCTCAATGTAATTCAGGCTGTCATCGACCTGAATATCCTCTAATGGACCACTGTCGAGTCGTCCACCAAACATTTCCGTAACTGGGAGACGTGAAAAGTGCTATGAATCTGACTGAGTTCGGCTGGCAGATCCAACCTATATGCCACCTTGCCCACCCAGGCTATAACCCTGAAGGGTCCAATATACCTGGGACCCAACTTGCCCCGTTTCCTGAATTGGATGACGCCCTTCCATGGCGACACCTTCAGGAGAACCATATCCCCGACCTGAAACTCCAGGTCCGATTGGCGCTTGTCGGCATAACTTTTCTGCCGACTCTGAGCATTCTGAAGTCTGCTCCGAACCTGCTGAATCCTCTCTGTCGTCTTAAGCACCACTTTGGTGCTCCCCATGACCCTCTGTCCAACCTCACCCCAACATATCGGGGTTCTGCACTTCCTCCCGTATAACATCTCGAAGGGAGGACGGTCGATACTTGCATGATAGCTATTATTATACGAGAACTCCGCCAACGGAAGGTAGGTATCCCAGCTACCTCCAAAGTCTAAAACACATGCCCGCAACATATCCTCTAGCGTCTGGATGGTCCGCTCGCTCTGACCATCCGTCTGCAGGTGAAAGGCGGTGCTACAATGCAGACGAGTACCCAGCTCGTCATGGAACTTCTTCCAAAACCTGGAAGTGAACCGCACATCCCTGTCGGAAATCACTGAAACTGGCACTCCGTGCCGAGCTACCACCTCTCGGATATAGATGTCGGCCAACTTTTCGGCTAAAATGCTCTCCTGGATCGGTATAAAATGGGCACTCTTGGTCAACCGATCCACGATTACCCAAATCGAATCCACTCCCCGTGCAGTCTTGGGAAGCTTGGTAATGAAATCCATGGTAATATCTTCCCATTTCCACAAGGGAATATCTAACGGTTGCATCTTGCCATGCGGCCTCTGGTGCTCGGCCTTGACCTTCCTGCAGGTCAAGCACCGCTCCACATACCATGCTACGTCCCGCTTCATGCAGGGCCACCAATAATCAAGACGAAGATCTCTATACATCTTCATCGCTCCGGGATGGATAGAAAATCTGGAATTGTGTGCCTCCTCCATCAGGATCTGGCGCACGCCTCCATGATAAGGGACCCACACCCTACGGTGAAGAGTCAATAACCCTCGGCTATCATATTCGAAGGAGGAAACCTGGCCCACTATACGCTCGCTCTTCTGATGTTCCTCTTTCATAGCCTCCTGCTGAGCATCCCGGATCCGCTCCAACAGTGGAGTCACCACTGTCATCCTCAGAAAGATGTCCCTGATTGGCGCTACCTTGCAGCTAAGCACATCGGCCATGACATTGGCCTTCCACGGGTGGTAGAGGATCTCGCAATCATAATCCTTCACCACATCCAGCCACCGACGCTGCCTCATATTCAGGTTCGGTTGATCCATGAGGTACCTCAAACTCTTGTGGTCCGTGTAAATGGTACAACGAACACCATAGAGGTAATGACGCCAAATCTTGAGGGCAAAAACAACAGCTCCCAGCTCCAAATCATGCGTCGGGTAATTCGCCTCGTGAGGCTTCAGCTGCCTCGAAGCGTATGCAATAACATGCCCTCTCTGCATCAGTATCGCGCCCAAACCTGAGATGGACGCATCACAATATACCACAAAATCCTCCATGCCCTCTGGCAGGGCTAAGATTGGCGCCTCGCACAATCTCTGTCTCAGTGTCTCGAATGCGGCATGCTGCTCAGGCCCCCAGCGAAAGACCACGGCTTTCCTCGTCAGCCTGGTCAGGGGCACGGCTATCTTGGAGAAGTCCTGAATGAATCTCCGATAGTAGCTTGCCAATACCAGAAAGCTCCAAATCTCAGATGGAGACCTCGGAACTTCCCACCTCATCACGGCCTCAACCTTGGCCGGGTCCACTGATATCTCGTTCTAGTTGACAAGGTGCCCGAGAAACTGCACCTCGCGCAACCAGAACTCACACTTGGAGAACTTAGCATACAAGCTCTCCCTTCTCAAAGTCTCCAGAACCTCTCGCAGATGCTCCTCATGCTGCTCTCGCGTCTTGGAGTAAACCAAGATATCATCAATAAACACTATCACAGACCGGTCTAACATCGGTCTACACACGCGGTTCATGAGGTCCATGAACGCGGCAGAAGAATTGGTGAGCCCGAAAGGCATCACCACAAACTCATAGTGGCCATAGCGCGTCCGAAACGCAGTCTTCTGTACATCCTCCTCTTTGACCCTCATCTGATGATACCGTGATCGCAAATCAATCTTGGAGAACCAAGATGCTCCCTGTAGCTGGTCAAAGAGGTCATCAATCCTCGGGAGTAGGTAACGGTTCTTCACCGTTACCTTATTCAACTTCCTATAATCTATACACATCCGATGCGACCCGTCCTTCTTCTTCACAAATAGAATCGGGGCTCCCCAGGGTGAACTGCTCGGTCTAATGAAACCCTTGTCTAACAGCTCCTGCAGCTGTGTAGACAACTCCTGCATCTCAGGAGGAGCCAACCGATACGGTGCCTTGGCTATCGGAGCCGCACCAGGGATTAGTTCAATCTTGAACTCTACCTGCCTCTCCGGAGGTATCCCAGGCAACTCCTCGGGGAATACGTTCGCAAACTCTCATACCACGGGCACATCGCTCACCGTTGCCTTACCCATCTCCCGGGTATCCATCACATAGGCAACAAATCATGCGTAACCCTGCTAAAGGTAACGCCTAGCTCTCGCTGCTGAACATAAAGCTGGTCCTTGCTGTGGCCTCTCACCCTGAATCACCAGCTCTCCCCCACTTGGGGTCCTGATCCGCACCAACTGCTGCGCACAGTCAATCACTGCCCCATTGGGGCTTAGCCAATCCATACCGATAATAACCTTGTTCCCCCGCAAAGGTATGGGAATCAGATCTACCAGATAACGCTCCTCAAACAGTAACAGGACGCAATCTCGGTAGACCTCTGATGCTCGCACTGACCGGTCGTCCGCAATCTCGACCTCTAGAGGACAATCCAATGTGCCCGACGACTCCGGAAACTTCTTGCTAAGCGCAAGAGAGACAAACGATCGGGTAGCACCCGAATCAAACAATACCTGAACTGGGATACCGTTCACATGGAACGATCCTAAACAGAGCACATACATAACATATCAAAATCACAGCAGCATATCATAAAAGCATAAACAAGAAGTCATACCCGTCACCACATCGGGTGCAGCGCATGCCTCCTCGGCTGTCAACAGAAATGCCCGGCTCCGCACCACTGGAGCCTCTGTCTTGGCCTTCCGGCCATCTGCAACTCGCGATGTCGCTGAAACCGGCACCGCTGCTGACGCTGCTATCAACCTCGGGCAATTGGCCTTTTTGTGGCCCCTCTGATTGCAATGGAAGCAAATCAGCTCTGTCATCTAGACTGTGGGGTCGGGGGCAGTACAATCCCTGCCAAAGTACCCCGTCTTGCCGCACTTGTAGCACCGTGACGATCCTACTCTACAAGCTCCCTCATGCGGCCTGCCGTACTTCCTGCAGCGGCTCTGGCCCGGCTGTCCCTTCGACCTAACGTCGGATCCCTTGGGTTTCTTCCCCGAAACCCTTTGTAACCTGCTCAGACTCAGCTTTCCTCTTCCTCACATGCTCCAAATCGAGCTCCCTCTCCCGCGCCCTGGCAATCATGGACTCTAGGGTCGGGCAGGCAGAGTAGCTGACATGCTCCCGAATATCAGCCCTCAACATATCATGGTAGCGGGTCTTCCGCATCTCCTCATCCCCCGCATACTGGGGTACCAACAATGCTCTCTCCCGGAACTTGGCGGTGATCTCCGCCACCATCTCCGTAGTCTGCCTCATATCCAAAAACTCTCTGGCCAGCTGCTGAAGCTCTACAGCCGACGCAAACTCAGCTCTGAATCTGGTCACGAAATCTGACCACGTCATAGCCTCGACGGCTGGGGATCCCAATGAGTCACCAATCGACTCCCACGAGTCTCTAGCTCTATCCCTCAAACATCCCGTAGCAAAGCGGACCTTCGACCCTTCCGGGAAGAAGCTCGTCAACTGCGCAGACTCAATGTCTGCGATCAATCTCCTGGCAGCGATGGGGTCTTTCACCCCGTGATAATCCGGCGCACCACTCCCACGGAAGTCCTTAAAGGACAGTGTGCGCGTACTCGTCTGGCTAGACGCCATATCACTCCTGAATGCGCGGAGGCGATCCTCCATCAGCTCAATAATCCCTTCCTTGATCGACCCGAAAATGACCGGGTTCGACTCAAGACTGCCTCTCGCGATCTCAGACGCGATGAACTCACGCAGCCCGTCATCAAGCTGCTCGGATCCTGTACCCGAGCCTGATCCTGATCCTGATCCAGAACCTCCTGCTCCATGTCGCGTGGTCACCATGCTGAAAAATACACACATAAATGTCAGGATCATACATACTCTCGAGAGGTCTAACACACTCTCCAAGTTTCCCGGTTCTGTCTCAACCTTCCTTGATTCGAGTACGGATCCTCTGCTTCCATTAGTACGGGCCCATACTACCTTCCACATCTATCCGTACTTTCCTCAAGGACTGTCTCGACTTCACTAGGTCGCTTAACCAATATCCCTTTCCATCTAGTCTCATCCCAGGCTTTCCTGGGGCACTGTCTGACCTACTCTCCGCCATCAGCTGCACTAGGAGTCCCTACTTCCCTTCCCTAACTGGCTTGCAAGTACTGTTAAATAACCGCTCACTAGTTAGTTAAAGTTAGCCAGGACCCCTTAAGCACAAAGCAAGCAGCATTCGTGCATCGAGTAACCGCATCAGGCATAACCTAATCAGGCAATCCTACTGCTGACTAAACAGTCCTAGCATATAGCTCGTACAACAGTCATACAAGGCATCCTCCTAGATCCTTAGCCCTAATCTAGCATGCAGTTCTCAGAATCATATACATCAGGCATACAAGGCATCCTCCTAGATCCTTAGCCCTAATCTAGCATGCAGTTCTCAGAATCATATACATCAGGCATACAAGGCATCCTCCTAGATCCTTAGCCCTAATCTAGCATGAAGTTCTCAGAATCATATACATCAGGCATACAAGGCATCCTCCTAAATCCTTAGCCCTAATCTAGCATGCAGTTCTCAGAATCATATATCATATAACTTATTATAACAAGTATGGGTATCTTGGGGAAAACTTACTTGAGCTCGGCTGGTCGCACGCATCACACACCTTGTTCTTTCTCAAAACCCTTTGACTCATATTTTAGAAAACCATTTTCTTTGTAAAAATCTTTTAAATCCCACGGTTTGAGTCCAGACACTCCCGAGGGTGTGTCTGAATCCCTCAAACCAGGGCTCTGATACCAACTTGTAACATCCCAATTTTCAAGTCTAAAAAATTCTTTTTAATTAACTGTCTCATAAAACATTCATAAGAAAATACTGTGAAAACACATCATCTCATAAAACAATGTATCATGTCTAAAAACCCAAGTCATAAAATAGTAACATATCAGAGTACAATCCCAGAAGACTCCATGCGGAAATCATGTGTGTGTGTGATGCGCTGCTACACTGCCGGCTCCTTACCCTTAGACGAAGAGGTACCTGAAACCCAAAACTAAAACTGTAAGCACAAAGCTTAGTGAGTTCCCCCATCATACCACATGCCATACAGACATATCGCATTCATACTGCCAGGCAATTCTGGGGTGCCCGACCTACCCAGTACGGCCATTCTGGGGTGCCGACCTACCCGTGTCAAGCCATTATGGGGTGCTGACCTACCCATGGCAAGCCATTCTGGGGTGCTGACCTACCCTTCGGTCCTATCAACCGAAGCTCGGGGACTATTCCACCCCCTACTGCTACTATCACATATATCATAACGTAAACATACTGTCAGACGTTTATGGGGTGTCCGACTTACCCTTCGGTCCTAACAACCGAACTTGAGGACTATTCCCTCCCTACTACCACTATCACATATAACATAACATGCCAACATATAATCATATCATCACATACTGTCAGACATATCTGGGGTGTCTGGCCTACCCTCCGGTCCTAACAACCGGACTCTACTACTGTCACATATACATATCGTGCTAGCATATAACATATCAGGTGGTAGCAAACTTAGATGAATATCACAAAGACAATCATCCAATCATACAACTCCTACTGGTGGGCCGGCATTGTGGCCGTAGACCCACCGTTACTGGAAGGTAACTCACCTCGAACGAGTAGCTGCTGATAATCTGTGCGTAAATTCTCTGTCTGCTGCTGCTCCGGAAATCCTCCGGCTATAATCCCCACAAAACACTTAATCAGAGTCTGATATCTATTCTAAGGGTAAAATGACCATTTTACCCCTGACCAAGTCCAAGCCAAAGTCAAACTCAACTTCCAGTTGACCCGACTCGCCGAGTTCGGCCGCCAACTCGTCGTGTCTCTATCTCTTCAACTGTCCTCATCCACGACCCTACTCGTCGAGTTTAGCGACGACTCGATGCGTTCCTCTTCGATATGAACATCGAATGAACCTTCATCCGACTCGCCGAGTTGTATGAACAACTCGTCGAGTTCACCTTCATCTGATGAACAAGTTTTGACCTTGACTCGCCGAGTTGTATGAACAACTCGTCGGGTTCATCTTCAATCATAAGGAGATTGCCTTGGACTCGTCGAGTCTGTTCTAACACTCGTCGAGTCCCATGAACTCCAGTTCTAAGGCTAAGTCCAATACATTGGGTCACTCCTTAGGACCTTCTACAACCTTTCTAACACCCAACTGAGTTCTTTTGACCCTCAACATACATGGGACTTTATGCCTTGGACTCGTCGAGTCCCAAGAATGGACTCGCCGAGTCGATAACGTCCACACCCTAAATCCTCGATTTCTGATGTACAACCTTTGACCAAAAGATAGATCCAAACCCCTATGCTCGATCTAGCACGTAAAGTTTCGAACTTTACGTGCATGCATGGGACTTTTGAGCCTAAAAGGCTCTAAAATGGCTCTTATGTTGCATGGGGCCTTCCTTGAGTGCAAAAGCAGCCCAAATCTGCCTTGTGACCCCTCCCAAGACTTAGATCCGAAGTCTTGACCCCCAACCATGTTTTCAATTATGGTTGGCTGCCTCATATGGCTTAAAAAGCCCTAATTCTTCCCCAAAAAGGGATCTAACAAACACGCAAGCAAGGTACAGACTTTATACCTTTCAAAGACTGCAAATGATGAACCAAACTCGAATCCTTCAGTCTCCTCTTGATCCTTCTATGTTTTTCCTCCTTCCTTGAGGTCAAAACCCACAAAAATCACTCAAAAGCCTTAGATCTTGCACCAAAACACTTAGGGTTTGCTATGGAGGGTTTCTGGGAGCATAAAGGGGTGATGGAGGCTGTATAAGGTTGTTTAAATAGGGTGCAAACTCTCAGATTAGGGTTTTGTCCAGTCAGAGCCTACTCGTCGAGTCCGGGACCCGACTCGACGAGTCCATCACTTAAATCCCGTGTCTCATCCCGCTTCTACTCGGCGAGTTGGGCCTTCAACTCGCCGAGTCCCAGGCCAAAAATGCAAAATTACTTAAATAAAATACATACCAGGAACCAGGTGCTACACTGGGCCAGTAAGTTCAATGATGGTGACTTCAAGGCCAATCTCAAAACCAATTACAAAAGGCATAGTGATTGATTCTTCTGCTGGAGAGGGAAGTAGTTCGAAACCAAAGGAAGTTGTTGAAATTCCTGGAAATAAAGACAAAGGGAAAACGATTATTGTTGAGAAGTCAAAAGAAGAGAAGAAAGTCGAAGTTGAAGCTGAAATGGAGAAACAAATAGTGATTCAAAGTATTTTGAGACTTCGTGCAAATGATCCACCTGAAATGAATAAGGGAGATCCAAGCAAGCATTAAAATTATGAAACTATTGAAGCAAAAGTTGCTTATAATCATATGTATGCTTTCGAGAAAAAGCCCAAGCAAAGCTATGCTGTTACTAACACTGATATGATCCAACTTGATTTCCCTGTGAACGAAATGATGTTCATGATGGATCAGTACAAGATTGCATAGAAGTTTGATAATGATGATGACTACACCTACATGAAACTTAGGTTTCATGTTGTTCTTGGAAAATTGCCAGAGGATATATGGTCTTTGGTGAAAATCAAGAAGGTGATCAGCATAACGAAGGATGTATTGTTCCAAAATACATTACATAATCTTCGTTATCATGTAGTAAGGGCGAATAGTAAAGTTTGTGATTTCTCAGTAGCTGATTTTCCGTTAATGAACTTGTACGATCTTATACAAGTTGCATTACTTTTGAAAGACAAGAATGCTTCGCATCTTCAAGGAACAGATCTAGAAGTTTTTAGACTTGGTCTTGCTCACATCAAAATATTCATAGATAACTACTATGAGTGTTTGGCCCTTACTGATGTGGAGTTGGCTACAGCATTGGGGAATGAAGTGAAAGTCCCTATGGAAGTTTCGAAGACCCAACCTGAGTTGAAGAAATTTGCTGATGGGGAAATTTGCTTGAAACTGTTTGGATTGGTCTTCGCATGAAAGGATAAGAATGGAAAGGCTAAAAGATTCTTGTTCTAGGCAATCGAAGTTGAAAGATATACCACATCCCAGTATATAAAATTTATTGTTGGTATGAATAACTGTTCGAAAAACAACCAAGGGGATAAGAAGGAGTTAAAGAAGATTATTTCGTGGTATACGGAGATACGAAGAGTGATGTTGTTTGCTGCACAGATTCTCTCACCTTGAGAAGTTCGACTTGATTACAAAGGGGCAGATTGTAGGGTCGAAATATGTTGTAATCAGTCGAAGTCTGTTTAGTTGTTCTCTTCATATGTTTTGTTATGTATTTGCTAAGGTGTCTCATGTACGAAACTTAACGTCTAAGCCTTAGTATTTTTTATATACTTTCACGTATCCTATAAATAGGGACTTTACTTAGAGTTAGATAGGAGTCTGAGTACAACTTGTCTACTTTCTCTCTGTAAGAATTGGAAGCATAATACGAGCTGAAAACCAGATTATATTTACACTTTGTGTTCATTTGATCATTACTCTGATATATTCTCGATTCATCACTTCATCAAACATGATACACGCCACTTTGGTGGCATCTTTCTCATGAGTCCGGAATTCAGCGATCTCCTCGGGAGTAGCAGACGACTCATCAAGTTCCTTGAGCTCCTTGTCGAGGACATATTCCTTGTCCTCGTAACGAGTGACCATCCTGATGTTCCTGATCCAATCCATAAAGTTGGATCCATCGAAGATGACTCTCCCACAAAGGTTCATCAGAGAGAAGGAGTCGGTAGGGTTTGAGCCAGAAGCAGCATTGTTGGAAGACATTTGAAAAGAAAGAAGGACAAGTTTAGATTAGATATAAAGATAGTCCTTAATAAGACACCCAAATGTAATATTAAGGCTAGGACCCAACACAATATTTTATAACTTAGAAGAGGGATGTCGTAATCCAAGCTATAAAATATTTGAAGGTAGGTGACTGACGATTCACCAATTTCCACCATGAAAAACGAAATACATTATTAGGATTTAATTGGTTTTGAAACTCCTAAATTCTTTTGAGATTCATTGAACTTTTCAATGGCATGTTTCAATCTCGATTGTGCCCTTCACGTTTTGTGACTGGGATGCCGAGGATGACAAAAGAAGGTGTGAATTAATCATGAAAATTACTTGGTACTCTTAATGTTTATCACCTAACCGATGTTCCGGTTAACCACACACGCTCCACCGATCTATGATAAACCTTAAGCCACCCTTTTCCTACCTTGTTAAGTCCAGGTTAGTGTGCCGGTTAACCACACACGCTCCACTAATGACTTAAGCAAAGTGCAAAGTGTAATTTCATGGGTTAGCACCAGTCAAGGAAACGGGGGGTGAGAGTGGACACCCATTAAGCTGCCATTTTATAGGCAGCAACCTTATACCCTCCTTATAGACCGGCTTCGTGAATGAGGCCTACTAACGGTAAAACGACTTGATCTTATACATACATATATATATATATATATATATATATATATTAACTTATAATATTATAAAGTATAAGGGTTGAATTTGAACTTTTAAAATTCTAGGGGTTGGAACCAAAGTTTTTTAAGGTGACTTTACATGTTCCAAAACTTGAGGGCAAGTTTTGTAACTTTCAAAACTTTTCATCTTTCATAACTTATGAGTTAATGGTTTATTAAAATGAAAGACTCTTCATTTTATGTAACCTATGTGTTCATTAAAGGACTTTAAAAGGAAGACTTTTGGTAATCCATAACTTGAGGACAAATTATGGATTCCATTAAAACACATCAAGATCAAGAATTAAACTAACAAACTATTTTCAAATAATTCCTATGATCTTCTAAACTCATAAGTGTATGAACATTCATATCAACAATTTCAAGAATCATAAATAACACATACAAAACTAGAAATTTTGATAATAGCCATTGTAAATGGATTAGCATAACCATTACACCATCTAAAACAAGTTTTATAAGACCAAAACAGTTTAGGGTAATGTTTCTAGTCCATTTCCATCAGAAAAACTCAAAAATCTGCATTCAGGGCCTCCTACTCGTCGAGTGCAAGAACCTACTCGACGAGTAGGCTGAAATAACACATGGACTCGTCGAGTCCCCCCATGGACTCGGCGAGTTCACTCAGCAGAATGCAGAAATCTTGAGTTTTTTCAACAATTTGCATCAAGTATCAAGAAAAAAAACCTGGCTCTGATACCACTGAAGGGTTTTGAGCATTCTAACACTCCTAAGGTGTACATCCAACCGTAGAAACCTTGGATCTATGTTTTACTAAGATACATGCAAATTTGATTTTCCAAGGTTCTTAACCTAACTAGCATGGCATGGGGAACTTTGAAACATAAAAGCTAGTAGAAGAACATACCTTTCTTGTTGCTTGGATTCCTTGAGAACCTTGTGAGCCTAGCACCTCAAGTGTGATGCCTCAAATGTTTCACACAACACCACAACTCTTGGAATAACTATGAGAGAAGTACACTATCACTCAAAATCGGCTAGTCCTCTTGTTCTACACATAGTGCCGATTTTGGTAGCCCATGGGGTCCTTTTATAGTTGTATCACAAATAGGGTTACACCATGTAAACCCTAATTGACATGAATTTTCATATTCCATGATCCATGGGTTTATAACCTCCATGGACTATCCATGGAGCACCTTATAGGTTTTAGCCCAATTCAATAAACCATGGATCATTAGCCCACTATAAAAGAATGGGTGATTTACACAATCAACCCCATATATTTAATTAGTCTCCTTGTGATCACCAAATTAATTCTAAATTAATTTTTGATCATTAATAATTAAATAATATTATTAATATATTAGAACTTATAATATATTAATAAACCATAAGTGTCCTTTCTCTCATTTAGTCTATCCAAGTGTTGCAATGCCATGCAACCCAAATGGACCATGCCAATCGGGTCAAGTACATTCTAGAAATAGTTATGAAGTTAGATACTTAATCCAACAGTACTATGCTCAGTCAAAATCAACCATTTGAACCAAAAATTCCTGAGTGAAGTTCAAAACCTAATTCAATGCATCTCATATACTTAACTATGGGTTGTTCAAACTCAGAATGGACCAGGATCCTCTTGTTGGACCTAATGGGCCAGTGAACTCTCAAATTTGGTTATTTCGGGTTAAGGAACCTTATTTGGGCCTTAAATAGACCCATATTCATTAAATAATAACATTTTGGGCCATAAGACTTCTCATGGGCCTTATTGGGCCTAAAATGTCTCTCTTTTTCATCATGGGCCTTAATGGGCCGTAAATAGTTTCTTGAACCCTAATGGGCCGTAAACTCCTTATTCCCCATCACTATTGGGCCGTAAACTCTAATAAGGGCCCAATGGGCCGAAAATCTTCAACTTGGGCCTCATAATTTCGAAGATAAGCAAGTATGGCCCAAACCTTTTCCTTCTCTTTTCCTTCCCCCTCATTCTCGGCTATACTACAAAAAAGAAGAGAAAAATAATGGGATAATTAGGCAGTGCCACCTCAACATTACAAGGTGGATTTCCAAGCAATTATACCTTAAATATCTAGGCTAGTCTCATTTATCCATGCATGTCACATTTCATCTTCTCTCTTCTCTTCTTCTTCTTTCTTATTCTCGGCCACTCTCTCCCTCTCTGTCACACCCCCAAACCAAGGATGGCGGAAACGTCCGGGGGTAGAGGACTTCATGTATAGTATCACAACAGCGAGTATAATAGTGCTCAAAGTAATACAACCATCATAAATATAATTGAAAAGGTTACACCATAGTATATGTTTACATGTTGCAAAATCAATTACATTATGATGACAAAATGAACTGTTTGACGATTTAACGTCCCATCCTCAAAATGCTGTTGATATCCTGTTTCACTGATTTCCTGAGAATACAAGTAGTTTTGAAAAGTGTCAACAATTAAGTTGGTGAGTTTATAAGAGTTTTGTTTGAGGAAAAAACTGTTTTCCTTGTAAAAACGATAGAGTATGATTCCAGAAAATCCAATATTTTCTTTATTAAGTGTGAAGTGAATGCTCTTATGTTATGCGATAATGAATCCTAGAAGGACCCGTAGATTCCCTCTATAATCACCCAGTGTATATAAGTTATATAATATTTAAGTTGAATAAACCATCGAATATAATGGGCCTGCCCTAGGTCCACAACCAAACAAGGAACAGGAAGTAAGGCGGGCCCACCAATTCTAAGTCGATTGTGACTAGATTCTTATATAACTCTAGCATATACACTTAGCAATTTTAGCTGAAGTCTAACAATTCTAGATGAAATGTAGTATTAATAGAAATATGTTTCCAAAAAAAATCCAATATTTTCCTTATAAAAGTTATGTAGTCTTAAATGTCAAGACCGAAATGTACAAGTATTTTTCCATACTTAAAGTAATTCATGCAAGTTTAAATCGACATAAACTCGTTTAATTTAGAAGTAAAACACGTAAATCTTATGTTTTGTTAATACCCCATGTGAGTTATTATAACCATGTTATGACTCATTCGGCCTCGTAATACGACGTTCTTCAGGCGTCGCAAGTTAAATGACACTTGTCACCTCAGACCTGCCAGTCTAGCTGTTGCATGCAGCTCAGGTGTGGGTTTGTTAGACCCAATATAGATCTATACACAACTATCACGCTCTCCCTACAAGAGACTCTGGTTACAATTTACAGGACTTTTGATTTCGTTACTTTGGAAGCAATGTGAAGCGAATGTCTCACAAATTTATTCATTAACAGATTTACGTGAACTGAACTGAAAACCTTTGGTAAATGAGTTTGAAATGTAAATGAAACATAAACTATACCTATTATAGTTTATCCAAAACGTTTGTAATAAAAGAACCCTTTTATGAAAATACATTAGTGCTATGAATCCATAAACTATTACTATTATGTAGTATATGAAAAACCCATTTGTTTTGAGAGTAAAACCTTTCTCATGTAGTAAAAATCCATAAACTATGCTTATTATAGTTTATTATATGTGTTCAAAATGAATGAAGAATCCTTATCATGAATGACTAAATTTCAGTTTATGATGATAAACTAACAAGAAAATACATTCAATATTTAGAAATTATGGCTATACACTTTGCTCAACATACTACAAAGTGTTATGAAAGTTGTAATCTGTTAACTAGTTTTTAACCTTTCTACACTGTTTTAGAAAAATCATACGAAGTCGAAAACTGAATCCGTAAATTCTGAGAGTTCATAAAATGTGTCTAGTTTATTCATAATTTTTATTATGATTTTTAGAAGTCTTTAACTTGTCTTAAAATGTTCATATTCACAGACTGGTCCGAATTCGTTTCTGAAATGATAGGCAGTTTTGTAAAAATCACCATAAATCGTAGAAAAATAGTATGGAGATATGCAAGTAGTCATTTTAAAGGTATGAACCTTAACTATTCGCATATTAAACAGTTTTGAAAGATATTAAGTTTAAGATAGTCAAAACAGTCCATGAATAAGACTCAACTTTTCTGATGAAAGCTGTTGTTTGAGTTTAGTTAAGTTTTTGGTATTTTAACTTGTATTCCCCCCCCCCCCTAAAACTTGATGAAAACATGAAAATGTAGGGGTATGAACTCACCTTGAGTGATTTTGGTAGATGGGTGATGAAGAAAAGGAGTGTTCAACTCAAGAACACTTAGAAGATGGTTGATGATTCGAAGATCTACAACAAATATGACGATATTTGTGTAAGGAACCCGTGATTTGAGTGAAGAAGTGTAAGGAAATCAAGTGTGGGAAGAGATTTACTTACCAAGGTGTGTGAAGAGCTCAAGATTAGCCTTGAATCTCGAATTCTTGGTGAGAGTAAGTGAGAGAGAATGTGTTTTGCTTTTGGGTGAAAAGTGAGTGAAATGGGAGGAGAGAGGAGATTTTCAGCTTTTGATGAACCTTTACAGCTGGAGGAGGGGTGTCAAGGGACCAATAGTTGACTAGGTAAGGGGAATAGTGACTGAGGGTTGTACTATGAAGGTATGGGGGAGATTGCTTGTGTCATACTCTAGATAAAGTCAACACTCTACCCCAAGATCTAACTTAATAGATTTTATTCTTGGACAAGGATTTCCCCCAAAAATATGATTACAAATGAATATTTAGGGTCTCTTATATTAAATTACGAGTTTTGGTGAAAATCCCGCGTTAAAATCACGAAAAACGGGCCTAAAACGAAGATTGGGTCAAAAACCGGGAAGAAAATGCTAATTTCTGAAGTCTGGACGAAGGTTGGGTCTTGAGAGGGTTAGAACCGAAGGTAAGGTTCGGTTGGTGCATTGGAACCGAGAGTAAGAGGTTCGGTCCGAGCCTCGCAGGTGGACTCACCAGAAGGGACCGAAGGCGAGGGTTCGGTTCAGCAGATCGGATCAGTAACTTCGGTTCGGTCCTCCTAGTTCGGTTCTTAAGGCTGTTCGGTCCAGGAGGCTTCTTAGGGTTTCGCTTCTTAGGGGTTTTTGTTCCTTAAGGGAGGTTCAGCTCCTTAAGAGGGTTCGGCTCCTTAAAGCTGTTTTTCGCGTAAACTTCCGTTTTCGAGCGGTTTTCGACTAAATTAAGGGTCGGGATGCCCCGAGTGATTATAAAAAGTTGAGAGAGATTTTGAGAGAGATTTGGGAGAGATTTGACATACTTGGAGAGATTTCTCATACAGAGAGAGATTTGGGAGAGATTTCACACACTTGGAGAGATTTCTCATACAGAGAGAGATTTAGGAGAGATTTCACACACTTGTAGAGATTTCTCATACAGAGAGAGATTTGGGAGAGATTTCACACACTTGGAGAGATTTCTCATACAGAGAAAGATTTGGGAGAGATTTCACACACTTGGAGAGATTTCTCATACAGAGAGAGATTTTGGAGAGATTTCACACACTTGGAGAGATTTGGGAGAGATTTCACTCCCTTGGAAAGATTTCTCATACAGAGAGAGATTTGGGAGAGGTTGAGAGAGACTACGTTTGTGACCTTTTTGAGTGTTTGGCTTCGTAATGCAAGGTTCTTACACTCCGTTAAGCCTTGTTATGAATGTTATACGCTCCCGAGGGGTATGGAAAAATGTTTTATCGAGTAGATTCATCACTTACCCTGTTTAGGGTTTAGAATTTCCGAACACGTGAAAACTCTAAGTGATACTTTGTATTAAGATTTCGAGTTGCACAATAAGAAACGTAATGGAAACCCTAACATACAAGGGTTAGATGAGTTGACCGGTTTGACTTGTTGACTTTAGTTGACTTTGACTTGACCAAAAATTGATGGTTGTCACACTCTCCACCCTCATTCACCACTTCAATTCCAACTCACTTCCTCTCAATATTCAACATTCTCCCACCCTCTATCTCTCTAAAATTTCGTGTGAGTGTGTGTGTGTGTTCTTCAAAAACTCTTCATCAAAGATCATCATTTTAGTAAGTTATTCTCTCATCAAAGTGTTTAGCTTCATTTTATGATAACCTTCACTCCTTAACATATCATTTCGTGATCCATGCCCTTAGATCCATCTTAAGTTCGAAAAAATCCACTCAAGGAGCTTCTAGGGCCGAGATATTTCTCAATCTTCATCAAAAACCGAAACCTTCAAACCAATGTGAGTTCATACCCCCTATTTTCGATTTTTACTATGTTTTGGGGGAGAATACAAGTTGTTTTGTGTAGAACTATGTGTATATGCATGATTTTGTGTGTTTTTCATGATATAAGTGTTATTATGTGTTATAAACTTCATAAACTCGAAATTATACTAACTTATGATGATATTTATAAAACACAACACTTATTACAACATATAATGTTAATAAAAGGTTTAAAACACTTCAAATTTGTTTAAAACTAAGAAAATTGAATGAGAGGGCCAACAATGACAAAATAATCAAAAGTGAGGTTATTTATATAGAACTCACGACTTTAAGGGACCAAAAAGGAGTTATTTTTGATAAATATGAGTCTTTATGGTATTTGATATTTTCAAGGGGCTAAAAGTGAAAATTATCACAAATGGGCCTCATTTGGGCTTTCACGACTTTTGGGACAAAATTGTAAATTTTTGGACTTTTGTGGGCTTAAGTGTCATTTTAAACAAAGTTGTGCCAAAAATGAAAATTATCGATAAAAAGGGCTGAAAATGTAAATTTATTAAATCTTCGGCCAAAAAGATAACTTTATTTATAAATGGGGCCGAGAATGCACATTTTCATAAACTTAAGCCAAAAATGATATTTTTGACAAAAGAGGGTTAAAAATGCTATTTTTACTTAAAACTAGCCTTAAATACAAACTTTTGGCCTTAAAGGACCTAAAGTGTCATTTTACCAAAAATGAGCCTAAATTGTAAAATTTTCGGTTTTAAGGACCAAAAACGTCTTTTTACTAAAAATGGCCCTTATAATGTCATTTTGGTAAACAACTAAACTTAACAACTAGCGAAACATCAAACGGATCATTTACATCAATTACATACTTATTGGGCCTAGAATATAATTTACATGTTTAGTGGGCCTTTGTTGTCTTTTTTCATGTTGACTGGGCATGGAATACACTTTGCATGCTTATTGGGCCTGGATTATAAATTAAATGTTTAGTGGGCCTTAGTTGTCCTTTTACATGTTTATTTGGGCCTGGAATATACCTTACATGTGTATTGGGCCTTCGTGGTCTATTTACATGCTTGTTGACTTCACACACTCACAAACGTACATGTTGGGCTATAAAAACTAAATACATATACGAAAATAATATAATTTGTGCAACTTCATATTCGCATAAATTTGGTTAAGGATCTTGTGAGACATTTCGGTTGACACCTATTGAGTGTACAATCGTAGCCTGTAGTTATAACCAGAGTCTCCTGGAGGGAGAGCGAGAGTTTGTGTATAGATCTATACAGGGGTGACACCCCACACCTGAGCTATTCGCTACAGTTAGACTAGGCCAGTCTAGGGTGACAAACTTTACCATCGACTCGTCGACGTCCAAAAACGTCATGACAGGAAGATTAGTCATTATCATGTATAGTTATAACGACTCAATTAGAGGAATTAACACCATCATAAAATTTACGGAATACAACATATGTCGATAATACGGGAACACACACTCATTGTATTCAGTTTTAGGGTAATGAAATCACAACGTCTTTTTATAAACAGACAACATCGGGTTGCCTGGAATTATTCACTTTATATACTCACAAACATTAACACACATGCATTAATTCAAGATCTGACACAAACCTTTCAAACCGTTTTCAGAAAATATCGGATTTTCTGGTAATTACAATGCAATACAAAACATTTTCTCAAAACATTCTTATGAACTCACCAACATTATTTATATTGACCTTTTTAAATTAACTTGTATTCTCAGGGAAGCGTTGAGCAGGTTGGTCAGCAAGAATACCTGGATATTTTGTTGTGTTTTGTTAGTACTATATTTGGATATTTTGGCATGTAATATTAAAATACAATACTTGATGTAAACAATGACAGTTGTAATATTACATGTCTGATGATGATGATGTTTGGTTTCAATTATATACACTGTGATGATACTACAAAATGAAGTCACCCAAGCCCCCGGACGTTTCCGCCGTCTGGTTCGGGGGTGTAACATAAGTGAATACTAGACTTTGTAACCAACGATTTCACTAGCTCGAATCTATAAAACCATCATGTCTTCAAGATCAACATGAGGGAATTTGAGGTTTTATAGAGTTATGAGTCAGTAGATGAAAACATGACTTAGTGTATTGATGGTTTCTCTTTGCATCCATAACAGTGAGTGACGGAGAAAAAGAGTATCCTCAAGAAGAAAAGGACATGAGGCCACTCTTTTTCTTAATACCAAGAGCATTGAGTTCCTTCAAGAATTCTTCGGTCCTTACAAATTCTGTAGCAATAAGATGCAGATAAATCTCAGATAGGCTTGAAAGAAAATACATGTAACTACTAAATGTAAGATTTTGCATTCATAATAAAAGAAGCACTTATTTATTTTTTGAATTTTTTTTAAGATAGAAAATAGTTAGAAAACGATCGAGACATTTAAATCATGCCAATATCTGTAATTAATTTGTTCAAACTCTTTCCGTCCAATGCCTTAGTGAAGATGTCAGCCAGCTGATCTGTGGATGGAATATAGAACAATTCCACTTTTCGATTTTGAACTACGTCCCTAATAAAATGATGATGGATGTTGATGTGCTTGGTCTTGGAATGATGCACTGGATTTTGTATCATTTGAATGGCGCTGGCGTTGTCACATCAGATGGGTGTTTCTGAGAAGTTTATACCATAATCCAAGAGTTGATTCTGAATCCAAAGAATCTGAGAACAGCACCTTCCAGCGGCAACATATTCAGCCTCAGCGGGAGAACAACCACTGATGTCTGCTTTTTGCTGGACCATCTTACCAATCTATTTCCAAGGATTTGAGCTCCTCCTGAAGTGATTTTACGATTAATGTCACATCCACCATGTAACACCGATAAATTTAAACTTTTAAAAATCCATCAATTTCACAAATTGTTTACAAACATAGTTTTCAAAAGCATTTCATCATCAGAGTTCACAAAATCATAAGTTCACAACATGAGGATGTGTACGGTCATGCCTTCGACTTCCCGCGGTCATCTGAAGTACCTGAAATATAACCCAAAACTATAAGCAAACGCTTAGTGAGTTCCCCCAAAATACCAACACATAACCAAATAACATAAATATACAATAACAACAAGTAGTGGGTCCATAGCTAAAAGTCTGGATCCTTTGCACGTGAGCGCATACATATTCTCCTTCCTTTAGCTTACACACCATTAGGGAGTTGACGACCTCATAGCGTTCTTGTCTCACCTTCTTGTGAAACTTTTAAGCAAGATCTACGATTAATTCATGTGGCCAGTAGTCCTCGCAGAACTTCAGTAGCTCAGGTGCCATAATTAAAATCATGATGCAAGCGACCTTAGTGGCGTCGTCAACTTGTTTGTTATGAGTAGCAAGTTGTTCAAGAGTGGAAATCGACTCATCAATCTCAAGAACAGTGCGCTCGAAAACATACTCCTTGTTCTTGTAGTGAAGATTCATCTTCAAGATGCACATCCACTCCATGTAGTTTGGACCATTGAGCTTTTCCTTCGATAGAATCGTTAAGAGAGTGAAGTTTGAGTTTTGAGCAATGTAGAGATGAATAATCACACGTTAAAACTAATAATAGAATTTATTAAAATAATGCACCTACACAAAAATTATAATATATTAATAACATTCTAATGAATATATGAATAATCAAACGTTAATATTCACATCAAAATTAATTCAATAATACACAAATACTACATTCCTTGCAGAATAATAACATAAACATGGTGTTTTTATTTGAATTATATATATATATATATATATATATATATATATATATATATATATATATATATATATATATATATATATATATATATATATATATATGTGGGAAGGGTTATTTGGAAAACAAAAAAACTCTAAAAATCATAAAAATGTATAAAAAAAATACCAAGACATCACAAAACTTTTTTTTGAATTTTTTTATCAAAAAATCGCAGCATTTTTTACCATTTCGCTGAAAAAAAATAAAAAATCAATTTTTTTTTGTTTTCTGTAAAAAAAAAAAATTTCAAAATTTTTTTTCAGCGATTTTGACCTAAAAGTTGCGATTTTTTGATAAAAAAATTCAAAAAAAGTTTTGTGATCTTTAAGTATTTTTTTATGCATTTTAATGATTTTTAGGGTTTTTTTTAGGGTTTTTTGTTTTCCATAGAACCTAAACCATATATATATATATATATATATATATATATATATATATATATATATATATATATATATATATATATATATATATATATATATAGTAGGTTATGTCGAGAGTCCGAAAAAACTAGAGATGTTGAGATTTAACCTCACCCATACATTTTTCATTTGTTGCTCTTGCTCTCCAGCGTACTCACACGGTGAGAGATTCATAATCATAAATGATTATTTGGCGACACCTTCATTTTTTCAGCACCACCACCACTGCCACCAACCGACTCCACCAATGTCACCTCAATCATTTATACCACCGCCACATCTACCACCACCACCACCACCGCTACCACCAACCACCATAATCATATATGATTGGTCAATCTGTGAGCAAATATATATATATATATATATATATATATATATATATATATATATATATATATATATATATATATATATATATATATATATACCACTCTACCATATAATCAATTATGATTAGGTAAACCCTGTTGATTTCAATATGCTGAAGCGTTAGAGCGGCAAATGAAAAATATATGGCTGAGGTTGAATCTCAATATCACTATTTCTTTTAGAATTTCAACTGAACCATCTTTTATATATATATATATATATATATATATATATATATATATATATATATATATATATATATATATATATATTTAAACAAGCGTCGGGTGCAAATAGCATTTACAGAGATTAGTTTCTAGAGGTAAATAGTTTTTAGAGACATGGTACTTCATAAATGCATGGAGGCAACCAAAGCAAATCCAAAGAACAAAATGGTAAATTCATAAAAAGAAAAATCAATATAAAGTTTTTTAATAAGAAGAAATGTATGTTGTTTTCTATAGCATTTCACGTAGGAAAAATACTTATAAGGTAATGAAAAATAACATAAAATTCAACTAAGAATAGCTCTTTTCTATAAGTCCATAGCATATGCATTTAATTAGAATCGAAAAAACATAGAAATCAATATCATTTTAATAAAATATTGGTAAAATAATGTTTATATTTACTTAGTCTATCATGTCTATAATCAAATAGAGATAATTTATTTTAACAATCAATTTATTTTAGATCATTGTAATTTGAAGTAGAGATAATTGATTGTTTATGATAGGTAATGCCTTGGAGTTGAAAAGCCAACCAAAATTGGATATAAATAGTAGCCGGTGAAATCAATTTCAATAATTCAAGTCCATGGGATTACACTATTTCTTTTCAAAACTAAGAATACATAGTGATAGAAGGCAACAAATAATTTTTTCTGGTGAATTTTGGCCGTTACTTTGGTTTTGGTAACAGATCATACTCTAAAGATCATATAATTAACTGATAGATATCATTACCATTAATATATATATTTTGGAAAAAAAATACAACCACTCTCAAACTGTAAACGCATTTTTAGTTTTAACACAAGAATAATATAGCTATATTTTTAAACCAACGTAACAACCTATTTTAATTTTAAAATAATGTTATTAAATCATATTCGACGTTATTATTTTATTATCATAATTATTTATATTTAATTTGTTTGATGTGCGTGATCATATTAGTATAAAAACGATAGATTTATTAGTTAAGCTTTTGAAGATAGTCCAATTAACGTTAATGTCATTACCTAAAACTTAAAAGATTATTATTATTATTTTATACATGTATGGCTTGAATTTTATGTATAAAAACAATTTTTTTATTAGAATATACTTAAAATGTAAAACGGAGTGGATAAGAAAATAACTGTTTAGTGTAATAAACTGATTTATTTATTTTCATTATTTGTGTGTATTTATTTTTAAGAGGTTAATGGAATAAACATATTTATTTATTTCTAATATTTATGTGTGTATAACGATTTGAGTTTGGTAACCTGTTGTTTAATGTTTAAATATGTTAATCAACCAAACTTTAACCTCTTGTTTAATGTTTAAATATGTTAATCAACCAAACTGCTAAGACGTCGCCATGTAATTGAAAAACAAAAAAAAAAACATTGAAAAATCAAGGAACATCAATTCTTATTGCATTAATCGACTTTATTTAATTAATGTGCTTAATACATATAGCTTCCATCATGTCCTATTCCACAGCCTCTTGGATCACCAAACATATTTTCCAACAGCTAGCACCTAGATGAATTAAGGATTTCATTTCCACCATGTATTTTCTTCTCTATTGCCTTCAACACCGGTTCACCTGCTAGTTTGGAAAGAGATCATATCTTATATAAGGTTGAAAAGAGAATATTTCATTAAAACTTTGAAGGTTCTGGACTTTTGGTATATCAAGGCCATAGGTGGTGGATTCATTGTGCTTTTTCCAATGTGAAATCCATTATGAACAGAGGAAATTCATTTTCAACAAAATTTAGAACTAAATGCAAAAAAATAACAATATATTTCCATTAATTTGATTGCAATAGCATCCTTCTTTCATATCTCCTTTTACTATTAGAAAAGGAGTTACCAGACAAATCAAATGAAAGACAGAAAGCAAAAAACACATATGCATATCTTGATTTTTCTTCTTCATTTTAGAAATTAAAAAACAAAAATCAATCAAAAAACACACAACCTAATTCGTAACCTGGTAAATCAAATGAAAAATAGATGTGGAAAAGCTTACAAACTACACTTGTGGCCTTCATTTGAAAATGGAAGATTAATAATTTCAAACCGATCTGCATTAATACGAACTTCTTATAATTTGCCTACTCCCAAGCCACTTTCCTATAAAAAAGATAACAAATACAAAAATGGTTATAAATGAATGAATTTCTTTTAACAAAGATATAAAGGAGTAAGGTACCAAAGCTAAAATGCCCACCATTACAAGAATAAAAGATAGTCGAAACCTTATGGGGAACAGTGAGCGGAAGCATAGTAATTTCAGTTACCTTGTCAAAGGTATCTACAAACCCATACGATGATTGAAATCCAAAAAAATTGTCATTTGTCAAATATCATGTATGTCACAGAAAGAGAAATTTTTCATTTTGCACTATAACTAATTCTATATAATCAATCTGAAGTGAAGTACCATATTGCTGATATTAAAATAAGAAATATAATTAATGTCAATTGTGAAGTACTAAAACAACAAAAGCCGAGTGAATTCGTATTAATAGGTCGTTGAGCAGATCTGCAGATTCCTCTATAAACTGATTACCTACATTAGATTTAAATCTAGGCACATGATAATATACTTTCTGTATGAAAAACTGTCAAGAATGAATATATATGACTTCATTGAGGCGTTTTTACAAACACCTTCTAGTCGCATGGATAGAATTCGGTAGCTATAGTAAATATTGAAACAAAAATCGAGAAAGAGGATAGAATATGTTTGGGGTTCAAGTTCAGAGCAACAATTGAGAATATGAATCTAAAATATAAAAATAACATCATAAAATTAAATAAACTCACCCTTTTCCCTACTCGTATGTGGAACAAATCCATATCTTCTTCTTGATCAAAGTTGTTCATTAACTGCAACCAAGAATCAAAATAAAAAGGTAAACCAGTAAGATTTGGTGTTTGTATGGATATAACCAACTTTTATGTGTAAAAGACGTATTTAAAGCTTACCTAGTTTTGGCGGCGACCGGTACGATAGCGTGGTGTTGTTGGTGTGATGCGGCTAATTACATTTAAAAAGAAGAGACGAAACGGATTGAAGAGAGAGAACCGAAAGAGGTGCACATGATGAAAGAAGAAGGGGTAAATCGGAGCAGGGACGGTGTCGGGGGTGATAGATGATTGTGACGGTGCATTTTTTATGCTTCCATGGTGAATGGTTTCTGTGTTCGAGATTGTTTTGGTTGTCGATCTTCAAAATGGAGAGGAGTGGAGATGGGGAAGAGGGTTATATAAATGGGTGTAGAAGAGTAACAAATGTATAGAAGAAAGGGAAACATAGTAGGTGGTTGTTGAACCGAATGGACGGGGTCAACGAATCCAACACTTTTTTATTACTTTTTCAGATATTGACCTGATAAGCTGTAATGCATAAAATGGTAGTATATGATTTTTAGATTTTAAAAGTTATGCCGACTCATTCTAATCAAAGAGTATGATTTTTTTAAAATTTAAATCTTCTATATTGGGTAAGATAAGGATGTAGGTTTGAATGTTTCAATATTAATTTTATATTTGTACTTAATGAATTGTATTTTGTAATTTGTTGATAAATGTTTGTACATTCAACTTAAAAGTTTGGACGTCTTAAATCTACTTTTAGAAATAATAAGGTTTGTATAATAAGATATATATATATATATATATATATATATATATATATATATATATATATATATATATTTGTTGATTGTTACGGGTGAATTTAGAAAATGTGATCGTTTAATATGTTTTTAAATAGTCGATATATTTATTCAGTTATCTTTTTAATCATTTTTTGAATATATTTTTTTTTTTTTGAAAGAGAAAAAAAAAACTATATATTGAAAAGATGCTTAAAAATAACTAAATAAATATATAGTCAAAAGTAGATAGAAGCAAAATTGCTCTAAACATCTTAGGTTTTGCCGTTTTGTATCCAATATGCCGTGGGTCTCCTAAATTTCCATGACCACATCCATATTCGGGCCCTTAATCAACTCTCCACTTAGAAAGTTTATTTGTAGAAATTATTTATTTGTTAAAAAACGTAAAGAGAACATTGACTCGATAAGTAATCATAAACAGGCATACACAAAAAACACTATATAGGTCAAATTTGGTTGGACATGTAAAATACTTTCTAAATATATAATAATATGGTTTATCTTGCTTTTTATTTCCTTTACTTTTAACTAGACGAATATCCGTACGTTGCGCAAAATATTATATTATAATTAATATATGTTATTAAAAATAGTTATATCGGTATCATTGAATTTGAAATAATGTTTTTTTCACATTGTAATTACTTTAAATATAGAATAAGATAGATACATATTTAAACTAACTCATCTAAAGAGCGTTTATTCGGACCCTAAATTTCCAAAACTTTTCATTTTATACCATATGTATTTGAAACCTCCAAAAACTATTCATTTTCTACATAATCAATAACAACCATTCAAAAGGTTTGTAATTTAAATATTCTTAATGGTATTTTATGAAACAAATTGATTAAATAATGTTTATTTTTTAACTTATATATACTTAAATGTATTTCATGGTCATTGCACTCTCAAGGTTTCCTCATAATATCTTTTTACCTATGTGTATCCATAATTTCATTTCCTTGTAGAGAATACTAATGGATATATTGCCGCTAAAACTTTTGGACTCTTTTGTTATAAGGTTTGTGTAACATCCCAAAATTTAAGACCAAAAATTTCAGTTTTGATTTAACAATTCATAAAACAAATTATGGAAAACATCATCGAGTTATCTCATGTAATAGAAACCATAGATCATGTGTCTCAAAAGCATGTCATAAGATAATAATAACGTTAGAGTACAAATCCCAAGAATCTCATATGCGGAAAATCGTGTGTGTAATGCGCGGCTACCATACCGGCTCCTTTCCCTTTGAAGAAGAAGGACCTGAAACAAAACTGAAAACTGTAAGCACAAAGCTTAGTGAGTTCCCCCATCATACCACATACCATACAATAAACATAATGTCTAACATATCCGAGTACTGGACTACCCCTTCGGTCTCTTTCAAACGGTAACTGCCTAGCATATCAGGGTGCTGGCCTACCCATTCGGTCTCTTTCAACCGGTAACTAGCCTAGCATATCAGGGTACTGGCCTGCCCCTTCGGTCCTATCGAACGGTACCTTGCCTAGCATATCAGAGTGATGGCCTACCCCTACGGTCCTTTCGACCGGTACCGGGGACTATTTCACCCCTACTTCTACCATATAACATCCTAGTACATAAACATATAAGTCATATACTGCCTAGCTTATCAGTGTGCTGGCATACCCCTTCGACCCTTTCGACCGATATTGCTTCCTATCCCACCCCCTACCATTATCACATAACATCATAGCATACTAGCACATAAATCATTACAGATAGTGACATACCAGATAATTATCACAAAGACAATCATCTCTACTATAGCTCTTACTAGTGGGCCGACATTAGTGCCTTCGACCCACTTCTACTGGAAGGTAACTCACATCAATGTCGTGAAGTAGCTGAACTGTCCTCGGCTCTGGAATCAACTCTCATCAAACTCCTACACATAAAATCTCCTTAATTACTCTTTCATACTCATAACCCTCTTTAAGGGTCAACTCTGGTCAAAGTCCAAGACAAAGTCAACCTTCTGGTTAAAGTCAACGTACTGGTCAAAGTCAACATCCTGGTTGACTCAACTCGCCAAGTTGGACCCTCAACTCATCGAGTTCCATGATCCATAAAAACCCTGGAAATCTCGATCCAACGCGTCGAGTTCTTTCATGAACACATCGAGTTCCTCCTCATAACATAGTCGGGACATTTCATTCACAACTCGCCGAGTTCCTTCTTGAACTCATCGAGTTCCGTAATCTTCATAACCCAAAACCATGGCCAACTCGCTGAGTTATCTCCTAGACTCAACGAGCTTGCTCAGTAATAGAAAAGGCTGGGGGACCACGACCCAACTCGCCGAGTTGGATGAATAACTCGTCGAGTCACCCTTAGTCTAAATCCATTCAGTTACTTCCAGTCGAGTTCAATGCTTCCAAATCATAGATCTGGTCCCCTAGGACTAATTTACCACAGAAAGTTGCTAACTTTACGTTCATGCATGGTGTCATGAAGCTAAAAACACCAAAACTAAGCTATATAAGTGGTCTAGGGCATGAGGAAGGGCCAAGGCTTGATAAAGTTGGAAACTTTAAGCCTCATAAGCTCATAAGTGCCTAGATCTGAAGTCCCAACTTCATGATACACTCAAATCCCGAAAATGACTTCAATATGGCCCAAAATCGACAATATACAACCCTAAATGAAGATCTAAGCAACAGAAGGCCAATATATCAACTTTATACCTCAAATGAGTCAGAAATGGAGCTCAGCCTCCAGATCTACTGGCTTCCTCTTGAATCCTTGAGCTTCTACTTCCTTCTTAAGCTTCAAAACCACAAAGAACACACAACAATGGCTCAAGAACACTCAAAAGTAGATTAGGGTTTCGTGGCTAGGGTTTGGGGTGATGGAGGCTACAAATGAGGCCAACCTTTGGAGGTTAAGGTGTTTAAGTAGGGTGCAAAACCCTGAAAATTAGGGTTTCACTCTGGCAGCCCTACTCGTCGAGTTGAGGCACTCAACTCGTCGAGTAGACTTCAAGTCTCGCGTCCAAATTACATTCCTACTCGACGAGTTTGGGCCTCCAACTCGTCGAGTCCCCTTGCAAGAATGAATAATGTCATTTAAATTACATACCAGGATCCGGGCATTACAAATATCCCCCACTTATTTTAGACTTCGTCCTCAAAGTCTGTTGCGTCTGGGAATAGCTCGGGATAGTGCTCCCTCATCTCGTCCTCCGCCTCCCAGGTCCATTCCGAGCCCTTGCGGTGCTGCCATTGCACCTTCACCAACTTGCCCACCCGAACTATAACCCTGAAAGGACCAATGTACCTGGGGCCCAACTTACGCTACTTCCTGAACCGGATGACACCTTTCCAAGGTGACACCTTCAGGTGAACCATATCCCCGACCTGGAACTCGAGGTCCGATCGGTTTCTATCGGCGTAGCTATTCTACCTACTCTGAGCGGTATGAAGCCTGCTCCGGACCTGTTGGATCCTCTCCGTCGTCTTGAGTACCACTTCGGTACTCCCCATGACCCTCTGTCCAACCTCACCCCAACATATCAGGGTTCTGGACTTCCTCCCATAAAGCATCTCAAAGGGAGGACGATCGATGCTCACGTGGTAGCTATTATTGTAGCAAAACTCTGCCAAGGGAAGGTAGGTATCCCAGCTACTACCGAAGTCTAGTACGCATGCACGCAACATGTCCTCCAAGGTCTGGATGGTCCACTCACTCTGACCATCCGTCTGGGTGTGAAAAACCATGCTAAAATGCAAATGAATATCCAACTCGTCATGAAATTTCTTCTGGAATCTAGAAGTAAATCGCACATCTCTGTCAGAAATCATGGAAACTGGCACCCCGTGTCGAGCTACTACCTCTCTGATGTAGATGCCGGCTAGCTTCTCGGCCAAAATGCTCTCCTAGATCAGGATGAAATGGGCACTCTTGGTCAACCGATCCACGATGACCCAAATCGAATCCACTCCCCGTGCGGTCCTGGGAAGCTTCGTGATGAAATCCATAGTGATATCCTCCCATTTCCACACAGGGATATCCAACGACTGCGTCTTGTCGTGAGGTCTCTGGTGCTCAGCCTTGACCTTCCTGCAGGTCAAGCACCTCTCAACGTACCAGGCTACATCCCGCTTCATGCAGGGCCACCAATAATCAGGAAAGAAGATCTATATACATCTTCGTCGCCTCGGGATGGATGGAAAATCTGGACTTGTGTGCCTCCTCCATCAGGATATGGCGCACACCACCTGTGTACGGAATCCACACTCTTCGGTGTAGTGTCAACAACCCATGAATATCATAGTCGAAGGAGGAGATTTGGCCCAATATACGCTCACTCTTCCGGTGTTCCTCCTTCATAGCCTCCCGATGGGCCTCCCGGATCTTCTCCAGAAGCGGAGTCACCACCGTCATCCTCAAGCAAATGTCACTGATCGGGGCTGCCTTGCGACTAAGCGCATCGGCCACAACCTTAGCCTTCCCCGGGTGGTAGAGGATCTCCCAATCGTAATCCTTCACCACGTCTAACCACCGGCATTGCCTCATGTTCAGATTCGGCTGATCCGTGAGGTATCTCAAGCTCTTGTGGTCCGTGTAAATGGTACAACGGACCCCATAGAGGTAATGTCGCCAAATCTTGAGGGTGAAAACAACTGCCCCCAACTCCAGATTATGCGTCGGGTAGTTCGCCTCGTGAGGCTTCAGCTGCCTCGAGGCGTAGGTGATGATGTGCCCTCTCTGCATCAACACTGCGCCCAAAACCAAAATGGACACATCGCAGTATACAACAAAATCCTCCACGCCCTCTGGCAGGGCTAAGATGGGCGCCTCGCACAACCTCTGCCTCAATGTCTCGAATCCCTCTTGCTGCTCAGGCCCCCAACAAAATACAACGACTTTCTTCATCAATCGTGTCAAGGGTACTGCTATTTTGGAGAAGTCCTGTATGAATCTCCGGTAATAGCCTGCTAACACGAGGAAACTCCGAATCTCAGATGGAGACTTCGGAACCTCCCATCTCATCACAGCCTCCACTTTGGCCGGGTCGACCAAAATACCGTTCTGGTTGACAAGGTACCCCAGAAACTACACCTCGTGCAACCAGAACTCGCACTTGGAGAACTTGGCGTACAATATCTCCCTCCTCAGGGTATCCAACACCTCTCACAAGTGCTCCTCATGCTGCTCCTGCGTCTTGGAGTAAACCAAGATGTCATCAGTAAAGACTATTATAGACCGATCCAACATCGGTCTGAGTATGCGGTTCATGAGGTCCATGAAGGCGGCAGGGGCATTAGTAAGCCTAAAGGGCATCACCACGAACTCGTAGTGGCCATAGCGATTCCAGAAAGCAGTCTTCTGCACATCCTCATATCTGACTCGCATCTGGTGGTAGCCTGAACGCAAATTGATATTGGAAAACCAATATGGCCCCTATAGCTCGTCGAAGAGATCATCAATCCTCGGGAGTGGGTAACGGTTCTTCATTGTTACCTTGTTCAGCTCCCGGTAATCTATACATGTAACATCCAGACTTTCAGGTATATTATTGTGTGATTAATCTGAGATTTATGGAGTGACTCGGCGAGTTGTGAGTCCAACTCGTCGAGTAGAGTCGAGTGTCCACGTGGGATTAATGAATGGACTCGACGAGTCAGAGAGCCGAATCGCCGAGTAGGTGCTGGGCAGAGAAACCCTAATTTCACGGGGTCGGGGCCTATATAAGGGAACTTATAGCCCCATTTGCGCTTAACCAGTCACCCTACCTCCTTGAGAGAAACCCTAATCGTCCATTTGAGCTAGAGAGTGAGAAAGAGGATAATCTTGTGGATTTTAGTGCATTGTTGAAGGAGAAGTGGAGAGCATCAAAGCTTGGTTCAAGGGGAGGCTTTGGATCGAGAGGTTTTTCAGAGTTTTGCTTCAGTTAGAGGTAAAAAGATGCTAACTTGGTCATTTCCTTATGAAGATTTTGGTTTAGGGAGTTTCTAGGGCTTCTCCCATTCTTTTTGGTGTCATCGTGATCTTTAAGCATGATTGACGTTGAAACCTCAGATCTGAGTTGTAGGAGGCTTTGTGAGCCCAAATACCCGAACTTTATTGAGTTAGAGACAAGACCTTGAGCATGTAACCTTTGTTAGAACTTGTATTGGCATTATGGAGCAAGTATGTCATGCATGAACGTAAAGATCGAAGTTTTACGTAATAGTAGAGCCTTGGGAGGCTAGATCTAGAGTTTAGGGTAGTAGATCTGCCTTAAAACGTCTGAATGAGAAAACAGACTGAAGGCACTCGCCGAGTCCTTGGCCTGACTCGACGAGTCGATTAGGGTTTGTCCCGATGAGTTTGATCATGTGATAACTTGGCGAGTTGGGGGTCAACTCGACGAGCTGAGCTGGACTTTCTTGATACTTCTAAGGAAAAGAGGGGACTCGACGAGTTGCATGAGTGCACTCGACGAGTCGGGTCAAACAAGGACTGTTGACTCGAGTTTGACTTCTGTTGACTTTAAGGTTTGGTCAACATGAGTAATGGAGACCATGGAGAGGTAAAATGGTCTTTTACCCAATTCGAGAGTTAGAGAGAAAAGGATATCATGTGGTTACTTAGAGTTGAGAATCGAGTTTTAATTAGAGATATTTACCCTATGTGTTAGGCGGTGGCTAGTTCGAGATTCGAGTTCGAGGATATTTGCTTGCTTGTTCGCAAGGTGAGTCTTCTCACTATACTTTACCTAGAGTGGTATTTATGTGTAACCGGAGGGTCTTATGTGCTTACATTGAGTATTATGTTATCCTGCCTTATGTT
The DNA here is from genome assembly GCF_052849685.1 of Lactuca virosa. Lineage (NCBI taxonomy): Eukaryota > Viridiplantae > Streptophyta > Magnoliopsida > Asterales > Asteraceae > Lactuca > Lactuca virosa. The sequence goes on from NC_136433.1 coordinate 332,432,163, forward strand.
TTATGTTGTGCATTATGTCTTTGTGATTTATGCTATCCGGAGCTTTACAGACCGGACGAGAGGGTCCAACGAACCGTGGGACTGGAGGGTCCCACTGAGACATATTGACCGGAGGGTCTTGCGGTGATATAGCCTCGAGTGGCTCATGAGCTGTGTTTGTGGTATTTTGGGGAACTCACTAAGCTTCGTGCTTACCGTGTTATGTGTTATGTGTTTCAGGTTTTTCTTAGGATCGCGGGAGGGCATCGGCTAGATTGTACACACCAGAGAAAGAGTTATGTTTTGAGGGTCCTGGATTATTAATCAATCAATTATGGAGTTGTGTTTTTATAAATAAAATACATGAGATTTTTGTGATATGCGTTATGAGAATTATGCGGTTTTAAATGAAAATTTTATTTGAATATTTACGGTGTTACAAGTTGGTATCAGAGCCTTGGTTTGAGGGATTCGGATGCACCTTCGGGTAAGTCTGGACTCAAACTGAGTATTTGAGACAAGTTTTCAAAAAGAAAAGATTTTTCTATAACGAGTAAGAGTTTCAAAGAGAAAACGAGAAGCAGCAGTGTGTACAATCAGCCAGAGCCCGAACGGTGATTTCCCAAAGTACCCTTACTTATTTTTGTTATAAGTTATGATTGAGATATTGGTAATGCATGCTAGAAGGTAGGCTAGGTATTTCATATTTTAGGGCTAGAGATGCCTGATTTGTGATGCCTTAGCCTAGGAATTGTTGCTATCTGTGATGTGCTTTGAGTATGTGAGGATTAAGAGTATACAACAGAAATCTTTTAGAGAGAACTTTGAGTAGAGGAGTAATCTAGGAGATATACCTAGATGAGCAATTGAGGAGTCTATTGAGGGAGTAGTGAGATACATGTGAGAGGTAGGGTTGCTTGAGTTCAGTGATACCTTTTGAGTGTGAGTAGAGCAAGTGGAGTTGTAGCGTAGAGTGGTTTTGCGTGTTGGTGGAGATTATTCGATGCCCGAATGCTGCTTTCTTTGTGCTTTGTGGAACTCTTGATGATGGGAGTCAGCTATTAAGTGAATATGACGATATTCAGGAAGTAGATGGCTGGCATCATGAAGAGTTCTTCAGCAGCTGATGGCAGAGAAGTGTGAGAACCTAGGAAGAGCCTAGGGAGTGTCTGTAGTCATAAGAGTATGCTGATAGGAGGAGAGTATTTGCTGGGGTGGCGACCGAGTATGTCGGTATTGGTGATCGAGAATGGTTGAGTAGCTACTTACGAAATCTGGGACGATCCGTGTGGAAAGTATGGGTAGATGTGGCAGGTAGTATGGACCTGTACTCGAAACAGGGAGAATTCCAGAGGTTCTAAGTAGTAGATTGAGAAGAGATAACATGGTTCGAGTACCATGACTCGTGGTGGGTAAGTGCTTCTGATTTTACCAGTTATCCCGTTGTGATTGATTAGACTGAGATCAGATATGATAGAGTATGGGGCCAGAGAGCCATGTTGAACGAGTTTCAAGGGAGCATACCTTGAGAGGGAAATCGAGATAGTTTTCGAGAGATCTTTGAGATGCCAGTTGGAGTCGCAAGACTTAGGGAATGAGTAGAGATGGTGCTCTATGGAGGATTACAGTCTGATTTGAGCAATCGGCCGATAGTGGAGATGTCACTTTCGATGACCAGATTCATGCTATTTCCTTTTCCTGTGAGAAGCAGAAGAGCCATTGAGTTTTCAGTTTCTGAGTTTGAAGGTAAACCCTGTGGGGTAGCATTGGTTGCGATCTCTCACCAGAGTATCTGGGCAGTATGTCTGCCGCAAGGTAATATTATAGTATGAGAGGGTCATCAGTGGGGACTGAGATGGTCAAGGACAAGGATAAACCCTATTTGAGTATAGTAGGGCATATGTTAGCAGCAGTGTCGGGTGATCAAGAGAAGTATATTGGGGCGGTGGCTCTCATCGTCTATGATGGATATCGAGTGTGGGAGTAAGGTTTCTGCTATCATGATAATTCTCATGATGGGACATTGGTTGGGGAGTCGAAGACGAGGAATGTGATAGTTCGTTAATTTTTGGACTAAGAGTTATGACTTCTACGTGACAGTTGAGATGTCTGGTAGTGTGTTAGTATGAGATGGAATGACGTTGGGAGACTGGTCGAGGGATCATAACCGAGGTGCGTAATAGTGCATTATTTCCAGATTGAGAGTCAGGACTGTGTCGGGACAGTCGGAGTGTCTGGCGGTGTGTCGGTCTGAGGCATTCAAGATGACTAGAGGCAGTCATGTTGGGAAGTTTTCGAGGACTTTATCTGAGATTCGGGATGTTTGGAGTTGCTTTGTCCCCATCGGAAAGATCATCGAGTGTTCTGTGGTATATTCCAAGAGTAAGTGTAATGTACCTGGTGAGACAGTCTGTAGAATAGATGGTTGGTGTACCAAATGGTGATGGTTCGAGCCCTGAGTGGGGGAGAACCGGGTATTTTATTGAGAGTATCAGAGATTTGTTCAAGAGCGGTTACAAGACTGGATATAGCGACCTGTAGTGCGGATACATGAGACCAGGGTTATTGGTGATCGAGGCGAGGTGCGGAGCGAGATAATGCATGTTGTACGTGTTTAGGAAGGAAGGAGTGTCTCCACGGCAGGTGGCCGCTGGTCGGACACCTTATGGTGGTTAAGAATTCATCAGGGTTGTAATGGTAAATTCGAGGTGATCGGCTTGTAAGGATAGTTTCGATGGTTGAGAATTTCTGGTTCAATGTATGGGTTGTTATATGCACTTTGGGAAGGATAGAAGTTGATTGGGCAACCAACTTCGGGGTCGGTATGTGTATTCTTGCATGGGTTTTGAGCAATAGAGGAGGGAGTTTCGGATTGTCGTCAACGTGTTTTGAGTCATTGACTATTCCTCCGTGTTTCAATTGAGAGTTGGAATATTCTGAAGTTACAAGTTGTGTGAGAGGAAGATCAGTTGTGATATTATGAAAGGATGCATTGTTGTATCCGAATATGATGTCGGAAGTAGGAGATCAGTGGTTGAGGCAAGACATCGTGAGGTTCTGTAATGGTGTACCGAGGCATCCGAGTAGAATGCCCTGAATTTCGGATTACTTGGAGACTTGAGTTATGTGATGGCAAGCGGAGTATCAAGTGGCTATGGTTCCAGAGGGATCCCTTCAGCTAATTTTCATCAAACGGGAGTATCCAAGAATGTGAATTGCAGTGAGAAAAAGTGTTGGTCGCGACGATTGTCGTCAGGAGTGGTGATGCATAACCTGGGTGGGTGTGTGCACCTATCTATGTTGAGCCGTGGAGTATTCGATAGTGAAATCAGTGGGGTGATGACTCGAGGAGGAGATTATGGGGTGATAAGAGGGTGAGTGGATCCGAGTGGGAGTAATCACTTTGGATTATCAGAGGAAAACCATGAAGTGAACCCATGGCGAGTCAGTGAGAGAGAGTGTTGTGATACTGCGGGGAGCCGTAGTGTTCACCAGTCTGCGAGAGAGTTTTGTGATACTGCGGGGAGCCTTAGTGTTCACCAGTCTACGAGAGAGTGTTGTGATACTGCGGGGAGTCGTAGTGTTCACCAGTCAGTGGGAGAGTGTCGTAGGCCTACGGGGAGCCGTAGCCTTCACAGGTAGTGAGAGGGAATTTTATGATTCTAAGGGGGGGGTCGTATTATTCGCTAGTCAGATCATGGCGCAGAAGAGTTTTTAGGCTTGGGTAGCCTTATTCTTTGAGTTTCGGGAACCTGGTGGTCGGAGTAGGGGCGAGACAGGGGTCTCCATATTTGTCGGGAATCGTTATATTCTGAGTTAATTTGTGGTTATCGAAATCGAAAGATATGGAGAAGTGATGTACGCGTGCCATTGGGACGAGTGGTTCCAATTCTGTGAGCCTAGCACCTCAAGTGTGATGCCTCAAATGTCTCACACAACACCAAATGCACTTCGAATAACTTAGAGAGAAATGAAGAACACTTAGAAATCGGCTAGCCCTCACTTGTATATCTTAGTGGCCGATTTTGGTGAAGAACATGAAGCTTATATAGTGTGTTATAATTAGGGTTACACCATATAAATCCTAATTCTCATGACTTTCATTTCCATGACCCATGGGTTCTATAAACACCATGGAGCATCCATGGAGCATCCTATGGGTTTTAGCCCAACTTTATAATCCATGAAGCATTAGCCCACTATATAAGTATGGATGATTTACACAATCAACCAATATATTTAATTAGTCTCCTTTTGATCACTTAATTAATTCCAAATTAATTCTTGATCAATACTAATTAAATAATATTATTAATATATTAGAACTTATAATATATTAATAAACCTTGAGTGTTATTTCTCTCATTTTAGTCCATCCAAATGCATGCTGCCATGCAACCCAAATGGACCATGCCAAACCAGGTCAAGTACATACCAGAAATAGTTATGGAGTTAGACACCTTATCCAACAGTCTCCCACTTGGATGAGTCTAATAACTATAACTGCAAGTATGTCTTCAGGAACTAATTAGCAATCGTAGCTCTTTCAAGGTCTCTCCGAAATGAGATGATGATGATACGCCATTTAAGATAAGTGATCATATAATCCTCTGTTCTAGATATCAGCCGGACAAATACATGGAACAATGTCTTACTTATTGTCCAGCAGTTCGTTTCCCGATTTCCGATTTCTTTGAAAAAGAACTTAATCGAACACATCAATTTAGTTCTGATCGGGCCTGGTACATAGGTCAAAACAAAATCATCGAGGGGCCCAGATATCGCTTCTAATCCAAGAAGGAACAAATAAACTTCGACTCATATGCTTGTTATACTACTTGTTGAATCATACACAAAGGCACGTTTTATAACATCGAGTTACCAATGCGTTTTCATACAATCAATGTATAACCAACTCATAGGCAACAAGTCATATCTCTAGGTTTGAAGACTTATATGATATTACCGTCTCACAATCACTCGAGATAAATTCCATGAAGTGATACCCGTGAGCGTGGGTTGAATCCAATACTCAGAACTTATGAGCACTCATGAAGTGTTGTAGCATCTCTTGCTATGTCTAACCACATAGCCCTCTACAAGCCAACCTCGTGACAGTCTTAATTCATATCTACTTCCGACATATGACCGACTGTGGAGAATTTGAATAATATGATATACCATAACATAATTATTCTAGAAGTCAAAACATGCAAAATGAAATAATAGTAAACGATTGACAAAAGATAGCAACACTTTACTCATAAATAACAACTTTTATTTATCATCGAATGTCAATTACACTTTACAAATTTCAAAGCTATCTAATTTTCCAAACTAATATCATCCTTTAGCCCTATGCGCCTTGCATGCTGAAGATGCTTAACCCTACCCAGTCCCTTCGTGAGGGGATCTGCTGGGTTCTCATCCGATGATACCCTCTTTGCCACGAGGATTCCTTCTTCTATTCGATGTCTTATCAAATGGTATTTTCTGTCGATGTGTCTGGATCTTCCATGATCCCCTGGTTCCTTGGCTAAGCCAACAACACTTTCACTATCACAGAAAATCTCCATAGGCTCATTTATAGCTGGTACAACTCCAAGGTCTCCAATGAAGTTCTTTAGCCATATAGTCTCCTTTGCTGCCTCGCTTGCTGCTATATACTCTGATTCGCAAGTTGAATCAGCCACTGTCTCTTGCTTGGAACTTTTCCAAGTAATTGCTCCTCCGTTTAAGGTAAAGACCCAGCCTGACTGAGATCGGAAATTATCCCTATCAGTATGGAAGCTAGCATCACTATACCCTACTACTCTCAAGTCATCACTCCCACCGAGGGTAAGGACCCAGTCCTTAGTCCTCCGCAGGTACTTGAGAATGTTCTTTACCGCACTCCAGTGAGCCTTGCCAGGGTTCCCCTGATATCTGCTGACCATGCTCAAGGCAAAGGCCACATCAGGACGAGTACAAGTCATAACATATATGATCGAGCCTACAGCGGAAGCATTAGGTACTCGACTCATTTATGCTATCTCAGCTTCTATACTCGGGCTTTGAGTCTTACTCAATCTGGCGTTACTCTGGATAGGTAACTCTCTTTTCTTGGAATTCTGCATGCTGAATCTATTCAGCACCTTATCCAAGTAGGTACTCTGACTAAGTCCAATTAGTCTTTTACTCCGGTCTCTCAGAATCCTTATCCCCAATTTATAGGCAGCTTCTCCAAGGTCCTTCATAGCGAAACACTTCCCAAGCCAGGACTTTACTTCCTGTAGTGTTTGGATGTCATTTCCTATGAGTAGTATGTCATCCACATACAATACCAAAAAGCTAACTATACTCCCACTAGCCTTGACATAGACACAAGATTCATCTTCGCTCCTCGAAAAGCCGAACTCTTTGACTTTCTCATCGAAACAAAGATTCCATCTGCGAGGTGCCTGTTTCAATCCATAGATGGATTTCTCGAGCTTACACATTCTATTAGGGTAATCTGTACTGACAAAACCCTCTGTCTGACTCATGTAAACATCCTCAGCCAATTTTCCATTAAGGAAAGCGGTTTTGACATCCATTTGCATATTTCATTGTCATGAAATGTAGAAATGGCTAACATAACCCTAATAGACTTAATCTTGGCTACTGGTGAAAAGGTCTCATCATAATCAACTCCCGAAGTTTGAGAAAAGCCCTTTGCAACCAGTCGTGCCTTATAAGTGTGTACATTACCATCCATGTCGGTCTTCTTCTTGAAGATCCATTTGCACCCAACTGTCTTGCAACCTGGTACATTGTCAACTAAGTTCCAAACTTGATTGTCATACATGGATTGTATCTCGCTGTCCATTGCCTCTTTCCATTTAGCAGACTCGGGGCTTGCCATGGCTTCCGCGTAGTTGTTAGGTTCATCCAGACTTACCAGTGTCACATCACTGATAAGTGTATCACCTTCCGCAGTAATATGGAAACCATAGTAATGCTCAGGTGCATTCCTAACCCTTGTGGAACGCCTCAGAGGTACAGACTCGTCAATTGGATCAACAGGAGTTTCCTCCACAGGTTGACTGCTAGGGTTTGAGGTTCCTTCACCACTTGACTCTTGAATTTCTTCAAGGTCAATTTTCCTCCCACTGTTTCCTTGGCTTATGAATTCTCTCTTTCGAAAGACTCCTCTCCTTGCTACAATGACCACATTATCATTGGGTCTGTACAAGAGGTAACCAAAGTATCTCTGTGGGTAGCCGACGAAAATACACCTCTCACTTCGAGGTTCGAGCTTATCGTGAGACTCGCACCTCACAAAAGCCTCGCAACCCCAAATCTTGATGTGGTCCAGATTGGGAACTTTTCCAGTCCACATCTCATGAGGTGTTTTGGCAACCTTTTTTGTAGGGACTAGATTAAGGATATGGACGACAGTCTCTAAGGCATACCCCCAAAATGAGATTGGTAGCGAAGCTCGACTCATCATGGAACGAACCATATCCAACAAGGTTCGATTGTGCCTCTCAGCCACACCATTAAGCTGCGGTGTCCTGGGAGGTGTCAATTGTGAGACAATCCCACATTCCTTAAGATAGTCAAGGAACTCTGTACTAAGATACTCAGAACCACGATCAGATCGAAGCATCTTAATGTTCCTGCCCAATTGATTCTCGACTTCCTTTTTAAACTCTTTAAACCTTTCAAAAGTCTCTGACTTGTGCTTGATTAAATAGATATAGCCATATCTACTATAATCATCAGTAAAAGTCACATAATAACTATTAGCATCCCTTGTGGCTGTCTTGAAGGGTCCACCCACATCTGTGTGAACTAGATCCAACAAACCTTCACCCCTAGGACAAGAACCAGTGAAGGGTGATTTTCTCATCTTTCCAAGTAAGCACGATTCACAACTATCATCTGACTTTAGGTCAAACGACTCCAAGACTCCATCCTTTTGGAGTTGGCCTATGCGTTTCTTGCTTACATGTCCAAGACGACAATTCCATAATGATGCTTTATTCAAGTTATTAGAAGAATCAATACACAACACATTATTTCCTAAGTTATCTACAACCGACACAACTTCATACACACCATCACAAGGTAATGCTTTAAAATAAATAACATTATTAAAGAAAGCATTAATACTACCACATTTATTATCAAATGAAAAGGTAAAACCTTGTTTGTACAAAGCATGAAAGGAAATAATATATCTTGCCATTTCAGGCGAGTAATAACATTTATTCAAATCTAATGTAAACCCACTACTTAGCAACAAAGAATAAACTCCAATCTTGGTGAAAGGTGAAGCTTTCCTATTCCCCATGATCAAGTTTATCTACCCATGCTCCACATCCTCACTTCTTCTTAGTCCCTGCAAATCAGAACAAATATGAATACCACAACCGGTATCAAGGACCCAAGAATTAGAACGGGGTGAGTTATTAGACAATATAGTGTAAATACCTGCATGGTTGGGTTTTACTTTCCCATCCTTCACATCTTGCTGGTACTTTAGGCAGTTCCGCTTCCAATGCGACTTTTCATGGAAATAGAAGCATTCAGCCTCTTTTGGGTCATAAGAAGGAGTGACGAAACCTTTCTTGGTTCCACTTGAAGAGGAGCCATCAAGGGACTTTCCCTTGGTACCCTTCGAAGGGTTCTTCCTCTTCTTCCCTTTACCTTTCCGATTGCCAAGACAGGGGCGGATTTTGGAGTAGGAGTGGTAACAACCGATTTACCCTCAAGGCCACTTTCGGCGGTCTTCAAGAGCCTTGAAGCTTGCTGAGGGTAACTTCCTCCTTGTTCATGTGGTATGTCATGCAGAATTGATCATAACACGATGGTAAGGAGTGCAAAATGATATCTATTGCCAACTCCTCGGGGAAGTTCACATTCAGTTTCAGCAAACGGTCCACATACCTTTGCATTTTCTGCATGTGGCCCGTGATGGGTTCACCATCCTTCATCCGGGTTGTTATCATGGAGGAGATTATTTCATACCGCTCTTGACAAGCACTCTGATGGTATCTTTCCATCATGTCTTGGTGCATCTCAAAAGGGTAATAGTCCTCATAGGACTTCTGGAGTTCAGCTGTCATTGTGGCCATCATGATGCATGCCACTTTGGTGGCATCTCTCTCATGAGTCCTAAAGTTAGCGATCTCATGGGGAGTAGCAGTTGACTCATCAATTTCCTTTAGGTCCTTATCGAGGACATATGCCTTGTCCTCATAGCGAGTGACCATCCTGATGTTCCGGATCCAATCCATAAAGTTGGAATCATCAAAGACGACTCTCCCACAAAGGTTCATGAGAGAGAAGGACCCGATAGGGTTTGAACCAGAAGCAGCGTTGTTGGAAGACATCTGAAAAGAAGAAAAGACAAGTTTTAATTAGATATAAAGATAGTAATTAATAAAACACCCAAATGTAATATTAAGGCTAGGACCCAACACAATATATTATAACTTAGAAGAGGGATGCCGTAATCTAAGCTATAACATATTTGAAGGTAGGTGAATGACGCTTCACCAATTTCCACCATAAAGCGAAATAAACTTTTAGGTTTTAATTGGTTTTGAAACTCCTACATTCTTTTGAGATTCATTGAACTTTTCAATGGCATGTTTCAATCTCGAGTGTGCCCTTCAGGTTTTGTGACTAGGATGCCAAGGATCACAAAACAAGGTGTGAAGTAACCGTGCAAATTACTTGGTACCCTTAATGTTTTTCACTCAATCGATGTGTCGGTTAACCACACGCGCTCCACTGACCTATGAAAAACCTTAAGTCACATTTTGCCTACCTTGTTAAGTCCAGGTTAGTGTGCCGGTTAACCACACACATTCCACTAACGACTTTAGCAAAGTGCAAAGCGTAATTTCAGGGATTAGCGCCTTATTCACATTTTCCTAAAGTAACTAAGATTGGGAATTTATAAAAACATTTAGTTACTTTACATTCATCATACTTTTAATGAGAATTTCAAGTCCTTGTCCTACCCGTTCGGCTAACGACCCTCCACCGATCAAGGAAGCGGTGGGTGAGAGTGCACACCCATTAAGCTGCCATTTTATAGGCAACAACCTTATACACCCCCTTATAGACCGGCTTCGTGAATGAGGCCTACTAATGGTAAAACGACTTGTTCTTATACATATACATACATATATATATATATATATATATATATATATATATATATATATATATATATATATATATATATATATACTATTAAACTTATAATACTATAAAGTATAAGGGTTGAATTTTAACTTTTAAAATTCTAAGGGTTGGAACTGAAGTTTTTAAAGAGGCTTTACATGTTCCAAAACTTGAGGGCAAGTTTTGTAACTTTCAAAACTTTTCATCTTTCATAACTTATGAGTTAAGGTTTATTAAAATGAGAGACTTTTCATTTTGTGTAACCTATGTGTTTCTTTTATGGACTTTAAAAGAATGACTTTTGGTAATCCATAACTTGAGGACAAATTATGGATTCCATTAAAACACATAATGATCAAGAGTTAAACTAACAAGCAAGTTACAAATAATTCCTATGATCTTCTAAACCCATAAGTTCATGAACATGCATATCAACATTTTCAAGAATCATAAATAAACCATATAAAACTTGAAATTTTGATAATAGCTATTGAAAATGGATTAGCATAACCATTACACCATCTAAAACAAGTTTTATAACACCAATACAATTTAGGGTAATGTTTGTAGTCCATTTCCAGCAGCAAAACTCAAAAATCTGCATTTAGGGGCTCCTACTCGTCGAGTGCATGAACCTACTCAACGAGTAGGATGAATTTACTCATGGACTCGTCGAGTCCCCCCATGGACTCGGCGATTTCATGTTGCAGAATGCAGAAAACTTGAGTTTTTTCAACAATTTGCATCAAGTATCAAGTAAACAAGCCTAGGCTTTGATACCACTGTAGGGTTTTGAGCATTCTAACACTCCTAAGGTGTACATGCAACCCTAGAAACCTTGGATCTATGTTTTACTATGATACATGAAAATTTGATTTCCAAGGTTTATATCCTATCTAGCATACATGGGGAACTTTTAAACATAAAAGTAAGCAAGAAAACATACCTTGTAGTAGTTTGGATTCCTTGAAAACCTTGTGAGCCTAGCACCTCAAGTGTGATGCCTCAAATGTCTCACACAACACCAAATGCACTTGGAATAACTTAGGGAGAAATGAAGAACACTTAGAAATCGGCTAGCCCTCACTTGTATATCTTAGTGGCCGATTTTGGTGAAGAACATGAAGCTTATATAGTGTGTTACAATTAGGGTTACACCATGTAAACCCTAATTGTCATGACTTTTCATTTCCATGACCCCATGGGTTCTATAAACACCATGGAGCATCGTATGGGTTTTAGCCAAACTTGATAATCCATGAAGCATTAGCCCACTATATAAGTATGGATGATTTACACAATCAACTCATATATTTAATTAGTCTCCATTTGATCACTTAAGTAATTCCAAATTAATTCTTGATCAATACTAATTAAATAATATTATTAATATATTAGAACTTATAATATATTAATAAACCTTAAGTGTTATTTCTCTCATTTTAGTCTATCCAAATGCATGATGTCATGCAACCCAAATGGACCATGCCAAACCGGGTGAAGTACATACCAGAAATAGTTATGGACTTAGACACCTAATTTGCGCCTCATCATTTGCGCCTCACCAGTCACCCTACCTCCTTGAGAGAAACCCTAATCGTCCATTTGAGCTAGAGAGTGAGAAAGAGGCTAATCTTGTGGGTTTTAGTGCATTGTTGAAGGAGAAGTGGAGAGCATCAAAGCTTGGTTCAAGGGGAGGCTTTGGATCCAGAGGTCTGTCAGAGTTTTGTTTCAGTTGGAGGTAAAAAGATGCTAAGTTGGTCATTTCCTTATGAAGATTTTGGTTTAGGGAGTTTCTAGGGCTTCTCCCATTCTTTTTGGTGTCATTGTGATCTTTGAGCATGATTGAGGTTGAAACCTCAGATCTGATTTGTAGGAGGCTTTGTGAGCCCAAAGACCCGAACTTTATTGACTTAGAGACAAGTCCTTGAGCATGTAACCTTTGTTAGAACTTGTATTGGCATTATGGAGCAAGTATGCCATGCATGAACGTAAAGATCGAAGCTTTACGTGACAGTCGAGCCTTGGGAGGCTAGATCTAGAGTTTAGGGTAGTAGATCTGCCTTAAAACGTCTGAATGAGAAAACAGACTGAAGGGACTCGTCGAGTCCATGGCCTGAATCGACGAGTCGGTTAGGGTTTGTCTCCATGAGTTTGATCATGCGATAACTCAGCGAGTTGGGGGTAAACTCGACGAGTAGAGCTGGACTTTCTTGAGACTTTTGAGGAAAAGAGGGGACTCGACGAGTTGCATTAGTGCACTCGACGAGTCGGGTCAAACAAGGACTGCTGACTCGAGTTTGACTTTTGTTGACTTTAGGGTTTGGTCAACATGAGTAATGGAGACCATGGAGGGGTAAAATGGTCCTTTACCCAATTCGAGAGTTAGAGAGAAAAGGATATCATGTGGTTACTTAGAGTCGAGAATCGAGTATTAACTAGAGATATTTACCCTATGTGTTAGGTGGTGGCTAGTTCAAGATTCGAGTTCGAGGATATTTGCTTGCTTGTTCGCAAGGTGAGTCTTCTCACTATACTTTACCTAGAGTGTTATTTATGTGTGACCGGAGGGTCTTATGTGTTTACATTGAGTATTATGTCATCCTGCCTTATGTTTTATGTTGTGCATTATGTATTTGTGATTTATGCTATGCGGAGCTTTACATACCGGACCAGAGGGTCCAACGAACCGTGGGACTGGACGGTCCCACTGAGACACATTGACCGGAGGGTCTTGCGGTGATATAGCCTCGAGTGGCTAATGAGCTGTGTGTGTGGTATTTTGGGGAACTCACTAAGCTTCGTGCTTACAGTGTTATGTGTTATGTGTTTCAGGTTTTTCTCAGGATCGTGGGAGGGCATCGACTAGATTGTACACACCAGAGAAAGAGTTTTGTTTTGAGGGTCCTGGATTATTAATCAATCAATTATGGATTTGTGTTTTTATAAATAAAACACATGAGATTTTTGTGATATGCGTTATGAGAATTATGCGATTTTAAATGAAAATTTTATTTGAAAATTTACGGTGTTACAATACACATCTGATGCGACCCGTCCTTCTTCTTCACAAACAGGATCAGGGCTCCCCAAGGCAAACTGCTCAGCCTAATGAATCCCTTGTCTAAGAGCTCCTGCAGCTGTGTAGACAACTCCTGCATCTCGGGAGGAGCCAACCGATATGGTGCCCTGGCTATCAGAGCCGCACCAGGGACTAGGTCGATCCTGAACTCCACCTGTCTCTCCGGATGCATCCCAGGAAAATCCTTTGGGAATACGTCTAAGTAGTCTCGCACCACTGGCACATCCCTCATGGTTATCTCACACGCCTCTTGGGTATCCATTACATAGGCGACATAACCTGCGCAACCCTTGCTGCCGAACAAAAAGTTGGTCCATGCTGCGGCCTCTCGCCCTGAATCACCAGCTCTCCCCCACTTGGGGTTCTGACACGTACCAACTGTTGCGCACAATCGATCACCGCCCCATTAGGGCTCATCCAATCCATGCCGATGATAACCTTGTTCTCACATAACGGGATGGGAACCCAATCCACAAGGTAACGCTCGTCACATAACCTCAAAATGCAATCTATGAAAACCTTTGATGCCCGGACAGATCGGTCGTCAACAATCTCGACCTGTAAGGGACAATCCAACATCCCCAAAGACTCAGAAAACCTCTTGCTAAGTGCAAGTGACACAAATGATCGGGTAGCCCCCGAGTCGAATAACACCTATTTTGAGATACCGTTCAAATGGAACGATCCTAAGGATAACACATAGAACATACAACATAAATATCATAAATGACATGTAATAAGAGTTAGGGAGAAGAAAACATACCAGTTGCCACATCCGGTGCGGCACGCGCCTCCTCGGCGGTTAGCTGGAAGGCTCGGCTACTCACCACTGGAGCATCTGTCTTGCCCTGTCGGCCATCCGTGATCCGCAGTGTCGCTGGAGCCGGCGCCGCCACTAGCGCTGCTGATGTCAATCTCGGGCAGTTGGCCTTTTTATGGCCCTTCTAGTTGCAATGTAAGCAAATCAGGTCTGATGTCTGAAGGGTGGGGGCAGGGGAAGTACAATCCGTGCCAAAATGCCCAAGCTTGCTGCACTTATAGCAGCCTGATGACCCTATTCTACAAACTCCCTCATGCGTCTTGCCGCATTTCCCACAGCGGCTCCGGCCGTGTTGGCCCTTCGACCTAGTGTCGGATCCCTTCGGTTTATCCCCGAAATCCCAGTCACCTACCCAACCTTCGCCTTCCTCTTCTGGATGTGCTCTATATCAATCTACCGCTCTCTCGCCCTGGCCATCATGTCCTCCAAATTTCGGGCATATTGAGTAGCTAACATGTTTCCGGATTTCAACTCTCAACATATCATAGTACCGGGTCTTCCGCATCTCCTCATCACCTACGTACTGAGGTACCAGTAAGGCCCTCTCCCTAAACTTGGCGGTGATTTCTACAACCGACTCCGTCGTCTGTCTCATATCAAGAAACTCCCTGGCCAGCTGCTGAGTCTCCACAGCTGGCGCAAACTCAGCCCTAAACCTGGTCACAAAGTCCGACCAAGTCATAGCCTCAATGGCTGGGGCTCCCAACATGTCACTAACCGCCTCCCACCAGTCTCTAGCTTTGTGTCTCAAACATCCTGCAGCATAACAGACCTTCGACCCCTCAGGGCTGAAGCTCGTCAACTGTGCAGACTCAATGTCTGCAATCCATATCCTGGCCACAATGGGGTCCTTAGCCCCGTGAAAGTCGGGCGCACCACATCCCCTGAAATCCTTGAAGGAGAGTGTGCGCCTCCCTGACTGGCCAGATGCCATGTCACTCCTGAACGCCCTGAGACGCTCCTCCATCAGCTCGATGATCCCTTCCTTGATCGACCTGAAAATCATCGGGGTCGCCTCAAGGATGCCTCTCGTAATCTCGGACGCGATGAACTCGCGTAATCTATCATCAACCGGCTTGGAACCTGCACCCGAACCTGAACCTGACCCAGACCCTGAACCTCCCGCTCCGTGACGTGTCACCATCATTCTGAAACAAAACACATAATCATCGGGGTCATATATAACCTTGAGAGGTCTCACACACTCTACAAGTTCCTTTGTTCCATCGCGGCCCTCTTTGACTTAAGTACGGATCCTCTGCTTTCAGTAGTATGGGCCCATACTACCTTCCATATCTATCTGTACTTTCCTCAAGGATTTCCTTGACTTCACCAAGTCCCTTTCACTACTACTGTTCGCTGTTCTAATCTCATCCTAGGCTTACCCTAGTGTAACCTCCAACCCACTCTCCGCCATCAGCTGCATAAGAAGTTCCTGCTACCTCTCCCCAACTAGCCTGCGAATACTATTACATATTACTAAGACCAGATAATTCTTCGAATGAGAGGTCTCTCCCTACAACGGTTAGGCTCAGACGAGAGCTGGGAAATAGGGCTAAACCTAACCTTCTGAAATTATTTCATCCTCGTAATATGTAACTTAACATATTCGTTTACTAGTTAGTTAAAGATAAACATGACTCCTAAAAGCACAAATCAAGCAGCATTCGGGCATTGAGTAACCCAAACCAAGCATATCCCATTCAGGCCATCATATCACTGACTAATCAATTCAATCATGTAATTCCATAAGCACATATAGCAGGCACATCATGCATCTTCCTAGATCCTCATCCCGAATCTAGCATGCAGTTCTCATACTCACACAATAGGCATACAAGGCATCCTTCCTAGATCCTTATCCCTAATCTAGCATATAGTTCTCATAATCATATCATATATCATAACAAACATGTATGGGTGTCTTGGGGAAAACTTACTTGAGCTCGGCCGATTGCACGCATCACACACCTTGTTCTTTCTCAAAACTCTTTTATTTTAATTTTTAGAAAATTATTTTCTTGTAAAAATCTTTCAAACCCTCGATTTGGGTCCAGACACCGCCGAAGGTGTGTCCGAATCCCTCAAACCAAGGCTCTGATACCAACTTGTAACATCCAAAATTTAAGACCAAAAATTTCATTTTCGATTTAACAATTCATAAAACAAATTATGGAAAACATCATCGAGTTATCTCATTTCATAGAAACCATAGATCATGTGTCTCAAAAGCATGTCATAAGATAATAATAATGTCAGAGTACGAATCCCAAGAATCTCATATACAGAAAATCGTGTGTGTAATGCACTGCTACCGTACCGGCTACTTTCCCTTTGAAGAAGATGGACCTGAAACAAAACTGAAAACTGTAAGCACAAAGCACAGTGAGTTCCCCCATCGTACCACATACCATATAATAAACATATTGTCTAACATATCCGGGTACTGGACTACCCCTTCGGTATCTTTCAATCGGTAACTGCCTAACATATCAGGGTGCTGACCTACCCCTTCGCTCTCTTTCAACCGGTAACTAGCCTAGCATATCAGGGTGCTGGCCTGCCCCTTCGGTCCTGTCGACCGGTACCTCGCCTAGCATATCATGGTGCTGGCCTACGCCTTCGGTCCTTTCGACCGGTATCAGAGACTATTTCACCCCTACTTCTACCACATAACATCCTAGTACAAAAACACATAAGTCATATACTGCCTAGCTTATCAGGGTGCTGGCATACCCCTTTGGCCCTTTCGACCGGTACTAGGGCCTATCATACCGTTCCTACCACTATCACATATTATCATAACATACTAGCACATAAAGCATGATAGATAGTGACATACCAGATTATTATCACAAAGACAATCATCTATACTATAGCTCTTACTAGTGGGCCGACATTGGTGCCTTCAACCCGCTTTTACTGTGAGTTACTTTTTTAAATACTAGCTTTTATTTTAACCCACTTCTACTATGAGTTAATTTTTTAAATACTAGCTTTTATTTTAAGGTGGCCATGAAGTGGTGGAGCTTCACCATGGCGTGTCCATAGGCTCCATGGTGTGGCAGGTGTTTTTAGAGAGAAACAATAATCTTTCTGCATTGGGCCCTATTTAAAGAACATTAAGGCTAGGGTTTCATAATCATTTAGCCTCCATCACCCTCTCAAGATCAGAAACCCTAACCCTAGCCTCCATTACTATTGTGAACTCATTCATGGTGTTTTAGATGATCTTTGAAGGCGAAGGAAGCCCTTGGTATGGTAGTATACCTTGCAAGCAACCTTTTCATCAGCTAGCACATCGTCTGGACCTTGGTGAGTGTCCATGATCCACATTTTTCCTTGCTAGTTGCTAGATCTTTAGATTTTTTCCCTTTTCTTCATGTTTTGATGGGATTGAGTGGTGAGATCTCATAAAATTTGCAACTTTATGAATCTCCAAGCCATTTGGAGTAATTGGTGCTTTGTATCTAGATTAAAAATGAGTTTTGGTATCATGCTTGGATTTTTGGCCATTAACCCTCATTTTGACCTAATAGGAGTTCAAAACATGCATTAGACATGAATGTCTAAAAAGTGTGGATTTTTAAATTGTTAAGGTGCTAGAAATCTTTTCGGAAATGTTGGACAAGAGGTCTTCAAGATTAAGTGCTTATTGATTAAGCCAAGTTGTGTTTTGCCCTTTTTGGACCAAGGAGTTGAGATCCTTATCTCTTAGAGGGTATAAAGGGATAAAGTTGAAAACATTATCCATTTAGACCATAGAATGGACCAAATCTGTATTGGATTAGGTGTCTAAGCCCATAACTATTTTTGGTATGTACTTAATTTGATTATGAGCATGATCCTTTTGGGTTGCCTTCACTCATGCAACTTGATAGGATGACAAGAGGAGAGGGAGTAGGATTTATTATATGAATAATAAATTGGTACTCAAAATGGTTTTATTAATATATTACAAGATTAATATATTATTTGGAAATCATATTATTAATTAGTAATTAATCAGAAATAAATCTAGTATTAACTTTGGGATTAAAGGAACTAATTAATAATTGAGGGGATGTTGTGAAAATCATTGATAGTTGCATAATTGGGCTGATGGACTCCATAGAGTGGAGTGGACGGAATTTATGGGGAAGCCCATAAGATTTCGTCCAAGGGCTCTAAGGAAGGAGTCCATGGGCTGCTTGTTGCCTAAGCAAGGTATTAGGGTTTCCACCTAAAAACCCTAGCAACCACAACTATATAAAGACCCTCATACATGATGAAATCGCCCCTAAGTTCTTATGAAACCCTAAGGTGGCGAAATCCTTCTCTCCCAAGTCATCCTCCTTGCATTGAGTGTTTGTAACTCCATTAGAGGTGCAACAGTTGGGGCACTAAGCTTTCAAAGGTCAAGGAGTTCTTGTTATTGCTACATAACAAGTGAGGTAATGTTCCAAACCCTATTTTACATATAAATTTCGAAATTGGTATGCTAGTCATTAGGGTTTATGCTTTGGATGATTATTTGCATGTATAACTTGAGAAAAACCAAGATCCAAAGCATTAGGGTTGCATGTACACCATATGAATGTTGTTGTGCTCAAAACCCATCAATCTGTTCTTTGGAGCCTTTAGAATCGAAGAAAACGACTTAACCCACTAAGATGTTACGAAATCGGTGCCCACGACGTGACCTTAGGTCGCCACAGTGTGGCGAATGGGCTATGGCTCATCTGTTTTGTCGTTTCGCAGCAACGATGTGGCCAAGAATGGCCACAGCATGACGACCAGCTGGAGGTTGACTTTTGACTTTTGACTTTTGACCATTGACTTTTGACTTTTGGAGTATTTTGAGTATGTAGATTGAGGCTTTGTCTTTGTTTGTGGTATAGGTGATCGGTAGAGTCAGTGTTAGAGCAGTGATCAATTCAGCTCTATTTCAGATTATGAGGTGAGTTTTCCTCATTGTAATTGTGGGTCGAAGGCATCAATACCGACCCACTATGTTGTGTTATGTATTTTGGTATATAAGTTCTTGATATGCTATAGCGAACTGTTAGATTGGCAGATCTACATAATTACCTGTGCTTGCTGGTTATAAATTTATGTTTATCTGTTGCATATGTCAACATATTGTGGTTGGGTTGAGGCAATTATGCTTGTGCTGAAGGCCAAGATACCCAGGGCGGTGCAGATAGGTCGTAGGGCCATAGAGCGGTCTAGATAGGCTATAGGACTTGCAAGGCGGTCCAGTCAGGCTGAAGGCTCCTATATGCATGGGGTCATCTGTTTGGTTAAGTGCGATATTTGGAAGTCGATAATCATGAAAAATATAACATAAAAAATTGTAGATGTGCAAAATAAGTGAACGCAGTTGAGTTTATTTTCATCTAAAACGACGACATATGATTCTTGCATCTAAGGTTATATGTCTTACAGCCTCATACTCACGTTTTCATATATATATATATATATATATATATATATATATATATATATATATATACACTAGCCGTCTACCCGCACAATGCGTCGGGCGACGAATATTTTATTTCGCAAATCTGTAACGCATGGTTCCTGGTACGCATTTAATTATAATTTTTTCATTTTTGCAGAGCAACTCGACGAGTTGGGAGCCCCAAACTCGTCGAGTAGAGACCATAAGTGACGCAGGTTTTAAGTAACCTACTCGACGCGTTGAGAGCCCTCAACTCGACGAGTAGGGCTGCCATAATGAAACCCTAATTTCAGGGTTTTGCACCCTATTTAAGCATCCCGATCCCCACTTGCTGGCCTCATTTCCAGCCTCCAAGTTCTAAACCCTAGATCTCGAAACCCTAATGCATTTGTGAGCTTGTGAGCCATTTTTAGTGAAACTTTGTGTGTTTTGAAGCTTGTGAAGGAAGGAAAAGCTTAGGGATTCAAGAAGAAGCTAGTAGATCCAGAGACTCCATTTCTTCCTCATTATTTTCTAGTAAGCAAGTCTCAAACTTGCTTAGTAACTTCTTAGATCTCTTTATTATCATTTTTTTGGGTTTTTGGTCCAAGAAGCTTGATCTTTGGGATATAGACATCCCAAGTGAGTGAACCATCAGATCTGGAATCATGGAGGGCTTTCATGGCATAAAGGTGCAAACTTTATGACCATTGAATCCCCATGCAAGCTATAGGATGTCATTTTGGTTCTTTTAAGCTCCAAAAGGCCATGCATGGAGAGAAAGGTGGAAGCTTTATGTATTTATGTAGTGTTTTGGGTCCAGATCTCAGTTTATATGCCTTAGTTTAGAGTTTTGATGGCTTTAGAATCAAGATCTAGTTCCTAAAGAGCTAGGGTTTGAGCTAAACCCGTTAAGTGAGGGTATTAACGGGTAAAGTTGAAAACTTTACCCTTAAAAGGACATTTTCAGTGTATATGAGAAGTATGAAGCTTGGATCTGAAGAATAGGAGCTTAATCCATTAAGATGGCTTATCAGACTGAAGAACTCGTCGAGTCCATAGAGGAACTCGAGGAGTTAGGTCGAAATGCCCCAACCCCGTAAAAGGAAAAACTCGACGAGTTCAAGACAGACTCGACGAGTGGAACTGGAAAGTCTCAATACTAATGACAGGGGAAAACTCGACGAGTTCGTGAGGAACTCGACGAGTTGGATCGCGATTTCAGGGTTTGTGATTTATAGAACTCGGCGAGTTGATGGGTCAACTCGGCGAGTTGAGTCAACCTAGAACATTGACTTTGACCAGAATGTTGAGTTTGACAAGGGGTAAAATGATCATTTTACCCTAAGAAGGATTATTGGATTTTGACTAAGTGTTATTGTGATAATGATAGCCGGTGAGTCGTTGGAGCAGCCGTTAGAGATTCCTCATGCGAGATTTCATAGTTAGCTTTGCGAGGTGAGTTTCCTCCTGGTTGAACGGGTCGAAGGCACCAAGGTCGACCCGTATATGCTTTGATTAGTAGCTGAGTGTGGGCGATACTCGTATCTCATAGATAGCCGAGTGTGGGCGGGGCCTGTATCTCATAGCAGTATTTGAGTATGGTTATAGAATTGATTGATAGATTTGATTATACTTGTTGTCTGTGTGATACTTGTATGTATGTTTAGCAGCTAAGTGTGGGCGGGGCCCATATCTCACAGTTAGCCGAGTGTGGGCGGGGCCTGTATCTCGTTGTTAGCGGAGTGTGGGCGGGGCCCGTATCTCGTAGTCAGCAGAGTGTGGGCGGGGCCCATATCTCCTAGTTAGCAGAGTGTGGGCTTGGCTCGGATCTCCTTGAGTGTGGGCAGTGCCCATATCTCCTATTAGCATGATTATTTGTATGGTATGTGGTAGTTTGGGGAGGCTCAATAAGCTTTGTGCTTATAGTTTTCAATTTTGGTTTTCAGGTACTTCCGCTAGTAAGGGGAAGAGCTCGGGATGACTGCATTGCACACAACACAACGTTTAGCCTGGGATGATTTACTCTGATATTTGGACATGTGATTTTGATAAAGTGTGTTGATATGTTCTTTTGAGATATTATCACTTATGTTTTTATGAGATGATTTGGATTACTATGGTTTTACTTATAAATTAAAAATGTAATTTTTGGACCGTATTTTTGGGATGTTACAAAATCATAACCATTAACTCCATTTCCTTATTAATTTTTTTTTGTAAATATAGACCATTAGAGCTAACTAACAATAAACACTAAAACGGTTCATATAATTAATTGCTTCTTGTTAAACACTATGATTATCATCGTTCTAAAAGACACGTTATGGCTGCACCAAGCGTGCTATGGTGTATGCCATGGCTGCGTCGTCTTGAAAACCTAATCGTGGCAACATTAGACATCAACCATTTATTTTTCCAATGAGCCAGGTTTCCTTATGGCAAGGGATTCTTTCAAGATACTATTATCTTTTCTGTTTATTATTATGTAGATCAGACATCAACCATTGATTTTTTAACTTTTTGTTATTAGGTAACTTCTTTGAAAAACTTGATATGTTTTATACAATTCAATCACACACTGAAAATACAAAGATTTATGAGTCTATATTTGAATATTTATCTTTTGTCCATTCATTGGTGTATTTTTAAGGTTTATTTTCTATCTTTGTAGACTGGTAATAAAAAATGGATCCACATATTCTCCCTTTCCCTTCATGCTATTGAGTGACCACAAAAAAAGATATATATATTTTTCCTTTTTCTATTTTTCTGTAGATGTTATATGAAATATTAATATAAAAAGAGTTAAAAGTCTTTCTTTAATGCATCCTGACCTCCACAACACTTGATAGTTGATACACCAAGCTTGCTGCATTCCCATTTCTTTGACCTTTTTTCTAATTAAATATTAAATCCCACTTTGAGAAATCAAGGTGTGGCTGATCATTAGCCACGTGAACATACTTACCTTGCCTTCATGTAATACCCTGCATCCTTTAACCATATATTTTTTTAAAGTTTTCCTATTATAGCCATGAACTTGTAGACTACTCTTGTTTTTTAAACATACCCACATATTTGGTAAAACTTTCTATATTTTCAATAAATAATTATGATATTTATTTTTAAAAACTTCCTAGAAATGAAAGTACAATGCTATTTTCTGCATTTTATTTTTAAAAAAACTTCTTGTATTGAATCATATAATGATATTTTCTGCATTTAAACATACAAATGTATTGTCTTAAATACATATTTCACCTCAAGTACAACTAATGACCACTAAATAAATGATTCGACCATGGTGGACTTACCACTAAAATTTTACTTGCATAAGAAAACAATGTCTAATTGTCCTAATCTCAAAAAAACTTCTACATCCAACAAACATCCTTTCAATAAGCTGAAGGTCATGTTGATTAAACTTGCAGAATTTGAAGCATTACATATTGTTCAATTACATGTAAATGCTCAAGAAACGACGAAGGGAATTAATGTACTTTTCATCATGAGGCTCATTAATTTCTTGAAGATATCTTCGTGGTAGTGAATGCCATAATTATACAGATACACACTCTTGTTAGCTTCCCTCCGAGTTCCATCTTCAACCTTTATTCCTCCACATGTTGTTAGCATCTTGCACACTTCTAACCCTATGATGAACCAAAAACCCTTAAATGTCCCACAATTAGCTTATCATCCCGTTATTAAATGCAATAAGTTTAAAATGGCTAAAAGTACACAATATATTTGTTCATTTCTGGTATGGTCTTACAAAAACAACGATTTTATGATGTAATAAAGAGCAATTATGTTACCTTGTTTGCATCACAGGTACTGTTTCATGTTTAGGCGATAAGCACTTTTATTGGCAAAAATATCTTTACACAAAAAACATCTTACAAACCCCAGATTGCATAAATAAAACAAAATGATACCTGAGTTAGCGAAGTTGAGTTGTTTTTGTTGTTTTGACCGGCTCTGTATCCAAAAAAGAAAGAGAAACATCAAGAATTAGATGAAACGACAATAAAAAAAACATTAAGATCACCCTAATTTAGTCTACAAACAAATAAACCTGCTTCTAAGCCCAAGCCCACTTTAAATTACAATCAACATCAATATCACCCTAATTTACACTACACAAGACAATCAACATAGAAACTACAAAGTCAACAAAGCACATCCTAATAAGATAGACATCAAAATTTTCATAAATTAGTAATATGGTAATCAACAATTTTCTTAAAACATTCATCTAAGCATGTTTTTTTGTTGTTTGTTCAAGATTCCTCTTACGATCTGAATAAACACACCACAAACACCTTGAGAAACACTAAGAAAGCATAGCCATAACAAACAAATTATTTTAAATTAATGAAAAGTAGAAACAAAGTAAGATTAAGCATCAAAAATAAAGAAAAGTCAATATATTACGGATATAATAAACAAACAACACACGTTTAAGATGTTAATACCTTGAATATGCATGGCCCTCCGTATTGTATCAGCACTATCATATCTTAGTGGATCAAAGACAGACATGACACCTATAAAATGACATGGTCGTTAAGGGATCACTTTCCTTCCCTCAGGAACATCCTGATTTTATGTAAAACCCAAAACCGATCAACAAATCTCATGACAATAAAAATCAAAATGTCAATATGATTAATAAATCACATGGTATGAGAAAATCGCTGCAAAAATCAAGTAAGGTTGATGAGAGTGGGTGGTGGTTCACTGTCGATGGTGGTGAGGACGATGACTCGGGCGGATGAGGTGCGATGTCGGAGCTTCCGATTAGGGTTTTTGCTATTTGTTTGAGGGAAAAAGTGAGTCTAGAGGGACGGAGGAGAAGAATAGAAACTATTGTTTAATTTGTTGATTTAACTTGTTAAACGTTAATTTTTAATGTCCTTAAAATATGAAACATAAATTTAATATGCGTATTAATTGGTAAGCATAACTTGGTTGTATATGATGCAGTGGGTGTGATACCTCTTAAATTTTAAAAAATATTTAAAATGTTTTATTTAATAGTATATATATATATATATATATATATATATATATATATATATATATATATATATATATATATATATATATATATGGGTGAGTTTAACATAGAACTATGAAAATGCATAGCACCATAGAACCACTTGATAAACCAACATATGAGATTAAGAGACATAATGGTTAGCAAATAAAATGTTTCCTAATTATTAAGAGATCATTAATACATATTAATGTTCATTTCTAAACATACATATATGTTCATTTCATAAAATATGTATATGTTTATTTTTGCAAATACGTATATCTACATAACTTGTTGCGAGATTAATATTCATAAATGAACAATTATATAAAAATCCATAATTAGTCAAGTTCATACATGTTCAAAAATGAACATGTATGGGTGTTATGATCAAACATAAATATCAAGTGTATGCAATTTGCTTATGCTCACGAATGAACATTAATACCGACAGTAATTATAATCATTAAAATTCATACAATATGCTTATGATCATAGATAAACATTGTTACAAAAACCTATAAATTGGTCATGTTCTTACAGGTTCAATACTAAATATATGCATGGTCAATTATGAACATACGCATGTTTAGTTATGAACATGCACATGTTCAATTATAAATATATACATTTTGTAAATATATTGCCTAAATATACTAAAATATGTAATTCTAATGTATTATTCGTTCCGTTAAAAATTTTGTTTTTACTTCGTCAAGTATCTGAACGTCAAGCCCTTCATCAAATGCTAACTTGCACATATTAAAATGTCACACATATAAAAAAAATATTAACTTCACAAAAAAAACATTTGACAATCTTTTTTGACAATTTTTTACAAGTCCATAACCACAAGTAGTTGGTTCTAAACATAAAAATGATATTACGCGTAAATTCCAAAACATGTAATTTGGCATATGATTTTTCTTCTTAGTTAAAAAGTACATTGAATAAAACCAATTTACTTCGAGAATAAAATGCCTCGAAAGTAGTATTCAAATACTAAATTAATTAAATAAGAGTGTTGGAACCACAATACTAAATTGAATAAAACCAATTTTAAAATTAACTAAAGATTTCTTGGACAATGTGGAATGAACCATAGAGCAATTAATATGCAAAAATTAAAATTAAAATTAACGAGTTCCTGGTGGTGGTTTATCTCCAAGAAATAAAAAATAGCCAATACAAGAACGCATCCTTACATATTATGATTACTCTATCCCTTTTCCACCGCTTTCTTGATAACTTCGATCTCCACTTCAATATTTACAACAGGAAAATATTTCCTAGGCAGCAGTGATGATCGGAGGGGTGCGTTCTGTATTAGATTCTAAATTGGGGAGAGCGGCTTCAGGTTAATCGATGCAGAAGGGATGAGTGACGATAGAGAGCGTGAGATACAGAAAGAGGCGTCAAGAGAGAAGGTTTATTTAAATTTAACTAGGCTAATTTTAAGGATGATTCATTTCTCTAATTAATCTAATACCAAAATCACATTATATCTTTTTCTATTTGTGATTCAATTTGCAAGGATGTATAGTTTTATTGTGCATTAAGTCATTCACGTAGTAATTTTATCGTTATAAGCTTAGTTCTATGGTTCTATGACTATATGTTGGTTGGGATAATGTCACTGTAGCACATGAAACTTTTTACATTTGACTAATTTGATCATTAAAGTTTTTTTTGGTACATTAGACCACTAAACTCCATTTTCACCTTTTAATTACACCATTATCTAAAAAATTAGAAGGTTTACGGGTTACAATGCTTATGTGGCACGCTGATGTCTCCAATAAGCTTACGTGGGATACTGATGTGTCGAAGAAGTCGAGTTGTCGAACAAGCCTTATTAATTGAAACCCTCAATCGGACCTTCATCTAAGTGTTTCTTACCCTTTTATGTAAAGTCAAATCCTTTCCACCGACTCTTTCCGTCCTCAAGAACAATGTCTTCAAGCTCATCCACTTCAAGGAATCAGCTACAAGTGACTCGTGTTCAGTCGCAAGATGGGGTAAAGCTTTGTGATTGTGACGTTCCAGCTAAAGAATGAACGTGTTGGAAGATAACAAACCCTGGGAGGCGTTTCTGGAATTGTCAAAACAGTTTGGTAGGTCCCGATAATCCTGATCTTGATAACTTAGTGTTTTAGGGTTTGTTGTGGTGTTTCTTCATGTAAAGACGATCATGGTCGATTTGTATTTTGTAAAAAAAAAAAACCTTAATTTTATTTTCTTCTTGACGATTATTTGTGATTGTGAATCAAACCCATTTCGTTAGTACATTAAATGTAGCTGATTTTCTTAATCTTTAATTACTATCCAAATCAAAGCATTTTCATTTATTGATGCATTGGCTTTTTACAAACTAGTTTGAAGAAATGTAGTTTCTTTGAATGGAAAGACGAAGAACAGGAAGAAGGATACTACAAAAACCTTCTATATTCTCTGAAGCAGAAACTAGATGCTAAAGAGGATTTGTCTGAGATGAACAATTTGAGGAGAATGATTGCTGAAGTGGAGTTCCTGCTGTCACAGGAGCAATATAAGGTGGCAAAGAGTGAGAAAGAAGTTTATGATGCAAGGAAGGCAATAGGCAGGTACAAGATGATAGTTTTCTTGTTGTTTGCTTGCTTGGTCTTTTGTGTTTTGAAGTTAGGGGTGATTATACTTAGTTAGGGTGGTTGTTGTAAGCTTTTTTTTTTTTTTTTTTTTTTTTTTTGTGAAGGCAAACTAGAAAGTCAGTAATGATGGGCATTTTGTATGTTTTGAAGCTGATTTTAGTTACAAGTTGGGGCTATCAACCTTGATGTGTTGATGTTGTAAGGTGGTAAGTCCCTAATGAAAGGGCATATGATAACTAATGTAAAAAAAATATTGCAAGTCCCAATTGTAGGGCATTTTGTATAATCATATGTTGATGTTATTGAAAATGTTGATGTTATTGAAACATATGATGGGTTTTATGTACAACAAATAAACTAGAAACAATTCCTAAGTTCACATGCAACCTACTTTGGATCTATGTTTTAACTATTGAACATACAACTTTGAATTGCAAAACAAGAACCCTAGAGGAGAGAGGCTAATTTCGAAATTAACAAACTAGGGTTTAGGGTTTACATACCTTTCAATTGTTATAGCAAACAATTGATAATCCCTTGATCTTGATCTTGATCTTCTTGGAAGCTTTAGCACCACAAGTGTAATGCCTCTAATGGAGTCACACCCAAACTAGCAAGAAGGAAAGTAGAAGAGAGAGAGAGGAGAGGGAGTATGCAAAATCTCGGCCACTAGGGTTTCTTCCAAAGAAAGAGTGACCAAAAACATGAACCAGGAGGCTCCTTATATAGCTGAGGGATCTAGGGTTTAAGGGAAACCCTAGTTATCCTTTGCTTAGGGCCTAAGCAAACCCAAGGGCCTTATCCAAGCCCCTATGGATGAAATTATTAGGGTTTCCCCTAAAGATTTCGTCCACCCTCTTCCAAGGGGGTTCTAGAGCCTTCCACTCAACTATTAGATAATT
Organism: Lactuca virosa; assembly: GCF_052849685.1. Lineage (NCBI taxonomy): Eukaryota > Viridiplantae > Streptophyta > Magnoliopsida > Asterales > Asteraceae > Lactuca > Lactuca virosa. The sequence goes on from NC_136433.1 coordinate 332,460,206, forward strand.
GCAAACTAGTCCCTGCACCTTATAATTAATTCTTTTAACCCCAAAATCAATTCTGATTAATTTCTGGCTAACAATTAATTAAACATAATGATTTCTAATTAATATATAAATCCATTAACATATTAATAAATCATTTATATATATATATATATATATTAATTTATTAATCTTATAAATTAATATCTCTCCTTTCATAATTTCCTTGTCCAGTTGCTAGGTTGAGGGCAACCCAAAAGGACTGTGCTGCTGTCAATTCAAGTACATACCAATTATAGTTATGGGCTTAGACACCTAATCCAACAGTCTCCCACTTGGATAAGTCTGTAACTATAATTGCTAGTATGCCTTCTAAATTTGACCAGCAAATTGTAGCTTCCAAAAGCTGCTGCCGAACTCTGACCCAGTCAGTTACGTGTCCTAAGATAAGTGATCATATAACCCTTCGTTCTGCTTGATATCCCCAGACAAAAGACATGGAATGTAATCAATCTGTTTGTCCAGAATCTATGTTTCCCGATTCCTGATTTGTGATGATGTAGGACTTCTAATCGAACACATCAATTTAGTCCTGGCTGGGCCCAGCACATAAGTCAACACCAAATCATCGAGGGGCCCACATATATCGCTTTTCCTGTTAGGGCAAAAGGAACGAATAAACGTTGACTCATATGCTTGTATCTTTTACTCATCAAATTATGCATGACAATACGTTTTATAACACCAAGTTACTGATGCGTTTTCGTATCACCAATGCACAACCGACTCGTAAATTACAACTCATATATCTTCGTTTCAAGATTATAAGATATTATCGTCTCAGTATTACTCGTGATGAATTCCATGAAGTAATACTCTGAGCGAGGGTTTATCCAATACTCAAATCTCAATTTCTGAGTACTCATGAACATTGCAGCAATTCTATTGCCATGTCTATCCTTAGACAATCTGCAATCCAATTCATGACAGTCTTAATTCACTACTTACTTCCAAGAGTACGAGCGACTGTGGAGTTTGAATAATCTCATTATTCAGGAAGTAAAACATGCAAAAATGAAACACAATAATAAACAATTGACAAAAGGTAGTAGCCAAACTTATAAATAATACTTTATTATTTAATCACCAAAAGTCAATTACATTTACTTTGTTACAAGTTTCAAAAACTAATCTAACTACTAAAACTAATATCATCTTTCAGTCCTATGCTCCGAGCATGCTGAATATGCTTAGCCCTACTCAGACCCTTTGTGAGAGGATCTGCTGGGTTATCTTCAGATGACACCCTCTTTACTATAAGATGGCCTTCTTCTACTCTATGTCTGATGAAATGGTACTTTCTGTCGATATGTCTGGTCTTACCATGATCTCTTGGTTCCTTTGTCAAGGCAACCGCTCCTTCATTATCGCAGAACAGTTCCATAGGCTCCTGGATGGTTGGAACAACTCCGAGATCCCCGATGAAGTTCCTCAACCAAGCTGCTTCTTTCGACGCTTCACTTGCTGCTATGTACTCTGATTCACAAGTAGAATCAGCCACCGTATTTTGCTTGGAACTCTTCCAAGTAACTGCTCCTCCATTCAGTAAAAACACCCAGCCCGACTGAGAACGGAAGTTATCTCTATCCGTCTGAAAGCTGGCATCACTGTAACCATCTACTCTCAAAGTATCACTGCCACCAAGCACAAGAACCCAGTCCTTTGTCCTTCGCAAATACTTGAGTATATTCTTAACTGCTATCCAATGAGCTCTACCTGGGTTTCCCTGATAGCGACTGACCATGCTCAAAGCAAATGCCACATCAGGGCGAGTACATGTCATAGCGTACATGATCGATCCGACAGCGGAAGCATAAGGTACACGATTCATGTCATCTATTTCAACATCTGTACTCGGGCATTGAGTCTTACTCAATTTGGTATTGCTCTGGATAGGTAGCTCTCCCTTCTTGGAATTTTCCATACTAAACCTCTTTAGTACCTTATCCAAGTATGTGCTCTGACTAAGTCCAATTAGTCTCTTCTTTCTATCTCTCAATATTCTAATCCCAAGAATATAGGCAGCTTCTCCAAGGTCTTTCATTGCAAAACACTTTCCAAGCCAAGACTTAACCTCTTTCAAGGTTGGAACGTCGTTACCAATGAGTAATATGTCATCGACATATAACACCAGAAAAGTTACTATACTCCCACTAGCCTTGATATACACACAAAACTCATCTTCACTTCTAGAGAAACCAAACTCTTTGACTTTCTCATGGAAGCAAAGATTCCAACTGCGAGATGCTTGTTTCAATCCATAAATGGATTTCTCAAGCTTGCACACTCTATTGGGAAACTTTGCATCAACAAAACCCTCTGGCTGACTCATGTAAACATCTTCAGCCAACTTCCCATTAAGGAAAGCAGTTTTGACATCCATCTGCCAGATTTCATAATCATGAAAGGCAGCTATGGCGAGCAATATCCTAATAGATTTAATCTTAGCCACTGGCGAAAAAGTCTCATCATAGTCAACCCCTGGGGTTTGAGTAAAACCTTTTGCAACCAGTCGAGCCTTGAATGTATGCACATTCCCATCCATGTCTGTCTTCTTCTTGAAGATCCATTTGCACCCAACTGTCTTGCGACCTGGTGCACTATCAACCAAATTCCAAACTTGGTTGTCATACATGGACTTAATCTCGCTGTCCATTGCCTCTTTCCACTTGGAAGCCTCTGGGCCTGCCATTGCTTCCTTATAAGTGACTGGTTCATCTAAGTTTACCAGTGTTCTGTCACTTATGAATGTGTCACCATCTGAAGTAATATGAAAACCATACAACTCAGGTGGCACACTCACCCTAGTGGATCTTCTAAGAGGTAATGAGTTATCAATTGGTTCAACAGGAACTGTTTCCTCTGGTTGAGTGCTAGTGTCATCTAAGGTTCCTTCATTGGCTGACTCTTGAATTTCTTCAAGGTCAATAGTGCTCCCACTGTCCTCTTTGAATATGAGCTCTCTTTCAAGAAAGACTCCTCTTCGTGCTACAAAGACCACGTTCTCACTAGGCCTGTAGAACAAATATCCAAAAGACTGCTTTGGGTAACCAATGAAAACACATTTCTCACTTCTAGCTGCTAGCTTGTCGTGAGTCTCTCGTCTTACGAAAGCTTCACAACCCCAGACTTTAATATGTGCTAACGAGGGAACTTTCCCTGTCCACATTTCGTGAGGTGTTTTGGCAACCTTCTTTGTAGGGACAAGATTGAGGATGTGGGCGGCTGTCTCTAAGGCATACCCCCAGAAGTGAATAGGAAGCGAAGCCTGACTCATCATAGAACGAACCATGTCTAACAAGGTTCGATTGCGCCTCTCAGCTACACCATTTAACTGTGGTGTCCTAGGAGGAGTCAATTGTGAGACTATCCCACATTCTTTCAGATAGTCGTTAAACTCGATACTAAGATACTCCCCGCCTCTATCGGATCTAAGTATCTTTATCTTTCTGCCCAATTGATTTTCGACTTCATGCTTAAACTCTTTGAACTTTTCAAAAGTTTCTGACTTATGCTTGATCAAGTAGATATATCCATATCTGCTATAATCGTCAGTGAAGGTCACATAGAATCGATTAGCATCTCTTGTAGTTGATCTGAAGGGTCCACACACATCCGTGTGTATGAGATCCAACAGACCTTCACCTCTTTCACAAGACCCTGTGAATGGTGTTTTTGTCATCTTTCCCAAAAGACAAGACTCACACATATCATCTGACTTTAGGTCAAATGATTCCAACACTCCATCCTTTTGGAGTTGGGCTATGCGTTTCTTGTTAATGTGTCCAAGACGACAATGCCACAAGCATGCCTTGTCTACACTATTAGACAAGTCAATATTAAGTACACTATTTCCTAGGCTATCAACACAAGTCACTGTTTCATACACACCATTACAAGGCAAAGCTTCAAACATAAAAACACCATTCTTATAAACAGAAATTGAACCATTCAAATCATTAAAAGAATATGTAAAACCTTGTCTGAACAATGCATGAAATGAAATAATGTTTCTCGTCATCTCAGACGAATAGCAACAATTTATTAAATCTAATCTAACATCATTACTAAGCAGAAGCTGATAAACTCCGATCTTGGTTACTGGTGAAGACTTTCTGTTTCCCATGATCAGGTTTATCCTTCCTCGCTCTATCTCCTCACTTTCCTTTAGACCCTGCAAATCAGAACAGATATGAAAACCACATCCTGTATCAAGGACCCATGAACGAGAAGATAATGAGTTATTAGCAGAAATAGTGTAAATACCTGCCGAAGATGGCTTCACTTTGCCATCCTTGATATCTTGCAGATACTGTGGGCAAGATCTCTTCTAATGCCCCTTTTGGTTGCAGTAAAAGCAAACTGCCTCTTTTGGATCAGAAACATGGGGAGTGGAACCATTGGGCTTAGCCTTTGGGCCATTACTAGATGACCCAGCTTGAGCCTTGCTCTTCCAGTTTTGCTTGGGAGGACCTTTCCTCTTTTTCCCCTTTCCCTGTCCAATAGCCAAAACAGGGGCACTAGCAGGTGTGGAGGGTATACTTTTACCTTTCATCCCTGCCTCAGCTGTCTGCAACAAGTTGTGCAATTGGGCCAAGGTCTGCTCAGTATTGTTCAAATGGTAAGTTAGAATAAACTGACCATAACATTCAGGAAGTGAGTTCAAGACCATGTCAATGGCCAATTCCTCATCAAAGTGAATATTGAGCTTGACCAAACGCTCTATGTAGCGTTGCATTCTTTGCACATGTGACACAACTGACTCCCCATCTTTCATCTTGCAAGCCATGAGTGACTTGACTACTTCGAACTTTTCTTGACGAGCTCGCTTATGGTACTTTTCCATAAGGTCCTTGTTCATCTCGAAAGGCCAGTAGTCCTCATAGTACCTCTGCAGTTCTGGGGACATAGTTGCCACCATGATGCATGCCACTTTGGTAGCATCATCGTAATGTTTCTTGTAGGCAGCAAGATCTTTAGGAGTAGCTTCATTCTCATCAAGCTCTTTGAGCTCCTTTTCAAGAACATATTCTTTGTTCTCGAAACGAAGAGCCATCTTGATGTTGCGCATCCAATCGTTATAGTTTGAGCCATCCATAACGACTTTGGAGCAGATATTGAGCAAAGAGAAGTTCTGGTTGGAGGAGGATGAAGCAGAAGTGTTTCCAGGAGTAGACATCTGAAAAGAAAGAAAGTTTTAGTTAGATTTCAAGATACCTTAATAGAATAACCCAAAGATATAATATCAAGGTTAGGATCCAACTATGAAGATTCACAACTTAGAAATGGGATGCCGAGATCCAAGTGCAAATTTCATAAAGGTAGGTGAATGACGATTCACCAATTCCACCATTAGACGAAACAAACGAAGTGAAATTCCTAATTCTTTTGAGATACATTGAAACTATTCAATGGCATGTTTTAATCTCAAATTATGCTCTTCTATTTGTGACTGGGATGCCGAGGATCACAAACAAGATGTGAATAACCATGCAAATGTGCTTGGTAACCTCATTGTCTTTATCATTAACTATTGATGTGCTGGTAAACCACACACGCTCCATCAAAATGACAATTATGAGATACCCATCACTACTCTTTATTAGTGCCTTTTAGTGTGCTGGTTAACCACACACGCTCCACTAACGACCAATAAAGCATAATGTGCAATTTCATGGATTAGCATACTTTTCACATTTTTCCTAAAGTAACTAGAGTTGGGATTTTGAAAATAATGTTCTAGTACTTTCTTTAATATCATTATACTTTTAATGAGAAGTAGTTGTCCTATCAAATCCGTTCTGCTAACGACCCTCCACTAATCAAGGAAGCGGTGGGTGAGAGTGGACACCCATTCAACTACCATTTTATAGGCAGTTTCCTTATACCCCCCTTATAGATTAGCTTCGTGAATGAGGCATACTAGCGATTTGACTGACCATGTTCTTATACATATATAATATTAAACTTTTAATTATAATATATATAAGGTGTGTTTTAAAACATTTTAAAACTTCAAGGGTTTATAAATTTCGAAATTTAAGCTATTAAATTTAAATTTAAATAAACCAATTAACTAGATTTAATATTTATCTTTTAATTAACTATTAATCAAATTATTAAATCTTGTAAGGATTATCTAATTAAATTAATCCATTAATTTAATCCTAATCCTTATCCCTCTAAATTTCGAAAAATAGGGTAAGGATAATTATCCAATTAATATAATTAAGCAACAATTATCCAAAACAAGAAATCCTAAAACTTCTAAGCAAATTTCGAAATTTACAAGGGAGGAGGCTAGGGTTTTCAAAACCCTAACCCTAATTTCGATTAGGGTTCTTTGGAGGCTAGGGTTTTCGAAAAAACCCTTTGATCCAAAACCCTAGAAATCGAAAATTTTGGCCTTTAGGGTTTAATAGCTATAAACCCTAATTTGCAATTCAACAATTGTAGCAATTCAATTTAAAACAACAATGGCTCTGATACCACTGATGGGTTTTATGTACAACAAATAAACTAGAAACAATTCCTAAGTTCACATGCAACCTACTTTGGATCTATGTTTTAACTATTGAACATACAACTTTGAATTGCAAAACAAGAACCCTAGAGGAGAGAGGCTAATTTCGAAATTAACAAACTAGGGTTTAGGGTTTACATACCTTTCAATTGTTATAGCAAACAATTGATAATCCCTTGATCTTGATCTTGATCTTCTTGGAAGCTTTAGCACCACAAGTGTAATGCCTCTAATGGAGTCACACCCAAACTAGCAAGAAGGAAAGTAGAAGAGAGAGAGAGGAGAGGGAGTATGCAAAATCTCGGCCACTAGGGTTTCTTCCAAAGAAAGAGTGACCAAAACATGAACCAGGAGGCTCCTTATATAGCTGAGGGATCTAGGGTTTAAGGGAAACCCTAGTTATCCTTTGCTTAGGGCCTAAGCAAACCCAAGGGCCTTATCCAAGCCCCTATGGATGAAATTATTAGGGTTTCCCCTAAAGATTTCGTCCACCCTCTTCCAAGGGGGTTCTAGAGCCTTCCACTCAACTATTAGATAATTGCAAACTAGTCCCTGCACCTTATAATTAATTCTTTTAACCCCAAAATCAATTCTGATTAATTTCTGGCTAACAATTAATTAAACATAATGATTTCTAATTAATATATAAATCCATTAACATATTAATAAATCATTTATATATATATATATATATATTAATTTATTAATCTTATAAATTAATATCTCTCCTTTCATAATTTCCTTGTCCAGTTGCTAGGTTGAGGGCAACCCAAAAGGACTGTGCTGCTGTCAATTCAAGTACATACCAATTATAGTTATGGGCTTAGACACCTAATCCAACAACATATGCATGGCATGTATTCCCAACAATTATATTTAATTAAATTGGTTGTTGTGCATGTTATTATATTGGGAACAAATTAGAAAGTGGTCCACGTGGAAGAACACAATATGTATGGGGACCATTTGTAGTTAATAGTCAGTGGGTGTTATTATAATGGAAAAATGGGACCTTTGAACCCATTATAGAACCATATTCGGGACCATATCACACATTCACATGCATGCACATTATTCCAAATTTTTCCATGCATAAATATTCAAAGCCCTATGTCATGAGTTTACTTAAAAAGACAACATACTTTCATAAGTGAGTAAAATATCAGTTCATGTCAACAGTTTACTTAAAAAGGTAACATACATTCATTAGTGACCAAAATACCCTTTTCTGTCATGAGTTAACTTAAAAAGGCACCATGCATACATAAATGACCAAAATACCCTTTTCTGTCATGAGTTAACTTAATAAGGCACCATGCATACATAAATGACCAAAATACCCTTTTCTGTCATGAGTTAACCTAAAAAGGCACCATGCATACATAAATAACCAAAATACCCTTTTATGTCATGAGTGAACTTAAAAAGGCATCATGCATACATAAATGATCACATCACATGTATTCAAATACACATACTTTAAATCCAAATTACCATCATCCTAATACACAAACTTTAAATCCAAATTACCATCATCCTAACACACATACTTTAAATCCAAATAACACAAAGGAAAAATCAACACTAATAAATTAGAAGAGCTTTTCCCTTAGAATTTACTGGATCATCAACACCACCAATTCTCTTGCCTAATTTCAGCTTCAAGATTCTCCCTGACTTTCTTCTCCTTATCCTCTTCAAAATCTCTGAAATTGGTCTAACTCTTACCTGCTGAACCTGGATAATAGGAACAACCTCCTGAATTTGAACATTATAAACAACTTGGACATTAGGAATAACCTCATCATCTTGAACATTACCACCCTCCTCAGCTTGCTCACCCACAACAGTCTCCTCACCTACAACACCCTCATCACCTTCATAACTTCTAGGTGGAGTAAATTACATAGACTGACTAAAATCGGCTGCACTATTGGATTCAACATCAATAGGAGTAACTTGCATATCATTTTGAGTAGTATCCATCTCAATTGGAGTCATTTCAACCTCTTCATGTTGTTGTGGTTCACTTGTACTACCCTATATGGCATGATATAATTATGTTAGTGGTAAATCGTATGTAAATAAATTTAAATTTTTTAATGGTTTTACCTGTCCTGCATTTTGCTTCACACAAACTTTTTGTTTCTTCTGTTTCTTCACATGTAACTTTTGGGACCTTGTATGTGGATAAGTGGCCTTGTTGTGACCTATCTCCTTGCATATACTACATCTACTTTTCCTTCCAGCCTTAGAAACCCTGTGTGTTCCTGTATTCTCTGTAGTGGATTTCTTCCTCGTAGTAGTTGGCCTACCATGCTTCCTTCTACTAATAGGAGGCAATGGTGGAGTATAATTTATCTCTGGCCAAATGTCACTGCCATTCGTGGGGGCAATTCTGTAATTATATGCCTTCCTAAATGTGGTGGTGCTAAACATGTTGTCTACATAGGCTTCTACATCCCTATTAAGATAGGATATGCTAGCTACATAATGAGCACATCCATATCCATTTAATTGCTACAACCTACATTAACATGTTTTCCTTTCTAAGTCCACCTCATATGCATCTGTTGCTCCCTTTACCTCAAACTGGTTTAATCCACTAGGTAGTACCTGATAATGCCTCTGAATTTTATTAAGCAAATTCACCTTATCCCTTATCTCTGGACAAATATCATTTCCCCATTGTTGTCCCTTTAATTTCATGTTGTACATTCTATCAATCATGTATAATCTTAACTCCTCTAACATGGTTATTATGGGCTTCTTCCTGGCATCTACTATTACAGCATTAAAACTTTCAGAGAAGCCATTTTCAACTGCATCACAACACCTTCCAGCTTTAAAGAAAGCTCTTGACCATGTTTTAGGATCTTTCTCCATGAGATATTGATGGGCATATGGGTTCAATGTCTCAATTTTCTTCATCACAACTTTAAAAGCATGCTCAGTTGTGGCTTTAGATGCTCTCCAAAACAAGGTATGATATATGGCACCAGTGAAACTCTTCTGCAAATTCTGGCAAATATGTCTAGCACACTGCCTGTGCTCTACATTTGGAATCAAGTCTTTAATAGCCTCCATCAAACCTTGTATTAATAAAAAGGTTTAAATCAGATAGTATAAAATAAATATAAATGAATTACTATGTAAAATACTAACCTTATGTTGGTCTGACATTAAACTGAAACCATTGCCTAAATTCAAGTTTAGATCATCAATGAGAAGCTCTAAAAACCACTTCCAATTCTGCTTGTATTCCACACTAACCACTGCCCAAGCAATAGGATATATCTTGTCATTTGCATCCCTCCCAATAGCATAAAGCAATTCCCCCTTACAAACAACTTTAAGAAAACATCCATCAAGACCTATTATCCTTCTACACACTTCAATCTAACCTTGTTTAACTCCTTGAAAACAAACATAGAACTTGCTAAATTATTTCTTTCCATATGGACCATCCTCCACATCTAGTTTCACAGTTGACCCAAGATTTGTCCTTAAAATCTCATGACCATATGGCCATAGCTTACCAATTTACCATAATGTTCAACAAGGCTACCTTCAACAAGATTCAGTGTATACTTCTTTGCTCTCATACATTGGCCCATACTAACTTGGATACCAAACTTGGTCATTACCTTTACCCTAAACTTCCTTACACTCATTTTCTGACTTTGTATAATCTCTTTGGTATAGTGACTCCCAATACATGCATATGTCACCAATGATCCAAACTTGAAGTTCCTAGCACAATTATGATCAAGTTTTAGTGACTTGATTTGGAAACTCTCTTCATTACTCATCCAAGAAGCCCATAATCTAAATGTGCAAGAACCCTTGCTACACCTCACCAAAAGTGTTTTCCTATCATTTTTTCAAAACACAATTGATATCCATTAGCCACAACATAGTTGCACAACATTGATTTTACTTGCCCTGGACCCTTAAATCTCATTCCTAGAATTGGTTTTTGTTTTTTCTAGTGTAATAGCTCATAAAATATGGAATGAGTTTGGATGTTAGGTTCAACTTATCTCCCATTGTCATCATCTACAATGTTGTTATCCTCCTCCTCATCAACACATAACTTACTCAAGAAAGGATCATTTTATGTCCTATTCATATTCACTACATCCTCATTAAATTCAAAGGCAACATTCCTAAGTTCATCTATGTTATCTTCATTTTTACCATCAATACAAGACTCATATTCATCATCATTATTATCTTCGTCATCAAACCACCCATCAACACCAACCCTAATAAGATCCACATAAACCAAAATTACACCATCTGTTCCATAAGCATCAAAAATAAAAGCAGCATATTCCACATCATCTGAAATGGGATTAAGCCCTTCCATCAAGGAATTGTCTGGTTCACAGTAGTAAAACTTTACACTCTTCATGCATGAAATGTTTGAAGAAGGTCACAAACTCAAAATAAGTCATAGAAGAAAATTCGACATCAGTGAACATGGTTTTCACACCATCAGTGTATGAGAAGGGATTTCGATTAAATACCCCTTGGTAGTTGAGTTCCACCATCGCAAACACTTCTATGGTTCTTCAGCTCGATCACAGAAATGCTTCGCAAAACCTAAATCAGTTTCTTTTACAGCTGAATAATGAAGACGAGTGAAGTTCGATAGCTGAAGACGAAAGGCTTTAAGCTTCGTATATCATTTATTGATGTGGCATATCTCACGTGGCATCGGATTAGCCAAAAATATATATATTAACTGACATATATAAAATGTCAACCGGGAAACCGTTTACAAGTATGGAAAATGACTAAATTAATAGGTTATATACGAGGTTAATGGTCTAATGTACCAAAAAAAAACTTTAATGACCAAATTAGCCAAATGTAAAAAGTTTCATGAGATACAGTGACATATCCCATGATGGTTCTATACTGATCATTTGCCTATATATATATATATATATATATATATATATATATATATATATATATATATATATATATATATATATATATATATATATATATATATATATATATAGGTTTAGGTTCTATGGAAAACAAAAAACCCTAAAAAAACCTAAAAATAATAAAAATGCATAAAAAAATACTTATAGATCACAAAACTTTTTTTTGAATTTTTTATAAATAATCGTAGTTTTTTCTTAAAATTCGCTGAAAAAAAAATAAAAAATCAATTTTATTTTTATAATAACTTTTTTTTTCAAAATTTTTTTCAGCGAATTTGTATAGAAAGCTGCGATTTTTTCAAAAAAAAAATTCAAAAAAAAGTTTTGTCATCTCTAAGTATTTTTTTTTATGCATTTTTATGCATTTTTAAGGTTTTTTTGTTTTCCAAATAACCCTTCCCTATATATATATATATATATATATATATATATATATATATATATATATATATATATATATATATATATAGGGGAGCGTTCAATCGAGAACATTTCTTATTGTGAGAACATTTGAGAACAAATTTGAACCACATAATTTTTTTAATTAAAACTATAGAATAATATTCATAAAAATCAATCAATTGTTACAAACACTTCAAATACCCACTAACCAAAACCACTCACCACCCAACCAACACCACCTATCACCACTACCTACCACCCACCACCACCCGTCACCACCACCAACCACCACATCCACCACCATGCACCACCACCATACACCACCACTCATCACTACCGACCACCACCACTCATCACCACCACCCACCTCCACCACCGCCCGCTACCACCACCCCCACCCATCACCCACCTCCACCACCCACCACAACCATCACCACCTACCTCCACTACCCATCACCACCACCCCTACCCACCTCAATCACCTATCATCACCACCCGCCACCACCACCAACCACCACCCACCACCACCACCACCTATCACCACCCACCGCCACCACCACCCGCCATGACTACCACCCGCCACGACTAACACTCACCACACACCACCATCACCACCCACTAACACCACCCCTACCAAAACCACCACCCGCCACCACCATCACCACCTACCTCCACCACCCATCACCACCATCCCCACCCACCTCAATCACCCATCACCACCACCCGCCACCGCCACCAACAACCACCCTCCACCACCAACCACCACCACCACCAGCCATCACCACGACCTCCACCTACCACCCATGTAGTGGTGTTGATTATGATGGCATGTGCGGAATTAGAAAGATCTAGTGAATCATCATGTAAAATCAAGAACACAAGGAGTAAATAAATCTGTGTAAGCTCATATTAGATCTAGAAAGGATATACACATGGGTTTGTACAAAGTTTCTCTCTCTAGTCTAACACTCCAAAATGGTTCCTTACATAATGAGAGTCACTCACTTCCTATTTATAGGAAAGACTCAACCCATTTACACAAACAAGAGGGAAAGCCTAAAACACTACATCCAAGAGTGACTTTGCACCCTAACATTCTCCCCCTCAAAGTTAGGATTGGATGTCCGGCTTCAATCTCCAACGAGCTAACGCGATCAAGACCAAACTCCCCCTCGAAGTAACACCGGTCTTCAAATCCGCAAATGAATATTCGACTAGGAGATTTGCGTTTGTGGGATGACTTCATCTTGATTCTTCGAAACATCCCAGTCTTCGAAGGATTGATAACCTTCTCTTGAGTATCTTGAACAATGGGCGCTATCACTTGTGTTTCAATAAAAGATACTTCAACAGGTTCAGGCTTTTTCTTTGGAGACGTTGAAGATTTCGAATCCTTAGTTTTCTTTGAAGATGAAGCAGGATCAACCTTCTTTGACTTTTTAGACTTCTTCTCTTCCCTAGGCAACAAGATCCCAGTTGGAACAGAAGAATCGATTGTTTTCAGATATGCTATCAAAACCGAATTTGTAGGATCCACCCTTTTAAGCATCGCATCCGGAATCCTAGCAACAGTGGGGTATTCATCAGCATCATCTACAACCTCCTTCGGATAATGATAAGATTGAAAAGTAACTTTCTCTTCATCAGTTGGTACGAGTATCCCTTCCTTATTATAAAAATACTGCAAAATTAGGCTCCAATATCGTGCACACGAAATGCCATGAACACCATTCGTATGTTCTACACCTTTTTGGAATTCCTTCCATAATTGTGTAGAATAGTCTGCCTGAAGATCATAGTATAAGCCTGCCACCATAGCATAAACCTCCATTCTGCCTTTGTCTAACCCAACAGTTCTTCCGGTCAAACATCGGAGAAAAATCCCAAACAAAAAATTCCATAATCTGGGAAGTCCAGACTTCTTAAAATCACTGATTTTTGACAATGGGGGCTGATAACCCATCTCATTAAACATATGGACTATTTGTGGGAATGTGAAATCAACAAAAGGAGTGGTGTAATAGTTAGTGGATTGAATCTTCATTACTGGTGCTGATAACCCATCTCACCTAACCTTTTTATCGTTCACAAGATGAAAAGTGATCGTATCGGAAGCTTTGTTGTATGTTGCAGTGGATCCTGCTTGAGAAAGCCAAGACAATGGAATAGAAAAGGAATTGAACATCGCCTTGGATAATACAGAGTGTTTCAATGCAACGATGAGCATCTTCAATTCTTCTGGGTATTGAGAAACTTCACCATCCACGTAATAGTTAGTGGATTGAATCTTCATTACTGGTGCTGATGAAATATCTTCAGTGGAAGGATCGACATGAGCAAAAGTCGCCATTGTTAGGGTTTTGAAGATGATGATGAACAGAGAAATTGTGAATTTTTGCTTTTTGATCGCGTAAACTGAGAATGAACCCTTGAATCCCCTTTTATATGTAACCCTGATTTTTGAATTTGAAGCGGGATGCATTTAATGAAATCCTACGTGGCACCTTAAAAACCGGACCATTACTGCAGAAAAGTAGCCATGCGTCAAAAAGTATCTGTCACTTCGCCTTGAAAACCGGACAGAATACGATACGTCATTTATATACAGCCTGTCTTTATATGCCCATGAGAATTGTAACCGTCAGAACCCTTCGAATGGAGGCAGGGCTCTTTCACTTTTGGGATAAAAAGCGAAGTCATATGCCAGATGTTCGAAATCATCAGCCTAAGTTGGTAGTACTCAGAACCTTAAGGATTTCGTGAGTGCAGTGTGCCAAAGAGTATAGACAAGAAACAAATATTAGAAAAATATGGGATAATGTGATGTCAAACCATTGACACAAAAGCAGATTAAATCCCGGGCAAAGGTTACTTCATTAATCATTAAGAGAAATGATCAATTGCTTGTGTATGTTCCCGTGAATTACAATCGAAAACTTGTAGAGAAGTTTCGAAGGGCATCTTTTGTAAGGCTACATAGGTGGCTTAAAAATTTCGTTACATATCAGCTTTAACATAAGGTGAGGAATTGTAATAGAAATTACTTGTTTGACCAGTGTAGTCAGTGACAAGTTGGCTTTGAAAAATTTTAACATGACAAGAATCTTCGAATGAAACTCACACTGAAAGCATATTCATGATAAAAAATATATATGCTGGATTTTGTTGGGTAACAAACATCGTGGGATTCGAATGTTTGATCAAGACCCCTCATTCGAAATGAATATGATTTGGAGTTTCGAATATGGGTACTGAAACAAAAGTTTCGTGAATATCTGGAATTTAGTTCCTCGTCAATTCCTTAACAAGACTATGAAAATTGGGTTTCACTTTCATCACGGTCTCATGATGTCAGATCATTAACACAGATTTTTGATATGTCTAAGTTTCGATTGGTTTGATCAGAGACCTCTCGGACATATGTCTTTGTGTGTGATCGTGTAAGAACTTTTGATGAAAAAGATGGATTTAAGATTCGAATTGGACCTCTGTTGATTTTTGGACTAAACAGTAAACTCTTAACTCATGTGAGAAGAGTCAGATAGCTCAGTAGACTAATGTGAATACAAGCCTGATTGGGAAGAAAACTTCGTGTGAAGAATTTCATTAAGACTTTCGTACACACACATTGAGTCTTTGGAGGCTTCGGACAACATGCAGCAACATGCTTCTAGGGACAACTTACCTAGTTCAAAGTAAGTAAAATGGAAAGAGTTGTAAGATTCATTTACCTGACCCTAGAGATACAAGCATGTGCCTCTTTGAATGTTCAGCAAGATCTGCACCAAAATACTTAAAAGAAAACTATAAAATCTTTTTGTTGAATTGAATTTTTCGAAAAATTTCAATTACAAAACAAAAGAAAATCTTTTTGGATTTTTGATTTTTCGAAAATTTGAAATACAAAACAAAAGAAAATCTTTTTGGAATTTTGATTTTTCGAAAATTTGAAATACAAAACTTTTTGCAAACAGACGAAATTTTATAGTAGTATATGTACGAATTCGAAGCGGTCGAAGCGTTGACTATGAACAGTAATCGCTAAATCAACACTTAAAATAAGTGACAAACATGCGAATTCGAAGCGGTCGAAGCGTTGACCATGAACAGTAACCGCTAAATGCTGAATGACTTTGCTTTATCTTTTATTCAGCGCCTCTGATTCATTCTTTGTCACCCATCATTCTTCTTTTTCGTATGGAACAAAATTTCCATCAATCATTCCAAGTCCTTCTATAATTCGCACAAAAGATTTTTCATCTAAGGCCTTTGTGAAAATATCAGATAATTGATCAGTTGTTTTCACAAAATGTACTTCAATATTTCCATCTTCCACGTGATCCTTGATAAAATGATAACGAAGAGCTATATGTTTAGTCTTCGAATGCTGCACAGGATTATGACAAATTCTTATTGCACTTTGAGAATCACAATATAATGGAATCTTTTTCATATTAATTGCATAATCACATAATTGACTTTGAATCCAAATTATTTGTGAAGTGCAAGCAGCAGCAGCCACATATTCTGCTTCAGCTGTTGATATTGATACACATGTTTGCTTTTTCGACTGCCAGCTCACCAATTTGCCATCAAGAAATTGACATCCTCCACTTGTGCTTTTTCGATCAAGATTACAACCACCCAAGTCTGCATCTGAGTATGCTTGTACGAAAAATCCAGTTTTCGAAGGATACCATAATCCTAACGAAATTGTTCCTTTAAGATAACGAAATATATTCTTTACAGCAGTGAGATGTGGTTCTCGTGGATTGGACTGATACCTGGCACAATTACACACATAAAACATTATATCAGGTCGACTTGCTGTGAGATAAAGTAATGAACCAATCATGCTTCGATAAAGAGTTATGTCAACTGCCGGTTTATCTAACGATGGTGTCAACTTTATGCCTGTTGCCATAGGAACACGTAGCTTCGTGCTATTTGTCAATCCAAACTTTTCTAACAGATTCTTCGTATATTTTTCTTGATTGATGAAAATTCCTTCTCTGTTTTGACGAATATTCAGCCCAAGAAAATTATTGATGTTTCCCATCATGCTCATTTCGAACTTACTTTTCATCAAATCTTCGAATTCTCTAGACAAGGCAGAGTCAGTCGAGCCAAAAATAATATCATCAACATAAATTTGAACAAGCATAAGATGATTCCCAACTTTCTTTCGAAATAATGTGGGATCAACTGATCCTTGTTTAAATTTAGATTGTTTCAAAAATGATGTTAGAGTTTCATACCATACTCGTGGTGCTTGTTTCAGACCATAAACTGCCTTATCTAAAACATAAACATGATTAGGATATTCTTCATTAATAAAACCTGGGGGTTGTTCCACATAAACCGCTTCTTCAAGCTGTCCATTTAGAAATGCACACTTTACGTCCATTTGATAAACATCAAAATCCTTGTGAGCTGCATAAGCCAGAAATATACGAACAGCCTCGAGTCTTGCGACAGGGGCGAAAGTTTCTTCATAATCGATTCCTTCTTGTTGTGAGTATCCTTTAACAACAAGTCTGGCTTTGTTTCGAACAATATTTCCATCTTTGTCGGTTTTATTTTTGAAAATCCATTTTAACCAGACAATCGAAACATTTTCAGGTTTAGGAATTAATCTCCAAACCTTGTTTCTTTCGAATTCAGACAATTCAGATTGCATAGAAACAACCCAATCTGAGTGTTCCATTGCATTCTTAACTGTTTTTTGTTCAATTTTAGAGATGAAAACATTGAACATGCAAAATTCTTGATGAGTATTCAATACCTCATTCTTTGCACGAATTTGAGCTCGTGTTAAGACTCCCTCTTGTGGATTCCCAATTACTTGATCTCTTGTCCATTTTTCCATTGGTGGATAGGCTGGATCAAATTCCAAAGGTGCATCTTCGTACATTTCATCATTTTCGGAACCTGCAATCGAACAAACATCATCAAAATCATTATTATTTGCAAAATTTTCTATATGCTTCCCCTCAACATTATGCTCCCCCTCAACATCAGCATTCATTCTTTCTTTCCCTTTAGATGTTGAAGCAATATTAACAACAGACAACTGAGAACAATCAACATCTTCAAGCTCACTAATTTCACTAATATTATCAAAATTATCTTCAATATCAGCAAAATTAGATTGAGAATCAGATGTTGAATTTTCAGTCTTTTTCAAAATTCGAATTTGTTCAGATTTAGTCAAAGTTTCATTCACAATATCAACTAATTCATTTGCATCAAGACATTCATCAACTTTAACTATTCCATATCTATATTTATCATTCAGAACTTTGTTAAAATCAGCTATTTCTTTTTCACAATCATACGAAATGTTATCTACTGTAGCTCTTTCATAAGCTAAAAATGGCAGTAATTTTCTATGTTGTTCTTTACTGATTTCGCATGAATGATGAAGTTCAGTTAATTTCCCATACAATCTTTTAGTTGAGTTACAGTAAATATTTCTTTGGGCTAACAACAGTTTTGTTTCACTTGACAAATTATCCCTATCAACCATGATATTTGTTATTTGAAGTTCCAAACAATCTATCTTAGTAATTTTCGAATCTAGTTTCTTTTGTGTCTCTAGCAACTGCATAGATAGCTTCTTAGCCTCATTGCTAGCAGATACCACAATTGAATCAAAATAAGTTACAGTTTCATCGAAAGATACTAATTCAGAATTATAAGCATGTACTGGAATATTGAAAGATTCAAGAATATTTCGTACCTTTGTGGTCATTGGAGATTTGTCAGCGGATTTTGATACGAAGCATCTTCCACGAACTTCGTATGCCTCCTCCTCTGATTCTTCCTCCATTTTTGCATACATTGCTCCGTGAGTCGGATTTCACATCTCCTCATCGTCTGATCCAGATGACCAGATTTGATAAGTTCCTTCATCATCCTCATGCTCACCCTTTGCCACCAATGGCAAATTCTTGGCTTTTGCGCGAACCACCTCCAGCTTCTCTACATAGTACGCTTCATCCTTGACCTTGTTCTTCCTTTCATCCTTCTTTCGAAGCATACAGTCATTCGCAAGGTGATTGGCACCGTTGCAATAATGACAATCTATTCCAGCATCTCCCTTTAATTTCTTCTTTGTTTTTCCCTCAACAGGCTTCGAATCTTTCATCTCTTCCTTCTTCTTCTCATCCCCAGCACTTTTACTCACAAAATTCCCTTTTGACTCAGATGACTTTGCCTTCGGATTGAATGGTTTTTTAAAGAACTTTTTCACACGATTGTTTGAATAAAAAGCAATTGCCTCATCATCTGAGTTCATGATGAACCCTTCATCTTCGTCCAAAACATCTTTCTCAGCTTCCCTTTCAGAGATCTTCGAAACCAAAGCTAGTGGACCTCCCAAACTCGCCTTCAATTCTTCAGCAATTTCGTTCACTTCGCTTTCATGAGACTTCAGCTAATTGTACAAGTCATTCAAAGTTGACGTATCAAAGCTCTGTTGATTCTTAACCATCATGCTCACACTACGCCACTCCTTTCGAAGTCCCATAACTAAAATTAAATTGAACTCCATGGCTGATCTGGTGATACCATATCGATTGCATCGATAGATCAATTCATTAAGACGATCGTAATAAACTTCAATCGTTTCACCATCTTTCTGTCTGAAGTCCTTCAGTTCCACTAAGCATTGCTTCACAGAGTTAACTTTTGTCTTGTCACTTCCCTGAAATTTCTCCTTGAGATTGTTCCAGATTTCTTTTGCAGTTGTACAACTCATCACGTAGTTGTACACAACTGGAGGCAAAGCACCTCTTAGCTCTCTCACGCATCTCTTTTCTAGCTTTTTCAGACGATCAGACTGATTCTCAACATCAGAACTTCCAGAAGATGATCCAATTGGTTGAACATTTGTTGGTGGATTGAGATTGCCAGAAATGCAATTCCACAGTTCTTCATCTAAACCATTGAGATAATCCTGCATACGATCAGCCCATTGATCGTAATACTCAGGGATTAGCATAGGAATTTTAGTGGATGATCCTAGAAGGTGAGAAAACGAAGTCATGGAATTAATATTGAAAGACGCCATTGATGTACGGAATAAATTCTTGAGAATTTTTTATGAAACTTTGAGAATTTGTTAACAACCTATATGATTCAAATCAGAATCACTAGTAGAACACTCGATTCAAAGATTCAAATGCAGAATCGAATAACAGACTAAGATCTAGACAATTTTTCACTTTCAAAAAGTGCGGAAACTTTTGAATCAAAAAATTGATTCAAAAACCTTTTGAACAATGTGAAAATCAGATCAGAGATATGATTCTAGCTCTGATACCAATTGAAGAAGCAAAGAATCGAGTAATTGAATTAATCAGAGTATGAATTCAAAGTATTAATGCTATATTTGAACACAGTATGTAAATATGATATGTTATGCTCAATTACGCTTCCAAGTTTTACAGAGTACAAGATGCAAATCTGTAAAGACTTCGTCTCTATGACCCTAGTAAACACTCCTATATATAGAAAGAGGAAAGCGTACAAAAAATATACTAAGGACTAAGCGTTAAGATTCGAATACAATGCCTTAGTAAAATAAATTACAAAATGTTCGAAGACACCAAAACATACTTCGACTAATTACAACACTTCGACTCTAACAACCCACCAAAACCACCACCCGCCACAACCAACACCCGCCACCACCATCACCACCCACTACTATCACCACCCACCACCTACCACCACCCAACCACCACCACCCACCACCACTACCTACCATCCTCCATAACCTCCACCACCCATCACCACCACCCACCACCACCACCACCAACCACCACACCTACCACCACCCACCCACCACCATGCACTACCACTCATCATACCGACCACCACTACTCATCACCACCACCCACCTCCACCACCACCTGCTACCACCACCCCCACCCATCTCCCATAAAAACCATCACCCGCCACCACCATTACCACCTACCTGCACCACCCATCACCACCTTCCCCACCCACCTCAATCACCCATCGCCACCAACCACCACCATCCTCCACCACCTACCACTTACCACCTATCACCACCCATCACCACCCACCACCACCACCCATGACCACCATTCGTCACCACCACCTCCACCCACCACCCACCAAAACTAGAACCCACCACCACCATCACAACCCACCAGCCATAACCACCACCATTCATCACCACCGACCACCACCATCCATCACCACTACCCGCCACCACCACCTGCCCTCATCACCCCCACCCACCAGCCACCAAAACCACCACCTACCCACCTCCACCACGTATCACTACCACGCAACCACTACCCACCATTATGACCACCACCTGCCATTACCACCAACCACCATCCACCACCTATCACCACCATCCGCCTCCACCATCCATCACCACCACCACCACCACCCCCACCACCACCCCCACCACCACCACCCATCACCACCGACCACAACCACCTATCACCACCACCCACCACCTATCACCACCACCCGCCTCCACCACCCATCACAACCCCACCCATCACCCATCAAAATCAAAATACACCATCACCACCCTCACCACCAACCACCACCTACCCACCACCACCACCACCTATCATCTTCACCCGTCTCCACCTCCCATCACCACCACTCGCCACCGCCATCTGCCACCCACTATAATCACCACCCTACATGTCACCCCCACCACCCTTCACCACCACCACCACCTACCACCACCAAACATCACCACCCATCACCACCACCTGTGATTATGTGTATATAATCACATGTGATTATTTGTATTTAATCACATATGATTTATATGGACAATATTCTTTTTTGTCCATATAAATCATGTGATTAGATACATATAATCACATATGATTAGATATATTTAATCAAATGTGATTAGATACATTTAATCAAATATGTCATTATTGCATTCTCGATTCAATAATTATTTTTTGTCAACTTCAATCATATGTGATGAGATACGTATAATCACATGTGATTATATGTATCCAATCACATATGATTTACATGAAAATATTCACTCGTTTCAATAATTTTTGTCATATATTTAATCACATGTGATTATAAGTATTTAATCACTTATGATTAATGTGGAGATAAATTTGTTTTAATGTTCTCGATTCAATAGTTGTTGTCACACCCCAAACCAGAACGGCGGAAACGTTCGGGGGCGGACGACGTCATGTACAGTATCATAACAATGCATAATAGTAAAACAAGCAACAACATCATCCATTGCATTAATAGTATAATTTTAATACAAGTGTGTTCTGAATGTATTTGTAAGACACCAAAATATATATATATATATATATATATATATATATATATATATATATATATATATATATATATATATATATATATATATAAAGACGAGTCCTGAACATGCTCCGTCTTCTCAAGACCTGGTCATCGGTACCTGTCTACTAGTGACCTGAGAATACAAGTTATTTTGAAAGCGTAGATCAACATTAAAGCTGGTGAGTTCATAAGTATTTTAGTGTCAATGTTTGTATAAGTTTGATGAAATTTTTTTGTAAGTGTTTGATGTAAATGTTTGTAAGTGTTTGATATAAATGTTTGTATACTTCCTAGAAAATCCTATATTTGCTACTAAAGTAGTCTTCTACCAAGACCCGACTGTATTGTATGTTTATCCTTTTGTAAAAGTGAGTGTTTTTCCCAAGTTTGACTATCATTACCAGAAAATAGTTTACATTACCGTTTATGTGAGAAGATCACTATATGAATGTAATGGGAAATGAAGATGTATAGCAGTATTGTATATAAGTAACTACCGATGTACTAACTACCTTAAACCAATTTGTTTAATTAAGGTAAATGTGATGAGATTATAACCATACTTGATTGACTAGTAAACATGACGAGCAAAGACGTCGAAATGATATGACATTCGTCACCCGTAGACCTGCAGGTCCCACTGTAGCTAGCAGCAAGGTGTAGGATGGTCAATCCCGTATAGATCTATACACAAACTCACGCTCTCCCTCCAAGAGACTCTGGTTACAAAACATGACAGAACAGTATATTGCCGTGCCATGAAGTAGTGGCTCACATTAATGTTATCTTGTTCTTGTATTAGTGTAGTATGTTCCTTCTGTCTAGTGTTTAGTATGTTCTTTTTGTTATAATGTATAGTATGTTCCTTCTGTTCTAGTGTATAGTATGTTCCTTCTGTTCTAGTGTATAGTATGTTCCTTCTGTATAGTGTTTAGTATGTTTGAACTGACTCATGTATGAACTAACTCTTGTAAGTTTCATTGTTCTAGAAATATTAAGTAGTAATCCTCTAAACTATACCTATTATAGTTTACTAGTACTGTTGTTTGAATGACTGATCATGTTTGAACACCTTTGCTACCCAAAAGTATTGAACTGAATGGAAGAAATTTTATATCTATATGCATATACATAATATCACTACTACAAAAACACCCTTTTATGACACGCAATGCGTGTCGTAAACCGCTCAGACGACACGCAAATGCGTGTCAAGGAAGGCCCTGTCATAACGAAAGACGACACGCTTTTGCGCGTCGTCTATTTACAACAAGCATTTACGACGCCTAGTTACGATACGCATTTACGATGCTCATTTACGACACGCAATGCGTATCAAGGAAGGCCCTATCATAAAGAAAGACGACACGCATTTGCGTGTCGTAACCTTACGACGCACGTTTAGGACACACATTGCGTATCATTAAAGCCCCTGTCATAAATGAAGATGACACATATTTGCGTGTCATAAACTTCAGCAACCATTTACGATATGCATATACGACGTGCCTTTACGATACTCATTTACGCATAATACAAAAATATATAAACAAATATATACCAAAACAATCAATTTAATCCAATAAAATCATGTCAAAATTTTTTAATACATTGATATTAAGGGGATCTGATTATACATTGTTATTAAAATGTTTTCCTTAACTATATAACCTAATACTACATTGCTATTAAGGGGCATCTTCTTGTTTCAGATATCATGTCAAAAAAAAATCCTCCATATCATTGGTTTGCCACCTGGTGTAGTGGGCTGCTGTCCACCGGGTGTGGATGGAAAGTAATGACATGAACATTAGCTGAAAAAAAAAGCTTTTATTAATCATACAATCAAGTTTAGCTACCTGATAGAGTTGTTATATAAATATTTTGTTAATCACACAATAAAGTTTAGCTACCTAATATAACAAGTTGATACTACGCATATGAACAAGACCTGCAAATTTGAATCATACAACCATTAGATTCACATAAGCCAACAAATCCCAATAAACTGGTTCAGACACTTCCTTTGGTGTTGTTACAAAACTCTTAAAATCATTCTTTTGGTGTTGTTACAAAACTCTTAAAATCATTTTTTTTATCAAAAATACAGTATGTATGGGCTTTTTTGTCACAAGAAAACGAATAACTGGCCTCCTTTATGACATGAGGATCAGGTGAAAAAATATGGGGGAAAAACCAGGGAACAATTGTTACAGCATCACCTAATATTAACCCACATGATGCACCAATTATCACCAGTGACTTCAACAGAATTCGTGCATGTGCCAAGGGCAAGATCGTAAAATTACATCACTATTATAGAAAACACAAATTAAGTTAAAAATGGTTAATATCACCAATCTTTGAGAGACTTCTTTTAGCGCCATAAATAAGCTTAAACATAAATGACTGTGCAGTTTGTGAAAGAGGCTCACCCCCTACTGGAAACATGCAGTATACTTGGACAAGGACCTAAAAGTAATTTGTCAGAATTGGACCTTAGTAGAGAGTCAAAGTCAACGTCAACGTCAAACCAACCTGATGTGCAGCAATAGTTTGTGTTCCCATTGATATAGCAAAGTACACAAGTAAAGAATAAAATGTGACCTTTGACATCATCATTATAAAGACAGGAGCAGCAAGTTTGAATATTTGTAAAAGTTCAGTAGGTGAAGGGACATCAATGGCGTACCCATTATACATTTTGTCTTTCAGAGCTTCAATCATCATAAATCTTGCAACAACCTACAATATGTGTAAAGTAAAGTGTGACACAACTAAAATTAACATATAAAACAAGTAAATAGATTAAAGTTGTATTGTTGTGATATTTTTCAATTTTTATAGAGTATATATATACCTGTGAAACCATTTTTGCCCATGCTGCTCCAACAATACCATAGCCTAAGTATAAGAAGAGGATTACATCAGCAACACCATTGATGACACTTGCAACTGCTAGAGCTTTTAAAGGTCCCCATGAATCTTACTTGCAAAGACTGTTAAAAAAAAGGAGAACATGTTAGTTAACAGGAAATGGTGTGCACTACATTCTACTAGAAAAATCAAGGATTAGTGGAACAAAGATTATATCATATGATCACCTTGCACTCTGAGCAACCCACCCAACAAGAACTGCAGGCCATTCTAAACCTCGACTCTACTACCATAAAATACATACAACGAATCGATTAGACCTGAGTAGAACTAAAATCAGAAGATAGAAATAAAGGAAAAATAGTAAAATACTATAAGACTATAAGTATAATTTAAAGAATAAACAAGTATTGAATGGGTTCTTAGAATTTCAAGAACCTGAACATATGTGTTTGCTGCTGATAGCATATATGCATTCTTGGCTCCAAAAAAAGCTGAAAATGTTGCATGATAAAATCAATCAATTATTGGAAAGCATTTGTAAATTAAAAAAGATGATACCTAGATTCAATAATCAGATAGAAATATTAGATTTTTTTTGTATCAAATGCAAGCAGCCGATTAAAGAATTATGAAATTATATGTAGTTGTAAGTTATAATGAAAAATATAATGTCATAAATTGTTTGATTTTCAAAGTACAAAGCATTACGAGAAATTAATTAAAATACAATGATTTATTGCAAATAGATGAAAAAATACAGTTTGTATTTTGAAAAGATATATACAGTGTCTTTTGAAAGTACATTGTTATAACTGAAAGTATAATTTCAAGTACATAGTTTGTAAGAAAAACAAAACAAATTAAGATTTTCAAAGTAAGAAAAAAAAATCTTACATTAAAAAAAAATAGAGGTACCATGTCTTAATATATTAGATTTTAAAAAATCTTACAGTAAACAAAAAATAGAGGTACCATGGTTAGATTTTGAGTTTAAAATGTTTTAATGAATTATACAATATAATAAATGGATGGATTTTCAAAGTACAATGTATTAATAGAAATTAAAATACAATGTTTCATTAGAAAAATATGAAAAAAAAAATACAAAGTCATTATTATGAAATGAAATACATCATAACATGTTAGGTTTACAAAGTATAATGTTAAAATTGAAAGTATAACTCTATAGTTAGCAACCAAAACAAAACAAATTTAGATTTTCAAGGTAAAAAAAATTTCTTAAACAAAAAAAAATAGAAGTAGGATTGTTTAATATGATAGATTTTAAGTTTAAAATGTAATAATGTAAAATACAACTTCAAAGTACAATGTATTACTACGAATTAACTAAAAATACAATGATTTATTTGAAAATATGAAAAAACACAAAGTCATATTATGAAAATAAATTGAAGTATGATATCTTAATATGTAAGATTTTGAGTTTAAAAATGTTATAATGAAAAATAAAAGTATGATGTCTGAACATGATAGATTTTAGAAGTACATCATATTAATAATTAAACATATGGTACTAGGTTCAAACTATATTTACATATTTGTTACCTGTTTAGTCATTTAACCCTTACAAATAAAGACGTCATGGGATATAAAAAGAAACAACCCATAACTTCTCATTCATTGCTTCTAAATAACATTCAAATTCAATCACACCTATGTAAAACTTTTATTTCTAGTTATGGCATATTGTACGTATATACTATCTATTTATATCCAAACAAAACACACATACAATTTTAGAATATATTATTTTGTTAAAAACTTCTTATACTGTTTTTTCAGTTTTGGTCCAATGGCATAATGGTCAATTTCAAAAAAAAAAACACCTAGGCTGATAACTTAGACAACCAGGGACTAAAATCATTATAAAATAGTACCATAAGAATCAAAATTGCAACCTGACTCCTTTAGGAATCAAGGAAAACATCAAATAAACTCAGGGACATAAAATGTAATTTACTAAAATTATAATTACCTTATCACAAACACTAATAGCCTGGTCTGGTTAATGTCCACCAACATCCAGGCAACCTATATCCTGAATTGCATAAAAACTGATACCAACCAAAAAAAAGTATAGTTAAATTAATAAACAATCACCATTTTTATTCAACTTCAAAATTCCTTACCATAAGAAGAAGAGCACCCAGACAAAATATTGTGCTCATTGAAAAACTAATAAATCTCAAATTACGTCTAGCATGCATAACAAATAAAAACAACACTAATTTTAACACATATTTCTTGTTTCTTTAATTTTCAATAAACAAAAAAAAAAGTCAGGAGTTTAATTTTCAAGTTAAAAATAAGCATACCAACAATTTTTCCCTAAGGCTATGAGTACTTGTTGTCACAGACAAAGCAATGAAGTATGGAAGTAGAACTTTGTGCATCTGCATTCATAGAAAACAACCATTAAACTATAAAATTAAAATAATTTAACTTTTAACTATTCTAATATACCCCTGTATAAAACATCACAAAACGAAAAAAACTGACCTCCTTTATGATATTGGAACTT
Organism: Lactuca virosa; assembly: GCF_052849685.1. Taxonomy (NCBI): domain Eukaryota; kingdom Viridiplantae; phylum Streptophyta; class Magnoliopsida; order Asterales; family Asteraceae; genus Lactuca; species Lactuca virosa. Next base: position 332,487,894 of record NC_136433.1, read on the forward strand.
AGTAGAGAGTTAGAGTCAAAGTCAAAGTCAAAGTCAAACCAACCTGATGTGCAGCAACAGTTTGTGTTCCCATTGATGCAGCATAAAGTTCAAATTCTTTGCAAAACAATTCCAAGGAAAACATCCAAAGTTTCTATGAAACTGAAAACTTTTCTAATAACATTTCATCTGCAACTGCTCACAATGACATCAATAAAGCATTAAAGCCTTTAAATGTCAATCATGATCAAATATCTGTACTGCATGATCTGAATGTCTCGAACCACGTCAACCCTGCAACTAATGTAAATCATGCTATTGAGAGCTAAAGAATTACTGATAATCAGCAGCATGTAACAAATGGGGTTGAAAATGGTCAACAGGGAATCAGTACGCCATGGGCCCATAATCCTGAAAAATATTTGACTGATCTAATTCCTGGCTTATATGATTATGTATCTCATCAATATGTTGTTCAACTGCCATTGATGCAGAATCCAAGTACAGCTACTGGTCATAGGAGGGAAGTTTCACTGATTGATGAAGACTTTTTCATCTACACCAAACAGGAAGTTGTTGACTCAAACCATGAAGCATGTTACAATAAAAGGCAGAAAGAAATAGAAGTACCATTTATCAAGGACATGAAAGATAATCAACTGCAGTTGCCTAACCTTTTGGGAAATATGACTGATGCTTCAAGCAATTCTCCTCTGTTAGATGCAATCAGCACTGAAGCTCAATCCTCAAATGCAACAGAAGCTGAAAGCACTTTCTCAGATTCCAATGTCAAGGTCTGCACCTTTTTTCTATCAGATATCTGAGACAAATTCTTTACCCACCACAAAAGAAAATATGTGTGTCTCTATTAACTTGTGGATCAACATGAATCCTTGTGAGAATTACAATTATTTCCTTTATCATATTTAATCACCAATACTACATGGGTTCCAGTTGAAGGTATGGGTAAAGATAAGTACATGAAAGGGTCAAATAAAAAATACTTTTCTTTTACCTTTGCATATGCAAAGTAATGGCCACCACCAGAGACGATAGTGGTTTTTTATCGACTCCAAGAAAGGAATAACAGATAAGCATGTAAATGAAGGAAGACTGACAGCAAGAAAAAAGATGAATAAAACCAGAAAAAAGTGGAAGAAAAACGAATCGAAGGTCTCCGATGTAGCTGTGGAGTGCGACGGTCTCCGTCCGATGGTGGCTTCACATGGAGGTGATGGCTAACGGCGGCGAGCATAGAGGACTCGTCGCTTGAGGAGCTAACGATCGAGATAAGCAGATGAAGGGTCTGTGAAAAGTGTCCTTGTACAATATGGAGCGTGATATGGTGGATTAGGGTTTTAAGAGAGAAGGAATGCAAGTAATTCTGTGGGTAGAAGGGGTTTGTAGAGAGAAGGAGGGAGAGAATTAAGGTCGATCCGGTGGGCGGTGGGTGGAGAGAGTGAAGAGGTAGAGGAAGGCAGATTGTGATTTTAGGGTTCAATGGTGGTGGCGATCGCTTAGAGCTTGCAGAGAGAATGGAGGGATGGAATGCAAGTCGTGGGTGGGTGAAGATCTAGAGGAGAAAGGGCAGAGGTAACGGAAGGAGGGGTACTTCAAATTTTTGGGGGATTTAGTTTCCCACCTACGCGCATATTAAATTTTATAAAAACTACATTTCTACATGACGCCCGTTTAATTTAAGTGCCCTCCGTGTTTGTAATTTTTTTGTTGGACACTTAATTTTAAGGCACGCATAAATGTGTGTCCTCTATCCTTTAAATTTTGGAAAGCTGGCATTATTTTTAGGACACGTGCGAGATGCGTATCGTAAATCCGTGCGTGTCATTGTTTGCGTGTCATTAAAGGTCTGTTTTCTAGTAGTGTATATAACTAAGATTTAAACGACACTCGGAAAAACAACCGATACCCTAAGTCCACAACCAAACAAGGAACATGAAATAAAGCGAGTTATCAGTCCTAAGCCCTTTCAACCTTATTTATATAACTATATCCATATAGACATTATTTTGACAATATATAAGTTTAAAAGAGTTTGATAAAGAGTTTAGCATATAAAAGAGTTTTAACCATTTGAATGGTCATAGATGACTTGATGTCAGTTTATAAAATGTTTTGAAGTAGTTTGTTTGATAACACATTTTTGAAGTATAAGAAATCCACTTGTTTGATAGTTATTAATCACATGTGATTCATACAATAACTATAAAGTTTTCTACTTGTATCCCCCCCCCCCCCCCATAAAAGCATTTAAAATCATTTAAAAGATAAGTTAGGGGTATGAACTCACCTATATTGAGTGATTCGAATGAAAGATCGATATAGGATGCTAGGTGTCAAGTGAAGTCTCGAGCACACACGGATCCTATTAAGCATATAATGACATATATATATGGATATACTTAGCGTTTATAACAACTAATCATGTTAGGGAACAACCTTAGGGACTAGGAAACACTTGGAATGAAGTGTTACAATCACCTATGATTGTACTAAAGGTGTTTATGGCCACACAAAGGTGTGTTTACGGCCTAGATGTCACACCCCAAAACCGGAACGGCGGAAACTTTCTGGGGCGTTGGACGTCATGTCAAGTATCACAACACATGCAGTATAGTAATCAAAGTACAACAACCATTGCATTAATAGTATAAGTTTTTACATAGGTTACATTTAGCAACAACGTCGAAAGTAGGTATAGAGAATAACATAAGATGCAGCTCGGTACAAGGCTGACTTCGCAAAAGCTCCCGGAGTGTACCTGTCTACTGACGACCTGAGAATACAAGTTATTTTGAAAGAGAGGATCAGCATTTTAATGCTGGTGAGTCCATAAGTATTTTAATGACATTGATATAAATACATGTTTTTCCTCAAAATAATGTCATAAAAGTTTATAAGGTATTTGAATTCCTTCCAGAAAATCCTATATTTTCTATTAGAAATAGTCTTCTACCAAGACTCGACTGTTTCATGTTTAAAAGAATGAGTTTCTCTACTAAAAGCAGTCTTCTACCAAGACTCGACTGTTTCATGTTTAAAAGAATGAGTTTCTCTATTAAAAGCAGTCTTCTACCAAGACTCGACTGATTCATGTTTAAAAGAATGAGTTTCTCTACTAAAAGCAGTCTTCTACCAAGACTCGACTGTTTCATGTTTAAAAGAATGAGTTTCTCTACTAAAAGCAGTCTTCTACCAAGACTCGACTGATTCATGTTTAAAAGAATGAGTTTCTCTACTAAAAGCAGTCTTCTACCAAGATCCGACTGTTTTGTGTTTAAAGAGTATTTTTCCCATATGTTACTATCATTATCAAAATATAGTTTTACATTATCGTTTTATATCAATAACGTTCTAAGTTTAATGTATTAGGGAAAATATTATAGTACCGTAGTTTTATATGTAGAAACTACCATGGTACTAATTACCTTAAGGACATGAATTATAAGGTAAATGTGAAGATCCTCGTAACCATACTGATTGACGGATGTAAGCACGACGACCTGCTGGCGTCGAAATAGATGTGACATTTGTCACCCCTTGGCTTGGTCGGCCGAGACTGTAGCTAGCAGTCAGGATGTGGGATGGTCTGTCCCGTATAGATCTATACACACAATGCCCGCTCTCCCTCCAGGGGACTCTGGTCACCAACTCGACGACGGTGAAATACGCGTCATGAGGATGTATCTCGTGTTTTGATGGCTATATATGTTTCTTTTTACTAAAAGTACATGTTTTAGAATATTGATATAGCTAGTTTCTCCTCATAGAAGTTATTGTTGGTTTCTAAACTATACCTATTATAGTTTACTTGAGAGGTTATCTAGGTACCTTTGCTACCCAAAGGCGCTGAACTAGAGTAAGAGTTTTAATATCTAAACAGATATACATAATATATAACTACGACTTCAACGACACTCGGACAAATAACCGGATACTCTAAGTCCACAACCAAACAAGGAACAGGAAATAATGCAGGCTATCAGTCCTAAGTCCTTCAAACCCTACTTATATAACTATATCTATATAGACATGAATCTAACAAGAAGATAAGTTTAAAAGACTTTGATAAAGGTTTAGTAATTTAAAAAGAGATTATAGTACTTTAAAAGAGATTTGCAAGAAATATGTGAAAACCTTTAGCTGAATAAAACAGTTTAACATGCAAAAATCTATTTGATTGATAGTTATTAATCATATGTGATTGATATAATAACTTAATAGTTCAACTTGTATCCCCCCCCATAAAAGCATTTAAAATCATTTCAAAGGTTGATTAAGGGGTATGAACTCACCTGAAGTGAGTAACTCGAAGGAAAGATTGATATAGGATCGCCGGGCGTCGAATGAAGTCGTGAGCACAAACGGATCCTAGTTTAACATGTAATAACACATATATGAATACACTTAGGGTATCTAACCATTAATAGACACGTGGACACACCTTATGGACATGGAAACACTTAGAATTAAGTGTTACAAACACCTATTGAAGTCCCTAAATGAGTGTAGGGCCTTAGATTTGAGTGTAAGGCCATCAAACTCGACTTTTATGTGTGTGCGGCCAGGTGTACGGCCAGGGTGTGCGGTCATCATGCGTGTGCGGTTGCACACAGGAGTGTGCGGCCGTACAGAGTGTGTGTGCGGCCGTACACTCTTCATTCATGCTCAAAATGCGGATTTTTGGGTGTTTCAAGGCCAATACCAAGTCCAACTAGCAAATGAAGGCCAACTCTCACCTTGGAGGGTGTTTAAGGTGTGTACGACCACCTTATGAAGGTGTGCGGTGGTACACCTTCAAGTGATGAAGAACATGAAGAACATGAAGAACATGAAGAGTTTTAAGCTTAGATCAAGGTGTCTTACCAGAAAAACAAGCTGATTGATGGAGTAATTCACGTTTTTGAGGCCCTTAGAGTGTTCTTGGATGAAGTGTATAGAGAGCGAAAGTAGTGTGTAGCCAAAAATGGAAAAAGAGTGAATGAGGGGGTCTCTTCCTATATATGGAGGTGGGTGTACGGCTGGAGGATGGGTGTGCGACTGAGTGTGCGGTTGGCTGGCCGCACACGCGGGTGTGCGGCCGCACACACCTTCTTTGGTGTGTTTGGCCTGATTTTCTGATGCTACACACTTTCTAACCCTTCCTAAGACTCATATCTAGGTTATACTAAGCCTAGAACACTCATATAGACCCACAATTTCGTTAAAAGATAGCAAAACGAAGGCTGACACTCGACTGAGTTGAATAGCTGAACTTTACAAGACAAGGATTTTTGGGTTGTCACATCATCCCCCCGGTAGAGGGAATTTCGTCCCGAAATTAGAATCTTAACGAACACTCAAGGATGGATGCGAAAGATACGGATACTTCAAGTTCTATCTGATCCGCCCATTCCATTGGGGAATCAGATCTATACTGGGATCTAGCGAACATTCACTACAAGGCATGGCTTCTCCTCCGATCTCTAGGCTACACTCCTTTACCGAGCTATATTTCTCCTGTTTCCCTTAACGAATGAGGCTCTGGTTTCCATGGATCTAATCGAGAAAACGGTGAGAGTTTTTGTCGGGTACTACTGGTTCATTCGCTGAGACGTGGATAGGTTAGGGTGGAATTTATGGAATTCCAAAGGTAGTCTGGGTCTGACTGATACTGGACCAATTTCATCAAGAATCTCTGATGGTCCTCAATTCTTGGAATATAGAACGTTTCAGTACCTAAAACATAATGTACTTCCATGGTGAGATCATCACTTGGCGTGATCGCCATTCTGAAGTTCCAAAAGTTTTCTCTGGCTGGAGGTGTAGTCCTTCTGATTGGTTCTTAGGAGTCTCAGGTCGTCTTCGGATTCGTATTTCCTACTGGTTGGCTTTCGGAGGTTTTCTGGACCATTGAAGGTGCTGACTATATGCTGACATTTATTGGTTGTGTGGCATCTACCTCAGCCCAGTGCAGATTTGGACCTGCACTTTCGACTCATGAGGTGTTTCTAACTGAATATCTCAGCGTCAGGATGATAGAGGGTTTTACCAGATGATGCTTAGAGAACTCCAATTTTCATCATCGTCTAATAGATGCTTCCACAGCATGATTCCCTAATCGGGAGGAATCGTTCTCTCATTTGGTTCGTTGTTTCATGGATAGCAGTTTCTGATCAGGGCTAGCTTTGCCCTTAGAGATTTTCTGAAGTGGTTGACTATTTCGGGAGGTGGTTCTACTATCTCTTCAGAGATAATATTCCTTGGAACACCTAGTAGTCTAACAATCTCTATGACATGCTCCATTAGTTTTTCCATTGTGTCTGCTTCCTCAAGTTTGTAGGAAACGCGCGATCTTTTATAACCCGTAGACTAACACCTAGACTGGTGTCGAGTCCACAATCTCTTTATGACCTGGGTTATAAAGCTTTACGCAACTTGCTGTCTACTTTTCTCAAGTACCCCTGGTCGTGGAGGTAATAATGTGGTCCTTAGCATCTTAGTATTAACTTTGGTGTGTGTAGACCATCATCTACGTGGCGACGGTAACTTTTCTCGCATGACGAGGTACTATCACAACTCTTTCCGACCTAGGCACTTCTCGTCTGGATCTGGATGAACGAAGTGCTTGAGTAGTGCGAGCATCCCTTGTAACTACTCTTCCTATGTTACCGAGTTTCTCTATCTAGATTAAATCTAGATGGCATAAGACTCTGCCGCTCAGAACCTCTAATTTCCTCATCCCTTATTCTCAAAGTTTAACCTGTCACAGCTCTCCAGGTTTCTTGGCTCACTACTGAGGTGCTTAATTTGACGCTTAGGATAAGGTGAAAGTTCTTTTTACACGGCACTAGGAATTCTCGCATGGTCGAACCCAGTCGAACCATGGCTGACGGTAGTGTCGAAATTAATAAACATCGACACGATATAGAATGAAGATTGAAAAGACCATGTGCTGAACAGAGCACACAAGTTCTTAGTGTTTCGGGTTCGTCCATGGTATTACTACCGCGAATACTTGGACCGACATGATTGACGCTGAACGCTAGGGGTCCTGATACTTTGGAAAGATGTACTTTTCATGAATAGATTTCTCACAAGGCCTCTCTATAACCGCCTAGTATACACTAGTCATGTATAATTAAGATTAAAAGGACTGTTGACTGAGCGACTCCGCCCTAAATCCACAACCAAACAAGGAACATGAGATAAGGCCGCATCACTCACTCGAGGTCTATCAATCCTAATTATAAATGGGCTTGACGTATATACTAAGCCATCATAGCTTTACTTGATGGGTTTTTAAGTTTTACGACAGTGCTGCGACTTTTGCCTTAACGAGGGAGTAATTACAATTAGAATTGATTATTTAAAGTTTTCGATTAGCCACTTAAGGTTGAGAAGCGTACCAAAATTTTGTCAGGTTCCTTGATGTTCCTCTAGGTATTAGGGTTAAACTCCTCCTGCATCTCTGTTATTTCTTTCAGTTGGGCAGTCCCTCTTGAGATGCCCAATTTCACCACAGAGGTGGCATATTGGACCGGTCCAAACATTGGCGGTTGATGTAATGAACTCAACCGGAGTTCTGCAGTTGCGAGCGGTATGCCCCTTCATGTTGCACCTAACACAAAAGGGTTCTCGACAGACTCCATAATGATGGTAGTTATACTTGCTGCAGTGGGGGAAGTTTCCTAGGTATGGTCTTCTTGGTGTCGAGACAGGCGGGTTGACAGGGGTATTGACTACCTCAGCTTTCTGCCCTTCGGAAGTTTCTTGAGTCGAGGTACTCCCCTTCTCGTTCTCAAACTTTCTTTTCAGGGGATTAGGTTAAAGTTCTTGGGTGGCTTTACACACTGGTGATGGTTGCTTCTGTCCATTGCTATGATCGGGATTCCCGATAGTGCTCCTGCTAACATTTTCGTTGTTAGCATTCAGGTGAGCCATGACAGCTGCTACGGCTGCTGAAACTGCAGCTTGGAACGTAGCTTCATCGATCTGAAGAGTCGGTGTCTTGCTAGCGGGTTGGTTACGTTTCTTCGGAGGCATGGTTTTTCCTACACGATGGGGAACACAAACTGATGAGAGACGATGGTTACCCCTAGACGTATCTTTCTTTATTATAATTGGCATAAATTTTTTTTCCGCGCTTTGAGCTATGGTTCTCTAAGTGTCGACCTACATCCCTATGATGCAGTCCTAGTAACAGGGTAGAAGTGTATCGGAAAGCCATAAAATGGGTGTCGTTCCAACTAAGTTATCTTTATATTGGAGAGGTTCACCCTCCGGTTTTGAAAAGATTCGAAAGAACTTCGGAACGAAGATTACACAAGAAAAAGACTCATGAAAGTTTAGGGCTAAACACTCTCAATCGAGGTTTTGTGATCCGATCTATTTATATTAATCGCGACAGGAAATACGATTTTCCTAACACATAGTGTGAGTAGTGTAATCACTAGCTCACTAAGTTGTATTATTTTATGGGTTATTAGCGTGACGTTAAAGAGGTAGAAATACTCCTCGGGTTTCATGCACTGGCTCCCTCTGTTTACCGCTTATTCTTGGCTGAAATGAACTTTGGTTTTCTCCGGGTATTTTATGGGGTTCTCTTCTCCTGTAGACATATTGAATTTCCGCTCCGTCTTACTTCTGATTCTGACTCCGATCGTCGTCACTTCATAATGGATAACTGGAATCTCGGAAGTTCAGGCGAATTTCCCACCAATGTCCCTAAAAGGTATAGGCACATGGCGATTTCAATAGTCTCATCACTGTTCATTTATTTCCTACTTGGAAATCTTCTCAATGAACCTCTTCTGGGTCTTTATCGACTCCTCTGCCGATTACTGAAGTGGATAAGGTTTTCTAAAGGGGTTTATGCGAGAATGGGAATGTCTAAACAATCTGCAGAGATTATTAAAACATGTTAATGTGTGATCCATATCGAGTCCTTCTACAACTTCAGAGTGTACACAAATCATATATAACTTAGATCTAATAGGCCTTCGAATATGTGATATTACTCTATATCCACATCCAAACAAGGAAAAGGAAGTAGAGCGAAACCACACATTCTTAGTCTATGAGATCCTCACTATATATAACCTTGAGAGCATATACTCTGTAATCATGAATCTATCAATAAGGGTCTTTTTAGTTTTCACGCAAGGTTATTTGTGGTTCCTAAAATACTCCTATAGAATTTTAATTACATGCTTGATTCTAGAGTTTCTGGACATGCTTTCTGGTTTATTGTTAGTCTATAGTATCATAAAATACTCCTATAGTATTTTAAACTTTATGTTCGGCTCTAGCATTCCTATATGGTAAGTTTCAGATTCATTGCAACACCACCCTCACTCCCAAACACACGTTGGTCGCATCTCGAATAAATATAGTTGATCAGGCTATATTTATTCCAGCTTACAATTACATAACTGCCCAGGTTTGACGGTAATGCTCAACATCCAAAGACTTTTATTCTTGTTCTTCTTGTGATACTTGTTCTGGTTTTTATATTCTGGATGTACTTATACTTCTGTAAAATATGGTTATATTTTAAAGTATAACTCTTGGTCAGAGTGTTTTTATCCCATTGTATTTATAGTTATATATCTTTTATGATTTGATATACTGAGCTCACTATAAACAATGCTCTGATACCAATCTGTCACACCCCAAAACAGGAACGACGGAAACGTTCTGTGGCGTTGGACGTCATGTCAAGTATCACAACACATGCAATATAGTAATCAAAGTACAACAACCATTGCATTAATAGTATAAGTTTTTACATAGGTTACATTTAGCAACAACGTCAAAAGTAGGTATAGAGAATAACATAAGATGCAGCTCGGTACAAGGCTGACTTCGCAAAAGCTCCCGGAGTGTACCTGTCTACTGACGACCTGAGAATACAAGTTATTTTGAAAGAGAGGATCAACATTTTAATGCTGGTGAGTCCATAAGTATTTTAATGACATTGATATAAATACATGTTTTTCCTCAAAATAATGTCATAAAAGTTTATAAGGTATTTGAATTCCTTCAAGAAAATCCTATATTTTCTATTAGAAATAGTCTTCTACCAAGACTCAACTGTTTCATGTTTAAAAGAATGAGTTTCTCTACTAAAAGCAGTCTTCTACCAAGACTCGACTGTTTCATGTTTAAAAGAATGAGTTTCTCTATTAAAAGCAGTCTTCTACCAAGACTCGACTGATTCATGTTTAAAAGAATGAGTTTCTCTACTAAAAGCAGTCTTCTACCAAGACTCGACTGTTTCATGTTTAAAAGAATGAGTTTCTCTACTAAAAGCAGTCTTCTACCAAGACTCGACTGATTCATGTTTAAAAGAATGAGTTTCTCTACTAAAAGCAGTCATCTACCAAGACCCGACTGTTTTGTGTTTAAAGAGTATTTTTCCCATATGTTACTATCATTATCAAAATATAGTTTTACATTATCGTTTTATATAAAAAACGTTCTAAGTTTAATGTATTAGGGAAAATATTATAGTACCGTAGTTTTATATGTAGAAACTACCGTGGTACTAATTACCTTAAGGCCATGAATTATAAGGTAAATGTGAAGATACTCATAACCATACTGATTGACGGATGTAAACATGACGACCTGCTGGCATCGAAATAGATGTGACATTTGTCACCCCTTGGCTTGGTCGGCCAGGACTGTAGCTAGCAGTCAGGATGTGGGATGGTCTATCCCGTATAGATCTATACACACAATGCCCGCTCTCCCTCCAGGAGACTCTGGTTACCAACTCGACGATGGTGAAATCCGCGTCATGAAGATGTATCTCGTGTTTTGATGGCTATATACGTTTCTTTTTACTAAAAGTACATGTTTTAGAATATTGATATAGCTAGTTTCTCCTCATCAAAGTTATTGTTGGTTTCTAAACTATACCTATTATAGTTTACTTGAGAGGTTATCTAGGTACCTTTGCTACCCAAAGGCGTTGAACTGGAGTAAGAGTTAATATCTAAACAGATATACATAATATATAACTAGGACTTCAACGACACTCGGACAAATAACCGGATACTCTAAGTCCACAACCAAACAAGGAACAAGAAATAAAGCGGGCTATCAGTCCTAAGTCCTTCAAACCCTACTTATATAACTATATCTATATAGACATGAATCTAACAAGAAGATAAGTTTAAAAGACTTTGATAAAGGTTTAGTAATTTAAAAGGAGATTATAGTACTTTAAAAGAGATTTGCAAGTAATATGTGAAAACCTTTAGCTGAATAAAACAGTTTAACATGCAAAAATCTATTTGATTGACGGTTATTAATCATATGTGATTGATATAATAACTTAATAGTTCAACTTGTATTCCCCCCCATAAAAGCATTTAAAATCATTTCAAAGGTTGATTAAGGGGTATGAACTCACCTGAAGTGAGTAACTCGAAGGAAAGATTGATATAGGATCGACGGGCGTCGAATGAAGTCGTGAGCACAAACGGATCCTAGTTTAACATGTAATAACACATATATGAATACACTTAGGGTATCTAACCATTAATAGACACGTGGACACACCTTAGGGACATGGAAACACTTAGAATTAAGTGTTACAAACACCTATTGAAGTCCCTAAATGAGTGTAGGGCCTTAGATTTGAGTGTAAGGCCATCAAACTCGACTTTTATGTGTGTGCGGCCAGGTGTATGGCCAGGGTGTGCGGTCAGCATGCGTGTGCGGTTGCACACAAGAGTGTGCGGCCGTACAGAGTGTGTGTACGGCCGTACACAGGGGTGTGCGGCCGTACACTCTTCATTCATGCTCAAAATGTCGATTTTTGGGTGTTTCAAGGCCAATACCAAGTCCAACTAGCAAATGAAGGCCAACTCTCACCTTGGACGGTGTTTAAGGTGTGTACGGCCACCTTGTTAAGGTGTGCGGCCGTACACCTTCAAGTGATGAAGAACATGAAGACCATGAAGAGTTTTAAGCTTAGATCAAGGTGTCTTACCAGAAGAACAAGCTGATTGATGGAGTAATTCACGTTTTTGAGGCCCTTAGAGTGTTCTTGGATGAAGTTTCTAGAGAGAGAAAGTAGTGTGTAGCCAAAAATGGAAAAAGAGTGAATGAGGGGGTCTCCTCCTAGATATGGAGGTGGGTGTACGGCTGGAGGATGGGTGTGCGGCTGGCTGGCCGCACACGCGGGTGTGCGGCCGCACACACCTTCTTTGGTGTGTTTGGCCCGATTTTGTGATGCTACACACTTTCTAACCCTTCCTAAGACTCATATCTAAGTTATACTAAGCCTAGAACACTCATATAGACCCACAATTTCGTTAATAGATAGCAAAACGAAGGCTGACACTCGGCTGAGTTGACTAGCTGAACTTTATAAGACAAGGATTTTCGGGTTGTCACACTAGATGTGTTCACGGCCAAGGTGTTTACGGCCATGGGTGTTTACGGCCAAATATGTTTACGGCCAACACATGAGATAGCTAGGGTTTACGGCCAAAGATGATCATAGAAGGGTTTACAGCCAAGGGAGAGTTTACGACCGTAAACTCTTGATGATCATGCTAAAATGGTTGATTCTTGGATGTAATTCAAGAGCTTGTAATGGATAACTAGTATATGGAAGGATACTTACGATTTGGAAGCTTGAAGGGGTGTTCACGGCCCAAAGAACTAGTGTGTGTTCTTGGTGTTCTTGTTGATTTGAAGTTCTAACCCAAAAAGAGATGAATTCACGGATGAAATCCTAGGGTTTTACTAGATCAAGAAGGATATCAACTAATAATGAAAGAATCACTTACAAATTTGATGAGAAATGGAAGTGTTCTTGATGATATTTGAGAGAGAAATGAGTGTTGTTGACTTGGAAGTGTGAGAAGTGAAGAAAAATGAAGGAAAATCATACTTAAGGAGTGGAGTTCACGGCTAGACATGAGTTTACGACCGTAAAGTGTAGTTTACGGTCGTAAACTCCATGTGATGGAGTTTTTCGACTTGAATGCAACACAATGAACTCTAGTAGATACTTCCTAACACACAATCCTTGAATGTACTAGGCTTAGAACACTCAAACATACCCTTAACAAAGCTAAAAGATAACAGGAACAAGTCTGACTGATGATTGCATTGAATGGCTTTATAAGATAGAAATTTCGGGTTGTCACAGTTGTTCTCGTGTATATAATTACATGTGATTATATATATTTCATCACATATGATTTATTGAATCAATAATGTTAAAATAAATCTTTTGCACATAAATCGTATGAGATTAAATACACGAGACCAACTTTTGAATTAAAAACACAAAAATGAATATTGTCCACAAAAATCATATGTGATTAAATACATATAATCACATGTGATTATATGTACCTAATTACATATGATTTATGTGGACAAGATTCATTATTTCTTTCTTAATTCAATAGTTGTACTCATGTACTTAATCACATGTGATTATATGTATCAAATCACATATGATTTATATTGATAATATTCATTTTCACAATTTTGATTCAATATTTTTTCTTATGTATTTAATCATATGTGATTGTATCTATTTAATAACATATGATTAATGTGGAAAAAGAAAAACTATAGAATCAAAAACACGAAAATGAATCTTGTGTACATAAATCATATGTGACTAAATGTACAAGAACTATTGAACGAGAATGCGAAAATGAATATTGTCCATATAAATCATATCTTATTAGATAAATATAATCTCATGTAATTAAATACACAAGAACAACAACTGAATCGAGAATGCGAAAATGAATATTTTCAACATGAATTCTATGTGATTAGATATATAATCACATGTGATTATGTCACACCCTCGAACCGGAACGGCGGAAACATCCGGGGGTTGGGTGACTTCCTCTTGTAATATCATCACAGTGTAAATAATTGAATCAAGACAACATCATCATCACACATACAATAATACAACTATCATTGTTTACATAAGTGCGTTGGATTACAAATTGCATCCCAAAATAATAAGTGTATGATGATAAAAAAAATACAACAAAATCCATGTGTTATTGATGACTGACCCGCTTAACGATTTCTTGAGAATACAAGTTATTTTGAAAACGGTCAACATATATAATGTTGGTGAGCTCATAAGCATGTTTGTATGAAAACTTTTGTATCACTTTGTAAACACCATAAAATCCGATATTTTCTGTAAAAATCGTTTGAAAGTTTTGTATCAAATCTTGTATTAAAGCATGTGTGTTCCTGTTTTGAAAATGTATAAAGAGAGTATTCCAGAAAATCCTATATTTTCTGTTTGTAATAGTGTTGTGGTCTTAAAACCTTAAGACCGAAAATGGTGTTTGTATGGTTTTGTAATAGCAGAAATGTATATGTATTTCGTAAATTTACAAGGGAGTTAATATCTATGTGAGTCGTTATAGCCATGCTTGATATGACTGATCTACCTGTCATGACGTTTTTCAGGCGTCCACTTGTTTAAGGAAAGACATTTGTCACCCTAGACTGACCTAGTCTAGCTGTAGCGAACAACTCAGGTGCGGGGCTGTCAACCCCGTACAGATCTATACACAAACTCTCGCTCTCCCTCCAGGAGACTCTGGTTATAACTACATGACTTAAGGTTGTACACTAGGTAGGTACGAATGAAAGAACGCCTCACAAGAACCTTAACTAACTTTACGCGAACAGTATAACACACTATTTAATGTTTTAAATAATGTTTTCGTATATGTATATAGGTTACAAGGCCCAATGTGTATGTACATGAATGAATGAGGCCCAATAAGCATGAAATGTGTATACAAGGTCCGTCGAGCATGTAAATGGGTTAACAACGCCCAATAAACATGTAAGGAGTATACAGGACCTATCAAGCATGTAAATGGGTCACTAATACCCAATAAACATGTAATGAATGTATCAGACCCAATAAAAGTGAGAATGACGTAATTAGGCCGTTTGTTATTATATTGCTTGTTTTAGCTCAATTATTTACCAAAATGACATAAAAGGCCCACTTTTTGTAAAAATGACATTCTTGGCCCATTAAGCCGAAAATTTACAATTAAGGCGCATTTTTGGTAAAAATGACACTTTAGGCCTATTAAGACCGAAAGTTTACTTTTAAGGGCTCATTTTGTATGAAATGACATTTTCAGCCCACTTTTAATAGAAATAACATTTTTGGCCCAAATTTAATAGAAATGACATTTTCAGCCCATTTAACCGAAAAGTTACATTTTTGGCCCATGTTTGTTTAAATTGACAATTTAATCCATAAAAAGTCAATAATTACCTTTTTAGGCCCATGAAACCGTGTATTTCTAAACAAGGCCCATTTTTATGAAATTTGACAAATTTAGCCCATTAAAACCGTGAAGGCCCAAATAGAAGCCCATTTTGTGAAAATTTACATTTTTGGCCACTTTAAAACCGTGGATATCATAAAGATCCATTTTTATCTAAAAATGGCTCTTTTGGTCCTCTCAAAACCATGATTTGTCAAAAAGGCTTTACTTTTTGTTTATTTTTCAAATATGGCCCCTTATACGGTTTTGTTTAGTTTTTTAGTGTTCCTTAACATGTTTAATCCTTTCAACTTCATAGTAAGTTGCATATGGTGATTTAGTTTACAAACATCACCAAAATTTAGTAGATATCTCAAGTTTTATGAAGTTCTAACAAGTTTTCATAGCATAATCACAACATATAACATGAAAACACACATATACATGCATAAATACATAGATCTAACACAAAAGCAACTTGTATCCTCCCCCAAAACATAGTAAAAACCGAAAACAATGGGGTATGAACTCACTTTGGGTGTTGGATCGGTTTTAAAGAGAAGAAGAAGATGTTTTCGGTCTAGCAAGTTCCCTTGATGAGATCTTCGAACTTAATGAGTTCTAAGAAGCAAGAGTCACGAAATGGAGTGTTTATGAGTGATAAATTTATCATAAAAATAAAGTTAAACTTCTTGAATGGAAGTAGCTTACCATAAATGATGAACTTTGATGACAACTTCTTGAACACACACACAAGCACACACAAGTTTTGAAGAGGAAGGATGGGATTTTTCTTGGAGTTCTAGAGAGGATTTTTAGTGATTTGGTAGTGGAAATGAAGGTGGTGGTGGGAGTTCCTTTGGCTGAGAGTAAGAAGAGAGGAGAGGGAAAGAGTTTAGAGTTATTACTTAATGGTTAATTACCATCTTGCCTAGATATTTGGAGTGTAATTTGCATGGATACTCTACATATAATAGTGAGGTGTCAAGCATACCTTTGCCCCTCATTTTTTACATATATATATATATATATATATATATATATATATATATATATATATATATATATATATATATATATATATATATATATATATATATAACCAAGAATGAGAAGGAAAGAAAGAAAAACATGGACTTTGGACTTGATATTGCATTGGCCCATTAGGGATTTTTGATCCATGTGGGCCCACATATGTGTTTATGGCCCCAAAAGAGCAACGATATGGGTTTTCGGCTCATTATAATTAAATGAGTGGTTTTTTGCCCAATAAGGCCCATGATGAGTCTTATGGCCCAAAATCAATTACTTATGGGTCCAATTAGGGCCCATATGAGGTATCTTAATCCAAAATAATCAAGTTGTGGAGTGAGTGTAGTGCATTGAATTAGGTTTAGTGCCCAATAAGGGTTTGAACCAGGAAATTAGGGTTACAAGCCCAAAGTCGAGTGAGTGTAGTGCATTGAATTACGTTTAGGGCTTCACGAGTGAGTTTTGATTTGAATAGTTGTTTTTGAAATGAATAAAATGTATAGCATCAATCTTATAGTTACAAGATACATCAAGAGTTGATCATACATAGAAAGAATTTCCTAGCCAAAAATGCTAGTTGTGACATCATCCCCCCGTTAGAGGGAATTTTGTCCCGAAATTCTTTTGAAAGGTATTCTTAGGAACTAGAGAAAAAGCGAGGGTACTTTTGCATCATTTGGTCTTCGCGTTCCTTTGTGAATTCCGATCCGCGCTTTGCGTTCCATCGAACCTTCCCAATCGGAATGTGGCTTTGTTTTGTACGCTTCACTTCCCTGTCTATTATCTCACCAGGCGCTTCGACGAACATGAGATTCTCGTTTACTTCGATTTCATCAAGAGGAATGACGAGGGTTTCATCTGATAAGCACTTTTTCATATTCGATATGTGGAACACGGGGTATACGTTGCTGAGCTCCGCAGGTAGCTGCAACTTATATGCCACCGGACCAATTCAGGCCAGAATCTCGAACTGTCTGATGTATCGCGGATTTAGTTTTCCTTGCTTCCTAAAATGGATCATTCCTTTCCATGGAGATACCTTCAATAGAACCCGATCTCTAACTTGAAATTCCAGAGGCTTTCGCCGTTTGTCAGTATAGCTCTTTTTTCGGTCTCGCGATGCTTGGAGTCCTGCCTTGATTTGAACTATTTTCTCGATCGTTTCCCGAATGAGTTTTGGTCCTGTAAGAGTGATGTTCGGTTCTTGTCCTCTTGCGAACTGAGTGTCTCCCACCTCAGCCTAGCAAAGAGGTGATCTGCATTTGCGGCCATACAAAACTTCAAAAGGAGCAACCTTAATGCTCGTGTGATAGTTGTTATTGTATGAGAACTCGAATAAGGGCAAGTGGGTATCCCATGCCTTGCCAAAATCAATCACACAGGATCGGAGCATATCTTCAAGCGTTTGAATGGTTCGCTCGCTTTGGCCGTTGGTTTGAGGGTGATAAGCAGTGCTCATATCCAGTTGCGTTCCTAATGCTTCCTGGAGCGATTGCCAAAACCGAAAGGTAAATCTACTATCTCGATCGGAGATAATAGATATCGGTACCCCATGTAATCTCACCATATCCTTTATATAAATTCGCGTTAGCTTTTCCATTTTGTGTGACTCCTTTGTTGGTAGGAAATGGGTGGATTTGGTTAACCTATCGACAATCACCCAGATAGCATTCAATCTGTCCGCTGTCTTAGGTAATTTGGTTATGAAATCCATTGTGATCCTTTCCCATTTCCATTCGGGAATTTCAAGTTGTTGCAGTAGTCCCGAGGGTTTCTGGTATTCCACTTTAACTTTGGCACAAGTGAGGCAATTGCTCACGTAAGTGGAAATTTCTGCTTTCATGTTCGGCTACCAATAACGTTGTTTAATGTCCTGGTACATCTTATCAGAACCTGGATGGACAGAGTATCGTGTTTTGTGCGCTTACTTCATGACTACATCCCTGAATTTTCCAAATTTTGGGACCCAGATACGTTCCATGAAGTAGTAAGCTCCGTCTTCTTTGACTTCAAGATTCTTATCCATTCCACACAGTGCTTCATTCACGGTATTCTCCGGCTTCATTGCCTCCAATTGAGCTTCCTTGATTTGTGAAGTTAGATGGGAGTGGATAGTTATGGTTAATCTTCTTACTCAGCTACCCGAATATTCTTTCTTGCTTAAGGCATCAACCACCACGTTAGCCTTGCCTGGGTGATACGTGATCTCGCATTCATAATTGTTGAGCAGTTCTACCCACCTTCGCTATCTCATGTTTAGCTCCTTTTGATTTAGAATCTACTGGAGGATTTTGTGGTCCGTGAAGATGGTGCACTTTGTACCATAGAGGTAGTGCCTCCAAATTTTTAGGGCGAACACCACAGCTCCCAGCTCGAGATCTTGGGTGGTGTAATTTACCTCGTGTGTCTTCAATTGTCTGGACACGTAAGCTATCACTTTTCCACGCTGAATATGAACACAGCCTAACCCTTGATTTGAAGTGTCGCAATATACTACGAAGTCTTCAGTTCCCTCTAGTAAATATAGCACTGGAGCACTATTGAGGGCTCGCTTCAAAGTTTGAAAAACAGCTTCTTGTTTGTCAGTCCAGTTGAAGGGTACGCCTTTTTGTGTTAGAGTGGTGAGGGGCTTGGCAATCTTGGAGAAATTCTGAATGATCCTTCGGTAGTAGCCTGCCTTATAAGGATCCACATGAATTCCCTCCTCATTGACTACATGACCTAAGAAATTCACATTGCGAATCCAGAACTCGCATTTAGAGAGTTTTGCATATAGCTTTTCATCTCTTAGAGTTTCCAAGATCTGGCGTAGATGATGACCGTGCTCCTCCTTACTTCGAGAGTATATGAGTATATCATCAATAAAAACGATTACTAAATTATCGAGGAATGGGCGGAAGACTCGATTCATGAGGTCCATAAATGCTGCGGGAGCATTCATCAGACCGAAAGGCATAACAATTAATTTGTAATGGCCATATCAGGTTCGGAAAGCAGTTTTGGGGATATCTTCTTCCCGAACTTGCAGCTGAGGATAACCGGATCTTAGATCTATTTTAGAAAAATAACTGGCTCCTTGAAGCTGGTCAAATAGATCATCAATCCGAGGGAGTGGATATCTGTTTTTGATGGTGAGTTTGTTCAACTCCCGATAGTGGATGCACATTCTGAAGGATTCGTCCTTCTTCTTGACAAACAAGATTGGAGCTCCCCAGGGTGAGAAGCTCGGCCTGATGAATCCTTTGTTTAGAAGTTCGCTTAATTGACTGGATAACTCCTGCATTTCGGCGGGAGCTAACCTGTAGGGTGATTTGGCAATTGATGTAGCTCCCGGTATCAGGTCAATTCGAAATTCGACCTGTCATTCTGGGGGTATTCCCGGAAGGTCTTCAGGAAATACATCCAGAAAGTCACATGCTACTGGGATATCTTTTATGTTTATTTCCTCTTTTGTCTTATCCACAACATGGGTGAGGAAGGCATAATTTTTCTTGTGCACACATTTTTGTGCCTTGATGCACGAGATAAGACGGAGATTGGTGCCAGGTTTATCACCGTAGATTATTATGGTTTCATGGTTAGGGAGGTGAAGGCGAACGACCTTCTCGTGGCACATAATATCTGTATGGTGGGGGCTTAACCAATCCATGCCGATTATCACATCAAAACTCCTAATATTAACTGGCATCAAATCAATTTGAAATGAATGGTTGTTTAATGTTGACGTGCATCCTACGTAAACGTCTTTGGTTGTTTCAGTTCTCCCATTAGCCATCTCCACCGTGAAGGCTTCGCTTAGCTTTTGGGGTTGTTGGTTTAGTAAGTGTTTGAATTTATTACTCACGAAACTCCGCTCAGCCCCATTATCGAATAAAATGCATGCGTAAGTGTTGTTGAGGGGAAACGTACCAGTAACAACCGTCGGGTCTTGAACTGCCTCTCCTTGACCCAATGTCAGGACCCTGCCTGATCCCCTTGCTCCTTGGTTGTTGGCTTTGGGGCAATTTCGCCTAAAATGGCTAGTTCCTCCACATCCATAACAACTATGGTTGGCCCCGGCGTTATTGTTGTTGTTGTTGTTTGGCGTTGGTTCTGTTGGGGTTGAGATCTGCAGTACCGAGCGGTGTGCCCCTTGCGGTTGCACTTGGTACATTGCATTTCTCTACACTCGCCATTGTGGTGGTAGTTGCATTTGTTACATTTTGGTAAGGTTCCTGACTATGGCCTGGTAGTAGTTTGCGCAGATGAGGGTGGAGCAGTTGGGGCTGGTGCAACTTGAGCGGTAGCAGCGTGGACTGCTACAGTTTGCTGCTTTTTGGAGGATCCCTAGTTCTGTCACCCCTTTCGTTTGTTTTCCCCAATCTTCTTGTTATTCCCTTCCTTCTTGGCCTCAGTCTCAATAGTTTTAGCACCTTTCTTGTTGCCATGATCGTATAGCTTCTTAGCTAGCCTTTTCGCACTGTCATAAGTCTGAGGGTTTGCTGCTATTACATTTCCTTGGACTGGAGAAGTTAGTCCCCAATTGAACCGCTCAATATTCTTTCCTTCTGAAGTGATCATTCCCGGGCACAGAAGTGTCAATTCACTGAATCTTGAGATGTAAGCATCGATGACTGAGTTTTCTACTGTAAGATTCCATAGTTCCTGCTCCAGTGTCTGTACTTCCCCACGGGGACAGTACTCTGCCATCAACATTTCCTTGAGCTCCTCCCATGTCATGGCATTTGCCACTGGGAGTGTCATAGCTTCCACATGACCATTCCACCATGAAAGCGCTTGGTCGACAAACATGCAAGCTGTAAATTTCACCTTGCATTCTTCAGGACATCCGCAGATTCTCAAAAACTGACTCAATCTTTTCTATCCATCGCTTTAAAGTTATTATGCCTCTAGTCCCATTGAATGTTCGAGGTTTGGCATTTGAGAAGTCTTTGTAGGTACAGACTTTTGTAGGACCTTGGTTCATTGCTTGGTTCGAGCTTCCAGTTCCTTGACCGTTACCGCCACCATTGTTCCCAGTTTGAATGTGTGCCAAGGCTGCTGTGACTGTAGCCGAGACTGCTGCTTGAAATGCAGCAGAGTTTACCTCCGGCGGAGGTGGTGGTGGTGCTGGTGTCGTGTTGTTGTTCTTACGAATGTATCTTCAAGGCATCTTCTGTCATGGAACAGAAAGATGGTGAGTACATAGCAGTCCGGGGTTTCGAGTTCCATTGACATATAGCGGTTTCGGTGGTTCGGTTGTGTATATAAGTGAATTCATACAATATCATGAAAATAGAGCACATAACAAACATCAACATCACAAATAAAACATAGAATTATTTCATTAATGATAAACTTTCTAGTACAATGCGTGAAAATTTGCCCTAGGAAGGCGTACAGTACGTAGAGAACGTATATGATCCGAAAGCATAATGGCTTTATGAGTAGTGTAGTCACTTAATCATCAAGTCGGTCCTACATACAATAGTACATAAAAGAGAACCATAACAATAGTGGTAGTGGGTGGAGCTGATCCTAGTCGCCGCGGGAAGCATCTGGTGGTGCTGATGATGAGGTGGATACACCCTGAAGTCTGGCCAGATAACGCTCGGTGGCACGTAGTTGGGCCTCCAACGCTGCCTGTCTCGTCTGGTAGTCCTTAACCACCTCATGAGTCAGTCTCTCTGCGCGCTCAACCGTAACTCTCATTGCAACCATCTGACCGGCGGTTGCCTGTGCCTGCTCACCTATATCATGCGTCCTCCTAACCATCACTGGTTGGGCTCGGTCTGCAGGTCCGCCGTGACTAAGGTCGTAATAGTCCCGGTTCATGCCGAATGGGGGACGCACCCCCTGCTGTTGACTCCACCTCCAGATCTCATGTGCCCATGGGGGCGTAGGTCCGTTGGGACCCATCTTATGCGGGGGAACCCTAGCTACGTATGGCAGATTGATGACTTCGGACTCCGCGTCCGAGTCATCTGCATCATCCCCGTCAGACGCCTCCTCCTCTGAGTCCACCACCGGTTATGCTGGTCCTTCTTCGGGTTCTTCTTTTGGTTCCTCTTCTGGTTCCAGCTCTAGCCATCCTCCGTTCCCCTGGTTGGGGAAGTAAGGATCTCCGGGTATGTGAAATCCAGCCATAGAGTCTGCACAGAACTATATGAATGCAGGAAAATGGATAGCATGGAAGAATACTCCTATAGTATTTTAATTGTTTATGTTTGAGTTCCTTAAAAACTTTTTGGATACGAGGTTGGTAAGTTTCTAGATTCATTTCCCACCATGATCACTCCCAAACACATGTTGGTCGTATTTTGAATAAATATAGTTTATCAGACTATATTTATCCACAATCTGACTACATAACTGTCCGGGTTTAACCACGATGTTCAATTCCTCCAAAAACTTTTATTGTTATTGTAGTAATGCACACATAGGTATGTATTTTATTTTGTTCAGAGTATTTTAGTCCCAATCTATTTATAGTTTCATATCTTGTATGATTAGATATGCCAGTTCACTATAAACAATGCTCAGATACCAATCTATCACACCCCCGAACCGGAACGTCGGAAACGTCTGGGGGTTGAGTGACTTCATCTTGTAATATCATCACAGTGTAAATAATTGAATCAAGACAACATCATCATCACACATAAAATAATACAACCATCATTGTTTACATAAGTGTGTTGGATTACAAATTGCATTCCAAAATAATAAGTGTATGATGATTAAAAAAATACAACAAAATCCATGTGTTATTGATGACTGACCCGCTTAACGATTTCTTGAGAATACAAGTTATTTTGAAAACGGTCAACATATATAATGTTGGTGAGCTCATAAGCATGTTTGTATGAAAAGTTTTGTATCACTTTGTAAACACCATAAAATCCGATATTTTCTGTAAAAATCGTTTGAAAGTTTTGTATCAAATCTTGTATTAAAGCATGTGTGTTCCTGTTTTGAAAATGTATAAAGAGAGTATTCCAGAAAATCCTATATTTTCTGTTTGTAATAGTGTTGTGGTCTTAAAACCTTAAGACCGAAAATGGTGTTTGTATGGTTTTGTAATAGCAGAAATGTATATGTATTTCGTAAATATACAGTGGAGTTAATCTCTATGTGAGTCGTTATAACCATGCTTGATATGACTGATCTGCCTGTCATCACGTTTTTCAGGCGTCGACTTGTTTAAGGAAAGACATTTGTCACCCTATGCTGGCCTAGTCTAGCTGTAGCGAACAACTCAGGTGCGGGGATGTCAACCCCGTATAGATCTATACACAAACTCTCGCTCTCCCTCCAGAAGACTCTGGTTATAACTACATGACTACACACTAGGTAGGTACGAATGAAAGAACGTCACACAAGAACCTTAACTAAATTTACGCGAACAGTGTAACACGCTATTTAATGTTTTAAATAATGTTTCCGTATATGTATATAGGTTACAAGGCCCAGTGTGTATGTACATGAAAGAATGAGGCCCAATAAGCATGAAATGTGTATACAAGGTCCGTCGAGCATGTAAATGGGTTAACAAGGCGCAATAAACATGTAAGGAGTATACATGATATATCAAGCTTGTAAATAGGTCACTAAGGCCCAGCATATGGTGATTTAGTTTACAAACATATCCAAACTTTAGCAGATATCTCAATTTTTTATGAAGTTCTAACAAGTTTTCATAGCATAATCACAACATATAACATGAAAACACACATATACATGCATAAATACATAGATATAACACAAAAGCAACTTGTATGCTCCCCCAAAACATAGTAAAAACCGAAAACAAGGGGGTATGAACTCACTTTGGGTGTTGGATCGGTTTTGAAGAGAAGAAGAAGATGTTTTCGATCTAGCAAGTTCCCTGATGAGATCTTCGAACTTAAGGAGTTCTAAGAAGCAAGAGTCACGAAATGGAGTGTTTATGAGTGATAAGTTTAACATAAAAATAAAGTTAAACATCTTGAATGGAAGTAGCTTACCAAAAATGATGAACTTTGATGACAACTTCTTGAACACACACACAAGCACACACGAATTTTGAAGAGTTTAGAGTTATTACTTAATGGTTAATTACTATCCAGCCTAGATATTTGGAGTGTAATTTGCATGGATACTCAACATATAATAGTGAGGTGTCAAGTATACCTTTGCCCCTCTTTTATTTTTTTTACATATATATATATATATATATATATATATATATATATATATATATATATATATATATATATATATATATATATATATATTGTTGGATAAGGTGTCTAAGTCCATAACTTTATTTGGTATATACTTGACCCGACCCGGCATGGTCCATTTGGGTTGCACTTCACCCGAACTATTTGTATGGTTAAACCTTTAGGAATTGTATGTTTATGATTTGTTAATATATTATAAGTTATAATATATTAATATGAAATCATATTATTTAATTAGTATTTGATCATAAATTAATTTAGAATTAATTTGGTGATCAAAAGGGTGACTAATTAAATATGGGCTCTTGTATTATATATGTGTGGGCTAATACTCATTTGGAATGGGCTTGGCATGCATAGGATTCCATGGATAGTCCATGGAGCTTGTAACCCATGGATCCTTGGAAAGGAAGAGTCATGGGTATTAGGGTTTACATGGATGTAACCCTAATCGTCCACACTATATAAAGGAGCTTATGATGCTTGAAATGGCACTAGTTGTGTGTGTGAAAGAAGGTGGCCGATTTCTACAAGCAAACATACACTCTCATAGTTTTTCCAAGTTTGTGGTGATTTGTGATTTCCATTTGAGGCATCCACATTATTGGTGCTTGGCTCTCAAACTCCAAGGAATATTCACTATTGAAAAGTAAAACATAGATACAAGGTTTCTAGGGTTGCATGTACACCATAGGAGTGTTAGGATGCTCAAAACCCAACAGTGGTATCAGAGCCTAGGTTTGTTTTCTTGAATATTGATGCAAACTGTGAAAAAATCGAAAAATTGAGCTGTCTGGACAGTGGACACGACGAGTCCAAGCACAAACTCATCCTACTCGTCGAGTAGGTTCATGCACTCGACGAGTAGGAGGCTCTGACTGCAGTTTTTTGACTTTTGCTGCTGGAAATGGACTAGAAACATTACCCTAAACTGTTTTGATGTTTTAAAACCTGTTTTAGATGGTGTAATGGTTATGCTAATCCATTTACAATTGCCAATATCAAAATTCCATATTTTATATGTGGTCATATGATTCTTGAAATTTTGATATGATATTCATGTTCTTATGAGTTATTATTAGATCATAGGAATTACTTGCTAAATTGTTTAATGATTAATTCTTGATCAATTGTGTGTTTTAATGGAATCCATAATTTGTCCTCAAGTTATGGATTTCCAAAGGTCACTTTCTTTAATGTACATTTAAAACACATAAGTTACATGAAAATGAAGAGTCTTCACTTTTATGAACCATTAACTCATAAATTATGAAATGAAAAGTTTTGAATAGTTTCAAAACTTGCCATCAAGTTTTGGAATTTGTAAAGTCACACACACTTTAATTCCATCTCTTAGTATTTTAAAAGTTAAAAACCCTTATACTATTATAAGATTAATGGTGAATATTTATATATATGTATAAGATCAAGTCGTTTTATAGTTAGTAGGCCTCATTCACGAAGCCGGTCTATAAGGGGGGTATAAGGGTGTTGCCTATAAAATGGCAGCTTAATGGGTGTCCACTCTCACCCACCGCTTCCTTGATCGGTGGAGGGTCGTTAGCCGAACGGGTAGGATAATGAATTTAATTCTCATTAAAAGTATAATGATTATTATAAAGTAACTAAATGTTTTTATAAATTCCCAATCTTAGTTACTTTAGGAAAATGTGAAAATGGTGCTAACCCATGAAATTCACACTTTGTACCTTACCAAGTCGTTGGTGGAGCGTGTGTGGTTAACCGGCACACTAACTTGGACTAGTAAGGATAAAAAAGGGTGACTTAATGTTTATCATAGATCAATGGAGCGTGTGTGGTTAACCGGCTCATCGATTAGGTGATAATATTAAGGGTACCAAGTAAATTTGCATGGTTATTCACACCTTTTTTTGTGATCCTCGACATCCCAGTCACAAAAACTTGAAGGGCACAATCGAGATTGAAAGATGCCATTGAAAAGTTCAATGAATCTCAAAAGAATCTAGGAATTTCAAAACCAAGTAAACCTAATAATTCATTTCGTTTTCATGGTGGAAATTGGTGAATCGTCATTCACCTACCTTCAAATATGTTATAGCTTAGATTACGGCATCGCTCTTCTAAGTTATAATATATTGTGTTGGGTCCTAGCCTTAATATTACATTTGGGTGTCTTATTAAGGACTCTATATATCTGATCTAAACTTGTCTTTCTTCTTTTCAGATTTCTTCCAACAATGCTTTGGGTTCTAACCCTACCGGCTCTTTCTCTCTCATGAACCTTTATGGGAGAGTCATCTTCGATGGTTCCAACTTTATGGATTGGATCCGGAACATCAGGATGGTCACTCGTTACGAGGACAAGGAATATGTCCTCGAAAAGGAGCTTAAAGAACTCGATGATACTACTGCTACTCCTACACCTACCCCTGTTTTGGCTATCAGGCAAGGCAAAGGGAAGAAGAGGAAGACCCGTTCGAAGGGTACCAAGGGAAAGTCTCTTGATGGCTCCTCATCAAGTGGAACCAAAGGTGGTTCTGTTACTCCTTCTGCCTTCCCTAAGTATGTTGATTGCTTCTACTGCCAGAATAAGGGGCACTGGAAGCGAAACTGCCCAAAGTACTTGCAGGATGTCAAGGATAGGAAAGTGAAACCATCCCTTGCAGGTATTTACACTATATTGTCTAATAACTCACCATATTCTAACTCTTAGGTCCTTGATACAGGTTGTGGTATTCACATATGTTCTGATTTGCAGGGCCTAAGAAGAAGTGAGGTAATGGAGCACGGGAAGATAAACTTAATCATGGGGAATAGGAAGGTTTCACCTGTTACCCAAATTGGAGTTTATACTTTGTTACTAAGTAGTGGGTTAAAGTTAGATTTGAATAAATGTGTCTACTCATCTGAAATGGCGAGGAATATTATTTCCTTTCATGGTTTGTACAAACAAGGGTTTACCTTTTCTTTTGATAATGAATTTGGTGGTATTAATGCTTTCTTTAATAATGTTCTTTATTTTAAAGCATTACCTTGTGATGGTGTGTATGAAACTGTTTTTGTTGTAGATAACCTAGGAAATAATGTGTTGTGTATTGATTCCTCTACTAGCTTGGATAAAGCATCATTATGGCATTGTCGTCTTGGACATGTAAGCAAGAAACGCATAGGCCAACTCCAAAAGGATGGAGTCTTGGAGTCATTTGACCTAAAGTCAGATGATAGTTGTAAATGTTGTTTGCTTGGGAAAATGACAAAATGACACTTCACTGGTACTTGTGAAAGGGGTGAGGGTTTTTTGGACCTCATACATACTGATGTATGTGGACCCTTCAAAACCGCCACAAGGGATGCTAATCGCTATTATCTTACTTTTACTGATGATTATAGTAGATATGGTTATGTCTACTTAATCAAGCATAAGTCAGAGACTTTTGAAAGGTTCAAAGAGTTTAAACAGGAAGTAGAAAATCAATTGGAAAGGAACATTAAGATGCTTCGATGTGATCGAGGTGGTGAGTATCTTAGTACAGAGTTCCTCGACTATCTTAAGGAGTGTGGGATTGTCTCACAATTGACACCTCCCAGGACACCACAGCTGAATGGTGTGGCTGAGAGGCGTAATCGGACCTTGTTGGACATGGTTCGTTCCATGATGAGTCGAGCTTCGCTACCAATCTCTTTTTGGGGGTATGCCTTAGAGACTGCCTCCCATATCCTTAATCTAGTCCCAACAAAGAATGTTTCCAAAACACCTCATGAGATGTGGACTGGGAAAGTTCCCAACTCGGACCACATCAAGATTTGGGGTTGCGAGGCTATTGTGAGGCGCAAGACTCACGATAAGCTCGAACCTCGAAGTGAGTGGTGTATTTTCATCGGCTACCCACAAAAATCCTTTGGTTACCTCTTCTACAGACCCAGTGAGAATGTGGTCTTTGTGGCAAGGAGAGGGGTCTTTCGTGAGAGAGAGTTCATGAGCCAAGGAAGCAGTGGGAGGCAAATTGACCTTGAAGAACTTCAAGAGTCAAGTGGTGAAGGAACCTCAAACCCTAGCAATCAACCTGAGGAGGAAACTCCTGTTGATCCGACTGACGAGTCTGTACCTCTGAGGCGTTCCACGAGAGTTAGGAATGCACCTGAGCAGTACTATGGTTTCCATATTACTGCAGAAGGTGATACTCTTATCAGTGATAGTACACTGGTAAATCTGGATGAACCTAACAGCTACACGGAAGCCATGGCAGGCCCTGAGGCTGCTAAATGGAAAGAAGCTATGGACAGCGAGATACAGTCCATGCATGACAATCAAGTTTGGAACTTGGTTGACAATGTAGCAGGTCGTAAGACAGTCAGGTGCAAATGGATCTTCAAGAAGAAGACCGACATGGATGGTAATGTACACACTTATAAGGCACGACTGGTTGCAAAGGGCTTTTCTCAAACTCCGGGAGTTGATTATGATGAGACTTTTTCACCGGTAGCAAAGATTAAGTCTATTAGGGTTATGTTAGCCATTGCTGCATTTTATGACTATGAAATATGGAATATGGATGTCAAAACCGCTTTCCTTAATGGGAAGCTGGCTGAGGATGTTTACATGAGTCAGCCAGAGGGTTTTGTCAGCACAGAGTACCCTAATAGAGTGTGCAAGCTTGAGAAATCCATATATGGATTGAAACAAGCACCTCGCAGATGGAATCTTTGTTTCGATGAGAAAGTCAAAGAGTTTGGTTTTTCGAGAAGTGAAGATGAGTCCTGTGTATATGTCAGAGCTAGTGGGAGTATAGTTAGCTTCTTGGTGCTGTATGTGGACGACATACTGCTCATAGGAAATGATATCCCAACCTTGCAGGAAGTGAAGTCCTGGCTTGGGAAGTGTTTTGCTATGAAGGACCTTGGAGAGGCTGCCTATATTCTACAGATAAGGATATTAAGAGACAGGAGTAAAAGACTAATTGGACTTAGTCAGAGTACCTACTTGGATAAGGTGTTGAAAAGCTTCAACATGCAGAATTCCAAGAAAGGAGAATTACCGATCCAATGCAATGCCAAACTGAGCAAGGCTCATAGCCCGAGTACAGAGGCTGAAATAGCTGAGAGGAGTCGATCACCATATGCTTCCGTTGTTGGCTCGATCATGAATGCTATGACTTGTACCCGGCCTGATGTGGCCTTCGCTTTGAGCATGGTCAGCAGATATCAGGGGAACCCTGGCAAGGCTCATTGGACTGTGGTAAAGAATATTCTCAAGTACCTGCGGAGGACTAAGGATTGGATCCGTACCCTTTGTGGGAGTGGTGACTTGAGAGTAGTAGGGTATAGTGATGCTAGCTTTCAGACTGATAGGGATAACTTCCGCTCTCCGTCGGGCTGGGTCTTTACCCTAAATGTAGGAGAAATCACTTGGAAGAGTTCCAGGCAGGAGACGGTAGCTGATTCGACCTGTGAATCAGAGTACATATCAGCGAGTGAAGCGGCAAAGGAGGCGATATGGCTGAAGAACTTCATCGCAGACCTTGGAGTTGTACCAGCTATTAAGGAGCCTATGGAGATTTTCTGTGACAGCAATAGTGTGGTTGCCTTAGCCAAGGAACCGAGAGATCATGGCAGATCCAGACACATTGACAGAAAATATCACTTCATAAGACATAAGATAGAAGAAGGACTCCTCGTGGAAAAGAGGGTATCATCAGAAGAGAATCCTGTAGATCCCCTCACGATGGGACTGACGAGGGTTAGGCATTTACAGCATGTGAGGCGCATCGGGTTGAAGGATGATATTAGTTTTACAAATTAGATAGCTATTTCTAAAACTTGTAAAATGTAATCGACATTTGATGATGAATAAAAGTTGTGTTTATTTATGATTAAAGTGTTACTGTCTTTTGTCAATTATTTACTATTGTTTCAGCTTTGCATGTTTTGACTTCCAGAATAAATTACTTTATTCAAACTTCCACAGTCGGTCATACGTTGGAAGTAGGTATGAATTAAGACTGTCATGAATTGGGCTTGTAGATAACTAAAGGTGTTTAGGCATAACAATGGTTGCTACAACATTCATGAGTGCTCAAAAGTTTTGAGTATTGGAATAAACCCACGCTCACTTGCATCACTTCATGGAATTTATCTCGAGTGATCGTGAGACGGTAATATCATATAAGTCTTCAAACCTAGAGATATGGGTTGTTGCCTATTAGTTGGTTGTGCATTGATTGCACGAAAACGCATCAGGTAACTTGATGTTATAAAACGTGACTTTGTGTATAATTCAACAAGTAGTAGAACAAGTATATGAGTCGAAGTTTATCTGTTCCTCCTAGTCCTTGGAGGATTAGAAGCGATGTCTGGGCCCCTCGATGATTTTGTTTTGACCTATGTACCGGGCCCGGTCAGAACCTAATTGATGTGTTCAATTTAGTTCTATGTCAAACAAATCGGAAATCGGGAAACAAACTGCTAGACAATAAAGTACGACGTTGTTCCATGTATTTTTCCGGCTGATATCTTGAGAACAGAGGATTATATGATCACTTATCTAAAATGGCGCTTCATAGTTCAACAGAGTTTTAAGAGCTACGATTTCCGGTTGGTTCCTGAAGTAATATAGGCTGATGTAGTTATTAGACTTATCCAAGTGGGAGACTGTTGGATAAGGTGTCTAAGTCCATAACTTTATCTGGTATATACTTGACCCGACCCGGCACGGTCCATTTGGGTTGCACTTCACCTGAACTATTTGTATGGTTAAACCTTTGGGAATTGTATGTTTATGATTTGTTAATATATTATAAGTTATAATATATTAATATGAAATCATATTATTTAATTAGTATTTGATCATAAATTAATTTAGAATTAATTTGGTGATCAAAAAGGTGACTAATTAAATATGGGCTCTTGTATTATATAAGTGTGGGCTAATACTCATTTGGAATGGGCTTGGCATGCATCGGAGTCCATGGATAGTCCATGGAGCTTGTAACCCATGGATCCTTAGAAAGGAAGAGTCATGGGTATTAGGGTTTACATGGATGTAACCCTAATCCTCCACACTATATAACGGAGCTTATGATGCTTGAAATGGCACTAGTTGTGTGTGTGAATGAAGGTGGCCGATTTCTACAAGAAAACATACACTCTCATAGTTTTTCGAAGTTTGTGGTGATTTGTGATTTCCATTTGAGGCATCCACCTTATTGGTGCTTGGCTCTCAAACTCCAAGGAATCAACTCACTATTGAAAAGTAAAACATAGATCCAAGGTTTCTAGGGTTGCACGTACACCATAGGAGTGTTAGGATGCTCAAAACCCAACATATATATATATATATATATATATATATATATATATATATATATATATATATATATATATATATATATATATATATATATATATATATATATATATATAT
Source organism: Lactuca virosa (assembly GCF_052849685.1). Classification (NCBI taxonomy): domain Eukaryota; kingdom Viridiplantae; phylum Streptophyta; class Magnoliopsida; order Asterales; family Asteraceae; genus Lactuca; species Lactuca virosa. The sequence continues at coordinate 332,519,813 of NC_136433.1, forward strand.
ATATAACCGAGAATGAGAAGGAAAGAAAGAAAAACATGGACTTTGGACTTGATATTGCATTGGCCATTAGGGATTTTTGATCCATGTGGGCCCACATATGTGTTTACGGCCCAGAAAGAGCAAAGATATGGGTTTTCAGCCAATTGTAATTAAATGAGTGGTTTTCGGCCCAATAAGGCCCATGATGAGTCTAATGGCCCAAAATCAATTACTTAGAGAATGTGGGTCCAATTAGGGCCAAATGAGGTATCTTAATCTAAAATAATCAAGTTGTGGATTTATTGGCCCATTAGGCCCAATAAATGATTCCTGGCCCAATAAGGGTTTGAACCGGGAAATTAGGGTTACAAGCCCAAAGTCAAGTGAGTGTAGTGTATTGAATTAGGTTTAGGTCTTCACGAGTGAGTTTTGATTTGAATAGTTGTTTTTGAAATGAATAACATGTATAGCATCAATCTTAGTGTTACAAGATACATCAAGAGTTGATCATACACAGATAGAATTTCCTAGCCAAAAATGCTAGTTGTGATAGATTATATGCGTTTACTCACATATGGTATATGTGGACAATATTTGTCACACCCCCAAAACCTATGAACGGCGGAAACGTTCTGGGGTGGAGGACGTCATGTACAGTATCACAACAATGCAAGTAGTAAACAAGCAACAAGATCATCCATTGCATTAATAATATAATTTCATACAAGTGTGTTCTATCAAGTTTTAAAGACACCAAAACAATATACATCAAAAAATATAAGATGAGTCTGGAACGAGCTCCATCTTCTAAAAACCTGGCTCCGGTACCTGTCTACTGGTGACCTGAGAATACAAGTTATTTTGAAAGAGTTTACCAGCTTTAAAGCTGGTGAGATCATAAGTATATTAGTGTCTGTGTTTGTATGAAAGCATTTGTAAGATGTTTTGTAAAATGTATTGTATATGTTTGTAAAAAGTTTGTATTTGTTTGAACTCTCCTAGAAAACCCTATATTTCCTAGTAAAAGTAGCCTTCTACCAAGGCATCTAGTGTCTGTGTGTGTATCTCTTGTAAAAGTGTGTATTTTCCCAAATCCGACTATCATTAACCAAAAATATAGTTTTTACATCATTGTTTATTGTGTGAATAACACAAAGTAAAATGTAAGGGAAAATGTTATAGTACTGTAGTGCTGTATTAAGTAACTACTGCTGTACTAACTACCTTAAGCCAAATGTAAAATTTTAAGGTAACATGTGATCGGCCTGTATCTTGCTACCGACTCAATAGTAAAACGACAATGTAAGATGCCGTAAAAATGACGTTTGGCACCCGTAGACTTGCAAGTCCCACTGTAGCGAGCAGCAAGGTGTAGGATAGTCAATCCAGTATAGATCTATACACAAACTCATACGCTCCCCAATTAAGGAGATTCTGATACAAAAACAGTCATGGCAGGTAGTTCCATGCCCTGTTTAATGGCTCACATAAATGTATTAATGTAAATGTTATGTGATTTCTGTGCTAGCTGTATTGTGTTCTTTCTCTGTCTAGCCTGTATGTTTGTTTCTCGTCATAGTGTCTATTGTTTGTTTCTCATCACTCTGTATTATGTTTGTTTCTCATCACTCTGTTTTATGTTTGTTTCTCATCACTCTGTTTTATGTTTGTTTCTCATCATAGTATGTATTGACTCATGTATGAACTGACTCATTGTATGTTTCATTGTTCTAGTAATAGTATCTTCCTAAACTACCCCTATGGTAGCTTACTAGCAATGTATGAACATGTTTGTATACCCTTGCTACCCAAGGGCATGTAACTGAATGAAAGAAATAACCTTTCATATCCATATACATATACATAATATATAACTAGGATTCAAACGACCTTCGGATAACTAACCTTGATACCCTAAGTCGACAACCAAACAAGGAACAGGAAGTAAGGTAGGCTAGCAGTCCTAAGTCTTTTCAATCCTACTTATATAACTATATCTATATAGATACACAGAATATAAGTTAAAAAGAGTTTAAGTAAAAGTATTTGATAAGTAAAAGCGTTTGTAAAGTAGTTTGAGGTAAAACAGTTTGATCGACAGTTTGAAAAGTAAGAAAACCATTTGTTTGGTAGTTATTAATCATAGGTGATTGATATAATAACTATAGTTGTTCAACTTGTATCCCCCTCCATAAAGGCATTTAAAAACATTTAAAAGGTTAATTAAGGGGTATGAACTCACCTGTAGTGAGTCGTTTGGATGAACTGAAGAGATAGGATTGCTAGGTGTCAAGTGAAGACTTGTACACACACAATGATCCTATTTAACATATAAATACACATATATGTATTCAATTAGTCTTTAAACAACTAATTTATAAAGTTAAGACATCCTAAGACAAGTTAAACACTTTATATAAGTGTTATAAGTCCCAAGGATTGCATCAAAGTGTTGTAGGACCAAGCTATGGGGTTTAGGGTTCAAGGGAACCCTTTTCATGAGTTTACGGTTTCTTGACCATAACCACATGAGTTTACGGTCGTAAACCCATGAGTTTACGGCCGTAAACTCACACCCCTTTAACCATTTGTTGTTTTGAAGGTTTCTAAGTCCTTAAAAGTGTTTCCACTTGAAGTATAAGTCTATGGAAGAAGTTAGGGCACCATTTCACTCCTATTTGGAGTTTACGGCCCTAGGACCATTTCCCTTTGGGTTTACGGCCGTAAACCCCTATGGATGATGGTATTTTGATGTTTTCAAGTCCTAAACACATTACGGTATAAGTCTAGACTAGTTTCTAAGGCTAAGGAAGGGACTAGGGTCACTTTGGCCCCTTAAGAAGGGTTTACGGTCCAAGGTGTTCTTGGACCGTAAACACCTTTGATCTTGGTGTTTCCTTGTGTTTTCTTGATGTAAAGATGTGTAGCAAGCTTAAACGTACTCTAGGATAGAAGTACTTACAATATAGAAGCTTGAAATGAGCCAAAAGTCCAAGAACACTAGTGTGTGTTCTTGGTGTTCTTGGTGAAACTTGAAGATCAAGCCTTTTGGACAAATTTTTCGGATAGAAGTGTGTTAAAACACTAGATTAAGTGATATACTAACTCAAAAGGGCTAGAAACACTTACTAGATTAAAGATCTTGAATAAAACTTGGATGATACTTGAGAGAGTTTGATATTTGTTCTTGAAAAAGTGGAAAAGTGTTAAAAATGGCTAAGTGCCACTTATATACCCCTTTCCCTTAGGGTTTACGGCCGTAAACACCAAGTTTAGGCCGTAAACTCTAAACTTTTGATGTGTCGGGACTTTATTGTTGCACAATAAACCCTAGGGCATCCTCTCTCCTGATATCTCCTAAAGTATTAATCCTAAAATACTCAAACTTATTCCAAAAAGTCTGAAAATTTAATAGTAACTGTTTTGACTTCTATTGACTTGACATGTTGTACAGAATAGAAATTTCGGGTTGTCACATCATCCCCTCCTTAGAAGGAATTTCGTCCCAAAATTATAATTTAAGCAAATAAGTAGTTACAGATAACTAAGTAAAAAGACGAGGATATTTCATTTTCATCTGATCCTCTCGCTCCCAAGTGAATTCAGGTCCTCGCTTGGCGCTCCAGCGAACCTTCACTATCGGGATGCGGCTTTGTTTCGTTTGCTTGACCTCCCGGTCCATGATCTCTACTGGTTCTTCCACGAAGTTGAGGCTCTCGTTGATCTCGATCTCGTCGAGTGGGATTACAAGAGTCTCGTCGGACAGACACTTTTTCAAGTTCGAGACGTGGAAGGTAGAATGTACGTTACTGAGTTCGCTCGGTAAGTTAAGTTTGTAAGCTACAGGGCCGATTCTGGCAAGAATCTCGAAAGGCCCAATGTACCTTGGATTTAGCTTTCCACGCTTTCCGAAGCGTATTAAGCCCTTCCAGGGTGAGACCTTTAATAGAACACGGTCGCCCACCTGGAATTCCAACGGTTTCCTTCGTTTATCAGCGTAGCTTTTCTGTCGGTCTCTGGAGGCTTTCAATCGTTCACGAATCTGAACGATCTTCTCCTTCGTTTCCCGAATGATTTCCGGACCTATGAGAGTGCTTTCAGGAACTCGTCCCTTAGCTAACTGGGCATCACCCACCTCTGCCCAGCACAGAGGAGATCTGCACTTGCGGCCGTAGAGGGCCTCGAATGGAACAGCCTTTATGCTTGTGTGATAACTGTTGTTGTAGGAAAATTCGACAAGGGGTAAATGAGTATCCCATGCTTTTCCAAAGTCAATCACACAGGCTCGTAACATGTCCTCCAAGGTTTGGATAGTCCTCTCACTTTGCCCGTCTGTCTGCGGATGGTAGGTTGTACTCATATCCAGCCTAGTTCCTAGGGAATTTTGTAGCGACTGCCAGAACCTCGAAGTGAACCTACTATCTCTGTCCGAGATAATGGATATAGGAACACCGTGTAGTCGTACAATCTCTCTAATGTAAGTTCTTGTAAGCTTTTCCATCTTGTCTGTCTCTTTGATAGGCAGGAAGTACGCGGACTTGGTCAATCTGTCGACGATGACCCATATGGTATCAAGTCCACCCATTGTCTTGGGCAACTTGGTTATGAAATCCATAGTGATCCGCTCCCACTTCCATTCGGGGATCTCAGGCTGTTGAAGAAGACCTGAGGGTTTCTGGTACTCGACCTTGACCTTTGCGCAAGTAAGGCATTTACTTACGAAGCTAGCAATCTCTGCTTTCATGTTAGGCCACCAGTATAACTTTTTAAGATCCAGATACATCTTATCTGAACCTGGGTGGACGGAATAACGAGTGTTGTGCGCCTCGTTCATGACCAAGTCTCTGAAACCACCAAGTTTCGGGGTCCAGATCCGATCCATGAGATAATAGGATCCGCCACCTTTGACTTCCAAGTTCTTATCCATCCCACGAAGGGATTCACTGTTCACATTTTCAGGTTTCAAAGCGTCGAGCAGAGCTGCCTGTATTTGTGTGGATAAGTGTGAATGGATAGTCATAGTCAATGATTTGACTCTACGACCAGAATATTCTTTCCGACTTAGGGCGTCAGCTACTACATTGGCCTTGCCGGGATGATAACGAATTTCGCATTCGTAGTCACTGAGTAGTTCGACCCACCGTCGTTGTCTCATGTTGAGCTCCTGCTGGTCGAATATATGTTGCAGGCTTTTGTGGTCTGTAAAGATTGTGCTCTTCGTACCGTACAGGTAGTGTCTCCAGATCTTCAAAGCAAAAACAACTGCTCCTAGTTCAAGATCGTGGGTCGTGTAGTGGACCTCATGTGTCTTCAGCTGTCTCGAGGCATAGGCGATGACCTTACCGAGGCAAAGGATAACGATTTTTGACGGTCAATTTGTTGAGCTCCCTGTAGTCGATGCACATACGAAATGATCCGTCTTTCTTCTTGACGAACAAGACTGGAGCTCCCCAGGGTGAGAAGCTCGGTCTTATAAAGCCCTTGCTGAGCAGTTCGTTAAGTTGACAGGATAGTTCTTGCATCTCTGCAGGTGCTAGACGATAAGGCGATTTGGCTACGGGAGTAGCCCCTGGAACTAAGTCGATTCTGAACTCGACTTGTCGTTGCGGAGGTAATCCTGGTAGCTCTTCTGGAAAAATTTCGTGAAAGTCGCGTACTATGGGGATGTTCTTGATGTCTTTCGCTTCTTGGCTCACATCGACCACATGAGCAAGGAATGCACGACATTCCTTTCGCAAGAATTTCTGAGCTTGAATGCTCGAGATGATACGAAGGTTCGTGCCGGGTTTGTCGCCATATACTACTAGGGTTTCGCCAGACGAAAGATTAAGGCGGACAGCCTTTTCGTAACACGTGATGTCGGCACGATGAAGACTCAACCAATCCATGCCAATGATGACGTTGAAACTTTTAATTGAGACCGGCATGAGATCGATCGAGAATGAATGGCTATCTAAGGTTAAGGTACACCCTATGAATATGCAGCTAGTGCTCTTTGTCTTCCCATTAGCCATTTCTACTATGAACGGTTCTTTGAGTGCTCGTGATTTTTGCTTAAGTAAATGAGCAAATTTTTGGTTCACGAAGCTCCTCTCCGCTCCACTATCAAATAGTATACAAGCATAAGAGTAGTCGAGGAGAAACGTACCAGTGACCACTGTGGGGTCGGCAACCGCCTCCTCATGACCTATAGCCAGAACTCTTCCTACTCCACCGGCAGTCCCTACCTTGGGGCAGTTCCTTTTGTAGTGGCCCACATCGCCACAGTTGTAGCAAGCTTGGCCCACTCCAGCGCCAGGGACTTGGGTGATTGGCCTCACCAGAGATTTGCAGAAACGGGCTGTGTGCCCCTTCCTGTTGCAGTTTACACACTGCATTTCCCGGCAGGCTCCCACATGGTGGTAGTTACACTTGTTGCATAGCGGCAAACTTCCAGAATACTGCTTTAATGGAGCAGCAGCAGTGGCAGGTGTTGTCGCACTATGAACTGCCACGATCTGCTGTTTCTTGGCAGCCTTCTTCTTTTTCTTGTCATCCCAGAATTTCCGCTTGGACTCTGCAGTTCTGGCGGTTTCTGAGATGGCCAGGGTGGTTGTTGCAGCCGGGGTACGGACCCCGTGGTCAATGAGCTGTTGTGCCAATCGCTTGGCACTATCAAATGTAGTGGGACGCGAAGACAAAACATTTCCATGGTATGGTGGCATTAGCCCCCATATATATCTCTCGATCTTCTTTCCCTCTGTATGAATCATGTTGGGACAGAGGGCCACCAGTTCACAGAACCTGGCGGTATATGCGACGATGTTGGAGCCCTTCATGGTCAGGCTCCATAGTTCTTCCTTTAGCTTTTGGATCTCGCCCCTCGGGCAGTACTCCTCAATCATAAGGTCTTTCATGGTATCCCAGCCCATAGCATTAGCCACCACTAGAGATAGTGACTTAACATGGCTATTCCACCATGTTAGGGCTTTTGATTCGAAGGTACAAGCGGCAAACTTGACCTTACTTCCCTCCGGGCACGAGCATATTTCAAAGACCGACTCTGTCTTCTCGAACCATTGCGAGAGGATGAGTACTCCGCCAGTCCCTTTGAAGGACAATGGCTTGCAGTTTGTGAAGTCTTTGTAGGAGCACTCTCTCGAGCGCACAGGGGTTTCAACCTGAATAGTTGGAACAGGAGTCCATCCTCCAGTGGAACTTGAGGAATGATATTCAGCCATGGCCGTTGCCACAGCCGCAGCTACAGCAGCATTGAGGGCTGCTGTATCGAATTGAGGAGTAGGTGGAGTTGGTGCGGGAGGATTACGTCTTGTTGATTTACGTGGAGGCATCTTTTAGCTGAAAGTTTAGAATGACAAAGACATTGATAAGAATTTGATAGGAACCTTGAAGAGAATGACTCATGGACTAACTCTCCATAGCCCAACAACATAATTGAATGGAATACTTGAATGAAGATGAAGGCATTTGGATAATAATTTCCATTAGATTAGATATCTGTCAAAGACACTGGGATTACAGATGTAACAAGTTCGGGAAAAATGACCTAGAAGTAGGTCTTACATCAACCAAGATTGGAAAATTTTGACAGAACTACGACCAAGTAATTGACCTAACAGGTCTAAGGTTGAACAAGATAGGAAATTCGCCTAAAGTTTTTACATAAACTAGGATATATCCAAAAGAGAAGTTGATAAGACTCTAACGACGACGAGAACTGCTAGAGTGAGTTCTTGAATCCGATAGGAGACGCTCTATGTCCCTCACACGCCTATCAGATCTTGCTTGCTGAGTTCGAAGTTCCCTGACTTCGGCTCGGGTTTCAGCAAGTTCCCTCTGAAGCTTTGCATTACTAACCTGAGCCCTTTCATGAGCGGACTCCAGCTGGCGAATGCGGACGGTGTTAACACCAAAATTGGCATCCACTTCTACTACCCGGTCGATAGCTGCTCGACCCTGTTCGGTGTTCCGAGCAATCCTACGAACCATGATAGGTAGGACCCTATCAGCTGTACCTCCCTCAGTAAGGTTGTAGAAAATTCTGTCTCCATTGTAGGGAAAAGGTTGACCTTGTTCCTGACTCCAACTATTCAAGTTTGTGGCCCATAGAGGTGTGGGTCCTTGGAATGCGGGACGAGGGTTTGGGTTTTGAACAGCTGGGGGTTGGTTGTTGACTTCTGGCTCCGATTCGGAACCATCAAAAAAACCTTTAGCTTCATAATCATCTAAAGGAATTGGGTGATTATCTTCTGGTTCTTCTTCCAGCCATCCTGCGTTGTCGTGGTTTGGGAAGTACGGGTCTCCGGGAAGATGAAATCCAGCCATTATATCTACGCGAGAAAAGGGATATAAGAAATAACTAAATTAGACTAACTAATTAGATAATTATAAGATGATCTTTATTAGTTGCTTCAATACTTGTTTAAAGCATACTAGTTACATGTAACGCAGACGGGATAGACCTTCGAATAAGTGACCCTAACCCTAAGCCCACAACCAAACAAGGAACAGGAAGTAAGGCAAAGATCACAGATTCTAAGTCTATGACATCTTAGCACATATGACCTTAGTGTATCCACTAAACAACCATTGATATACTAATAAAGACCTTTAGTTTTCAAATAAGTAATTATTGTAACACAAAATACTCCTATAGTATTTTAAGTTTAATGTTCTGTTCTACTGTTCTTGTTGTAGTAGTGTTGGTAAGTTTTTAGACTTGTTGCAACCTCACAACCATACTTAGGCACATGCTAATCACTCCTCGGATAATGTAGTTGATCAGGCTACATCTTCCCAGGGTTGACCATATGTCTCTAAGTCTACTTGTGTTGTCCAACAATCGTAATACTTTTGTTCTGTCCTAGTGACACTGATTTTAGTATGAATGCAGGTATGTATACTTTATTAAATATTTTATTATTTAAAGTATAAACTCTTCATCAGAGTATTTTAAATCCCGCTTGTGTTTATAGTTCGTATATCTTTTATGGGTTGATACACTCGATTCACTATAAACAATGCTCTGATACCAATCTGTCACACCCCCAAAACCTATGAACGGCGGAAACGTTCTGGGGTGGAGGACGTCATGTACAGTATCACAACAATGCAAGTAGTAAACAAGCAACAACATCATCCATTGCATTAATAATATAATTTCATACAAGTGTGTTCTATCAAGTTTTAAAGACACCAAAACAATATACATCAAAAAATATAAGATGAGTCTGGAACGAGCTCCATCTTCTCAAAACCTGGCTCCGGTACCTGTCTACTGGTGACCTGAGAATACAAGTTATTTTGAAAGAGTTTATCAGCTTTAAAGCTGGTGAGATCATAAGTATATTAGTGTCTGTGTTTGTATGAAAGCATTTGTAAGATGTTTTGTAAAATGTACTGTATATGTTTGTAAAAAGTTTGTATTTGTTTGAACTCTCCTAGAAAACCCTATGTTTCCTACTAAAAGTAGCCTTCTACCAAGGCATCTAGTGTCTGTGTGTGTGTATCTCTTGTAAAAGTGTGTATTTTCCCAAATCCGACTATCATTAACCAAAAATATAGTTTTTACATCATTGTTTATTGTGTGAATAACACAAAGTAAAATGTAAGGGAAAATGTTATAGTACTGTAGTGCTGTATTAAGTAACTACTGCTGTACTAACTACCTTAAGCCAAATGTAAAATTTTAAGGTAACATGTGATCGGCCTGTATCTTGCTACCGACTCAATAGTAAAACGACAATGTAAGATGCCGTAAAAATGACGTTTGGCACCCGTAGACTTGCAAGTCCCACTGTAGCGAGCAGCAAGATGTAGGATAGTCAATCCAGTATAGATCTATACACAAACTCATACGCTCCCCAATTAAGGAGATTCTGATACAAAAACAGTCATGGCAGGTAGTGCCATGCCCTGTTTAATGGCTCACATAAATGTATTAATGTAAATGTTATGTGATTTGTGTGCTAGCTGTATTGTGTTCTTTCTCTGTCTAGCCTGTATGTTTGTTTCTCGTCATAGTGTCTATTGTTTGTTTCTCATCACTCTGTATTATGTTTGTTTCTCATCACTCTGTTTTATGTTTGTTTCTCATCACTCTGTTTTATGTTTGTTTCTCATCACTCTGTTTTATGTTTGTTTCTCATCATAGTATGTATTGACTCATGTATGAACTGACTCATTGTATGTTTCATTGTTCTAGTAATAGTATCTTCCTAAACTACCCCTATGGTAGCTTACTAGCAATGTATGAACATGTTTGTATACCCTTGCTATCCAAGGGCATGTAACTGAATGAAAGAAATAACCTTTCATATCCATATACATATACATAATATATAACTAGGATTCAAACGACCTTCGGACAACTAACCTTGATACCCTAAGTCGACAACCAAACAAGGAACAGGAAGTAAGGTAGGCTAGCAGTCCTAAGTCTTTTCAATCCTACTTATATAACTATATCTATATAGATACACAGAATATAAGTTAAAAAGAGTTTAAGTAAAAGTATTTGATAAGTAAAAGCGTTTGTAAAGTAGTTTGAGGTAAAATAGTTTGATCGACAGTTTGAAAAGTAAGAAAACCATTTGTTTGGTAGTTATTAATCATAGGTGATTGATATAATAACTATAGTTGTTCAACTTGTATCCCCCTCCATAAAGGCATTTAAAAACATTTAAAAGGTTAATTAAGGGGTATGAACTCACCTGTAGTGAGTCGTTTGGATGAACTGAAGAGATAGGATTGCTAGGTGTCAAGTGAAGACTTGTACACACACAATGATCCTATTTAACATATAAATACACATATATGTATTCAATTAGTCTTTAAACAACTAATTTATAAAGTTAAGACATCCTAAGACAAGTTAAACACTTTATATAAGTGTTATAAGTCCCAAGGATTGCATCAAAGTGTTGTAGGACCAAGCTATGGGGTTTAGGGTTCAAGGGAACCCTTTTCATGAGTTTACGGTTTCTTGACCATAACCACATGAGTTTACGGTCGTAAACCCATGAGTTTACGGCCGTAAACTCACACCCCTTTAACCATTTGTTGTTTTGAAGGTTTCTAAGTCCTTAAAAGTGTTTCCACTTGAAGTATAAGTCTATGGAAGAAGTTAGGGCACCATTTCACTCCTATTTGGAGTTTACGGCCCTAGGACCATTTCCCTTTGGGTTTACGGCCGTAAACCCCTATGGATGATGGTATTTTGATGTTTTCAAGTCCTAAACACATTACGGTATAAGTCTAGACTAGTTTCTAAGGCTAAGGAAGGGACTAGGGTCACTTTGGCCCCTTAAGAAGGGTTTACGGTCCAAGGTGTTCTTGGACCGTAAACACCTTTGATCTTGGTGTTTCCTTGTGTTTTCTTGATGTAAAGATGTGTAGCAAGCTTAAACGTACTCTAGGATAGAAGTACTTACAATATAGAAGCTTGAAATGAGCCAAAAGTCCAAGAACACTAGTGTGTGTTCTTGGTGTTCTTGGTGAAACTTGAAGATCAAGCCTTTTGGACAAATTTTTCGGATAGAAGTGTGTTAAAACACTAGATTAAGTGATATACTAACTCAAAAGGGCTAGAAACACTTACTAGATTAAAGATCTTGAATAAAACTTGGATGATACTTGAGAGAGTTTGATATTTGTTCTTGAAAAAGTGGAAAAGTGTTAAAAATGGCTAAGTGCCACTTATATACCCCTTTCCCTTAGGGTTTACGGCCGTAAACACCAAGTTTAGGCCGTAAACTCTAAACTTTTGATGTGTCGGGACTTTATTGTTGCACAATAAACCCTAGGGCATCCTCTCTCCTGATATCTCCTAAAGTATTAATCCTAAAATACTCAAACTTATTCCAAAAAGTCTGAAAATTTAATAGTAACTGTTTTGACTTCTATTGACTTGACATGTTGTACAGAATAGAAATTTCGGGTTGTCACATCATCCCCTCCTTAGAAGGAATTTCGTCCCAAAATTATAATTTAAGCAAATAAGTAGTTACAGATAACTAAGTAAAAAGACGAGGATATTTCATTTTCATCTGATCCTCTCGCTCCCAAGTGAATTCAGGTCCTCGCTTGGCGCTCCAGCGAACCTTCACTATCGGGATGCGGCTTTGTTTCGTTTGCTTGACCTCCCGGTCCATGATCTCTACTGGTTCTTCCACGAAGTTGAGGCTCTCGTTGATCTCGATCTCGTCGAGTGGGATTACAAGAGTCTCGTCGGACAGACACTTTTTCAAGTTCGAGACGTGGAAGGTAGAATGTACGTTACTGAGTTCGCTCGGTAAGTTAAGTTTGTAAGCTACAGGGCCGATTCTGGCAAGAATCTCGAAAGGCCCAATGTACCTTGGATTTAGCTTTCCACGCTTTCCGAAGCGTATTAAGCCCTTCCAGGGTGAGACCTTTAATAGAACACGGTCGCCCACCTGGAATTCCAACGGTTTCCTTCGTTTATCAGCGTAGCTTTTCTGTCGGTCTCTGGAGGCTTTCAATCGTTCACGAATCTGAACGATCTTCTCCTTCGTTTCCCGAATGATTTCCGGACCTATGAGAGTGCTTTCAGGAACTCGTCCCTTAGCTAACTGGGCATCACCCACCTCTGCCCAGCACAGAGGAGATCTGCACTTGCGGCCGTAGAGGGCCTCGAATGGAGCAGCCTTTATGCTTGTGTGATAACTGTTGTTGTAGGAAAATTCGACAAGGGGTAAATGAGTATCCCATGCTTTTCCAAAGTCAATCACACAGGCTCGTAACATGTCCTCCAAGGTTTGGATAGTCCTCTCACTTTGCCCGTCTGTCTGCGGATGGTAGGTTGTACTCATATCCAGCCTAGTTCCTAGGGAATTTTGTAGCGACTGCCAGAACCTCGAAGTGAACCTACTATCTCTGTCCGAGATAATGGATATAGGAACACCGTGTAGTCGTACAATCTCTCTAATGTAAGTTCTTGTAAGCTTTTCCATCTTGTCTGTCTCTTTGATAGGCAGGAAGTACGCGGACTTGGTCAATCTGTCGACGATGACCCATATGGTATCAAGTCCACCCATTGTCTTGGGCAACTTGGTTATGAAATCCATAGTGATCCGCTCCCACTTCCATTCGGGGATCTCAGGCTGTTGAAGAAGACCTGAGGGTTTCTGGTACTCGACCTTGACCTTTGCGCAAGTAAGGCATTTACTTACGAAGCTAGCAATCTCTGCTTTCATGTTAGGCCACCAGTATAACTTTTTAAGATCCAGATACATCTTATCTGAACCTGGGTGGACGGAATAACGAGTGTTGTGCGCCTCGTTCATGACCAAGTCTCTGAAACCACCAAGTTTCGGGGTCCAGATCCGATCCATGAGATAATAGGATCCGCCACCTTTGACTTCCAAGTTCTTATCCATCCCACGAAGGGATTCACTGTTCACATTTTCAGGTTTCAAAGCGTCGAGCAGAGCTGCCTGTATTTGTGTGGATAAGTGTGAATGGATAGTCATAGTCAATGATTTGACTCTACGACCAGAATATTCTTTCCGACTTAGGGCGTCAGCTACTACATTGGCCTTGCCGGGATGATAACGAATTTCGCATTCGTAGTCACTGAGTAGTTCGACCCACCGTCGTTGTCTCATGTTGAGCTCCTGCTGGTCGAATATATGTTGCAGGCTTTTGTGGTCTGTAAAGATTGTGCTCTTCGTACCGTACAGGTAGTGTCTCCAGATCTTCAAAGCAAAAACAACTGCTCCTAGTTCAAGATCGTGGGTCGTGTAGTGGACCTCATGTGTCTTCAGCTGTCTCGAGGCATAGGCGATGACCTTACCGAGGCAAAGGATAACGATTTTTGACGGTCAATTTGTTGAGCTCCCTGTAGTCGATGCACATACGAAATGATCCGTCTTTCTTCTTGACGAACAAGACTGGAGCTCCCCAGGGTGAGAAGCTCGGTCTTATAAAGCCCTTGCTGAGCAGTTCGTTAAGTTGACAGGATAGTTCTTGCATCTCTGCAGGTGCTAGACGATAAGGCGATTTGGCTACGGGAGTAGCCCCTGGAACTAAGTCGATTCTGAACTCGACTTGTCGTTGCGGAGGTAATCCTGGTAGCTCTTCTGGAAAAATTTCGTGAAAGTCGCGTACTATGGGGATGTTCTTGATGTCTTTCGCTTCTTGGCTCACATCGACCACATGAGCAAGGAATGCACGACATTCCTTTCGCAAGAATTTCTGAGCTTGAATGCTCGAGATGATACGAAGGTTCGTGCCGGGTTTGTCGCCATATACTACTAGGGTTTCGCCAGACGAAAGATTAAGGCGGACAGCCTTTTCGTAACACGTGATGTCGGCACGATGAAGACTCAACCAATCCATGCCAATGATGACGTTGAAACTTTTAATTGAGACCGGCATGAGATCGATCGAGAATGAATGGCTATCTAAGGTTAAGGTACACCCTATGAATATGCAGCTAGTGCTCTTTGTCTTCCCATTAGCCATTTCTACTATGAACGGTTCTTTGAGTGCTCGTGATTTTTGCTTAAGTAAATGAGCAAATTTTTGGTTCACGAAGCTCCTCTCCGCTCCACTATCAAATAGTATACAAGCATAAGAGTAGTCGAGGAGAAACGTACCAGTGACCACTGTGGGGTCGGCAACCGCCTCCTCATGACCTATAGCCAGAACTCTTCCTACTCCACCGGCAGTCCCTACCTTGGGGCAGTTCCTTTTGTAGTGGCCCACATCGCCACAGTTGTAGCAAGCTTGGCCCACTCCAGCGCCAGGGACTTGGGTGATTGGCCTCACCAGAGATTTGCAGAAACGGGCTGTGTGCCCCTTCCTGTTGCAGTTTACACACTGCATTTCCCGGCAGGCTCCCACATGGTGGTAGTTACACTTGTTGCATAGCGGCAAACTTCCAGAATACTGCTTTAATGGAGCAGCAGCAGTGGCAGGTGTTGTCGCACTATGAACTGCCACGATCTGCTGTTTCTTGGCAGCCTTCTTCTTTTTCTTGTCATCCCAGAATTTCCGCTTGGACTCTGCAGTTCTGGCGGTTTCTGAGATGGCCAGGGTGGTTGTTGCAGCCGGGGTACGGACCCCGTGGTCAATGAGCTGTTGTGCCAATCGCTTGGCACTATCAAATGTAGTGGGACGCGAAGACAAAACATTTCCATGGTATGGTGGCATTAGCCCCCATATATATCTCTCGATCTTCTTTCCCTCTGTATGAATCATGTTGGGACAGAGGGCCACCAGTTCACAGAACCTGGCGGTATATGCGACGATGTTGGAGCCCTTCATGGTCAGGCTCCATAGTTCTTCCTTTAGCTTTTGGATCTCGCCCCTCGGGCAGTACTCCTCAATCATAAGGTCTTTCATGGTATCCCAGCCCATAGCATTAGCCACCACTAGAGATAGTGACTTAACATGGCTATTCCACCATGTTAGGGCTTTTGATTCGAAGGTACAAGCGGCAAACTTGACCTTACTTCCCTCCGGGCACGAGCATATTTCAAAGACCGACTCTGTCTTCTCGAACCATTGCGAGAGGATGAGTACTCCGCCAGTCCCTTTGAAGGACAATGGCTTGCAGTTTGTGAAGTCTTTGTAGGAGCACTCTCTCGAGCGCACAGGGGTTTCAACCTGAATAGTTGGAACAGGAGTCCATCCTCCAGTGGAACTTGAGGAATGATATTCAGCCATGGCCGTTGCCACAGCCGCAGCTACAGCAGCATTGAGGGCTGCTGTATCGAATTGAGGAGTAGGTGGAGTTGGTGCGGGAGGATTACGTCTTGTTGATTTACGTGGAGGCATCTTTTAGCTGAAAGTTTAGAATGACAAAGACATTGATAAGAATTTGATAGGAACCTTGAAGAGAATGACTCATGGACTAACTCTCCATAGCCCAACAACATAATTGAATGGAATACTTGAATGAAGATGAAGGCATTTGGATAATAATTTCCATTAGATTAGATATCTGTCAAAGACACTGGGATTACAGATGTAACAAGTTCGGGAAAAATGACCTAGAAGTAGGTCTTACATCAACCAAGATTGGAAAATTTTGACAGAACTACGACCAAGTAATTGACCTAACAGGTCTAAGGTTGAACAAGATAGGAAATTCGCCTAAAGTTTTTACATAAACTAGGATATATCCAAAAGAGAAGTTGATAAGACTCTAACGACGACGAGAACTGCTAGAGTGAGTTCTTGAATCCGATAGGAGACGCTCTATGTCCCTCACACGCCTATCAGATCTTGCTTGCTGAGTTCGAAGTTCCCTGACTTCGGCTCGGGTTTCAGCAAGTTCCCTCTGAAGCTTTGCATTACTAACCTGAGCCCTTTCATGAGCGGACTCCAGCTGGCGAATGCGGACGGTGTTAACACCAAAATTGGCATCCACTTCTACTACCCGGTCGATAGCTGCTCGACCCTGTTCGGTGTTCCGAGCAATCCTACGAACCATGATAGGTAGGACCCTATCAGCTGTACCTCCCTCAGTAAGGTTGTAGAAAATTCTGTCTCCATTGTAGGGAAAAGGTTGACCTTGTTCCTGACTCCACCTATTCAAGTTTGTGGCCCATAGAGGTGTGGGTCCTTGGAATGCGGGACGAGGGTTTGGGTTTTGAACAGCTGGGGGTTGGTTGTTGACTTCTGGCTCCGATTCGGAACCATCAAAAAAACCTTTAGCTTCATAATCATCTAAAGGAATTGGGTGATTATCTTCTGGTTCTTCTTCCAGCCATCCTGCGTTGTCGTGGTTTGGGAAGTACGGGTCTCCGGGAAGATGAAATCCAGCCATTATATCTACGCGAGAAAAGGGATATAAGAAATAACTAAATTAGACTAACTAATTAGATAATTATAAGATGATCTTTATTAGTTGCTTCAATACTTGTTTAAAGCATACTAGTTACATGTAACGCAGACGGGATAGACCTTCGAATAAGTGACCCTAACCCTAAGCCCACAACCAAACAAGGAACAGGAAGTAAGGCAAAGATCACAGATTCTAAGTCTATGACATCTTAGCACATATGACCTTAGTGTATCCACTAAACAACCATTGATATACTAATAAAGACCTTTAGTTTTCAAATAAGTAATTATTGTAACACAAAATACTCCTATAGTATTTTAAGTTTAATGTTCTGTTCTACTGTTCTTGTTGTAGTAGTGTTGGTAAGTTTTTAGACTTGTTGCAACCTCACAACCATACTTAGGCACATGCTAATCACTCCTCGGATAATGTAGTTGATCAGGCTACATCTTCCCAGGGTTGACCATATGTCTCTAAGTCTACTTGTGTTGTCCAACAATCGTAATACTTTTGTTCTGTCCTAGTGACACTGATTTTAGTATGAATGCAGGTATGTATACTTTATTAAATATTTTATTATTTAAAGTATAAACTCTTCATCAGAGTATTTTAAATCCCGCTTGTGTTTATAGTTCGTATATCTTTTATGGGTTGATACACTCGATTCACTATAAACAATGCTCTGATACCAATCTGTCACACCCCCAAAACCTATGAACGGCGGAAACGTTCTGGGGTGGAGGACGTCATGTACAGTATCACAACAATGCAAGTAGTAAACAAGCAACAACATCATCCATTGCATTAATAATATAATTTCATACAAGTGTGTTCTA
Organism: Lactuca virosa; assembly: GCF_052849685.1. Classification (NCBI taxonomy): domain Eukaryota; kingdom Viridiplantae; phylum Streptophyta; class Magnoliopsida; order Asterales; family Asteraceae; genus Lactuca; species Lactuca virosa. The sequence continues at coordinate 332,537,441 of NC_136433.1, forward strand.
TCAAGTTTTAAAGACACCAAAACAATATACATCAAAAAATATAAGATGAGTCTGGAACGAGCTCCATCTTCTCAAAACCTGGCTCCGGTACCTGTCTACTGGTGACCTGAGAATACAAGTTATTTTGAAAGAGTTTATCAGCTTTAAAGCTGGTGAGATCATAAGTATATTAGTGTCTGTGTTTGTATGAAAGCATTTGTAAGATGTTTTGTAAAATGTACTGTATATGTTTGTAAAAAGTTTGTATTTGTTTGAACTCTCCTAGAAAACCCTATGTTTCCTACTAAAAGTAGCCTTCTACCAAGGCATCTAGTGTCTGTGTGTGTGTATCTCTTGTAAAAGTGTGTATTTTCCCAAATCCGACTATCATTAACCAAAAATATAGTTTTTACATCATTGTTTATTGTGTGAATAACACAAAGTAAAATGTAAGGGAAAATGTTATAGTACTGTAGTGCTGTATTAAGTAACTACTGCTGTACTAACTACCTTAAGCCAAATGTAAAATTTTAAGGTAACATGTGATCGGCCTGTATCTTGCTACCGACTCAATAGTAAAACGACAATGTAAGATGCCGTAAAAATGACGTTTGGCACCCGTAGACTTGCAAGTCCCACTGTAGCGAGCAGCAAGATGTAGGATAGTCAATCCAGTATAGATCTATACACAAACTCATACGCTCCCCAATTAAGGAGATTCTGATACAAAAACAGTCATGGCAGGTAGTGCCATGCCCTGTTTAATGGCTCACATAAATGTATTAATGTAAATGTTATGTGATTTGTGTGCTAGCTGTATTGTGTTCTTTCTCTGTCTAGCCTGTATGTTTGTTTCTCGTCATAGTGTCTATTGTTTGTTTCTCATCACTCTGTATTATGTTTGTTTCTCATCACTCTGTTTTATGTTTGTTTCTCATCACTCTGTTTTATGTTTGTTTCTCATCACTCTGTTTTATGTTTGTTTCTCATCATAGTATGTATTGACTCATGTATGAACTGACTCATTGTATGTTTCATTGTTCTAGTAATAGTATCTTCCTAAACTACCCCTATGGTAGCTTACTAGCAATGTATGAACATGTTTGTATACCCTTGCTATCCAAGGGCATGTAACTGAATGAAAGAAATAACCTTTCATATCCATATACATATACATAATATATAACTAGGATTCAAACGACCTTCGGACAACTAACCTTGATACCCTAAGTCGACAACCAAACAAGGAACAGGAAGTAAGGTAGGCTAGCAGTCCTAAGTCTTTTCAATCCTACTTATATAACTATATCTATATAGATACACAGAATATAAGTTAAAAAGAGTTTAAGTAAAAGTATTTGATAAGTAAAAGCGTTTGTAAAGTAGTTTGAGGTAAAATAGTTTGATCGACAGTTTGAAAAGTAAGAAAACCATTTGTTTGGTAGTTATTAATCATAGGTGATTGATATAATAACTATAGTTGTTCAACTTGTATCCCCCTCCATAAAGGCATTTAAAAACATTTAAAAGGTTAATTAAGGGGTATGAACTCACCTGTAGTGAGTCGTTTGGATGAACTGAAGAGATAGGATTGCTAGGTGTCAAGTGAAGACTTGTACACACACAATGATCCTATTTAACATATAAATACACATATATGTATTCAATTAGTCTTTAAACAACTAATTTATAAAGTTAAGACATCCTAAGACAAGTTAAACACTTTATATAAGTGTTATAAGTCCCAAGGATTGCATCAAAGTGTTGTAGGACCAAGCTATGGGGTTTATGGTTCAAGGGAACCCTTTTCATGAGTTTACGGTTTCTTGACCATAACCACATGAGTTTACGGTCGTAAACCCATGAGTTTACGGCCGTAAACTCACACCCCTTTAACCATTTGTTGTTTTGAAGGTTTCTAAGTCCTTAAAAGTGTTTCCACTTGAAGTATAAGTCTATGGAAGAAGTTAGGGCACCATTTCACTCCTATTTGGAGTTTACGGCCCTAGGACCATTTCCCTTTGGGTTTACGGCCGTAAACCCCTATGGATGATGGTATTTTGATGTTTTCAAGTCCTAAACACATTACGGTATAAGTCTAGACTAGTTTCTAAGGCTAAGGAAGGGACTAGGGTCACTTTGGCCCCTTAAGAAGGGTTTACGGTCCAAGGTGTTCTTGGACCGTAAACACCTTTGATCTTGGTGTTTCCTTGTGTTTTCTTGATGTAAAGATGTGTAGCAAGCTTAAACGTACTCTAGGATAGAAGTACTTACAATATAGAAGCTTGAAATGAGCCAAAAGTCCAAGAACACTAGTGTGTGTTCTTGGTGTTCTTGGTGAAACTTGAAGATCAAGCCTTTTGGACAAATTTTTCGGATAGAAGTGTGTTAAAACACTAGATTAAGTGATATACTAACTCAAAAGGGCTAGAAACACTTACTAGATTAAAGATCTTGAATAAAACTTGGATGATACTTGAGAGAGTTTGATATTTGTTCTTGAAAAAGTGGAAAAGTGTTAAAAATGGCTAAGTGCCACTTATATACCCCTTTCCCTTAGGGTTTACGGCCGTAAACACCAAGTTTAGGCCGTAAACTCTAAACTTTTGATGTGTCGGGACTTTATTGTTGCACAATAAACCCTAGGGCATCCTCTCTCCTGATATCTCCTAAAGTATTAATCCTAAAATACTCAAACTTATTCCAAAAAGTCTGAAAATTTAACAGTAACTGTTTTGACTTCTATTGACTTGACATGTTGTACAGAATAGAAATTTCGGGTTGTCACAATATTTATCTTTGTGTTCTCGACTCAATAGTTGTTCTCGTGTATATAATCATATGTGATTATATGTATCTAATCACATATGATTTATATAGACATCATTAATTTTTGTCCATATAAATCATATGTGAGTAGATACATATAATCACATGTGATTATATGTATTTAATCACATATGATTACAGTTGACAAAGAATAGTTACTGAATCGAGATTGTGACAATGAATCTTATCCACATAAATCAAATATGATTGGATACATATAATCACAAGTTATTATATGTATTTAATCAGATATTATTTATGTAGACAATATTTATTTTTGCGGTTGCGATTGAATAATTGATTTTGTGTATTTAATCACATGTGATTATGTCACACCCCCAAACCGGAACGGCGGAAACGTTTGGGGGAGGAGGACGTCATGCTTAGTATCACAACACATGCATCATAGTAATAAAAGTAACAATCAAACATTGCATTAATATTAAAGTGTTTACATGTATTTGATTCACAAAAGATTTACTCCAAAAGTAAATAACAAAACAAGACATAAAGCTACTATACTCCATCTTCTGAATCCCAGTGCGCGTACCTGTCTACTAGTTTCCTGAGAATACAAGTTTTTTTGAAAGAGTATATCAGCATTTAAGCTGGTGAGTTCATAAGTATTTTAGTTATGAAAAGTAAACTGTAAGTTCTTTAGAAAAGTTCGCATGTTCCTCCAGAAAATACTATATTTTCTGATGTGATGAATGATAAGTAAAAATGACTCTACAATTCCTTCTATGAGTACTAAATGGATACAAGTTATATAAAATCCAGAGTAAACAGACAATCGATTGTGTGAATCTGCCCTAAGCCCACAACCAAACAAGGAACAGAAAATGAGGCAGAAGTCACACATCCCATGGTTTGTTATATCTTCATTGTATATAACCCTGGTGTATTCATTTGGTACTTACGGAGTTAACTTTACTAGATCTTTTATATTTGATGAAAACATTCTTTAAGAAAATCATATATTTCCTTTAGTAAAAATGGTAACCACAATAGTTCTTTCTATAATCACTTAGTTTATACTAGCTATGTATAATCTAATATCGAACAGACAGTTAAATGTATGAATCTGCCCTAAGTCCACAACCAAACAAGGAACAGGAAATGAGGCGGAAAACCCACATTTGACTTTCTATCAGATATTAATTATATATAACCCTGATGCATAAACTAAGGTATTATAGAATTAACCACCTATGGTCCTTTAAGTTATACTAGTTTAATAATGCGAATTAAACCTTTTACAGATAAGTTTCTAGTTTCACCTACTTAATGTTCTATCCGAAAAGTATGTTTTTGTACTAGAAAGCGCTATACTGAATTTGTATGCCATGACATGACTCATACCTGTTACTCCCTATGATTACTTCTTGTTTACGGGTTATATATATAACTAAGATCGAATAGATAGTAGACTGGGTGAATCTGCTCTAAGCCCACAACCAAACAAGGAACAGGAAATGAAGTGGAAAGTACACATCCTACTGCCTATCGGATCTGATTAATATATAACCCTAATGTATAAATTAAGGAATTATAAATTTAGCAATATAGGCCCCCTTCTAACTGAATGTACCAAGACCCGACTGTTTTGTTTGTTTGTTCTCTCGTAAGAATGTATGTTTTCCCAAGTTTATGACTATCTTTACTAGAAAATAGTTTGCATTACCTTTCATGTGAGAATATCACTATACGAATGTAATGGAAAAATGAAAGTGTACAGTAATGTTGTATAAAGTAACTACTGAAGCACTAACTACCTTAAAACCAAATTGTTAACTAAGGTTAAAATGTGATGTGGTTATAACCTTGCTGATCGACTAGTATTTAACACGACGACCTGCTGGCGTCGAAACTAATGTGACACTTGTCACCCCTTGGCTTGTCTGTCAGACTGTAGCTAATAGTTGGGATGTGGGATTGTCAGTCCCGTATAGATATATACACACAATGCCCGCTCTCCCTCCAGGAGACTCTGTTATAAAACGCGACATAACAAGTATATTGCTATGCCGTGAAGTAGTAGTTTCACATTATTGTTATCTTGTTCTTGTTATAGTATGTTCCTTCCTGTTCTAGTTATAGTATGTTCCTTCCTGTTCTAGTTATAGTATGAACTGAATCCCTAAACTATACCTATTATAGTTTACTAGTATGTTTGTTTTGAACTGTTACTGGCATGTAGAAAAAGACTCATTTATCTACTGAGTTAAGCATGTACTTTAAAAACGGAGTTTTATAAGCAACAATCTAAAATCTTTTAAAAGCGCTTTTGAATTGATTTGATCACTTACAAAAGCATAAGAAATCCTTTAATGTGATGGTTATCACAGGTAAATATTAACACAATTATATTGTGTTCAGCTTATTTTCTCCCCTTAAAAGCATTTAAAAACATTTAAAAGATAGATTATAGGGGTATGAACTCACCTTATGTGGGTGATTCAATTGAAGATTCGAGTAAGGATGATAAGTTCCACGAATGAAGTCCCGAGGCACAACGAGTCCTAAATGACATATAATGATACATATTTGCATGTAATTAGTGAATCTAACTACAAAGGTGATTGGGAAACAACCTAGGATGCAAGAATAACTCACCAAAAGAGTGCTAGAAGCAAGTTAGGAAGCTGAAAGAGTGTTCACGGCTGGGCTTAAGGTGTTTGTGACCCAAATGGGGTGTTCACGGCCCAAAGGAAGGATGGTTCACGACCCAAGTTGAATGGTTCACGACCCAACTTGAATGGTTCACGGCCCACTTGATGTTCACGGCCCAAATGATGAAGAACACTTGAAGATCTTGGTGTTTTGGTAAGTGTTTGAAGATCCTAGTAAGCTTCTATGGAGTAACAAAGGAAAGGGGTGTTTAAGAGTGAAAGATTGAAGTTCTTGTGGATGATACTTGAGAGAGACTTGAGAGGTTCACGGCCAAGAGGTGAGAAATGAATCAAGAATGGCTAAAACTCATGTATATAACATGAGTTCATGGCCCAAGATGGGTTCACGACCGTGAACTACTTGTGAGGGTGTTTCCGGCTCGATTTCAACTCAATGATCTCAAGCTAACACTTCCTAACACACAATCCTTGAGTGTACTAGGCTTAGAACTCATTAAAATGACCATTAAATCCGACTCTGCCCCAGGTCCACAACCAAACAAGGAACAGGAGATAGGGAGGAAACACACATACTAAATCCGCATAATCATAATTATGTACCACCTCGCGTATACATTTAATAGTGATAAGTGGGATGTATTCGTCCTTAGCCTCTGTACTTGAACTTGATCTGTTAGACGAGTGGTAGTTCGGGAAGGTCTGTTGATTATACGGCGACAAGGTTTCGGAGAGCAATTTACTCCTCGCATGAGTAATTTGGGGTTTAGAAAACAAGAGACAATTGTGACGTCTGGGTCGGGCTGTCGTTACGAGTGACGAAGGTTTCGTTAATCTGTCGGTTTAAGGCGATGGATTTTCGTAACACATGAACTTGGTATTGTGAGGACCATGCCAATCCACGTCGATTAACGACGACGAACTCTTTATAGAAACAAATGTTAGGCCGATTTGAAAGAAACGTTTGTTATACGATGGTGTATCCCGAGTGTGCTCGATAATGTATTCTATGTAGACATTCTAGTGCTTTCAGTTTTCTCCTTGATATTACCACTACCACAAATCGTACCGCGATAAGCGAGTACTAGCAGTGAAAGTGCTTTGATAACTAGTGTCGATACTCTATATTATGATCCTCCTCGGTACCTCTATGATCGCCTGGCATATGCAAGTTATGTATAATTAAGATGAATAAGACGGTCGACTGAGTGACTCTGCCCTAAATCCACAACCAAACAAGGAACAGGAAATGAGGTGGAATCACTCACTCTTAGTCTGCAAAATCTTAGCTATGCGCAACTCTGATGTACATACTAAGCCATCATAGCTCACCTGTATGAATTTTAGTTCTCTTATGAATGTTGTGACTTGTTCAGACGAGTTAGTAATATATAATTACTTTTAAATTTTCCCCAAGTTTTACTATTAATATTAATATAAACTTAAATCTTTATAGTAATTTTTATTTAGGAGACGTACCGCTGTTCGCTGGTGGTTCCGGGGCAGCTTCTCCTGCGGTGATCATCAGAATTCGTCCATCCGCACCCGAGTTCTTCGTTATCGGGCAGTCCCTCTTGTAGTGTCCTGTCTTGCCACACCCGTAACAGGCATGGCTTACTTCAACTCCGGGGACTTGGGAGATCGGTTGTGCCGGCGCCCTGCAGAAACGGGCAGTGTGCCCCTTCCTGCGACAATTCAAGCATTGTATTTCCCGACATACTCCAGTGTGGTGGTAGTTACACTTACCACACTTTGAGAGAGTTCCAGCATATCGACTAACAGATGTTGGAGTGGCAGGGGTTCTGGTGGCGTGTATAGTGACCATTTGTTGCTCCTGCGGGGGTTCTTGTGTTGTTCGTGTTGGATTAATGTCTAAGTCCATAACTATATTTGGTATGTACTTGACCCGACCCGGCATGGTCCATTTGGGTTGCACTTCACCAGCACAATTTATATGGATAGTCTTTTGAAAATAGTATATTTATGATTTATATTAATATATTATAAGTTCTAATATATTAATATGGAATCATATTATTTAATTAGTATTGATCAAGAATTAATTTAGAATTAATTAAGTGATCAAAAAGAACTAATTAAATATGGACTCTTATATATATGGAATGGGCCAAGTTCATTTAGGTTGGGCTAAGCTTTCATGGATGGTCCATGGAGCTTTTAACCCATGGATCCTATGTAAATGAAAGGTCATAGGTATTAGGGTTTACATGGATGTAACCCTAATCCTCCATAATATATAAAGGGGTCCTTGGCTCACAAAATTGGCACAAGTGTGTGAAAATAAGAGTGGGCCGATTTTAGTGTGCATACATATTCTCTTAAGTTCTTCCAAGGTGTTTTGGTGATTTGTGATTCTATTTGAGGCTTCCACACTATTGGGGCTAAGCTCTTAAAGCTTGAAGACATCAAGCTACATCAAAAGGTATGTCATCTAACTAGAACTTTGTAGTATAGGTGCTTCATAATATGCTAGTTAGGATGAAACCTTGGAATAGTTAATATTTGCATGTATAATAGTGAAAACATAGATCCAAGGTTTATAGGGTTGCATGTACACCATAGGAGTGTTAGAATGCTCAAAACCCAACAGTGCTATCAGAGCCATGGGTTGTTTTCTGTTATATTGATGCAAATGTTTTATTTTCACGTTGAAAAAAAAAGAAAAAAAAACATGACGTTTGTCAAATTTTAAGATAATTACTTGTTTTGTGAAAAACGAATTATTTGTAAAATTTGAATAATTTGTTATATGAGTTGAATTAGGTCAAATTTAGTAAAAGATAAAATGATATGATTATTTTATTAGTTTTAAAAGTTTGATCTAAATGTTTTAAGGAGTTATATATTTTGTCATAAAATTTTGGAGTTCAAAAGTTTTTTTTATAGTTGTGATCTTAAGGGTTTTTGAAACTTCCATAAGTTATGGATATGAAAGTTTTTTTTTTTAAAAAAAATTGATTCAAAGTTTTTATGGAGTTACAAAATTTGGTGTTAATGTTTTAAAGAATTCCATAACTTGTTCTTAAGTTATGGAACGTGGAAAGTTTTCATCATAAAACATCATTAATTCCATAAGTTATGGAATCCAAAGGTTTTCAAGAATTACAAAACTTGCCCTCAAGTTTTGGAATTTGAGAAAAGTTTTTTATGGAAAAAAGAATTGAATTCTAAAACTCTTGGGTTCATAACTTAAACAATTAATTAAATGGTTTTAATTTTGAGTTTAATAATTGGAATTATGATGTTTTGTTGAATAGTTCAAATTAACTCTTTTGGACTTTATTAATAGTTAATTAAAGCGTTTAATTAAAAGAGTATTATTAATCCATAAATATATGGTTTGAGTTTAATTAAATTAAAAGTCTAGTTTAATTAATAGATTAAACCACCAAGTATTTTAAATGTCTAAAATACACCCTTATACTATTATAATATTAAAAGTTTGATATATTATATGTATAAGAGCAAGTCGTCTTACCATTAGTAGGCCTCATTCACGAAGCCGGTCTATAAGGGGGTATAAGGTTGTTGCCTATAAAATGGCAGCTTAATGGGTGTCCACTCTCACCCACCGCTTCCTTGACTGGTGGAGGGTCGTTAGCCGAACAGGTAGGACAAGGACTATAATTCTCCCTTCATTAAAAGTATTAATGATAAATACTAAGTAACTAAACCTTTTATTAATTCCCAATCTTAGTTACTTAGGAAAATATGAATAAGGTGCTAATCCATGAAATTACACTTTGCACTTTGTTTAAACCGTTAGTGGAGCGTGTGTGGTTAACCGGCACACTAACCTGGATTTAACAAAGTAGGCAAAGGGTAACTTAATATTTATCATAGTATCAGTGGAGCTCGTGTGGTTAACCGGCACATCGATTGAGGGGTAAATATTAAGGGTACCAAGTATATTTGCATGGTTACTTCACACCTTGTTTTGTGATCCTCGGCATCCCAGTCACAAAACCTGAAGGGCACACTCGAGATTGAAACATGTCATTGAAAAGTTCAATGAATCTCAAAAGAATCTAGGAGTTTCAAAACCAATTAAAACCTAATAATACATTTCGTTTATCTTGGTGGAAATTGGTGAATCGTCATTCACCTACCTTCAAATATTTTATAGCTTGGATTACGGCATCCCTCTTCCAAGTTATAAAATAGTTTGTTGGGTCCTAGCCTTAATATATCATATTGGGTGTTATATTAAGGACTTAAATCAACTTTACGTGAATTTCTCCCATTGTTGATGTCTGGTTTAGACAACAATGATCTTCCCAAACCAAGCTTTCCTAATGAATATGACTTCCCGAGTTTGGCTCATGGAAGTCATACTTCTCTTCCTCCACCTCCTCCAATTATTCTCCCTAACCCACAAGTTCAAGGTCACTCAAGCCCTAATGGCAAGCAAGGTCTATGTGTGATCACATCTTAGAAATGAAGTCACATATTGACAAGCCAGGAGAGTTGGGTTTCAAAGTCTTGAGAAATTTGGATGTTCAATCACTTTCTAAGTCACATAGTGAGTTCCTTTAGGACTACTATGATATAGACTATGACATGAACCTTAATGATCATATCTATTTGCTTGGTGCTGCTGAATCAGCAATGATTTGGAACGATAGTGAAGCAAATTTGATTAGAAGATCAACTTCCCAAAAACTTTATGGACAGTGACAATGGTGACACTGGAAATCCAGAAAAATCATTCTCTTCCCAATGGAAAGGGATTGGCCATAGTCAACCCGGTTGACCAAATGGTAAAGAGAAAGGCTAAGTCTGAGATAGTCTCATTACCAAAGGGTCCATCTGTTTATTTTTCCAAAGGAATGGGCGTTGATTGCAAAGCTGCCAAATTTACCTAAGGATGTTAAAGTCAATAAGTTTGACTCTACATCAGGTAGAACCCATTATCTAACTCTGTTAAGTTCTATTCTGAGATCCTCATTACATGATGTGACTGGGTCACATGTTGATGTTTTAAGAATCAAAGAATAGAGAGAAATCTTAAAGGAATTATATGTTGATTCTGATCGCGAAGGTGGATTTCGATCGCATCAGAATTTTGAGCAGTTGCTTAAGAAGTTATGATATATTGCTAAGGAATAGATAACAACAATTTTCCATGTGGATTGTAAGGATAATTTTTTCCGCAAAGTTTTAAAATAAAAGAAAATTGTTTAATTTTGTTTATTTGAGGTATCCTTACAATGGCATTTGTGGAAAATTGTTGCTTATATGATTCCACTGACAGCAATATTGGAAAATGGATTTGATTCTTTCATTTGTGGTAGTGTCTAAATTTACCAAATCAGGAAAGTTCCTCATCACCCAAGTTTCAATTGGACCGAAACTTGGAATCATGCAAGTTAAATAGTATGATGAATGAGAACTTTCAAGCATTGGAAAATCAAGACTAATTACTTGTTCACATGGATGTGTGAGTCAAGTGAAGGACTAAAGGGATCGAGTACACATTCTTGTGCACTGGTCATGTCCACCACAAAGCTCGTTAAGACTATTTGATTTACTAAAGTTTAGTAAATATGGTTATACTTACAAGTTTAAGTATAATTCTGAAACATTGGAAAAGTCTCAATGTATGGCAGAACGAATGGGAAGAATCAAATTAGGCAGAAAGATAAAAGTTTCTCAAATCTGAAAAGATGGGAGAGTACTTTAGTATCATGTTTGTGATCATCTTAATGATTTAGAAATCATATCACAATTAGTCCTCTAAAGGTCATCTTAGTGCATTCTTATGACTAAGAAGAGGAGTCATGAATTGTTGAAATGGTTAGATCAGGAAGATGAGTTATACTTCGTTCCAAAACAATTCTTAGAGTCATACTCCAAGATTGTAACTTGAGTGACATATCTTAAGAAAGGTTTAAAACACTTGTCAAATGTAAGAGTAAAAGTGTCCTACTCTTGTACATTTGAAATTGGTAAGTTGTGATGTTTTGGATAAAACAAAGACCAACTAAGGCCAATTGTATGAAGTGTTTGTCTTGATAAAGAATCCGCACTATCTCTTTAATATTTGGCAAGATAGTCTTATATGTCAAGAGGATAGTGGGAGTCTTAAAGATCCTAAAAAGAATTTCAAGAACTAATAAAGAATAAAACCTGAGGTTCTTCACTAGCACACGACTTGAGGTTTGTAACCTATCGTGTTGACATATTATGTGCCCATTCCAGTTAAAGTTGGCTTTGCATAGGAGTTCTGAAAGTTCTCAATTGGTTGCATAACAACTTGGAAGCAATGGCAGGCCCTGTACTGCCAGGTGGCAAGAAGTTAAGATTGCAGAAGTTCAGTCCATATGAGTTTGGATTTGTCATTATCCTTGTCTTGTGACTATGGTTTTGACGATTCACATGGATAAGAACACATACACCATAAAATCTAAGGGTCATAAGGTTTCTCTCCGATTCATGAAAATGATGGTGAGGAAACACTTCCACCAAGTAGATTTGAAGCAGATGGCAAAAGGTCTAAACAATTGAGACTATGATTACGGCATCCCTTTTCATAGTTCTGAAATTGTTTAGACACACATGCATGCTATCTAAGGAAAGGTGTATGATTTTGATAAAGTTTTATCAAAGCATCTCGTATCAGAAATCTGAACTTTGGTAAGAAAGTCAATAAAGTATTGATTTCTAGAAGGCCAACAAATTTCTGAGTACATGTCAAAGCTAGTGGGAGCATAAGTGTTATGCTAATAATCATCATGTTAGTGGGAGCATGATAATTATTGTTAGTGTTCCAAGTTAGCAATGTTAATTATAGAAAACAAAAGTTTCAATTCGTGAGGCTGCAGGGATTGAAAAAGTTGTTTTGCTATAATTAAGGGAGAGGATATACTTCATTTCAGTTCTAAAGGCTTAGATTGAGACCTTAATCATCTTTAGTCAAGAATATATATATATATATATATATATATATATATATATATATATATATATATATATATATATATATGAATTTCATGTTGGATTGGTTCAACTTAAGGAAATTCTATATATTGAGTTCTCAAAATTCGATTATGATTACGGCATCCCTCTTCATAGTCAAATTTTGAAAACATGGCAAATAAAAATATTGTAGCAAAAGACTGGTCTAGAATATTTGTCATTTCTAAATTTTTCCAAATGGCCAGAGGCATTAAGAAGGGAAAAGGTCTAGAATTGGATATGACTAAAATGATTAAGCAATTGTCAAGGACAATCTGAGGTTTACCAAAGATTGGTTGCTCAGGGACATTTGGAAGTATAGTGCTAATTTTGGAAGGACCATATTGACATATTCTGAAAAGAGGCATCTCTTATTCAGAAGTGATAGTCATAATGAGAATATGGAGTTGTCTCCATAGGTGGAAGTTATATGTGTAAGATTAGAAAACTTAATGCAAGAAGCATGTCCAAAGCAGTGTACTTTGAATATGAGACTTAGTTTCCATGGAGTTGATCTCCATTGGAATACCTTATAATGACTGTTGACAAGTCTTTGTGACTTTGTACGTATTCATTAGAGGAGGGTCAGTGCATATAAGTTTAAAATCTAAACAGATTTCGATAAATGATAGGAATTTGAAATTCTCACATTTTTCGATAAGGATTTGGGAGTGTGAAATTAGAATCATTGAAATTATGTTCAATTGGTTTATTTCACAAAGTAAGGATCATAGACAAACATAGAGTGCATACTTGGTGTATGACAATGCTATTGCGTAAGAAAAACATAGTGTACATGCTTGGAGCATGGGACAACTAGTGTTTTTAATTCAAGTATAAAGTTGATAAAACCGAAACAATGAATAATGAGTAATCAGTATGGTGATAAATAAAAGTGTTTATTTATATTCATAGGGTTTGATACCATATTTGATTCATTTATTCTTGTGTTTCACTTTGCATGTTTTGACTTCCAGAATAACTAAGTCGCTCTTCCTGAATGATGAAGTTATTCAAACCATCCACAGTCGGTCATATGTTGGAAGTAGATATGATTCAAGACTGTCATGGGTTGGTTTGTAGAGGTCCAAGTTGGTGGACAAAGTGGTGCTACAACACTCATGAGTGCTCATAAGTTCTGAGTATTGGATTCAACCCGCGCTCATTTGAATCACTTCATGGATTTTATCACGAGTGATCATGAGACGATAATATCTTATATTCTTCAAACCTAGAGATATGAGTTGTTACAATGAGTTGGTTATACATTGATTGCACGAAAACGCATTTAACGTGCCTTTGTGTATGATTCAACAAGTAGTAGAACAAGCCATATGAGTCGAAGTTTATCCATTCCTTTTACCTTTGGGATAAAAGCGATATCTGTGGGCCCCTCGATGATTTAGCGATGACACATGTGAGTGCTTGGCCAAGCCAGGACTGATTTGATTTGTTCAATCAGTCAATCATCATAAATCGAAAATCGGGAAACAACAAATGGACAGAGAGAATGATTATAATCCATGTCTCAGTGCATATGATATCTAGAATGGAGGAATATATGATCCCTTATCTAATGGACAAGTCATTGACAAGGTCAGAGTTCGACAGTGGCTTTAAGAGCTACGATTGCCAGTTAGGTTTTGAAGTCATACTCAATAATAGTTTTCGACTTATCCAAGTGGGAGACTGTTGGATTAATGTCTAAGTCCATAACTATATTTGATATGTACTTGACCCGACCCGGCATGGTCCATTTGGGTTGCACTTCACCGGCACAATTTATATGGATAGTCTTTTGAGAATAGTATATTTATGATTTATATTAATATATTATAAGTTCTAATATATTAATATGGAATCATATTATTTAATTAGTATTGATCAAGAATTAATTTAGAATTAATTAAGTGATCAAAAAGAACTAATTAAATATGGACTCTTATATATATGGAATGGGCCAAGTTCATTTAGGTTGGGCTAAGTTTTCATGGATGGTCCATGGAGCTTTTAACCCATGAATCCTATGTAAATGAAAGGTCATAGGTATTAGGGTTTACATGGATGTAACCCTAATCCTCCATAATATATAAAGGGGTCCTTGGCTCACAAAATTGGCACAAGTGTGTGAAAATAAGAGTGGGCCGATTTTAGTGTGCATACATATTCTCTCAAGTTCTTCCAATGTGTTTTGGTGATTTGTGATTCTATTTGAGGCTTCCACACTATTGAGGCTAAGCTCTTAAAGCTTGAAGACATCAAGCTACATCAAAAGGTATGTCATCTAACTAGAACTTTGTAGTATAGGTGCTTCATAATATGCTAGTTAGGATGAAACCTTGGAATAGTTAATATTTGCATGTATAATAGAGAAAACATAGATCCAAGGTTTATAGGGTTGCATGTACACCATAGGAGTGTTAGAATGCTCAAAACCCAACAGTTCGCTCCTTCCTCTTGTTCCTCAACTTTCGTTTATAGTCCCCTCCCTTTGATGGCTCGGGAACGGGGACCACCACGCCATGGCGGACTCCATGGTCAATGAGTCTCTGGGCCAGGCGTTTGGCGTTATCGAAGGTAGTTGGATTAGAAGACAGTACATCACCCTGAATTGGGGTAGATAAACCCCAGATGTACTTTTCTATCTTCTTACTCTCCGGGGTAACCATCTGATGAATCGTAGAATCGAATATAAAATGAATCAGAGTATAAAATCAAGTAAGAATGCGAAATTGAACACCGTATGTAAATATGATCTTGTTTCAGCTCTATTTCGCTTTTGAATGTTTACAGAGTACAAAGACGGGTCTGTAAAAACTCTTTTCTAACTCTAGTAAATATCCCTATTTATAGGGAACAGAAAGCGTACAAAAAAATACTAAGGTATAGACACTTAAGCTTCGAATAAATGTGCCTTAGTAAAATAGATTACAAAACATTCGAAGAGTACCAAATACATTTCGACTAATTACAACATTTTAACTCTTACAATCTCCCCCTTTGTAATCATAGTCGAACTTCTTAATTTGTAAGAAGCTGAATGGAATACAGCATCACTCTTCGAATTTCCGTGTACCAGGAAATAATCTTCTTTAGCTCTTTCTTATCACCTTCATTGTTCTTCTTACAATGATTCATACGAACAATTAAGTTCGTATATTGAGACGTTGAATATCTTTCCACTTAGCATGCCTGGAATAAGAAACGTTTTGCTTTTCCAGCCTTGTCTTTTCCTGTGAAGACCATCCCAAAAGGCTTCAAGCAAATATCACCATCAGCATACTTTTTCAATTCTGCTTGAGTCTTCGTAGGAGCCATTAGAGCTTTTATTTCCATACCTTTAGCTGTAGCTAACTCCACATCTGTTAGAGCCAAGCACTCATAATAATTTTCGATGAAAATCTTGATGTGAGCAACCCCAAGCTTAAATTCATCAGGTTCAGTATTTTGAAGATATGAAAATGATTTGTCTTTCAGAATCAATGCAACTTGTATAAGATCATACAAGTTCATTAATGGAAAATCTGCAATTGTAAATTCGCAGATATTTCCATTTGCCCTGGAAACCACATACTTGATATTTTGGATTGTGTTTTCGAACACCACATCCTTTTTCATACTGATTACTTTCTTGATCTTTATCAATGACCAAACTTCCTCAGGGGCTTTTGCAAGAACAGCATGAAATCTAATTTTCATGTGTGTACCATCATCCTTTTCTTTGAAATTTCCTTCTACTTTAAATTGAGGCATGATGAACATCATTTCATTTATTGGAAAGTCCAGTTGACTTGAATCAGTATTCGTAACCGTATAACTTTGTTTTGGTTTCTTATCAAACGAATACATATGATTAAAAGCTACCTTCGCCTCAATTGTTTCATAATTGTAATGTTTGGACGGATCACCTTTGTCCATACCCTTCGGATCACTTGCACGCCGAGTCATTATGCTTTGAATCATCCTTAGCTTTTCAATTTCAGCTTCTGCTTCGGCTTTCCTTTCTTCTTTCGATTTTTCCACCACTATTGTTTTCCCTTTATCTTTCAAGACTGAATCATCTTTCACCTCCTTTTTTTTCGAACTACTCCCAACAGTATCAGTAGGTTTACCAATCACAATTCCTTTCGAAATTGGTCTTGTAATTGGCATAGTTGTTACGACTGTTGAAGTAACCGGCCTAGCAGATGATATAACTGGCTTTGTTGTTAGGATCTTTGAAGAAAACAACTTTCCTACAACCTTCGTATCATCACCACTAGCCTTCGAATCACCAGTTTTTCTTTCTCCCCCTTGCACCCCTGTGAAAACAGGTGGGGCATTTGTTGTTGGAAGAAGGCTTGATATGCGAGAGAGAGGAGCAAGTTGCTTGGTGAGAATTGATTCGAATTGTAGGAACTTTTGAGACTAAAATTCAGGAGTAATCAAGGAAGAAGAAACCAGTTGGACAGATAGTTCTTTTAATTCCTTTAGCAAAGTAATCACTTTCAAACAGTTGGTACGTTCTGTTGTTGAAAGTTGAGTAAGTTGAGGACCCAAACTTTCATACAATTTGACAAATTTTGTGACAGCGTCACAAATAATATCAATCTTCTTATTCAGAGATGCATAGTCTTTTTGAACAGTTGCAATCTCTTTTTGCATATCTTCGCGAAGTTCACGAATCTGCAAATTGACATCCTCCCTGACTTTCTTTACTTCTTGAACAAAGAGAACATGCCTTTCCTTTGTTACATTCTTTAATTCTTTCATATCTCTGGCAAACTTCGAAGTTTGAGAATTGATTCGTAGTTCATTGTTTTGATCACTATAATCAACCTTCTCTAAAATTCGTGATTCGGAGTCTGTAATCATCCCTGATACTTTACTTACAACTCTGGCTTCGAACATTTTCAACAAAGTATCAACCTCTAAACTTGAAACAGACGAACCACCCCCCAGATCAGCTTGAGATTGAATTATAGAATTCAACTTCTGATTCAAAATTTTAAATTGCTTCATTGTCATCAGCATGTGATCTGGAAAATCCTCTTCTTCTTCATGAAACTCTAATTCCTCAAACGTACCTCCAAAACCCTCATTATCCGTTTCTATCTCCATAAAAACGGTTTCTTGAACGGTTGAATCAGGTTTGGGTGTATCAGTGGATTGAGAAGAAAAAATAGAAGTAAAGGGTTGATTGATATTGTTTTCGAATGTAGGAGAATCAGTGGTTGAAGTAATTGGAATAATTGGTGAAGGTAAAGAAACAATATGTTCGAAGGCTATAGAAGTTGGATGACCTTGATCTTCTTTCTTCGAATCTCCGTCACCCATATTGACATTTGCAACAGTATCAGATACGTTTGCAGGGATGCCTGAAGTTCGTACCTCCTCAGAAACTGATTTGGCAACCGAATCTTCGGGTGGTATGACTATTGTCTGCTCAGGAGTTGAACTTTCTGCATGAAGAGTTACTTTTGGTGTTTCAGGAATTCTTTCATCGTCATCTTCTGTAGACTCAGTAGAAAGCATAAGCTTTCGTGTCTTCTTCTTCTTCTTCTTTGACAGATGTTTGGCCATATCCTCAGCCGTTCGTTTCTTGGATAATGGAGAAACAGGTGCTGGCACTTCTCGAATTAAAACACCCTGATGAGTGACTTGAGTTTTGCGAACCATTTTATGTGTTGGAGACTTGCTTTTATGTGTTGACTTCATTTTTATTCTTCGAAACATAACAATCTTCGAAGGAATGATCACTTGCTCTTGAGTATCTTCAACAACAGGCTCAATAAATTGTGTCTCAGCAACAGACACTTCAACTGTAAGAAGCTTCTTCTTTGGAGATTTCGAAGTTTTCAACTCTGAGATTGGGTTTTCAAAAGAAGTAGTTTCATTCTTCTTTGACAGCTTGGATATCTTATCTTCCCTATCCAATAGTATCCCAGTTTCGACAGTAGAATCAATAGTTTTCAAATATGCGACTAAGACAGAATTCGAAGGATCAACTCTTTTGAGCATTGCATCAGGAATACTAGCAGCAGATGGAAAATCCTCAGCTCTATCTGTGAGATCCTTCGGATAGTGATACGATTGAAAAACAGCTTTTTCTTCATCATTAGGTACCAAAATCCATTCCTTGTTGTAAAAATATTGCAAAATCAAGCTCCAGTATCGTGCACACAAAATACCATGAAGAGCATTCGTGTGTTCTACACTCTTTTGGAATTCATTCCACAACTGTGTAGAATAATCCACTTGAAGATCATAGTATAGCCCAACAACCATGGCATATACCTCCATTCTTCCTTTATCAAGACCAACTGTTCTCCCGGTTAAACATCTCAGAAAAATACCAAATAAGAAATTCCAGATACTTGGAAGACCAGATTTCTTAAAATCACTAATCTTGGATAGTTGAGGCTGATATACCATCTCATTAAACATATGAACGATTTGAGGGAATGTGAAAGTAACATACGGAGGTGAATTCGAAATTTCAAGAATTTGGCTAAAGAGTTTCTTTGATAATCTGACCTTTTTGTCATTCACCAGATGGAAAGTAATGGTATCAGAAGCTTTGTTGTAAGTAGCTATTGATCTTGCTTGAGAAAGCCATGACATTGGAACTGAGAATGAACTGAACATCGCCTTAGATAAAACAGAGCTCTTCAATGCAACGATTAACATCTTCAATTCTTCCGGGTATTTAGATACATCACCCTCCAAGTAATAGTTAGTTGCTTGAATCTTCATAATTGGTAATGAAAAGACATCATCAGTGGTATGAGAAGGATCAGCATCAACATGAACAGAAGTCGCCATTGTTAGGGTTTGAAAACTTTGAAGATCAGAAAATTTGGGAATTTTTTCTTTTTGATCGCGTAAACTGATAATGAACCCTTGAATTCCTTTTTATATGTAACCATGAAGTTTGAATTTGAAGCGGGATGTATATTTAATGATATCTGACGTGGCACCTTGAAAATCGGACCATTACTGCGTAAAAGTAGCCATGCGTCAAAAAGTATATGTCACATCACCTTGAAATCCGGACAGAATACCATACGTCATTAAAAAAAACAACATGTATTGTTATCCCCAAGAAGATTGTAACCGTCAGAATCCTTCGTATGGAAACAAGGATCTTTCACTTTTGGGATGAAAAGCGAAGTCATATGCCAGATGTTTGAAATCATCAGCCTTAGTTGGTATTACTCAGAGCCTCAAGGATTTCGTGAGTGCAGTGTTCCAAAGAATTTAGACAAGAAATAAATATAAGAAAAATTTGGGATACTCTAATGTCAAAATATTAATTTGAGACGAATGCAGATAAAATCTCGGGCAAAGATTGCTTCATTAATCATTAAGAGAAATGATCAACTGTTTGTGTAGGTTCCCGTGAAATACAATCGAATACTTATAAATAAGTATCGAAGGGCTTCTTTTGTAATGCTTCGTGGGTTGTAAAAAAAATTTCGTTACATGTCATCCTTAACATAAGGAGATAAATTGTAACAGAAATTACTTGTTTGACCAGTGTAGTCAGAGACAAGTTTGTTTTGATAAATTTTAAGTGACTTTGAAGTTCGAATGAAACTCACACGGAAATCATATTCAAGAAAAAATTAGTGTTGGATCTTGTTGGGTAACAAACATCACGGGTTTCGAATGTTTGATCAAGACCACTCATACGAAATGAATATGATTTGAAGTTTCGAATTTTTTTGGTACTGAACCAAATGTTTTGTGAAAATCTAGAACATAGTTCCCCGTCAATTCCTTAAAAGTTTAGAAAATTGGGTTTCACTTTCATCACGGTCTCATGATGTCAGATCATAAACACAGATTTTTGATATATCTAAGTCTCGATGGGTTTGATCAGAGACCTCTCGGACATATGTCTTCGTGTGTGATCGTGTAAAAACTTTATTGATAAAAAAGATTGATGTAAGACACGAAAGGTACCTCTGTTATATTTGGACAAAACAGTAAACTCTTAACTCATTTTGAGAAGAGTCAGGTAGCTCAGAGACTAATGTGAATATAAACCTTATTGGGAAGAAATTTTTGTATGAATAATTTCATTAAGGCTTTCGTACACACACATTGAGACATTGGAGGCTTTGGACAACATGCAGCAGCATGCTTCTAGGGACAACTTAACTAGTTCAAAATACTAAAAAATTTATTGATTCGTACGAAAACTGTACCTGACCCTAGATCTACAAGCATAATCCACTGTGTATCATCATGAATATGTGCAACAAAATACTAAAAAGAAATAAGAAACAAAATATTTTTGTTGTTTTGATTTTTCGAAAATAGAGACAGAACAAAAATAAACGAAAATGTTTTTGAATTTTTAATTTTTCGAAAATTAAATGACAAAACAAAAACAAACTAAAATCTTTTTAGATTTTTAAATTTTTAGAAAATTAATTGACAAAACAAAAACAAATGAAAATCTTTTTGGATTTTTAAATTTTTCGAAAACAAACGAAAATCTTTTTGGATTTTTAAATTTTTCGAAAATTAAAACGAACTGTACTTGTGCAAATACACGAAATTTTATCATTCCCTGATAAGTGACAAATTTACGAATTCGAAGGGGTTCGAAGCGTTGACTATGAACAGTAACCTATGAACGTTGATTGTTATTGCTTTGTCTTTCATTCAGCTCCTCTGAATGATTCCTTGTCAATTATCATTCTCCTTTTTCGCATGGAACAGAATTTCCATTTATCATTCCAAGTCCTTCTAGAATTTTCACAAAGGATTTTTCATCTAAAGGTTTCGTGAAAATATCAGTTAACTGATCAGTTGTTTTCACGAAATGTACTTCAATATTTCCATCCTCCACGTGATCCTTGATGAAATGATAACGAAGAGCTATATGTTTAGTCTTCGAATGCTGCACAGGATTATGACAAATTTTTATTGCACTTTGAGAATCAAAATATAATGGAATCTTTTTCATATTTATTGCATAATCATGCAATTGACTTTGAATCCATATAATTTCTGATATGCAAGCAGCAGCAGCTACATATTCTGCTTCAGCTGTTGAAATTGATACACATCTTTGCTTTTTCGACTGCCAGCTCACCAATTTGCCATCGAGAAATTGACATCCACCACTTGTGCTTTTTCGATCAAGATTACAACCACCCAAGTCTGCATCCGAATAAGCTTGGACAAAGAACCCAGTTTTCGAAGGATACCACAATCCTAACGAACTTGTTCCTTTAAGATAACGAAATATATTCTTCACAGCAGTGAGATGTGGTTCTCGTGGATTTGACTAATACCTAGCACAATTACACACAGAGAACATAATATCAGGTCTACTTGCTGTAAGATAAAGTAATGAACCAATCATGCTCCTGTAAAGAGTTAGGTCAACTGCAGGTTTATCTAACGAAGGTGTCAACTTTATGCCTGTTGCCATAGGAACTCGTAACTTTGTACTATTCGTCAATCCAAACTTCTCTAGCAGATTCTTCATATATTTTTCTTGATTAATAAAAATTCCTTCTCTGTTTTGACGAATATTCAGTCCAAGAAAATTATTGATTTTTCCCATCATACTCATTTCGAACTTACTTTTCATCAAATCTTCGAATTCTCTAGATAAGGCAGAGTCAGTTGAGCCAAAAATAATATCATCAACATAAATTTGAACAAGCATTAGATGATTCCCAACTTTCTTTCGAAATAATGGGGGGTCAACAGATCCTTGTTTAAATTTAGATTGTTTCAAAAATGAAGTAAGAGTTGCATACCATGCTCGTGGTGCTTGTTTTAAACCATAAACTGCCTTATCTAAAATATAAACATGATCTGGATATTCTTCGTTAATAAAACCTGGGGGTTGTTCCACGTAAACTGTTTCTTCAAGCTCTCCACTTAAAAATGCACACTTCACATCCATTTGATAGACATCAAAGTCTTTGTGAGCTGCATAAGCCAGAAATATACGAACAACCTCGAGTCTTGCGACAGGGGTAAAAGTTTCTTCATAGTCGATTCCTTCTTGTTGTGAATATCCTTTAACAACAAATCTGGCTTTGTTTCGAATGATATTTCCATCTTTGTCGGTTTTGTTTTTAAAAATCCATTTTAACCCGACAATCGAAATATTTTCAGGTTTAGGAATTAATCTCCAAACCTTGTTTCGTTCAAATTCAGACAATTCAGATTGCATAGCAACAACCCAATCTGAGTGTTCCATTGCAACCTTAACTGTTTTTGGTTCAATTTTAGAGATGAAAACATTGAACATGCAAAATTCTTGATGAGTATTCAATACCTCATTCTTTGCACGAATTTGAGCTCTTGTTAAAACACCCTCTTGCGGATTCCCAATTACTTGATCCTTCGGATGATCTCTTGTCCACTTTTCCATTGGTGGATAAGCTGGATCAAAGTCCAAAGGTGCATCTTCGTATAAATCATCATTCTCTGAACCTACAATCGAATAAACATCATCAAAATCATTATTATTTACAATGTTTTCTAAATGCTCCCCCTCAACATTATGTTCCCCCTCAACATTATGCTCCCCCTCAACATTAGCATTCAATCTCTCATTCTCCCCTTCGAAAGAATGCTCCTCCTCAATACGAGTGTTCGAATCTAATTGCTCCCCCGCCACTGGATTATTTTGCATACTTTTGCCTATCTCTTGAGAAGTTGATGTTGAATCATCAGTAAGCTTTGTTAATTCAGGGAGATGATTATCATTGGCATTAATTTCAGCATCAACAGCATGATCTGAAATACCGAAAATTAAATCATAATCAATATCCAACATTTGTGAAGGTTCAGATTCATCTTCTATTTCTTTTAGAATAGGATGATTTTCAAAATACGTTTCAGTTTGTTTAATATAGTAATCATCAAATGTAAGATTAAAAGTTTCTTCCACTTTTCGTGTTCTTTTGTTCAACACATGATATGCGACTGAATTATGCGAATATCCCAAGAAAATCCCTTCATCTGCTTTAGCTTGAAATTTCGTAAGAGTATCCTTGAGATTCATAATAAAACACCTGCATCCGAAAACATGAAAAAAATTCACATTAGGTTTTCGATTGTTGAGAATTTCGTATGGAGTGATGTTAAAACGCCGATGAATGAAAGATCTGTTTTGAGTAAAACATGCGGTGGATACTGCTTCAGGCCAAAGGTATTGTGGAAGATTCGCATATGCCAGCATAGTCCATGCCGCTTCGCATAGAGACCTATTTCTTCGTTCAACAACACTATTTTGTTGTGGTGTGTATGGAGATGAAAAATTATGTGAAATCCCGTTGTCCACCAAAAATGAATCAAGAACATTGTTCTTAAATTCAGTTCCATGATCACTCTTAATCTTTCGAACAATCTTCTTCAATGTTGTTTCCATCTTTTTGATAAAGTCAATCATGATTTGTGCAACCTCGGATTTAAGCCTGAGAAAATAAACCCAGTGTAAATCTGGAAAAATCATCAACAATGACTAATATGTACCTTTTCTTGTTTAGTGTTGAAACTGTTGATGGACCACACAAATCAATATGTAAGAGCTCCAGAGGTGCGACAATTTTCGAATCTATCGTAATTGGATGACCTTGTTTATGTTGCTTTCCAACTTCACAAGCTACACATAAAGAATCATTATCAAATTTAAGTACAGGTAAACCTCTTACCAGATCTTGTACCACAAGTTTATTGATGTTTCGAAAGTTGAGATGAGAAAGTCTTCGATGCCAAAGCCAACTTAAGTCTGATGTTGCTTTCGAAAGAAGACATATAGCAGGTTTCCCTACTATCGGATTGATGACCAAAGTGAACATGTCACCTTTCCTTTTGGATTTAAGTAAAACTTCATTAGTGTTGCCAGTGCCCACAACAAGTTGGGAAACACTTATCAAGTTATGTTGAAGACCTTCAACATACGCCACACGATTCACTGTGAATTTTTCGTTTGTTATCTTCCCATATCCTTTGACTTGACATTTTTGATTGTTCCCAAACTTCACAACTCCAGCATTCTTTAGGCTTCGAAAATCACGTAAATTCTCCTTCTTCCCAGTCATGTGACGAGAACAACCACTATCAATGTACCATTTATTATCATATTGCTCGTCACATAGTACCTACAATTAGTGAAAAAATTTACGTACCCAAGGCTTTTTGGGTCCTTGGAAATTAGATTTCAATTTCGAATGTAATGAAGAACTTTTAACCCAATCACAAACTTTGGTTTTGAGACTATCAATTAAGTTCACATCATCATTTAAAGGAACCGAAACATAAGATTTTGATGGTTTCGGATTTTCACTGACATTACCCTTCGTATTCTGAATTTGTGATTGTACATTCTTTGCTTTCACTACTGGTTTCCGTGCTTTGACTGATATGTTCGAATCCTTAGAAGATGAACTTCCGTTTGATGAAGTATTCACATACTTCTCATAGGCTTCGTGAATTTGCTCCTTTGAAAATGTACTCGACTGATATATTTTTCCTTTGCCTTCAAGCCAATGATCAATATTCTTCCTTGAAGTTATCCCTTTTTCATTTGAAGTTTTCAACATTTGTTTCTTCGTGTGATTAGGAAAATTTGGCTTTTGAGGAATGAAATCAACTTTGGTTTCGTTAGAAAAGATTGAGCATAAGATGTATTAACAGTCGATTTAAAATGTTGTCGGTGAGAGAATATTGGTGGTGGATTTGATTCATTTGAAAATTTCCTTGAAATTGTAGTTTTTGAAACTTTCGAAAACTTTGGTTGTTTATTCACTTCAGACCTTGAATGATTTGGTTGAGATGAAGGTTGTTTATTTGTTGAAAAATATGAATTTTTAGCTTTGAAAACATTTTTGGGTGATTGTGATTCAGACAAATATTTATTTGTTTGAGCGGGATTTTTCTTTTTGTCTGAAAAAGTTGCTGAATTCACAGTCTTAACAGGTTTTGTCGTTTCATTTGACATCTTTTGAGACTCAATAGTCTGCCAAAATATTTTCTTCCTAGCTTGTCTTTTTGAAATGTTATTTTCTTTCGAAAATTTATCAATTTGATCTTTGAATTCCTTGGTGTTTAGTTTGACAACATTTTCATTTTCCACTACAACTGGTTTTGAAATTTCTTTTTCAATTTTTGATTTTTCAACCCATTTTCTTTGTGGTTTTTGACGTTGAAAAACGTACGAATTCTTTGTTAGGTTGTTTTCAACTGTGCTTTGATTTGCGAAAAAACCTTCGTCTGTTGTTTTCAAATTATCCTCTTCAACTAACTTCTTTAATTCTGGTTTGACATTCTCAACATTTCTAGTAGTTACGAACACTTGATTTGGGAAAATGACATCATCTGTACATTTGAAATTTGGATAAACCACAATATTCGTTTCAAGAAATTGAGCACCTTGTTCATTCATCACCTTTTCGAACTTTTGTGTATCACCATATACTTGATCAACCACAATTTGAGGAATGTCTTCTTCCTTCGAAGATTTCTTTACCTTCGAATTTTGCTCTTCATTTTCATCATCGCTATCATCAATTTGACTGTCTCTGAGATCCACGAAGTTCATATCACAAACTTTCGAAGTTGAGGGTTTATCAATTTCTTTCTTAACCATCAAATCCTTAACTTTTTCTTTCCCTTTAAATGTTGATGTAACATTAACAACAGACAACTGGGAACAATCAACATCCTCAAGATCACTAATTTCACTAATATTGTCAGAATTATCTTCAATATAAGCAAAATTAGATTGAGAATCAGATGTTGAATTCTCAGTCTTTTTCAAAATTTGAATTTGTTCAGATTTAGTCAAAGTATCATTCACTATGTTAACTAATTCATTCGCATCAAGACATTCATCAATTTTGATAATTCCATATTTATATCTATCATCAGGAACTTTGTCAAAATCAGCTATTATTTTCTCACAATCATACGAAATATTATCTACCTTAGCTCTTTCGTATGCTAGAAAAGGTAGTAATTTTCTATGTTTCTCTTTACTTATTTCACATGAATGATGTAAATCAGTTAATTTGCCATAAAGTCTCTTAGCAGAATTACAGTATATATTTCTTTGTGCTAGCAAAAGTTTGACTTCATTTGATAAAGTATCCCTATCACACATAATATTTGTTATCTGTAATTCCAAACAATCAATTTTACTTATTTTCATGTCTAATCGCTTTTTGGTCTCTAATAACTCCATGGACAACTTGTTGGCCTCATTGCTAGCAGACACAACAATTGAATCAAAATAAGTAACTGTCTCATCAAAAGATATTAGTTCAGAGTCATAAGCATGTGCAGGAATATTAAAAGATTCGAGAATATTACGTACCTTTGTTGTCATTCGAGATTTGTGTGCTGTTTTGGATACGAAGCATCTTCCTTTCACTTTGAATTCCTCTTCATCTGAGTCCTCCTCCATCTTCGCATACATTACTCCATGTGTTGGATTCCTCATTTCTTCATCGTCTGATCCGTATGACCAGATTTGATAAGTTCCATCCTCCTCCTGTTCACCCCTTGCGACCAGTGATAAATTTTTAGCTTTCGCACGAACCTCCTCAAGCCTTTCCGCATAATAAGCCTCATATTTTACTTTATTCTTTCTCTCATCCTTCTTCCGAAGCATCCAAT
This sequence comes from Lactuca virosa, assembly GCF_052849685.1. Taxonomy (NCBI): domain Eukaryota; kingdom Viridiplantae; phylum Streptophyta; class Magnoliopsida; order Asterales; family Asteraceae; genus Lactuca; species Lactuca virosa. The sequence goes on from NC_136433.1 coordinate 332,564,494, forward strand.
CATTCGCAAGATGATTGGCTCCATTGCAATAATGAAAATCAATACCAACATCACCTTTTAGCTTCTTCTCACTCTTTCCTTCATACATTTTCGAATCTTTCTTCTCAACCTTCTTTTTCTCCTCAACAACAGTTTTACTCACAGTACTTCCTTTTACCTCAGCAAGCTTAGCCTTCGGATTGAACGGATTTTTGAAAAACTTCTTAACACGATTATTCGAGTAAAATGCTATTGCCTCATCATCCGAATTCATGATGAATCCCTCTTCTTCCTCAGAATCACCATTTTCAGCTTCTTTCTCAGATATCTTTGACACAAGTGCTAATGGACCTCCCAAATTCAGCTTCGTTTCCTCAGCAATTTCATTTACCTCAGTTTCGTGTGTCTTCAACTGATTGTACAAATCATTGAGAGTTGATGTATCAAAACTTTGCTGATTCTTCATCATCATACTCACGCTTCTCCATTCTTTTCGAAGACCCATCACAAAGATGAGATTGAATTCCATTGAAGTCCTGGTAATTCCATAGCAATTACAACGATAGATTAACTCGTTCATTCGATCATAGTAGACTTCAATTGTTTCACCTTCTTTTTGTCTGAAATCTTTCAGCTCGACCAAACACTGTTTGACTGAATTGATTTTCGTCTTCTCACTTCCTTGAAGCTTATCTTTCAGATTGTTCCAGATTTCTTTTGCAGTTGTACAACTCCTTACATAATTGTACACAACTGGAGGTAAAGCTCCTCGCAATTCCCTAATACACCTCTTCTCCAGTTTCTTCAAACGATCAGTTTGATTATCAACACCAGAACTTGTAGAAGATGATCCAATTGCTTGAACATTCACTGGAACATTGACATTTCCAGAGATACATGACCATAATTCTTCATCAAGACCATTCAGATAATCCTACATACGATCAACCCACTGATCATAATATTCAGGGATTAGCATTGGAATTTTGGTTGATGATCCTAACAAATGAGAAAACGAGGTCATCGAATTGAGATTGAAGCTCGCCATTGTTGTACGGAAGATGATTTTGAAAATTTTTAAGAAGATTTGGAAATTTAAAAACAAACTGGTTCAATCAAATCGGAATTACAAGAAGAACACTCGATTCAACAATTCAAATGTAGAATCAAATCACAATCTAAAATCTAGACAAATTTTTCACTATCAAAAAGTGCGGAAACTTTTGAACCAAAAATTTGATTCAAAAACTTTTTGAATAGATGAAAATCAGATCACATATGTGATTCCTGCTCTGATACCAATTGATGAATCGTAGAATCGAATATAAAATGAATCAGAGTATAAAATCAAGTAAGAATGTGAAATTGAACACCGTATGTAAATATGATCTTGTTTCAGCTCTATTACGCTTTCGAATGTTTACAGAGTACAAAGACAGGTCTGTAAAAACTCTTTTCTAACTCTAGTAAATATCCCTATTTATAGGGAACATAAAGCGTACAAAAAATATACTAAGGCATAGACACTTAAGCTTCGAATAAATGCGCCTTAGTAAAATAGATTACAAAACATTCGAAGAGTACCAAATACATTTCGACTAATTACAACATTTTAACTCTTACACCATCCCGGGGCACAGTGCTGCCAGGTCGCTAAACCTGTCAGTGTAGGTTACTATGTCTGAGCCGACCATGGTATGCTCCCATAGCTCTTGTTCCATCTTTTGAACTTCGCCTCTTGGGCAATATTCTTCCAACATCGTCTCTTTTAGGTTCTTCCAACCTATAGAGTTAGCCACTGATAGGGTCAGTGACTTAACATGGCCATTTCACCATATCAGGGCTCTGTCGGAGAAGGTGCAGGCAACAAACTTCACTTTGCTCCCTTCTGGGCACAGATAGATTTTGAAGACCGAATCTGTTTTCTCGAACCATCACATCAGAGCAATGACTCCCCCATTTCCATTAAAGGATTTGGGTTTGCAGTTCATGAAGTCCTTGTATGAACACTCCCGTGGGTGTCCACGGGTAACTCCGAGGTTAGTTAGGTGGGTACCACTACCAGATCCACTGATACTACTTTCACGGATGTGAGTTATAGCAGCTGTTACTGCGGCTGTTACCGCTGCTTGGAGTGCAGCTGGGTCGTATTGTGGTGGTGGATTCTCTATTGTGCTATTGTCTACACGCCTTACAGGTCTATCGCGAGACATCTTTTGCTAAAAAGAATACAAAGATGAGACGGAAATAAGTTTATAGCAGTGGTTATAAGTCGAAAGTTGAATGACTAAGTTATCCTAGTTCTTAGTGTATCCGGTTCTGACTTTCGTAGGGTTCTGACAAACAATCATAATGAGAGTCTATATAAAATAAACTTTATGAATCAGAAGCGGCTATCCTCGAATGAATCTCTGTGAATTGAATATCCATTACTGGCTGTACGAAATGAAATAATCCTAACACATAGTGTGAGTAGTGTATTCACTAGCTCACTAAGTCATTTAAGGTTATTATTTATTAGTGTGACGCAGAGGATGTTTTGGTTTCTTCGGCTGATCCCTCCTTGGAAAACTCCTCTTGAATCTCTTTTTGTTTCTCCTAGACTCCTCTGCTGACTGCTATGATGGAGTGGTTACATCTGTCTAGGTTTGTCGTGCGAGAATGGAAGTGTCTAAAGAATGTATGAGATTAAGTGAAACATTATGGGGTGATCCTTACCAGGTCCTCCTATAATTGTGCAAAGTATACAATTTGTATATAATTTAAGATTAAATAGACCTTAGAATAAGTGATCCTACTCTAAAACCACAACAAAACAAGGAACATGAAGTAGAGCATAGATCACAAATTCTAAGTCTATAAAATCTCAATTATATAAAACCTTGGGAGTATACACTCCAAAATTATAGACCTACCAATAAGGGTCTTTTTAATTTTCACATAAGTTATTTATAGTGCCTAAAATACTCCTATAGAATTTTAATAATATATGAACTTGGTAAGTTTTAAACTTGTTGTTATCTTATAGTATCATAAAATACTCCTATAGTATTTTAACTTTATGTTCTGATCTAGAAATCCCTTGTGTATAGAGTTAGGTAAGTTTTAAGACTGTTGCAACACCACATCACTCCCAAACACATGTTGGTCATATCTCAAATAAATATAGTTGATCAGGCTATATTGATCCCATATATGATTACATAACTGTCCACGTTTGACCGCAGTGTCCAGCCTTTAAATACTTCTGTTCTGTTCTTCTCGTGATACTTGTGCTAGTATGTATATATGTATGCAGGTAAGTATACTTTTATAAAATATTGTTATATTTAAAAAATATACTTTTAGTCAGAGCACTTCGGCCCCATTGTATTTATAGTTGTATATCTTTAATAGGTTGATATACTTAGTTCACTATAAACAATGCTCTGATACCAATCTGTCACACCCCGAAACCAGAACGGCGGAAACGTTCGGGGGCAGAGGACGTCATGCTTAGTATCACAACACATGCATCATAGTAATCAAAGTAACAAAACAACCATTGCATTAATATTAAAGTGTTTACATGTATTTGATTCACAAAAGATTTACTCCAAAAGTAAATAACAAAACAAGACATGAAGCTACTATACTCCATCTTCTGAATCCTAGTGCGCGTACATGTCTACTAGTTTCCTGAGAATACAAGTTATTTTGAAAGAGTAGATCAGCATTTAAGCCGGTGAGTTCATAAATATTTTTGTTATGAAAAGTAAATTGTAAGTTCTTTAGAAAAGTTCGCATGTTCCTCCAGAAAATCCTATATTTTCTGATGTGATGAATGATAAGTAAAAATGACTCTACAATTCCTTCTATGAGTACTAAATGGATACAAGTTATATAAAATCCAGAGTAAACAGACAATCGATTGTGTGAATCTGCCCTAAGCCCACAACCAAACAAGGAACAGAAAATGAGGCAGAAGTCACACATCCCATGGTTTGTTATATCTTCATTGTATATAACCCTGGTGTATTCATTTGGTACTTACGGAGTTAACTTTACTAGATCTTTTATATTTGATGAAAACATTCTTTAAGAAAATCACTTAGTTTATACTAGCTATGTATAATCTAATATCGAACAGACAGTTAAATGTATGAATCTGCCCTAAGTCCACAACCAAACAAGGAACAGGAAATGAGGCGGAAAACACAAATTCAACTGTCTATCGGATATTAATTATATATAACCCTGATGTATAAACTAAGGTATTATAGAATAAACAACCTAAGGTCCTTTAAGTTATACTAGTTTAATAATGTGAATTAAACCATTTACAGATAAGTTTCTAGTTTCACCTACTTAATGTTCTATCCGAAAAGTATGTTTTTGTACTAGAAAGCGGTATACTGAATTTGTATGCCATGACCTGATCCATACCTGTTACTCCCTATGATTACTTGGTGTATACGGGTTATATATATAACTAAGATCGAATAGATATTAGACTGGGTGAATCTGCTCTAAGCCCACAACCAAACAGGGAACAGGAAATGAAGCGGAAAGAACACATCCTACTGCCTGTCGGATCTGATTAATATATAACCCTAATGTATAAACTAAGGAATCATAAACTTAGCAATATAGGCCCCCTTCTAACTGAATGTACCAAGACCTGACTGTTTTGTTTGTTTGTTCTCTCGTAAGAATGTATGTTTTCCCAAGTTTATAACTATCTTTACTAGAAAATAGTTTGCATTACCTTTTATGTGAGAATATCACTATACGAATGTAATGGGAAAATGAAAGTGTACAGTAATGTTATATAAAGTAACTACTGAAGCACTAACTACCTTAAACCCAAATTGTTAATTAAGGTTAAAATGTGATGTGGTTATAACCATGTTGATTGACTAGTATTTAACACGACGACTTGCTGGAGTCGAAACTAATGTGACATTTGTCACCCCTTGGCTTGTCTGTCGGACTGTAGCTAACAGTTGGGATATGGGATTTTCAGTCCCGTATAGAGCTATACACACAATGCCCGCTCTCCCTCCAGGAGACTCTGGTTACAAAACGCGACATAACAAGTATATTGTTATGCCGTGAAGTAGTAGTTTCATGTCACACCCCCAAACCGGAACGACGGAAACGTTCGGGGGCGGAGGACGTCATGTATAGTATCACAACAATTGGATAATAGTAATCAAAGCAACAACAACCATTGCATTAATAGTATAATGTTTACATTGTATTTGAATCATACACGATTGACTCCAAAAGTAAATAACAAGTAAGGACTTGAAGCTACTATGCTCCATCTTCTTGAGCCCGGTGCGTGTACCTGTCTACTAGTGTCCTGAGAATACAAGTAGGTTTTGAAAGAGCGTCAGCATAAAGCTGGTGTGTTCATAAGCATTTTGTTTTGGAAAACTGTTCTTTGTTCTTTCGAAAAGTGCATTCTGTTTATCCAGAAAACCTTATATTTTCTTATGTAATGAATTTTAAGTAAAAATGATTCTTACTAGTTCCTCCTGCGAGTACTTAGTGTATACAAATCATATACAATCCAGATCGAACAAACAATCGATTGTGTGGTTCTGTCCCAAGCCCACAACCAAACAAGGAACAGGAAATGAGGCGGAGGCTACACATTCAACTGGTTGTCGGATCCTTATGTACATAATCCTGAAGTATTCACTAGATACTTACAAAGTTAACTGTATTGGTCCTTTGATACCTGTTGATATTGTTCCTCAAGAAAATCCAATATTTTCTTATGTAAAGCATGATTAAACCCATTCTTTCTATAACTACTTAGTTCATACTAGTTACGTATAAACCAATATCGAATGGATAGTTAATTGTGTGGATCTTCCCTAAACCCACAACCAAACAAGGAACAGGGAATGAGGCGGAAACCACACATTCCACAGTCTATCGGATATTCTTCATACGTAACCCGGATGCATAAACTAAGGAATTATAGAATTAATAATGAATATTCGTTACTTGAATAGTAAACCAATTGTTTGTAATGTACTGATGTTTATCCTGGAAAATCCTATATTTTCCCTAAGTGTAAGTTATTGAATTATCTGTTCCAAATCGTAGAGTACAAGTATCTACCATATTTATGTTGTTTAAGCATTGTTCTATTTGAAAACCCTGGCTACCACCAGTAATGTATAGTAGTCTTATTACATAAATAAAACTAGTTGAGAACGTGTTGTTCTGTATACTGAAAGTGTTGTTAATACCCTCCTATGATCACTTAGTACATACGAGTTATAGGAATCTAGATCGAACAGACAGTGGATTGGGTGATTCTGCCCTAAGCCCACAACCAAACAAGGAACAGGAAATGAGGCGGATATCACACATCCCACTACATGTCGGATGTTAATTTCATATTACCCTAATGTACATACTAAGTCATCACATAGTTACTAACCATGTTGACTGTTTGTTAGGTATATTATTACGTGAACGAGTCATTGTTTCACCTGTGACTTCTTATAACCATACTATGGATGATAAACATTACGACGTACTTCGGACGTCGTGAACTGAATGACGTTTGTCACCCCAGGTTGACTGTAGCTAATAGTCGGGGTGCGGGATTGTCACTCCCGTATAGATCTATACACAAACTCACGCTCTCCCTCCAGGAGACTCTGGTTACGTAGACTTCCCAGAAGACGTGTCTCACTTTGTAGTTCTCTCAACGAATTCATGAATAATACTATGAAAACCCCTTTTTGTTGTTAACATGAATCCTTATAAAATAGTACCTTTTATTTTATAATTCATAAATTTGTTCCTTTGTTTGAAAACCGTGCTTGTAAAGTTTGTATCTTAACATGTTTTGTGAAAATGAGGGGTATGAACTCACTGTTAGTTGTGTGCAAACGTCGAACCTCAGAAAATATAGGGGTATGAACTCACTGTTAGTTGTGTGCAAACGTCGAACAAACGGACTGGAAATGAAGACCCTCGAGTTGTTGTATGTGGCACTTAACGAAATCCTAATAACAATTAAATACACATATGTATCTAAATTAGCGATTTCGTTAGATAAAATGTTAGAAAAACACTTGCTTTCGGTTAAGGAATGTTACCGGGACTTGATTGAATCGAGGAAAACGGTTTTTTAGTCTAATTCACCACTTAGGGAAGGTTTGCGGCCGTGAAGGGGGTTTACGGCCGTGAACTGTTTACGGTCGTGAACAGCCTCTTGAAGGGTTTAAGGCCTTTGAAGGTTTGAAGTGTGTAAGGTTGTAAACTCAAGAACAAGGATGCTGGATTCGATGAAAATATGTTTAGATGCTCCTCAACAACTTCTAGAAGTGATTCCTGATGATTTTTTGGGAGAAATGAGGGTGTTTTGGAGTTTACGGTCGAGAGGTAGAGAGAGAGAACGAGAATGTTTTCGGCCAAGAAGGTTAAATGAAGGTGGGGATTCCATATATATAGGCTGGGGGTATGGTCGGTGGTGGGGACCACCTGGCACTGACCGCAAACGGGTTTACGACCGTGAACTCCAGTCAGGTCGTGAACTGTTGCCTTGTTCGAAGGAAAACTTGAAATTTCGCGTGGTTTTGGTCCCGACTCATATATAAAGTTCAATTATATAGCTAAATGAATTTCCAAACCAAAGGAATTTGACGAGACTCAATAAAATTCAAATTTGATTAACGGAAATTTGCTATCGGTAACGGAAAAAGGTTCGGGTTGTCACATTTCACATTATTGTTATTTTGTTCTTGTTATAGTATGTTCCTTCCTGTTCTAGTTATAGTATGTTCCTTCCTGTTCTAGTTATAGTATGAACTGAATCCCTAAACTGTACATATTATAGTTTACTAGTATGTTTGTTTTGAACTGTTACTGGCCTGTAGAAAAGACTCAATTATCTACTGAGTTAAGCATGTACTTTAAAAACGGAGTTTTATAAGTAACAATCTAACATCTTTTAAAAGTGCTTTTGAATTGATTTGATCACTTACAAAAGCATAAGAAGTCCTTTAATGTGATGGTTATCACAGGTAAATATTAACACAATTATATTGTGTTCAACGTGTATTCCCCCCCCCCCCTTAAAAGCATTTAAAAACATTTAAAAGATAGATTATAGGGGTATGAACTCACCTTATGTGGGTGATTCAATTGAAGATTCGAGTAAGTATGATAAGTTCCACAAATGAAGTCCTGATGCACAAACGAGTCCTAAATGACATATAATGATACATATTGGCATGTAATTAGTGAATCTAACTACAAAGGTGATTGGGAAACAACCTAGGATGCAAGAATAACTCACCAAAAGAGTGCTAGAAGCAAGTTAGGAGGCTGAAAGGGTGTTCACGGCTGGGCTTGTGGTGTTCACGGCCCAAAGGAAGGATGGTTCACGGCCCAAGTTGAATGGTTCACGGCCCAACTTGAATGGTTACGACCCACTTGATGTTCACGGCCCAAATTATGAAGAACACTTGAAGATCTTGGTGTTTTGGTAAGTGTTTGAAGATCCTAGTAGGCTTCTATGGAGTAGCAAAGGAAAGGCGTGTTTAAGAATGAAATATTTAAGTTCTTGTGGATGATACTTGAGAGAGACTTGAGAGGTTCACAGCCAAGAGGTGAGAAATGAATCAAAAATGGCTAAAACTCATGTATATAACATGAGTTCACGGCCCAATATGGGTTCACGGTCGTGAACTACTTGCGAGGGTGTTTCCGGCTCGATTGCAACTCAATGATCTCAAGCTAACACTTCCTAACACACAATCCTTGAGTGTACTAGGCTTAGAACTCATTAAAATGACCCTTAACAAGGCTAAAAGGTAATAGAAACAAGTCTGACTTTTGATTGATTGAATTGACCTACAAGATAGAAATTTTCGGGTTGTCACAGATTATATGTATATATAATCACATATGATTTGAGGTGTACAAGATTCATTTTTGCCTTCTCGATTCAATAGTTGTGCTCATGTACTTAATCACATACAATTATACATGTAATTTCATGTGATAAATTACATGAGAACAACTATTGAATCGACAAAGCAAAAATGAATTGTGTCCATATAAATCATATGTGATTAGATTCATATAATCACACGTGATTAGATTTATTTAATCACATATGATTAATGTGGAAAAAGAAAAACTATTGAATCGAAAATACGAAAATGAATCTTGTGTACATAAATCATATGTGACTAAATGTAAAAGAACAACTATTTAACGATATTCTGAAAACGAATATTGTCCATATAAATCATATCTGTTTAGATACATATAATCTCATGTAATTAAATACACAAGAACAACAAATGAATCGAGAAAGCGAACATGAATATTTTCCATATAATTCTATGTGATTAGATACATATAATTACATGTGATTATATGTATTTAGTCACATATGATATATGTGGACAATATTTATCTTTGTGTTCTCGATTCAATAGTTGTTTTCGTGTATATAATTATATGTGATTATATGTATCTAATCACATATGATTTATGTGTAAAATATTCATTTTCGTGTTCTTGATTCAATAATTGTTCTCATGTATTTAATCACATGTGATTATACGTATCTAATCACATATGATTTATGTGAATAAGATTCAAATTCGCGTTCTCAATTAAAAAGTTGTTATCGTGTATTTAATCTAGTTGCTATTATGTAACTAATCATGTCATTTTATGTATTTAATCACATATGATTAATATGGACAAAGAACAACTATTGAATCGAAAACATAAAAATGAATTTTGTGCATATAAGTCATATGTGATTAGATCATATAATCACATGTGATTTAATACACGAGAACAATTAACAAATCGAGAACGCGGATATAAATCTTGTCTGCTTGTCTCACTAGAGAACAAACTACATTCTGCCTTTCCTTGTTCACTCTACCGGATTAGGGTATCCATGAACAATAACATAAAAAAAGTAATGCCTACATAATAGGAGAGTTAGTGTAACTCACCTCCTTGAACTTGAAAATTAGCTAGCGTGAGCTAGATGTATCATTTCCTTTTCGAGAACCTACACAACAATTATAACATTATTTAGCTTGTGCTTTGTTGTATTACTCTTATAAAACTTATGTACATATTTCCTTATTTTCTTTTTGATTGTAGTGCTCTGTTTGGGATCTGTTTTCATACTTTTCAACCCATTCTTAAATTTCAATAAAATAATATTGGTAAATTACCCCCTTTTATCTATTCATAAATATAAATATCTCGTTCTAACGATTTTTGGTTGATTTTATATTAAATTTACAAATTAGTAACTTCAAGCTGTCACTTTCTGGACCACTCAACACTCTTGGAATAAACTGTACCAATCTTCTAAGGATTACATCAGTTCCTTTATATGTGGGAAACTATACATCCATATCTAACCATAGGCTTTCGAATTTTAGCATTTGAAGTTCTGATGAATTTATTATGATTTTTTGAAGACAATGCATGAAATTTTTGACAACATGGACCAGCCTGAGAAGATTGCAAATTTTACCCCTCAAGGAGTTAGAATATCGAAATGTGATTCAATGTTTGAAGAAACTAGACACACTAAGATTTCCGGAAAACTAAGTCTCATGATTTTTAGATGTTCTTATTGACCTACACGGATTTTAGTAGTTAAAGGACATATTTGGGAAAATTGATCATAATAGCTTCTTAATCACTTTTGGTGTTCTATTAAGTAATTAATGGTTAAGCCTTAGGTTTATCACTTTTAACATGATTTTTGGTTACTTATTAGGATATAGAGATGTGAAATTCAATTTAAACTAAGGGCCTTAATGCATGGCTTAATGAGGGTTCAAAGTTAAGGATTTTCACATAAAATGCCACTTTCACACTTTTTCGGTTCTTTCAGACAATATGACAAACACCTGGTGTGCATGAAATCCTACAGTGACCATCAACTCTCTAATAGACTCCAATTGAACCCATAGAGCTTACAATTTTCAATAAAAACAATCCAACTCTACATATAATTCCTCACAAAAGCAAGCAAATGAACAAGAAAGTTCGTAATTCATCAACAACAGGAAAACATACGGGAATTTTTCAAGTGGAACGTCTTCTATGATGTGAAATCAAGTATTAGACATCGATTAGTCGTTCATTATAGCTTAATTTCATTAGAAATCGAGTCAATTTAGGTTGAAAAAACGCAGGTGTATACACTGAAAAATTACTACCTGGAAGCTCTCATAGACCGTCTTTGTAGAGATCAACTTCACTGTCGATTGGGACTTGCGGGAGAGATAGTTAATGATGAGCTCCGTCAATGGTGATGTTGGTTCAAATTACCCAGAAAGATGTGTAGAGAGAGAAAGATATGTAAAGAGAAAAACGGGAGAAAGAGATATGTAGAGAGAGAAAGATACGTAGAGAGAGAAATAGAAGAGAAATATGTAGAGAGAGAAAGATATGTAGAGAGAGAAATAGGAGAGAGATACATAGAGAGAGAAAGATGAGAGAGATACGTAAAGAGAGAAAGAAGAAAGAGAATGTCTATAAAAATAAAAATAAAGTTCTAATTATGTTCTAATAAAATTAAAATACTTTTTTAACATATCATTAAATTTCAACATTTAAAAATTAGTAGTCAAAATTTGTTATCAAATGTTCTTGCAATAAGAAATGTTCTCGATTGAACATACTTCTCCCTCTCTCTCTCTCTCTCTCTATATATATATATATATATATATATATATATATATATATATATATATATATATATATATATATATATATATACTAGAAAACTTTGAGGCCCGTGCTAAGCATGGCCCTTGTGTAGTGTTTCAGAATATTGTTGAAAAACTATCGTGCTTGACACGGCCCAAGGAGGTTTGTTTAATTTGTTTTTTTACAAATCTTCTATGACAGACGTTATTGGTATTGGGCATCCAAGTATAAGACACATAGCATAAAACAACAACGTACTTTACTATACAATGATTTTACATAAATATATTCCAAATAATTCAGAATTAAATGCACCTAAAAAGTTGATCAGCATCTTCCATGTTGTTGACCTGCACAGAAAAAAAAATTATTCAACAATTGAAATAAATTAGGAATGTCGTTTTATTAAGTAACATTGTATGTATCGAGAAGTTCACAAAATAAAAATATAATTAGAAATATGGATGCAATTAACATTGGCCTAAGGGTAGGTATGAGACCAATTAACATAAATATGAGCTATGTAAAAATATAAAATTATCATGTGGTAATCTCAATTCAATTCTATATTATATTTAATAATGATCATAGAACTCTTTATTGACAAAACAAAAACAATTAAACATAAAATGAGATTATAGTAAAAACATTCAATTATTTTTACCAAAAAAAAAGTTAAATTACAAGTAAAATCATGGATTTCTTACGATTAAAAATTATATAGCTATATTACAGTTTACATTCAATTATGTTAAAAGGTCAAACGACTGCAGATCATCCCAGGTGACTGCATCCCATTATAATCTGCAATCAGAAATATATTGAACACAATTGGTACAATTACCAACAAAAAAACTCCACGATTCCATTTTTCAAATAACAATAAATCATGAAATAGGTTCGAAACATACTTTCTGGTTACAATTTCTATACGAATTGTATATAAATAATAAAAAAAATGTATGTTTACATACAAAGTGATGTTAGTGGATGATGATGCAGCACAAAGGGAAATCTATGCTGTTTATTGAAATGTATGATGGATTGCTCAGTAAATTCATATTGTTACAAAATTCTTGTTACTATTTCAAATTATGATTTCGTTTTATCATTGCACTTCATATTTTCATTTTCATTGAGTAGTCTCAACTTGATCAACATCTTTAGGTTTTACAAATGACATAAACCACTAGTATCAGCATTGGACCTTATCTACTTTTGTTTTGTCAAAATGAAAGAAGTCATAATTTTTTTTGTGGTTGGGTTGAAGTGAAGAAATCACATAGTTATTTTTGTAACAATGCTCCAATTTTAGGAAGTCTCAAACTTGCTTGCCTAGAATAATTTGATTTTGTAACATACTTGATTCTTTTTATCATGATTTGATTTTGATCTAAACAAACATATATAAAATTTCTTTTAGTCAAAGAATGTAAGAACGACACCAACTTAACTTTACCACTTGGAAAAACCAAATACAATATTGTCACCATGGATTATAAATGGGCTTTTGGTATATATGGGAGCACAAATAAACTAAAATAAGACAAGATATTAAAATTGTACAATTTTGTATAATGACAATTAAAATGTGTATACCTAAAAGAAACTTGTAAAAGTAAAGCTCCAATCAACGTCTATGGTGTTACTGCATAAAGAAAAAAAAAATTATAAACTTATAAATCACAATCATAATTTTCTAAATTTATTTTATAGTTACTTGTCCTACTTCAAGGTCAAGCGCATTTGACATGAATGTGATACCGACACCAACAACAACAAAAGGATATTCCCACATAAACTGGTCACCTTCATGATTTCTATGAATATCTTGGAATGATTTCTGTGAAAAAATGCAGTAATTTAACACCAATAACGATTATATTTATCACAAATAAATGAGAAGCTATTAGAATTTTTTTTTTTACCATAACTCAGTAGAAGGATCTTTTATTTTCCAACTCATTTCATTCCACTGCTTAAAATTTCAACATGGAGCTATTCTTTAGGAGATGCAGTTTTCCTTAATGTCATAAATGTATTCTAAGGCAATAATCAAAACCAAAAATATGAGACCAAACCTTCATTGTTTCATTAATTTTTTGTTCATGGATACTTATTCTGGAACTGAAATATATATATATATATATATATATATATATATATATATATATATATATATATATATATATATATATATATATATATATATATATATATATATATATATATATATATATATGCAAAATCTAATCTGTTTTGTAACCTCTCTAAACAATCTTCCTATCGTTATCAAATTAAAATGTATCAGATTCAAACATCTATAACACATTTAATGGTTGTCGTGTTACGATGATTTAAAGCCATGACTAAATCAAACATAGACATTGAGGCACTGATAAAAAAAACTAATAGAAAATCAGCCATTTATTTTCTTCTTGTCATTTAATAGTTAAGGTTCAAAAGATGAAACTCCTCCTGTGCATTTCATCAAACACGTTATGAGCATAATCAAATTCTTCTTTAGCAAGACATATTCCAAATCTTCCCAATGTATATGTATACCCCCATAAAGAAGTAATCGTATTAAACTATCCGATGGTCCCAAATTCTGAATACACACGTCTATTAGACATAATCTGACAAAAACTTACTCACAAAAAATCAATCAATCCAAAAAGAGAAATAGAAACTCAATCCATGAATCAATTAGATATCCAATTCATATAAAAAGAAGGAAAAAAGCAAAGATGTTTTAGAAAAAAGTAGTGATATTTATGAATTACCTTTCAATGGGATGGATGAATACCTGAGAATTAGAAAAAATGTTCGATTCAGTTTTAGGTGCACCATCAGAAAAGAAATTTGATCAATAAAAAGAAAGAAGCAGGTGTAGTAAAAAAAACTACATAGAGAATCATGGTGAGGGGTTATCTATGGTGGTGTATTGGGAAAGGCGATCGGTGAAAACCCAATTGTCCCGAAGAATCGTGTTTGGTGGAAGAAAGTTGTGATGTTAACGGACGCATCTCTCGGTCGATTATTGGGGGAGGAATCTGGAGTAGCGCTTAGAGGAAAAGGGCAGTCGATGAATCGTTTGGATATTTAATACTTTATATAGCGGATTCGAGACGTTATAGGCGAAGTTACAAACACCTGTTGTTGTACGTTATGTTTGAAGATAGGATACGTGTCATGAAATAAACTCTGTAGATTTGATTTTGACGGAAGGAGATAAAAACGGTTTATATATATATATATATACATATATATATATATATATATATATATATATATATACTAGACGAACGAATTCTCGCGCGTTGCGCAGCGAAGATTAAAAATATATTGTTAAAATATTGAAAAATATATGTTTAAAATAGTTATGTTATTGACATTAACTTTGAGATTATATATATATATATATATATATATATATATATATATATATATAATCTCAATTATTTTGAACAATAATATTCATTGACATCAACCCACATTCCTCATTAATAAAATCAAATATAATTATATATTTAGTATTATTTCTAAAAATTATTATTATTGATTAATTATATATTTACTTATGTGATCATTTTCTAATTTCAATAAAAATGTTCATTTAAAATACAATTTATTTATAGCTAAATGTAATTTATAATTTGATGTTATTATCAATTAAAATTGTTATTCATTAATTTTAAACCACTTATTATTAATAATAAGTTAAAAAAGACTTTTAAGAAAAACTTAATATTATTATTAAAATGTGAAACATACACTAAATAATAAAGTGATAAGATAGACAATTTGCATTTCAAAAGAGACTTGCATGGATAATATGACATATCCATGTAATTTGATTTTATTATTTATAATTATTGCTTATTAATTTTAAAACCACTTTTTATTATTAATAAGTGAAAGAAACTTTTAAAAAACACTTATTATTATAACTAAAATGTTAAACATATACTAAAATATAAAGTGATAATATAGACAATTTGCATTTTAAAAAAGGCTTACATGGATAATATGGATAATATGACATATCAATGATTTTTAATTAATTATTGTTTTGAAGCAACATGAACATACAAACATGTATACAATAGTTAATTAAATATTATATATATATCACCTTCCATAACATATGATCGATAATATGAATCTAATCTAATTTACATTAAAATTTCAACCACAACATACAATGATATTCTTAAAAGAATACTTAAATCAAGAAAATACAAAAAAGAATTAGTATATAACAAACTTACAAATTAAAAACTTCAAAATAATAACATGGCTCGAAAAATTGTTCAAAACCCTCAAACCAACACAAAAAACTTTAAATTTGTTTTCTTTGTAAATTTTGTATGTGATTTGTATTTGTGTGTCTACTAAAAAAGATTGACTTTTTTTATAGTAGAGTATCCATTAATTGTTTATTAAATATATTATATAAGTTATTAAACCTTTGAATTGTTAATCATTATTAAGAGACTTTTGAATGGTATTCATTAAAATAAGAGGTTTCAAATGCATGAGGTGTTTGTAAATTTTTATGGGGATTTCAAATGAATGAGGTTCAAGGAAAAATGCTAGCTTTATAAGTATGTATGATATACTAGGTTATAACCCGTGGAAACCACGGTTAAAAATTAAACGAATTTTGATAGCTAAAATTCTTAATTATTAATCAATCTTTTTCAAAAAATTATTAAGTAGTAGAGTTATGTAATTGTTATGTAACTTTATAATGATTGTTTCAAATAAATATGTGAATTTTTTTTAAGATACATGAGACATTATTGATGTGTAAATTAATGAAAAAAGTTATGATATTATAATAAAATATAAAGTTGATTATAAAATAAAACAATTACAATCACTGAAATAAATGAAAATTAGTATATGGCAAAATACAAATTAATTTATTGTAATAAACATATATTAAAATATAATTATAAAGTCTACTCATATATAATATTTAGTTAGTCAAGTGCAAAATCGATGTGCAGTATGCTTCTTGACTTTCTTAATTTGAAGAGGAAGACTTCCACTTTTAATTCCAGATTTATATTCAAGAGACTGGTCTTCATTCCCATTGGCAGGAAGTAGTGACTCAAATGGTTCACGTTATTTAAAAATCATCAATATCAAATATGTTAGTTTTTCTCAATATCAATATAAAATTAATGTCAAAAGAATATAAAGAAAATATCTATTTATACCAACAACCATATCAATTTGCAAGAAAAGATACTTATCATAAAAAAGAAGTTTTAAGGCTATTGTTCTATAGAGGTTGGTTGAACCGTGTAATTTCGTAAAAAATATTCAAAATTAAAAAATTCACACGTTCACAATATTTGCTAGTAATATGTGATTTACCATAACATGGACCATTTTTAAGAAATGAACAAAAGAAAAGAATTTCACTAAATCCATTTTGCAAACCTTATAGATATCATTGTGATAAATGTTCTACCATGATAAAAGCCTATGATTTTGGTTATTATAGTGATTATCCCATAACAGTTTTTTAAGTTAAACTACATTCATTTGTAAATTTCATGAATCCGTGATTTCAGCTATCCAAAGAAATACAGATTTCTAGTTTTACACTGTATACGTACATGTTATATGTTAAAAGTAAAAATAACTGGACATCTAATTGTAAGTCCTCACAAAATATGTTCATTATCAATACTCAATAGTTAATATCTATTGTCATTCGTCTTAATTCTTTGGTTTTAAATTATATACAATTCATTTCAGATCATCATATCTACACCTGGACAAAGCTACACCTGTTTTAAGTCTTGAAAAGAACCATATCAATGTCTATGTAAAAGCTCACAAAAGGATTTTTCACAAACCATCAACTGGAGTATTTAAATCATCGACCATTGTACCAGAAGCACCATCTATTGTTTTACTGGATTAACCAGAAAAATAAAGTTTAATGAGTGTGTCTTCTAGCCTATAAACAGGAAAAGAGTCACCGGTCAAAATTTTAAAGTAAAAAAAGAAGCCAATAGAATTCAATTATCAAATAAAAGAATAAATTATTGATCAAAAGAAACCAATAAGAAATCGTTAGTAGATTTTCAAGTACCATATATCGGTTAAACAGTCTATATCAACTGCAAAAAATACCATATGACAAAACTGCAAAAATTGTCCCTGTGGTTTCTCATTTTATGTGGCTACGGTCCAAACGTTTTAATAGATATTATTTTTAATATATAATATTATTTATTAATAAATATTTTTTTATTGGATTATTAATTTATTTTAGTTGATTTTTTTAAAAACATTGTTGGAGTAATTTTTTTTATTGAATTATTATATATCAATACATATAGTTTTTAATATATAATATTTATATCATAATAAATATTATATTATTGGATTATCAAATTTTTAGTTAATTTTTGTAATTTTTAATTATTTTTTATTGTATTATTACTTTTAATTTATTATTTTCTTCATATACTAAATGTCGTTTTATTGTATTATTAATTTATTTTAGTTAATTATATTTTTTTTAACTTTTTGTCGGAGTAATTTTTTTATTGAATTATTATATATCAGTACATATAGTTTTTAATATATAATATTTATATCATAATAAATATTATATTATGCGATTATTATATCTTACAAAACGTTATTTTATTGGATTATTAATTTCTTTTAGTTGATTCTTTTTATAATTTCTTTTTTGTTGGAGCAATTTTTTTTATTAGATTATTATATATCAACAAATATTATTTTTAATATATAATATTTACATCATAATAAATAATACATTATTGGATTATTAATTTTTGTAATTTGTTATTTTGAATTATTAATTTGTTGAAATATTACTTTTAATTTATTATTTTTTTAATACAATAAATATTATCTTATTGGATTATTATTTTATTTTTAATGTATAATATTAATTGTTTTTAATTTTATTAGTATCACCACAAAGTCGTCGAAATACGTAAAAGTGTCGCTTATCATCGACAAAAATTGGCAGGATCATCTCCAAACACCTTCATTGGAGGTTCAATAGATACCCTACCCTATTCCACCCAACGTTTATGGTAGCCACATGCGACAACCTCTTCATAATCCACTGGAATCCTTTATATCTCACATAATGCGCAACAAACCCCTATAACATTTATAAGTGGTGGTGGTGACCGAGTGATGGTGGTGGTATTTTCCCTATGGTTTCTCATTATAAGCTAGATTAAATGAAAGTGTTTGGCAGCGATCCTAACGATTTCGATGATGAGAGACGACGGTTTTGCGTATCCCATGACTTTGTGGTGGAACCAATAAAATTAACAAGAACTATTATTATAATTAAAAATAAATTAATAATCCAATAAAATAATATTTAGTATATGAAGAAAATAATAAATTAAAAGTAATAATCCAATAAAAAATAGTTTAACAAAAAAAATTACAAAAATTAACTAAAAGATAATAATAATCCAATAATATAATATTTATTATGATATAAATATTATATATTAAAAACTATATTTATTGATATATAATAATTCAATAAAAAATAATTACTTCGACAATTCTTTTTTTTTTTTAAAAAAAGAATTAACTAAAATAAATTAATAATCCAATAAAACAATATTTAGTATTTGAAGAAAATAATAAATTAAATAATCCAATAAAAATAATTTAAAATAAAAAGAATTAAAAATATTAACTAAAAGAAATTAATAATCTAATAATAAATTTATTATGATATAAATATTATATATTAAAAACTATATGTATTGATATATAATAACTCAATAAAAAGAATTACACTAACAAAAAAAATTAAAAAAAAATCAACTATAAAAAAATTAATAATCCAATAAAACAATATTTATTAATATATAATATTATATATTAAAAATAATATTTATTAATATATAATACTTCAATAAAATAAAAAAGAATGTATGCAAAAATGGTCCTTGAGGGTAAAATTGTCATTTTAAAAAAGTTAACAGCCAACCAGTTAAACTTAACGGATGAGGGACCAAAACCACAATAAAACTTGTTGAAAAGGACCAAATCTGCAACTTTTCAAACGTTTGGACCATAACCACATAAAATAAGAAACCACGGGGACCATTTTTGCAATTTTGTCATGCCATATAATTGTTTACAACTAATCAACCACTCCACATTATTTTGAATAATAATGAAATTAAAACCAAGATGAACAAAAAAAGCGATATGTGGATATGTAAAATCACCTGTTGATTTGTTGATTCATTTGGGGTTGCTTCCTCTACTACATTACCTTCAAATTCATCATCTCCAAACTTAACATCATTTGTATATGTATCGCAAGGTGCATGCTGGTAAGACTAGTCATGAACAGAATAATCACCAACAGTATCTGTGCCTTGATTTGTATTTGAGTCATCAGCCTGAAAGTTAAGAGTTACTCAAAATTGTTACCAAAACTAATAAACTGGGCATTTTCCAATTATTCACTTATCCTCTATTGTTGCTCACATAATCAACTTTCACAGTTTCCACACCTACAGACAATAACTGTTATAGGTTAAAGAGAAACACTAAAGGAGGCAAAAATAGCATTTTGCGATAACATATACATCAAAGTTTTCATTTGGGAAAATTATCGAACAGCTGGCATGCGTTATGAGCGGGGAAGAGAATTAGTTTTTGGTGAGGAGAACGGAGCAATAGGGGAGATGGAGGACAATGATTCGATGCACCGAAGAGGCCTGGTGGTGATTAACCTTCTTCTTCGCCTAATAATTATTGCTTTTTGAACCAAAAATCAGCCGCGACAAGGGAAAGATTATCGGAAGGGTTGAACACCAAGAAAAAAAATTGCGAACAAAAAGAAAATTGTTTATATTTTAGAGCGTATATCTAGCCTTTTCCAGCTAATCAACCCATAAATCTCGGTGATCAATAGTTGATTTATCCTCTTCAAGTTGGAAACTCGTATGATTTTGAAAAAGTAGGAAAAAAGAAGCTGATATTTAGGGAGTTAACTTGGTTGAAGGAATGGGCGGGAATGGCTTAGGAGAAAGTGACACGTGGTAAGAAGGGGTAGAAAACAGACACGTGGCATGTTAGGATTCTTTTATTATAAGAGAAGATATATATATATATATATATATATATATATATATATATATATATATATATATAATAAATGAGTACAAACATGCCACGTGTCAATACCTCCGCTCCCCTCTAGCTTATTTTCCTGTTTCTTTTACCTAAGTGATTTTCCGATTATACCATTCGACGATTAGAAAATGGTCATTAAACCCGCCTGATGCTTCCTATTTGATAATGTGTTTTGAAATTAATTTGATTTTGAAATCCCTTATAATCAACCAATAGATTAGTATATTAAATATTCAAACATCACAATTCAAACCGATTGTTGTTGATTTCTTTTTACTAAGTTGTGCCATAATCTTGCAATATGTTGATGTAATGACTTACACTGTTCTGATCAGTGGGTATTGTAGGATTGGTGCGATCAAAAAACCATTTAGTGTGTTCGATAAAATGTTTGTAGCCCCTGACATCCTAACATACACCACAATTTTTTGTTCTTTGTGTAACAAAAGCATGACAAAAGCCAATTATAGTATAGTACTTTTAAATTTTTTGTTATTCATACATTGTATTTTGAAAAATATACCCAATTATAATGCTCTACTTCAAATATTTGCTCTTTTGAAAATCTACTCAATTTTAGTAGTGATTTTTTTTTTGTATTTTGATAATTTGGTTGTTATTTCAAAGTACAATTTTGTAGTATAAAAAAACTAGAAGTAATATGTTATACAAAAAGATCAATGAAAGTACATTGCTACTTTTTTTGCATTTCACCCATAAATTTATTGCCTAAAGTTGCTCATGTGATTTTTTATTTTATAGCAGTAAATTTTATTTTGTATTCGGTTAAAAATATCTATTTATTTTTGTTATTTTTTAATCAGATAACAAGATGTCAAGATCTATTCCTCTCCTAAGTTACAAAAACTGAAACATATACAAACATGGGTTGATAGAACGTTACACTAGGAGGAGTCAATGGAGGTTTGCTCATTAGTCACGTCTTTAAGATTATTATAAGTCTTTTCTACATGGGGCTAATGTTGCTTTTTCAACATGAGCATATTATGGGTTCGAGCTTTTATTATTAATTTAACATAAAAATTAGGTTTATATGAATATTATGATTTTTATTTTTATGTAATTAAGTTTTAAACAATAATCATTTGGTAAATACTTTTTAAAATTACTATCCCTTAATACAAAAACTCTAATAAAAACTAAATTTTAATTTTGTGTTTTGAAGTTCAATATGGAAAAAAAAAGTCTTCAAAAACTAGGTCAAATACTTGATGCGTACTTGGATTCAGTCAAACTAGAACCAACTCGGTCCAAGCAGGAACTCGGTTGTCAACGGTAAAACATGATATAAAATTTTGAAATATTCCAGTATTTCAGATTATTATGTCTTACTCTAACCTTAAAGTTTACTTAAAATATATGTTTATCTGATTGAAAATTATACAAAAAAACAATGTATCTAGACATAAAGAACGTTGTTTATATCTTCAAGTTATTTTACATATTAATTTAAATTAAGGGTTATATAGTTACGTACAAAACATCTAACTTTGTATAAAAATAACTGTTTACAAATCTATGATTAATTATTATGCTTTTTAAAGTTTCAACTGTGTATAATTTAATTTTAAAAAGTTTCAACTGTGTATAATTTAATTTTAAAACAAAATTATAAACTTACATAAAAACTTATATCGTTTTAAATTAATATTTTTTTGAGAAATATTTGAATAGTCATAGTGTTTACAAATCTATGATTAATTATTATGCTTTTCTGTGGTTTCCACGGGTTTAAACGTAGTGTGTGTGTGTGTGTGTGTGTGTGTGTGTGGGTGTGTATATATATATATATATATATATATATATATATATATATATATATGGATGTTAATAAAAACCCTACGCTCTGGCAATGTTGACTTCCTCTCCGGTCATTTTCCGGTGGGGGTGGGTCAGGGGTTTTTTCCGCTATTTTCTTTGATTATAGTGGTGGTTTTCTTCTTCTGTTTTCTTTCTTGGATCTCTTATTGGGTTTTCTTGATCGATCAAATGCATGGCAGACAAAATAGAGATAGGGTTATTGGTTCTGATCATAATAACAAGGATGCATGACATACATATAGGTTATAAGTTCCGTTTAATTTCATCGATTTCCCTGTATATGTTGATGCGAAGAAGTTGTGGGAAATTTATGCCAATTATGGTGTAGTGTCAACGGTTTGCGTTTGTTCGGTTTACTAAAGTTGTTGATGAAAGGTCTCTTTTTGTCAAATTTCTGCAAATGCGTTTAATGAATTCATTTATGATTTTGGGTTGGTAGATGTGGCTATGACAAAACTTATCCCTGCATCAAGATCCATAGAATTAGTATTAAAGGTATTATTTTCCAAGAAGTTACAAACACCTTTGTTTTTAGGAGTAATGAAAGTTTCATCAAGATCCTGGATCATAGAAATTCGATTGTTTAGGATTACACCCCAAGTTGAAATAGTGGCATATGTTGGAGCTGTAGTCTCCCGATGATTCCCTGAGGATCATGCGCTATCAAAATTTAGGATATTGGGTTGCAAGATCGAGGGTGCTGCTTCGTGATATTTGCAGATCTCTACTCTCATTCTTTCCATCCCCTTGAGCAATGTCCTATTGTTCTTTCCATCCCCTTGATCAATGTCCTATTGTCCTCCTGTTGTTGACTCACTTGTTGCTTCAACATCTTCATCATGGAAAAGAGCTCGTTGCTTGAAATTAAAATGGGAGGATCCTGGAATCCCCGGATCCTAGAGTTTTATGGGTAGATATCGGAGAGATGCTCTTCTTAGAGGTATCAGAAGGTTTCTTTTGATTAGGATGTCTGCTTGGAGGTGGTGGGAGACTTTTAAAATAAGTGCGAGAAATAGAGGAAGAAGATAAAGTTGGTTGTATAGACATGATTTTTAGAGAATTATGAATAGCACGGCCCCACGTTGGGTGCCCAATTGTTTTGGTCAAAAAAAATGATCAAGGAAATATTAACCAAATTGTATGAGAAGTTGTGGTGTTGCAATCAATATGAATTTGAAAATGAAAGTGACATGAGTGATCTTACAAGGAAATTACTTGATCCTTGCTAGAATCTCTGACATAAAACCTTGTGATATGATAACGATCACATGACTTGTTTAATCTTATTAAACGAAAATGTAAATTACACAAATGTGTTTGAGAATATGAGTACAAGTGATTCAGTCACTCTAAGTGTGTGTTGTGCGATTTATACATGTGTATTTATAGCTTAGGTTGACTAACTAAAATGTCTGATATTCTCGGGATCCTATTGAACAAGCTCTTGCACATTTCCTTGACTTGGTCACTCCGGGTTTTAAGTTTGACCGGAGCGATTCTTCAGTGTACATGCATCTAGTGTTTACTATTTCTACACATGTGAATAATAAAAAGGAAATATATTCGTTAATCTCATTAGGAAATAATATTGATAATATTCAGGATCATGACTCGTTAAAACATATGTTTCACGATCCTAACTCCACTTTAAATCCAAGATCCTGGACATGCTTCAGGATCTTGACCCCTAACAAAACTGGCATCACTATAACTAGTCACCTTAAATTCATCTTTTCCATCAAAAACTTGAATCATATCTTTTGTTATTCACAAATACTTATGTATGTTTTTCACTACTATCCAATGTGTTGCACCAGGATTTCCCTTATGTCTGGTAACCACGCTCAACTCATAAACCACATCTGGTCGAGTACATGTCATAGTATACCTGATCGATCCTATAGATGAATCATATTGGACTCGACTCATTGCATTTAATTCCTTATCACTACAAGGACATTGAGTGTTGTTCAATTTTACAGTATTATGTTTAGGTGAATCCCCTTTCTTGGAGTTCTCCATATTGAACCGTTTGAGTATTTTATCCAAGTAAGTATTATGGCTAAGCCCAAGAAAATGTTTCTTACTATCTGTGTAAATCCTTATTCCAAGAATGTACGTTGCCTCACCTAGATCCTTCATAGCGAAATATCTACCATGCCAAGAATTCACCTCTTGGAAAGTTGGAATATTTTTTTTCTATAAAGAGTATATAATCAGCATACAAAACTAGAAAGGTCACTACACTCCCACTAGCTTTGTCATACACGCAAGAATTATCCTCACTTCTAGAAAATCCAAACTACTTGACCTTTTAATGGAAGCAAAGATTCCAATTACGATATGCTTGTTTAAGTGCATATATACATTTCTCAACCTTTCACACCTTATTATTGAGTTTGGCATGTTCAAAACCTTCTGGCTGAGCCATGTAAACATCTTTTCTCAGTTTCCCGTGAAGGAAATTAGTTTTATAAATTCGTTTTTCATACTTCATAATCATGAAAAGCTGATATGGAAAGCATTACCCTAATTGACTTGATCTTAAATACTAGTGAAATGGTCTCATCATAGTCAACCCCTTGGGTTTGAGTAAGCCCTTTGTAACCAACCTCAACTTGAATGTCTGTACATTACCATCCATGTTGGTCTCCTTCTTGAAAATCAATTTATAACATATTGTCATTCGACTAGGCGTATGATCAACCAAAGTCAACACTTGGTTATCGTTAGGGTTGTAAACGAACTGAACGTTCGACACAAAGTTCGTTTACGTTCGTTTATTTAATAAATGAACGGACATGACACAAATTGTCATTCGTTTAGTTAAATGAATGAACATGAAAAATGATCTTCTTCATTCAATTATGTTCGTGAACAATCGTTTATGTTGTACGTTTATGTTCGTTCATTTATGTTCCTTTTATGTGTGTATATGTTTAATTTTGTTTAATTACATTACTATATTATATGTTTTTTTATGTTCATATGTTCAATTATGTTTGTTTATCTGCGTTCCTTTATGTTCGTTTAGCATGTTCACGAACATAAACAAATGAACATGAGCAATGTAATTTGTTAAACTAACGATTATGAACAAGAAAATCATTCGTTTATCCATTCGTGTTCATTCATTTGTTCCACAAATGAACGATCAAACATGAACAAACCTCATTCATGTTCATTCGGTTCGTTTACAGCCCTAGTTATCGTACATGGATTGGATCTAGCTATCAATTGTCTATTTGCATTTAGTAGCCTCAGGGCATGCAATCACTTCTTTGTAGTTACCTGGTTCATCTAAATTCACTAGCGTGTTATCACTAATAAACGTGTCACCATCCGCCGTTATATGGAAACCATAAAACTCGGGTGGAGTACTAACTATTAACACATCTTTAACTAGAGAGCACTTTCTTTTCATTTCGCAAAATGAGATTTCTTTCTTTCTTCTCTAACATTCTGGACCCAAACCTCCAAGGTTGGTTAATCTACTTAACTTATAATCTTCAACTTCTTTATCTTCACATGTCTTTAGTTGTGTACCTTGATCACTTAGCATGGTTTATCACAAAACCATCTCTACTCTCTGCTTCTCATCTATCTTCCACAATTTAAGACTAAGAACGGATACACAAAACCTAATTCTCTTAAACCTGGCTCTGATACAATTTGTAATGATCCGGATCTTCTAACATCTAATAAGATATATACAATAGTTTTATCTACAATTTGCAGAATTTTACTAAAATTAAAACACTTTAATTCCTACGCTTAATCACGGGTTTACAATAAAATCTATTACATTAATACAACAATAAGGAAAAAAATACATATAGCATCCTACTATCTATTTCTTGTCCCTGTGCTCCTGCTTTCAAAATCCCGATCGGCCACGGAAACACGAGGTTGTGCGACATTCATAGGGCATCACATTCATAGAACATACATTGAACAGTACAAAAAGGTATAACATAAATGTCGCTTCCATTATGGAATAAACGTTCCACCAAAGTATTTTTATAGTGTTAGGGATTTAAATACAAATGACGCCTTGACAATTATGGCATAACAATAAACGACAATAGTAATAACGCTTCTAGTAGTTCCATAGATATTTCTCCCATTGAGACACACGTCTGTACTTTAGGGAATGTAAGCTTCCATCTCTTTGTTTCCTAGGAATAGATGTGGTTTTTAAAACGTCAAGCTAATGTTGGTGAGCTCACAGGTGTGAATTATTATAACTCGAAAATACATTTTTATACCAACTATATTTTGTTGTATATTAGTATTTTTATGTTAAATGTTAGTGTACCTTTATTTCAAAAGTAGTATTCTACTATTTATGGGTACTATAGTTTTCACTCGTTTTCTTTCTTTTGTTCCGAGTATAAGTATATATATATATATATATATATATATATATATATATATATATATATATATATATATATATATATATATACACACACTACTACTACTACTACTACTATTTCTTTTAGGCGTTCCCTTATTAACTGTTTGTAACAACTAAGTTTACTTTATTATTTTTAAGGCGTTCATCCTTTCAAAAGTTTGTAGTATAAATAATAATAGGGAAATCTCCAAAAAAAGTCTTAAAATTTTACCCTAATTTACGAAAAAGTCCCAAACTAAATTTTGTTTACGAAAAGCATGAATTACCGGTAAAACTGGCGATTTGACCCATTTTTTTCTGGTTTACCGGTTTTATTACTTACCTGTTTCACTAAAGTCCCATTATTTTACCCTAATTTGCGAATAAGTCCCAAAATAAAATTTACTGATGATTTGGTCATTTGCTCTATGTAACATACATTTTACCGGTTTCATTGCTGACCCGGACGCCTAGTCATTAAATGAGATGATGAGATGGATATGTTGAGTTATATAATGCTATGTTTAGCATAAAACTTGATATCCTGATGTATTGTATATATTTTTGGAACATAAAATGCATCCAACGAAGACTACAATAATTACATAAACTAACAACAACTGCGTTATTTTTTACATTTATAAGAAATATCAAATTGTCTATCTAATCTTATGTAACCCAATATATCCATCTCATCAGACATCAGCTCATTTCCTGCCCTTTTTTCTTGGAAACACACATTTTATTGGTTTCATTGCTGACGTAGATACATAGTCATAAATGAGCCGATGAGATGGATATCAAAATTTATAGTAAATGTGACATTATATAACCTATCGTATTCATCTTATCAGCTAATTAAATGACTAGGTGTCTAAGTCAGCAATGAAACTGATAAAATGTATGTTACATGAAGAAAATGGCCAAATCATCAGTAAATTTTATTTTGGGATTTATTCGCAAATTAGGGTAAAATAATGGGACTTTAGTGAAACATGTAAGTAATAAAACCGGTAAACCGGAAAAAAGGGGTCAAATCGTCATTTTTACCGGTAATTTATGCTTTTCCGTAAACAAATTTTAGTTTGGGACTTTTCGTAAATTATGGTAAAATTTTAGGACTTTTCTGGATATTTCCCAATAATAATATATATACTAATTTTTATCTGTAATATTAGAGTATTTTTATATCAGAAGTATGCATGTGGAAAGGGGTACCTCTATACCTAAATGATACAATGAGTTTCCATATAATTGTTTAATTGGATATCATCCTATCTCAACCTGTATAATTGTTTACTTAAGGCGTGAGTAGCAAAGTTACAATGAGTTTCCATAATCGAGCTTGTGACTAGATATTTGCCCTCCATGATGCTTCATCATAAACATTTGACAGTTATCCCTGCTGTGACTCGACCACCATGGTTGTAGTTAGTAACCGCAGGTGGGGGTGTCAACCACATATTGATCTATTCATAATTATCCCGCTCACTTAAGATTAACGATTAGAGGTTGGCGTCCTAGCTAAAAACTAATTAGCTAAGATTAGTGAATTAGTCTCATTTAAAAACTGCGTGAATAGCCTTAATGTATAAAATAAATCTCAATGTTACCTTGTATCGTTATAATTAATTATAATTATAGAAAATATCTATCTTAGCAAAGCCAAATTGGGCAGAGTAACGACTATGTACAATGGTATCCGTACAAATTAGACAGAGTAACGACATAATATATAACCATTATCCATTAGAACCCAGCAGAGTGATGACATAATATATAACTATTATCCATTAGGAACGAGCAGATTTACGACATAATATAAATATTATCCATTAAAATCAAGCAGAGTAACGGTAGGGTGTAATATCTATTGTATTATTTGGGCAGAGTAACAATAGAGTATAAAGTTTTACCATTTAAAATGCATACAGTAACGATGTTGATACATGAAACTGAACCTCTAGCAATCCGAAGCTAAGCCAAAACCGAAGTCAAGTGCATTCCGAGATGTGATGTGTTACGAATTGAAGCAACTTCCGAGATGAAGACTAGTCGGAGAAGCACCTTGCAATTAGTGCTATTTTGAGTCTGTAATCAGCATTTAATGTTTCTTATCTATTAGTCTTTGTTTTATCGAGAAAATGCTCAGTGTCAGGTTTTTGACTTTTCAGCTTTACATAGCTCATGCAGTCTTGTTAGTTTTTCTTTTTATCACTCCTTAGATATTTAAGGAGAAGTAATTTCCATGCAATGTAACACTTGAGGAACATTCTCTTTCACATCAATAATAATTATCTTTCAAGTCAAAACATTCTCTTTATCATTGTCATTGTTCTTAAGTTTTCCTTACTTTTTCATACTTACTCTTACATACTTGAATACTCTGTTGAACATCTTTTTTCAGGACAAGACTAGTTTAGCAGATTTGACTGGACCTTTAATATTAGCAGAAAGACATTGATATGAAATTAATTCAAGGTTTGAGTTTTCAACACTTGTCCACACATAGATTATTGCACTCTCAATTGGTATCAAAGCCTACGTGGTTGTCCTATGAATCCATAAGAACAGATTATAGTTGATTTGAAATTACCTTGGTATCTCATTCATTTCTGTGTTCAGGATAAAAGTTCTTCTATATACCACTTCAACTCTAATACTTTAACTTCAATGGATGCTCCTAATCCAACTCAACAAATGTATCCAATGCAAATAGCAAATAACGTGGGTTGCCCAATGTGTGCCCCATTGCTAGTTGTTGAAGAGTATGATCACTGGAAAGTTAGAATGGAGAGATTTTTACTTGTTAATGAAAAAGGTGAAGAGATATGGAGGTCTGTGGAAGAAGGTTCTCATGTTCCCGTATGAAAAAAGGTTAGAGATGTTGCTGCTACTCTCATGGGTCAAGAAGAACAACGTCCAGCACCTCTAGCTGCAACAGACATCGAAAAGCTTCATGCAAATCAATTTGTGTTCTTAGAAATGGTGTCTGGTGTTCCTCATTCTCTCTTTGAGCACATTAATTGTGTAATTCTGCCAAAGAGGTATGGGATACACTTCAAGACTTGTTCGAGGGTTCTGAGAACATGAAAGATAGGCGTTTGGCATCTGTTGTCAATGACTTTGATACTTTCACTACAAATCCCAGTGAATCCGTATCCTTTGCATCAAATTGGTACAGGATCTTTGTGAACAACATGAGTACACATGGAATATTTCAAACTCCACTTGAGTACAATCTGAAGATCATCAACAGCCTCGGAAAAGGATGGGGAAACGTTAAGTCATGTCTTCAGAGTAATGGATATCTAAAGAAACTGAAGCTCTATCAGTGAACTACAAGACCATGAATCTAATGTTGCTCAAGCGTTAAGAGAAATGTCAGGAGGTCTTCTCACCTTAGTGAGTTCTATTAACCCGCTGATTTCAAGTCCATCTGTGTCATATCCTTTTGGAACTATCCCACCTGTTTCATCTGTTCAACCATCACTTCCTACCCTACCTACTCCACCTGTTCTGAACTTCGTTTCCAATAAGAACTCTCACTACTCTCTACGAATTACAAACAACCTGAGAATCCCAATCATAAACCTTTTCAAAACCGACTCCAACCTCCTCATCAAAGTAATCCTCAACCCTTCCATAAACCTTTAGAAAATCCACCAGCATACCGACCTAACATCCCAAATCATTCCTCAGAACCGCAGGAAGTTCCAAAATTAGTCAAACCCAAGACTGTTAGTCATAAATGTGGTAAAACCCAATATTGTTTGTCATAAATGTAGCTAAAACTTCTCAAAAACCGAAGGTAAAAGACTCGGCCTACTATGCTCGAAGAGGACAAGAACTTGATGAAAGCGAAAAGGCATTTGTTACCACGGTATCAAGAAATGTTGATGGGTACTGGTCTTCTGGTGATGAGGGTGAAGAAACATCTGGAAGGAACGTGTGTCTTATCGCGAGACAATCGATTGAGTGTGATGAAGGCTACTGGTGTTCAGGTTCAGAAGGAGACGATGACGATGCTAAGCCAAACTTTTGCTACGTGGCAACAAACGATCCACCTGGCAGAAGCGTCATCCAGCAGGTAAAATCCATGATCACTGACAATAATTTTGATTTATCTGTTTGTGAACCCTATCTTACTCATATTCAATCAGATATGAAAGTTATTCATAGAGCCTACGAGTTTTCCATAGAAGTTAGTGAGAAGCTGTATAGTTAATTGACTCATCTTAGATTACACTTTGAAGACCGCAATCTTAAGATATAATCACTATAGAGAGAGTTTGTAATGACTAAGGATGAATGTATCATTTTGAAAGACAAATGTGAAATCACTTTTGTGAAAGGAATATCTTAGTTACTGATAATAAATGTATTATTGCCAAAATTGATGTCTTACATAACTCTATTAAAATTTTTTAAGCAAATGAACGGAGGACATGTAATTTTCGTCACCCATGGTCCAAAGCACCAGGTCTCGAAAGAGAGTTTTCGAAGACTGTTGTTCGTCCCTTGAAGGAGCTTCAGAACCTTATGTTAATAGGAGACATTCCAAATCACACTTTATTTAGATACCCCTGTCTCACTTTTGTCGTCCCTTCCTGAGACTTCAGATAAGTTTCAATCTCTGATTCCTGAGTTCAAACCTATCACTGTTACATGCTGCGATTCCACGCCTCTTCCACATCTGATATACTAGGTCTCGAATTGATCTTCAGAATCTTTTCCTGACACCGGTTGTACTAGAGTTCAGTTTCCGAACTCCGGTCCACCAAACAATTGTGTCATTGAGGAAATTATTCCCGAGACAAATGGACATGACTATGACAAATCCGACTTTGTTTGGGCGACATTTGATAGTGATGTAGACGAGGAACTTTTATGTGACAAATCATCTGACTCTTGTATCTCTAGCTCTGATGTGATTTGAAAATTGACTTTAGTGCCAGTTAAGCCAAGTTTCAACAATCTAAAAACTGGACAAACTTCCAAGTCATCATCTGACTCTCGGAAGAAACCCTGGCTGAACAAGAAAGATATTGTTCATCCAAAGACTGATGCTAGGAATGCCCTTAAGAAAAAAATTAGGTCTAGGCAAGACACTATATTTCTCGAGAAAACAGAGAAGAAAGTATCTCAAAAACTTAATCCAGCTACTAGGAATCACAATACCTTCATCCTTGTTAAGATCCTTAAAAGGCCATGTATTCCTGCTAGTTCGGCTGTTCAAAACAAATACGTTAATGGTTATATAAAAAAGGCCACTGTTCAGACTCATTTTGTGAAAACTGACTCTCCTTAGACAATTTCTTCTTCTGTGTTTATTTGCTAAATCAGATGGCACGATTTTCAAACCAACTCAACTATTCTCACTTGATCCCACAAATTATGATGAATCCGTCTGCATCATGATCGATTTCATCTCCCACCACCCTATTGCAGTTCCTCTTACCAAAATCCCCAACCTAAACTTCCTCTTCGCATTCTTCACAAAGCATGTGAACGAATCAAGATCAAAGATGATGTACTGGAGGTGAAAATCATTGATGATCAAATACTTCCTCTCCACAAGAACACCTTCCTCAAGGCCATCGGCATTGCAGAAACCCCAAAGGATTTTTGTGTTCAAGAACCAACAACTGAAGAGTTTCAGTCGTTTCTAAATCAAATTAGGTATAATGGGGACTTCAAGGCAAATGACCATACTGTTGTTCCTGGCCTATGGACCGTACTGATACACCTAATCCTTCGAGGATTTTCCGAAAAACATGGTGGTACAGACACCATGAGCAAGGACTGGTTGTATGTTTTGTACAAGATCTTTTCCGGAAGAGACAACACAGTTCACCTAACCGAGGTGCTATGGCAGGACTTTCAGAAATTCGCCATCAAAAGGAAAACCAACGAGATGTGAGGTCCGAGATTCTGGGCTCTAACGCTTCATAAGCATTATGAAGAAAGATTAGAACCATTCCTCTCAACTCCAATCTCAAAGTCATATAATGTTTCTTTAAAGCTATCAAAACTTATAGGTTACCGAACCAATCTGCCTTCGGACCTATACAACGTTTGCCATAACACATTGTGGTTGCAGTTCCGTCCAATTCACCATATCTCATACATCATCTTGAGATTTCGGTTGTGTATGACCCTACACAATCTACCCCAATCTCTGATGATCCAGCCTCGGATGTGAACAAATCAACTTCCTCAGGAGGACGTAAGAAGATGATGGCCAACCAAAAATAGTCACCATCAAAAGTCTGAGCCAAAAAGAGAACCAAAGCTAGTGAATCTTCTCAATAGGATTCACATATTGACATTCGGTCTGACTCTGGATCTCAGCCTACCCCCACCATCCATTCTTCCGAAGTACCCTTTGGAGTTTCAATATCACATGCACACACTCACGGAGAGTACACATAATCTACCCCAATCTTCTAGAAAAGATGGTATTGGTATTGACTATAGTCCCTTGAAGCCCCCTGGTACACACCGACGAGTCATTTTAGAAACCCCTTTCAGTTCTACACAGGCATAATTAGGAGCACATGTCTATGATTCTAAGCTTTCCAAAGCTGGAGCAGTCTCTCCAATTGCGAAAGCCACAACCAGTATTATATCTAGTTCAGGTAAAGGACGATCGGGTATATCTGACGAAGACCAGTTTGAGTTTGTTGACATGGCTCATACCTAGCATCAAGAGCTCACCGGAGCACAAGTTGAATACACACTTATTTCTATGTGTCAACGTGCTCTCCGAAGTCGTATTCCATTCACTTTTACATCTAATGAAGAGACTGATCAGACATTCAATTTTCCCCAAGAAGCTCAAGAGACTACTGCAGGAGAAGTTCCTGATTCTACAAATGTTACGGATGCTCCTTCTCCGACGATCACAAGCAAAGAACCTTCCAAGCCTACTACTGATGAGGAACTCTTGGATGATGTTATGTTCGAAGATGACAGCACAACCGTTGGTGCTATTTCGATCCTCCCATCCTTCACTATGTTCCAAAAG
The DNA here is from genome assembly GCF_052849685.1 of Lactuca virosa. NCBI lineage: Eukaryota > Viridiplantae > Streptophyta > Magnoliopsida > Asterales > Asteraceae > Lactuca > Lactuca virosa. Next base: position 332,598,648 of record NC_136433.1, read on the forward strand.
CCTTCCTCCTCGAAACCTAGTTATGATTTTGGTATTTTCTCATCCTGTGAGGAATCCCAAGTAGAAGAACATGATGAATCCAACAAGCACTCCTCTCCCAGAGCTGCCTTGGAAAGTAATCAAGGTAATGAGGATCACGCCAATCCAATTGATGACTCCAAGCCCTCCTGACCTCATGATAATGATGATGATGATGATAAGAAGTTTGAGACTTCTACCTCGGACACAAGATCTCTCGGCGAAAACATTGTAGATGCTTTTGCCCTATTAGAAATCTGAGACAATGTTGCCTCTACTATCACCAAAGTCGACTCCCTCGATCAGAAAGTCACAGGCCTTGATTCAAAGATTGATCAAAAGGTCACAAGTCTTGACTCCAAGATAGAGCTCATCCTAAAATCTCTTTCCGGGATCAAAGCTGCTGATCCCTAGGAACTGGACCGAGCCAATCAGCTTGATCAACTTATTTCCCTCCCGCTCAAGCATACAATCGAAGAATTTAAACAAAAGTATAATGAGAATATCAATCATCACATCTCCACTACCACAATTATGCTTAAGATTCTTGACGACATGATTAATGCTACCAACGAACTCATCAAGCAGACTCATGTTCGTCATGAGAAACAGATTCAAACACTGGAAAAGGAGATTCGCAAAAAGGATGCTATGAACATGATAAAGCAAGAGATCCTCATCATGTTGATCCGAGCAACCTGGAATGTTGTTGATGTTTCGAACAGCAGATTCGATGAGATGCTCGTAATTCTGGATGAAACATTTTCCCACCTCAAGGCTCAAGCTCCTACAGTCGAGGCTTACGATGCTCACACCAAACAACTGAACACTAGTTTCCAGAGAGTCTTTAAATGGCTGGAGGAACTCAAAACTGAATCTATGCTTTCATCGGAGGCAGGGCCATCCCTTGTAAGAGGGGGAGATAGAGAATGAAGAGATAAAATGATACAATGGAAACACTTCTCGGAGTTTGTGCTCCAAAATGAATCAACGTATGATGATATTCTCGAGGTCGAAACACTTGAACCTCTTGGATCAGATGATGAAGAAGATGAAGACTTGCCTACAAATGTGATTATAGGATTTCAAGCCATCAGGGAACAACCAGTACATGTCCTTTCGGAAGAAGAGAGGATGAATTGGTCCTCTGTCTCTTGGCCATCATCCGTAGGCGATATGTTCAGACGAAGTCGAGAAATGGAAAAGATCAAGACCAAGTTATCTGTTGACGCATTCCAAACTACTTAATCCCTGCTTCCACCAATTCCTGCTTTGAGGATAGTTCAGATTGATGAAGGTTCTCCCACCCGAAAACCTGATGATCTCCCTGAAGAGCCTCTGATTCCTCCTCCATATGAATTTTTCATCACAAAATCCGATCAACAAATCATTTCTTCTTTTTCTAGCACAAGCAAAAATCCACAAGACAAAAGCAAACAGACTGCAACAGTCTCTGACAGCCCAATGAAGACGTTTAAAAAGTCTGAGGGTTGGTCTGAATAACGAATCGATCAAGCTTTGGAAGAAAGCATCAAGATTCAACCACTAAAAGACAATGCAAAACCGAGGCTGGGCATCTCTCCTCTTTTCCGAGAAGGAGTTATTCAAGACGTACACTTTGTGCCTTTCATGTACTATGATCATCCGACACAAGATGCTGATCAACTTGACCTGCCAATCTCTCCTCACAGTTATTTCTATATCAATTACGCTCCTCTACATCCAAATGATGATCCTCAAATAATCATCATAACAAAGTTTGAGAGATTGAGAACCGTTTACTCCGTTAAGGCACGAACCCAAAAGAAAGTGTTGTCTCGGAAGAGTGAAGGGCCCAGTTAATGGTTTGGTCTAGGCTTTCAGTGTATTTTGTTTGGCATGAGTCTGTAATACAGTTTATGAGTTGTTTATTCGATCTTCGTCGTTTTGTGTGTTCACGACCGTAAACACGTTTACGGCCGTAAACCCTGTTTACGGTCGCAAACACAGTTTATGGTCTTGTCAAGTATAAATAATGGGGGAGTAGGTCTTTAGTTGGTTTTTGATGCCACAGACATTACAGAGCAGTCCATCGAGTTGTACCTGACGATTTATTGAATATAAACGTGTGCAAGCTTGGTTTCTTTTCATCTTATTCTTCTTTCTGTGATTGTTTGTTGTTTGACTACTGGTAAAGATCCGTACTTGGACTTTACAATTGGTATCAGAGCAAAAACCGGTGTTAAAGCTTCATTCGATCGACTTTTGGGCTGTTTCAACCGATATTCTTTTTGTTCGAGCCTGTTTTAAGTGTTTTCGTGGTCAAGGGAATTGAATCTACTGCAAAAACGTGTTTCTGAAGGCATTCTAGGAGTTTACTGCCAACCGTAAACTCTATTTACGGTTGTTAAATCAAGATCTTGAAGAACCGCAAACTCTGAATCTTCAAAAACCGTAAAACGATCTGCATTAACCGTAAACACATAAACCGGAAACTGCTCAACCGTAAATACAGTTTACGGTCGTAAACAGCAAAACCGTAAACCAAGTTTACAGTCGTGAACAGCAAAACCGTAAACCAAGTTTACGGTCGTAAACCTTCAACCGTAAACTCAGTTTACGGTCGTAAACCACATCAACCGTAAACACCTTTTTGAACTTAATTTGCTTCAATTTCAAATGGAATCTCAAAGTCAAAATCATTTCCATGAACTTGACACTGTCATGGGCACTACCACGCGTATTCCAAGATTAATGTCTGCGGATGGTCTCCCAGAATGGAAATATAGAATTGAAAAATACATCAAAATGAAGGACTTTAAGGTCTGGAGAAGCATTCTTAGAGGACCTGTTAGAATCACTGTTACAGTTGGAGGACAGGTAATTGACAAGGCTGTTGAGAACTACACTGATGAGGAGTTTGAGAAAGTTGAAGATCAGGAAAGGGATTTAGCCACTTTAACCATGGCATTATCTCCCGATATTGCTCAAGGTTTCCGTGAGTACACTTCAGCTAAAGACTTGTGGGAAGCCCTAATTGAGGTATATGAGGGCAATGAAGATATGAAGGAGAGTCGTTAGGACATGTTGAGACAAAAGTTCAATATGTTCAACTACATACCAAGAGAGACTCTTGAGGCTCAGCTGCAGCGGTTCACAACTCTCATAACTGACATGAACATATCTAGAATTTACTTAACCAAGTCAGAGATTAATAAGAAGCTTCTGAATGCTCTTCCTAGATCATGGGATATGAATGTCGCTGTGATTAAGAAGACTAAGGATTTAAATCGCCTCACTCTTGCTGAAATCATGGCGATCATCAAAGCTTGTGATATTGATGACAAACAGAGAGAGATTATTCATGTGAACTCATACTCTACTGCAAATCTTGGAATCTCCTCCAACAATGCTCTCTCCTCAATCATGTCTTCTTCAGGCCAAGTGTTTGCTGCTCAACAACCTCAGATTCAAACCTTTTCTGCTGCATCATCCATTCCACAAAGTCAGCCATTTGTCACTCCACAAGCAGTTCCCCATCCAAATGTACCAGTTGTTGCCTCCTCCTCAAACACAAAGGACACTGATGAAAATCTGGCTCTAGCTATTGGGCTTGTTAACTGCTACAATGCTTTTGTAGCTGGAGAGCTTCCTCCTCAGCTGTCATTTGCTGACCTGGATCAGATTCATCCAGAAGACGTGGAGGAGATGGATATCACATGGCAGATTGCTATGGCTGTCTTTAGGGCCAAGCAATTTGCTAAGAAGACAGGGAAAAGCAACTGGGGCATGAATGCAGACAAGAAGGTGGGATTCAACAAGAGCATGCTGAGATGTTTCAACTGCCACGAGCCGGGTCATTTTGCTCGTGATTGTCCAAAGCCAGATCGTAGACTGAACAACAATAGGACGATGGTTGCAGTGGGAAACAACCATGCAGGTGCTACAACCAATGGTGAAACTGCTATGGTCGCTCAATCTTTTGACTGGGAGGACCAGATTCAGGCTTTGAATATGTCAGGGCCAGAAAATGCTCACCTAGCTCAGATTGATGATTCTTCTTTGAAGAATGATGCAGCTGATCCAGAAGCAGAAATGATGGGGATGCAGTTTGCTCTGATGGCGTCTACTTCTTCCGAGCCAAAGAAAAGCGAGGTAAACCTACCATCTTGTTCTCATGCATGTAAAGAATATGTTAAGATTCTTCGTGATGAAATCCAATTATTACGTAGAGAAGTAGAGGACCTTAGATATGAGGGCTACCAACTTAGGAAAGGACAAAAGCCCCTTAAAGCCCAGTTAGAAACTAAAATAAATGATTTTAGAAGAATTCAGGCAGAATACAGTGAGAAGTGTGAACTGTATGATTATGTTAAAAGACAAAATGATGTGCTAATTGCCGAGCTTGATACATTAAAAGGACAATTTGAAGATGCAAATTTTAAATTTAGAAAATTTGATGGATCAAGCGAGGTAGTTGGCAACATGATTGATCATTGCATGGATTTTAAACGAAACCAACAAAAGGGTTTAGGATATGATAGTGTACCTCCTCCATATAATCATACCTATCAGTATCAACCCCTATCCAAGGATGAGATTGCCAATGAATCGTTTATGGTTTATGGCAAGCCATCTGGTTTCGTTTCAGGAGGATTTATAAATGTTGAAAGTACTGACGCTTCTACTTCCTCTGCAGATCAATCTTTAGATCAGGCGAAGCATGGAGTTGGTGTTTCTGTTTCTGTTCCTATTTCTGATATTTGTGTTTCTGTTTGTGATTATGATGTTAAGACTGATAGTGTTAAGACTGATCGTGTTTTGTGTGATGTTCCTATTTCTGATTCTGTTGAATTTAATTTCTTTGATATGTTTGATGAACTGTTTGGTAATTCTGATGGTTGTGATCCTCATGAAAAACCATCAATTCCACAAGTTACACCATATGAGGCACCCTCACTTATCTCACAACCTATTTCTCATGCATGTTCCTCTGAGAAGAGTAAGAGTGTCTGTCAGAAAAACAATTCCGAAAAATGCAGTACAAGTTCAAATAATAAACAGATTTGTTTTAATTGTGGTGTTGGTGGTCATATAGCTAGGAATTGTCAAAATAGGATCTTTGTGAATTATTTGTCACCAAGAGGAGAGAACGAATCTCGAGGAAGGTCTTTAATTAGAAAATCCTCAAGAGCTCGTTCTCAAAATGATGATTGGAAAGATGATCGAAGCAGAAAAAGGGCTGCTTCTCAAAAGAATAAAAAGGTTTTTACTAACAAAACTCAAAATAGTTTGCCAAAACCGAACAAGGCTCCGCCAAGATCGGTTTCTTCACAAAGCAATTCTAGATCTTCAACCACTTCTGGTAGAAAATCCAGAGGCTCAGTGCAAACTCCTAGGAAACATATTTCAAAATCACCTGAGAATGTTGTAAAACCCAAATATCAATGGAAGCCCAAATCACTTTCTAATCCATCATTAAAATCTTCTGAAGTGATTAAGAATGAGGATCCTAATTTGAAAATATTGAAGGATAAATCAGAGAAAGCGAAAAGGAGACCCAGGACAGTGATGACCTGGGTTCCTAAATCTAAATGATTCCGCTCATTTTGCAAGGACAATTGCGGAGGAATGTCGTTTGTGTTGGATAAGGTGTCTAAGTCTATAACTATTTCTGGTATGTACTTGACCCGACCCGGCATGGTCCATTTGGGTTGCATGGCACCATGCAATTGGATAAACTAAAATGAGAGAAATAACACTTATGGTTTATTAATATATTATAAGTTCTAATATATTAATAATATTATTTAATTAGTTTGATCAAGAATTAATTTAGAATTAATTAAGTGATCAAAAGATAACTAATTAAATATATGGGTAGATTATGTAAATCTTCCATATCTTATATAGTGGGCTAAGAGGCTCCATGGATTATCAAGTTGGGTTCCACCCATAGGATGCTCCATGGATGCTCCATGGGAGTTACAAACCACTGGGTCATGGAAATGAAGAGTCATGACACATTAGGGTTTACATGGTGTAACCCTAGATGTGTCAACACTATATAAGAAACCCATTCTCCACCAAAATTGGCTACACATAAGAAACAAGAGGGCTAGAGCCGATTTTGCAAGTGTAAGATTCTCTCAAAGTTTACTCCTTTGCATTTGGTGTTGTATGAAGCATTTGAGGCATCACACTTGGGGTGCTAGGCTCACAAGGTTTCAAGGATCATAATCAACAACAAGGTAAGTTATTCTATCTTTTATTCAAATTAAAAATGTTCCCCATGTATGCTAGATAGGAATATAACCTTGGAATTCAACTTTTCATGATTATTAGAAAAACATAGATCCAAGGTTATTAGGGTTGCATGTACACTTAGGAAGTGTTAGAATGCTCAAAACCCATCAGTGGTATCAGAGACTAGGTTTGTTTGTTGTTTTTTTTTATGTGCAAACAGCTTGAAAAAAAAATCGTTTTTCTATTTTCTGCTCGTATGAAAGTTTGCACATTTGTTGCTGGAAATGGACTAGAAACATTACCCTAAACTGTTTTGATGTTTTAAAGCTTGTTTTAGATGGTGTAATGTTTATGCTAATCCATTTACAATGGCAATTATTAAAATTACAAGTTTTTTTAAGTGTAATTTTTGATTCTTGAAAGTGTTCATATTCATGTTCTTGAACTTATGAAGATTAGATGATCATATGAATTGTTTGTAACCTTCATGGTAGTTTAATTCATGATCATAATGTGTTTTAATGGAGTCCATAACTTGTCCTCAAGTTATGGAAAACCAAAAGTCTCACTTTTATTAAAGCCATTAAAAGAACACAAGAGTTATAAAAATGAAGAGTCTTCATTTTTATTACTCAATTAATTCATAAGTTATAAGAAATGAAAAGTTTTGGAACTTTACAAAACTTGCCCTCAAGTTTTGGAACATGTAAAGTCTTGATTAAAACTTTAGTTCCAACCCTTAGAATTTTAAAAAGTTAAACTTCAACCCTTATACTTTATAATATTATAAGTTACTAATATATATATGTATAACGTCAAGTCGTCTTACCGCTAGTACGCCTCATTCACGAAGCCGGTCTATAAGGGGGGTATAAGGTTGTTGCCTATAAAACGGCAACTTAATGGGTGTCCACTCTCACCCACCGCTTCCTTGATCGGTGGAGGGTCGTTAGCCAAACGGGTAGGACAAGGACTTATAAATTCTCATTAAAAGTATGATGAATATTATAAAGTAACTAAATGCTTTTATTAAATTCCCAATCTTAGTTACTTTAGGAAAATGTGAATAAGGTGCTAATCCATGAAATTACACTTTACACTTTGTTTAAGTCGTTGGTGGAGCGTGTGTGGTTAACCGACACACTAACTTGGACTTAACAAGGTAGGTAAAGGGTGACTTAAGGTTTACCATAGCATCGGTGGAGCGTGTGTGGTTTACCGGCACATCGATTGAGTGATAAACCTTGAGGGTACCAAGTGATTTGCATGGTTACTTCACACCTCGTTTTGTGATCCTCGGTATCCCAGTCACAAAACTTGGAGGGCACACTCGAGATTGAAACATGCCTTTGAAAAGTTCATTGAATCTCAAAAGAATCTAGGAATTTCTAAGAACCAATTAAAAACCAAATATTTATATTTCGTTTTTCATGGTGGAAATTGGTGAATCGTCATTCACCTACCTTTCAAATATGTTATAGCTTGGATTACGGCATACCTCTTCTAAGTTATAATATATTGTGATTGGATCCTAGCCTTAATATTACATTTGGGTGTTTTATTAAGGACTCTCTTAATATCTAAACTAATCTTGTTCTCTTCTTTCAGATGTCTTCAAACAATGCTGCTTCTGGCTCTAATCCTAATGGCTCCTTTACCCTTATGAACTTGTGTGGGAAAGTCACTTTTGATGGATCCAACTTCAATGAATGGATCAGAAACATCAGGATGATTACCCGCTACGAGGACAAATAATATGTCCTTGACAAGGAGCTTAAGGAGATTGATGAGACCACTGCAACTCCCCAGGAGATCGCTGACTTCCGGGCACATGAAAGGGATGCTACAAAAGTGGCATGCATCATGTTGGCCACCATGACATCGGAACTCCAAAAGTCCTATGAGGACTTCTACCCTTTTGAAATGCACCAAGATCTGATGGAAAGATACCATCAAAGTGCACGACAAGAGAAGTATGAAATCATATGCTCTATCATAACAACCATGATGAAGGACGGGGAATCCGTCACGAGCCACATGCAGAAAATGCAAAGGTATGTGGATCAGTTGCTGAAGCTTAATGTGAACTTCCCTGAGGAGCTTGCAATAGATATCATTTTGCACTCCTTACCATCGTGTTATGATCAATTCCGCATGACATATCACATGAATAAGGAAGAGGTCACACTCAGCAAACTTCAGGGACTCCTCAAGACCGCAGAAACAGGTCTTAAGGGTAAGTCGGTTGTTAACACTCCTACTCCAAACTCCGCCTCGGTTTTGGTAATCGGGAAAGGTAGAGGGAAGAAGAGGAAGAGCTCTTCGAAGGGTACCAAGGCTAGGACCCTTGATGGCTCTTCTTCAAGTGGAACCAAGAAAGGTTTTGTCACTCCTTCTTCTGACCCTAAAGAGGCTGAATGCTTCTATTGCCATGAAATGTCACATTGGAAGCGGAACTGCCCAAAGTACCAGAAAGATGTGAAGGATGGGAAAGTTAAACCCAACCATGCAGGTATTTACACTATCTTATCTAATAACTCACCCCATTCTAAATCTTGGGTCCTTGATACCGGTTGTGGTATTCATATCTGTTCTGATTTGCAGGGACTAAGAAGAAGTGAGAATGTGGAGCATGGAAGAATAAACTTAATCATGGGGAATAGGAAAGCTTTACCTGTCACCAAGATTGGAGTTTATACTTTATCGCTAAGTAGTGGGTTTAGTTTAGATTTGAATAAATGTTGTTATTCGCCAGAAATGGCAAGAAATATTATTTCCTTTCATGCATTGTATAAACAAGGTTTCACCTTTTCATTTGATAATGAAGTTGGTTCGATTAATGCTTTCTTTAATAATGTTCTTTATTTTAAAGCATTACCTTGTGATGGTGTGTATGAAACTGTATCTGTGGTTGATAACTTAGGAAATAATGTATTGTGTATTGATTCTGTTAATGATAATAACTTGGATAAAGCATCATTATGGCATTGTCGTCTTGGACATATAAGCAAGAAATGCATAGGCCAACTCCAAAAGGATGGAGTATTGGAGTCATTTGACCTAAAGTCAGATGATAGTTGCGAATCATGCTTACTTGGAAAAATGACAAAGTCACCCTTCACAGGTTCTTGTGAGAGGGGTAAAGGTTTGTTGGATCTTATACACACGGATGTGTGTGGGCCCTTCAAACATGCCACAAGGGATGCTAATCGTTATTATTTGACTTTTACTGATGATTACAGTAGATATGGATATGTCTACTTAATCAAGCATAAGTCAGAGACTTTTGAGAGGTTTAAAGAGTTTAAACAGGAAGTCGAGAATCAATTGGGTAGGAACATTAAGATGCTTCGATCCGATCGAGGTGGTGAGTATCTTAGTTCAGAGTTCCTCGACTATCTTAGGGAATGTGGGATTGTCTCACAATTGACACCTCCCAAGACACCGCAGTTGAATGGTGTAGCTGAGAGGCGTAATCGAACCTTGTTGGATATGGTTCGTTCCATGATGAGTCGAGCTTCGCTACCAATCTCATTTTGGGGGTATGCCTTAGAGACTGCCACCCATATCCTTAATCTAGTTCCCACAAAGAAAGTTGCCAAAACTCCTCATGAGATGTGGACTGGTAAAGTACCCAAACTAGACCATATTAAGATTTGGGGTTGCGAGGCTTTCATGAGACGCGAGACTCATGATAAGCTCGAACCTCTAAGTGAGAGGTGTATTTTCATCGGCTACCCACAAAAATCCTTTGGTTACCTCTTCTACAGACCTAGTGAGAATGTGGTCTTTGTAGCTAGGAGGGCTTTCTTTCGAGAGAGAGAGTTCATAAGCCAAGGAGACAGTGGGAGGCAAGTTGACCTTGAAGAAATTCAAGAGTTAAGTGGTGAAGGAACTTCAAACCCTAGCACTCAACTTGAGGAGGAAACTTCTGTTGAGCCAATTGACAAGTCTGTACCTCTGAGGCGTTCCACAAGGGTTAGGAATGCACCTGAGCATTACTATGGATTCCATATTACTGCGGAAGGTGATACACTTATCAGTGATGGGACACTGATAGGTCTGGATGAACCTAACAGTTACGCGGAAGCCATGGCAGGCCCTGAGTTAGCCAAGTGGAAAGAGGCAATGGACAGCGAGATATAGTCCATGTATGACAATCAAGTTTGGAACTTGGTTGAGAATGTACCAGGTCGTAAGACTGTAGGGTGCAAATGGATCTTCAAGAAGAAGACCGACATGGATGGTAATGTACACACTTATAAGGCACGACTGGTTGCAAAGAGTTTCTCACAAACTCCGAGAGTTGATTATGATGAGACCTTTTCTCCAGTTGCCAAGATTAAGTCTATTAGGGTTCTGTTAGCCATAGCCGCATTTCATGACTATGAAATATGGCAAATGGATGTCAAAACCGCTTTCCTTAATGTAAAGTTGGCTAAGGATGTTTACATGAGTCAGCCAGAGGGTTTTGTCAACACAGAGTACCCTAATAGAGTGTGTAAGCTTGAGAAATCCATTTATGGGTTAAAGCAAGCACCTCGCAGATGGAATCTTTGCTTTGATGAGAAAGTCAAGGAATTTGGCTTTTCTAGGAGTGAAGATGAATCTTGTGTATATGTCAAGGCTAGTGGGAGTATAGTTAGCTTTTTGATATTGTATGTGGATGACATACTACTCATAGGAAATGACATCCCAACTCTGCAGGAAGTTAAGTCCTGGCTTGGGAAGTGTTTCTCTATGAACGACCTACGAGAAGCTGCCTATATTCTAGGGATAAGGATCTTGAGAGACCGGAGTAAAAGACTAATTGGACTTAGTCGGAGTACTTACTTGGATAAGTTGTTGAAGAGATTCGGCATGCAGGACTCCAAGAAAGGAGAGTTACCCATCCAGAGTAATGCCAGATTGATTAAGACACAAAGCCCTAGTACTGAGGCTGAGATAGCAGAAATGAGTCGAATACCTTATGCTTCGGCTGTAGGATCGATCATGTATGCTATGACGTGTACTCGACCTGATGTAGCCTTTGCTTTGAGCATGGTTAGCAGGTATCAGGGGAACCCTGGCAAGGCACACTGGACTACGGTAAAGAATATCCTCAAGTACCTACGGAGGACTAAGGACTGGGTCCTTACCCTCGGTGGGAGTGAAGACTTGAGAGTTGTAGGGTATAGTGATGCTAGCTTTCAGACTGATAGGGATAATTTCCGCTCTCAGTCAGGCTGGGTCTTTACCTTAAATGGAGGAGCAATTTCTTGGAAGAGTTCCAAGCAAGAGACAGTGGCTGATTCAACTTGCGAATCAGAGTATATAGCAGCTAGCGAGGTAGCAAAGGAGGCGATATGGCTGAAGAACTTCATTGGAGACCTTGGAGTTGTACCAGCTATTAAAGAGCCAATGGAAATTTTCTGTGATAGTGAAAGTGCAGTTGCCTTAGCCAAGGAACCAAGGGATCACGGGAGATCCAGACATATCGATAGAAAATACCATTTCATCATACATCGAATAGAAGAAGGACTCCTCGTGGCAAAGAGGGTATCATCAGATGAGAATCTAGCAGATCCCCTCACGAAAGGACTGACTCGGGTTAAGCATCTCCAGCATACTCGGAGCATAGGGCTGAAGGATGATATTAGATTTAGTAGTTAGATAACCTTGAAATTTGTAAAGTGTAATTGACATTAGATGATGAATAAAAGGTGTTTTATTTATGAGTAAAGTGTTGCTATCTCTTGTCGATCGTTTACTATATTTCTTTTGCATGTTTTGACTTCCAGAACAATTATGTTTGGTATATCATATTATTCGAACCTCCACAGTCGGTCATATGTCGGAAGTAGGTATGAATCAAGACTGTCATGATTGGTTGCAGAGGTCTAAGTTGTTGGACATGGCTACAACACTCATGAGTGCTCATAAGTTCTGAGCATTGGACTCAACCCACGCTCACTGGAATCACTTCATGGAATTTATCTCGAGTGATCGTGATACGGTAATATCATATAAGTCTTCAAACCTAGATATATGATTTGTTACTTATGAGTTGGTTATGCATTGATTGTACGAAAACGCATTGGTAACTCGATGTTATAAAACGTGCTCTTGTGTATAATTCAATGAGTAGTAGAACAAACATATGAGTCGAAGTTTATCTGTTCCTTCTTGGATTAGAAGCTGATATCTGGGCCCCTCGATGATTTTGTTTTGACCTATGTACCGGGCCCGGTCAGAACTAAGTTGATGTGTTCAATTGAGTTCTATGTCAAACAAATCGGAAATCGGGAAACAAACTGCTGGACACAAAGTTAGACACTGTTCCATGTATTTGTCCGGCTGATATCTAGAACAGAGGATTATATGATCACTTATCTTAAATGGCGTATCATCATCTTCTCAGTTCCGAGAGACCTTGAAAGAACTACAATTGCCGATCGGTTCCTGAAGTATTGCAGTTATAGTTATTAGACTTATCCAAGTGGGAGACTGTTGGATAAGGTGTCTAAGTCCATAACTATTTCTGGTATGTACTTGACCCGACCAGGCATGGTCCATTTGGGTTGCATGGCACCATGCAATTGGATAAACTAAAATGAGAGAAATAACACTTATGGTTTATTAATATATTATAAGTTCTAATATATTAATAATATTATTTAATTAGTTTGATCAAGAATTAATTTAGAATTAATTAAGTGATCAAAAGATAACTAATTAAATATATGGGTAGATTATGTAAATCTTCCATATCTTATATAGTGGGCTAAGAGGCTCCATGGATTATCAAGTTGGGTTCCACCCATAGGATGCTCCATGGATGCTCCATGGGAGTTACAAACCCATGGGTCATGGAAATGAAGAGTCATGACACATTAGGGTTTACATGGTGTAACCCTAGATGTGTCAACACTATATAAGAAACCCATTCTCCACCAAAATTGGCTACACATAAGAAACAAGAGGGCTAGAGCCGATTTTGCAAGTGTAAGATTCTCTCAAAGTTTACAACTTTGCATTTGGTGTTGTGTAAAGCATTTGAGGCATCACACTTGGGGTGCTAGGCTCACAAGGTTTCAAGGATCATAATCAACAACAAGGTAAGTTATTCTATCTTTCATTCAAGTTAAAAATGTTCCCCATGTATGCTAGATAGGAATATAACCTTGGAATTCAACTTTGCATGATTATTAGACAAACATAGATCCAAGGTTATTAGGGTTGCATGTACACTTAGGAAGTGTTAGCATGCTCAAAACCCATCAGTTTGTCCTTGGTACGTCGACAGCGGCTGCTCCCGGCATATGACAGGAGACATCTCCCAACTGAGCGAAATTCAATCTTTTAATGGGGGTTATGTTTCCTTCGCGGGCGGAGATGGTGGCAAGATCACACAGAGAGGAACCGTCACAAATGAAGTGCTAAGATTTGAGAATGTCAACTTCGCTCCCGAGTTAAAGCACAGCTTGTTGAGTGTTTCCCAAATCTGCGACAAAGGCTATTCTACCCATTTTACCGACAAAGAATGTATGATTCTCAAGCCAGACATTGTCATCCCGGAAGAGTGGATTCTCGTCAAATCTAAGCGGGATGGGAATGCTTACATTATTGACATGAACAACAATCTCCCTGAACAAGTCACTTGCCTTTTCTCAAAAGTCTCCGAACAAAACGCAATGCTGTGGCACCGAAGGCTCGGTCATGCTAACGCGAAAAACCTGAATCGCCTTGCCAAGAATGAGATGGTCCGAGGCTTGCCTGTCAGAGACTTTATTACATTTGAGAAGTGTGTTTCCTGTGCTCAAGGCAAACACCATCGGAAACCACACCTGCCCAAGCATGTCAACTCAATCAGTCAGGTGCTCCAATTATTACATATGGACTTATTTGGTCCGGTCAACGTCCTGAGCATCAACAGAAGCTCGTACTGTCTCGTTGTGATCGATGATTTCTCTCGGTTTACGTGGGTCTTCTTCTTATCCAACAAAGCGGGGGTTGCTGATCTGATAAAGAAGTTCGTTGTGATGATTGAGAAGCAAACCAACAACCAAGTGAAGGCGCTTCGTACTGACAATGGAACTGAATTCAATAATGCAGTTCTTGACCATTTTTGCGCAAAAAAGGGGATAGTGCGTCAATATAACTCTGCTCACACGCCTCAACAAAATGGTGTTGCTGAAAGGAGAAATAGAACTTTGAAAGACGCCGCAAGGACAATGCTTTGTGATTCCAAACTACCTGTTTTCTTTTGGGCCGAGGCGATTAACACTGCTTGCTATGTGCAGAATCGTGTTCTAATCAACAAAGCACAGATGAAGACACCGTACAAGATTCTCTATGGACACAAGCCTTCTTTCTGCCATTTCCGTGTGTTTGGCTGCCCTTGCACCCTTCTTCACTTGGAATCCAACCCTAAATTCAATGCCAAAGCCAATGATTGTTACTTTGTAGGGTATGCTGCGCGCACCGCGTATAGGGTTACAACAAGAAGACTAAGCAGATAGTAGAATCCTATGACGTGTGCTGGTTGGAGGAGAATGAAACAGACGCTCGAGTGGGTCCCGACTGGTTATTTGATTACACATCGCTTTTTAAATCTTTAAATCTGTCTTCAGATAGTTCAAGTGGATCCTCTTCTGGTTCGAACATTGTTTCTGAAGACGAAGACGAAGAAGTTGTCTACAGACCTCCAACGGTTGAGGGGGAGTCCTCTGCTCCATCTGAGGGGGAGTCCTCTGCTCCACCTAAGGGGGAGTCATCTGATCAACCAAAAAGTCCAGAGTCTAAGGTTCCAAATGAAACTCCTAATGCTGATGCTACACCTCTTACCCCTATTGAAAGAGAGTTCATGTCTAGAGATGCTTCCGCTACCACTTCAACTTTTATGGAACTACTCTTTCCTGAAGAAATTGACAATGAGTTTGTAGCAGATTCATCTAATGTGAATCAATCAGTAGACGATGGAGGTTTCAACATACACACTCTTCCTGTTTCAATCACTGATATCAGCCAAGACATACCTTCAAGAATTCAACGGGATCATCCGATCGATAACTTCATTGGCCAACTGGGTGACGGAGTTAAAACCAGAAGTCAGAGTGGAGATGTCAATGCATGTCTCTATTCTTGCTTTATATCTCAAATAGAGCCCAAAAACGTTGAAATGGCTTTGAATGAGCCCAACTGGGTAGATGCAATGCATGAAGAGCTTAATCAGTTTGAAAAGCTCGGGGTTTGGAAATTGGTTGACTTACCAAAGGGCAAAAGGTCTCTTGACACGCGTTGGGTCTATCGTAATAAGCAAGATGATTCTGGTGTAATAGTGCGCAATAAAGCAAGGTTGGTGGTTCGCGGGTTTTGACAAATTGAGGGTCTTGACTATACTGAGGTTTATGCTCCCGTGGCTCGGTTGGAGGCTATTCGCATCTTTCTTGCATACGCTTCCTACATGAAATTCACGGTCTACCAAATGGACGTCAAGACTGCCTTCTTATATGGCAAGGTGAAGGAAGAAATTTATGTTGATCAACCCCCTGGGTTTGTTAACTCAAAGCTTCCTAATCGTGTCTACAAGTTGGACAAGGCATTGTATGGGTTACATCAAGCTCCTCGAGCATGGTATGCGACTCTAACAAAGCACTTGCTCGAGCATGGATACTCTCGCGGCACTATTGATCAAACTTTATTCATCAAGCATGTGGGTAATGATCAGATACTAGTTCAGATCTATGTTGACGACATTATCTTCGGGTCTACCTGTCCAAAGCTTTGCAAAGAGTTTGAAGGCGTGATGAAGAAACGGTTTGAGATGAGTTCACTGGGTGAAATGAACTTGTTTCTGGGGCTTCAGGTCAAACAAAATTCAACCGGAATCCTGCTACATCAAGCTAAGTATGTGGAGGATATTCTTGAGAAGTTCGGGTTTGAAGACGCAAAGCCTGCATCGACACCAATGGCTGAAAGACCCCTGCTGAATCCAGATATTGAGGGCGAATCCGTAGATCAGACTCACTACAGATCGATGATCGGATCGTTGATGTATCTCACTGCAAGTCGTCCCGACATCATGTTTGCAGTGTGTCAATGTGCTCGCTATCAGGCTAATCCTAAACTCTCTCATCTTATTGCTGTCAAAAGGATTTTTCGGTATATCAAAGGCAGCCCAAAATTGGGTCTTTGGTATCCGAAGAATTCTGAATTTGATTTGTATGCTTTTGCTGACAGTAATTATGGAGGCTGTGAGCTTGACAGGAAATCAACATCAGGAGGGTGCCAATTCCTTGGTGATAGGTTGGTGTCGTGACAGTGCAAGAAACAGCATACCGTCTCTACGTCAACAGCTGAAGCGGAATACGTTGCTGTATCTGCCTGCTGTTGTCAAGTTATCTGGATCCAACATCAACTGTTGGACTACGGTTTGAATTATCTAGAAACCCCAATTCACTGTGATAATGAGGCTGCAATCCAAATCACTAAGAATTCGGTCCAGCATTCCAAAACCAAGCACATTGATATCAAAATTCATTTTATCAGAGATTGTTATGAGCGCTCGCTCATCAGGCTAAAACAGGTTCCCACTGCCAATAATGTGGCGGATCTGTTCACCAAGCCTTTTAACAAAGCTTGATTCGATGTGCTTGTTGGATTTTTGAAAATGATTCGTTTTGAGGATTAAATATTTTTGGCTTAGATTAAATTTGCGCATTTTAGTCATTTCATTCTCTCCCATGCACAAATTTAGGGGGAGAAATAAACAAAAACCAATAAAAAAAAATTAGAAAATTCAAAAATCCAAAAATAGTGTTATTTCTGTTTTATTTTTTTTAGAAAACATTCAAAAATCCAAAAACATTAAAAATTCAGAAAAATCAAAAATATTGTCGTTTACAGTTTTGCTTGTTGATATTATACTGGGAAGTGATATTATCAAGTGATAACAGGCAATCTAAGTCTGCGTAACGTACCCAAAGTTGAAGGGTCTATGCTATGAGTTTGATGCGCCGGTAGGCACGAAAGATTCTAAATGGACTTGACTAGGCAGAGTTGAACTTAAGAAATTCATAGATTTGAGAAATCTTGACCTAGTTAGATCCATTTAGCCTGACAATACGACGCTTGGATAGGTTGAGCAGGGAGATATATATGGGAATCTACTAATCACATTAAAGAACCTGTACTTGGAACCATGGATTAACTTTTCCTCGATGTGCGGATTTTGTCCTTAATTCTGGTATTGATGGGGCGACTGGTGAATTCCGATAAATTAGGTTTGTAGAAGGTTATATTCTTTCTTTCTATCTGTTAGTCATATGTTGCCTCCTCTGCGTGATCGAAAGATCCGACCTGCAATGTAGCATATGCAATTCTATTTCTCTGCATCTTCTATCTATGCAATTCTTTCTATCTGTTAGCCATATACTCTCTCCTTTGCGTGACTCATAATCCGACCTGGTACACAGTATATGCATCATTCTTTTTCTCAATCCCTCTAAAAACTTCAGTTAGTCATATGTTTCACCCTCTGCGAGATTGGAAGAGATCCGACCTGGGTGTATAGCATATGCATTCTAAATCTATCTTCTCTCTTAATGATTGTCTGCTCACCCGTTGTAAGGAGTATTCTGGAAGTCCTTGATTAGTTGAGCATATCAGGAAGCGGGAACCATGTTCTAGTACAATTAACAATTGAACACTTACAGATTGTCTATAGATCTCGCTGCTTAATTTAGGTGGACAACAATATCCCTGGTCGTCGTCAGCTGAATGGTCCTTAAGATATAGTATCTAGGAACCTAGGATCAGATGTAGTATCTTGGAACTTAGTATCACTTTGTCTTACAATTATTAGTATGTCCTAAAAATTTTCACAATTTTTCGTGTTTAAGTGGACCACAATACCGGCGATCGACCAGACAAAGATGTGAAGATGAAAGGTACCGACAAGTGGATTAAGGCTGTCTAACAACTTTGCTCCCAGCATCACAAGAGAATTTTCAGAAAATTTTGAGATAAATTTTGTCTGCGTTTACTTTATTTTTATTTTAATTTTATTTTAATTTTATTTTATTTTTTTATAATAATTGTCAAAATATTAATTTTAGTTTTATTTTAATTTTATTTTAGTTTATTTTATTTTTAGTTTTAATTTTAAATTTTATTTTTTTATTCTTATCCTCAAAATGTTTATTTTTGAAAATTTAATCGGGATTAGGACTGTGATTTTAACTGTGTGGGAGACAGATAATTTCGAAGGGAGTATAAAAGGAAGATTTTACTTCCGTAAACCCTTTCCTCTCCCATTTCTTCTTTTACAGCCGCAAGCCCATTCTCTCTCTCTACTCTCTCTCCTCGAAAAACTTTTGTGATTTTTCTGTGAAATCGACTTGTCTACTTCGAAGGTATAATAAAACCGACTGGGAATCTGCTACTTGTTCATCGAATCAACCAGAACTGAAGGAGTAATCGGGGTTTGAAAGTTCGTCGGCATTTACTGTTCTTGGGGAGTTTACGGTTTGGGGAGATGCAAGAACCGTAAACTCGATTTGGCCTTACGACCGTAAACTCGATTTGGCCTTACAACCGTAAACTCTTCTGAGCTTACGACCGTAAACTCAGTTTACGATCAGTTGACCAACTTTGACCGTAAACCCAGTTTGACCCATTTTGACCTTAAACTCAAATCTTTTGTAGTTAAAATTTTTTTAAAAAGGCCAAAATAAAATTATTTAATTAAGAAAACTCAAAGCTTTAAATTATTAAATACTGTGTTTTCTTACTTGGCTTGTTTAGTGCAGATCAATGGCGAATCTCAAGTTTGCAGACATGCACAACCTGGCGATTGTCTTGGATGAACCTCCGGTCGCTCATGCAGAATTCAAATCAATGATCTACAGACTGAGAGAGTGCTGCTTGTCTTGTGTCATCACAGTGAATCCCATCATTTATCAAAACATTGTCCAGGAGTTCTGGCAAACGGCCAAGTCCTCAAAAGAAAATGGTGCGTTTGCTATTAAAGCTGAGGTCAAAGGATTCAAGATCGTAATCACCGAACAGTACATCAGAGACACATTGCTGATCGATGATCAACCCGATTTTCCTACTGAAATTGGGATTGATGATGTTCAAAGGATTCTCAGCAGGATGGGATATGAGGGCATTTACCCTCCCACAGTGAAGAAACTTCTACCTCCCTACTGGAGATTTCTGGCACATGTCTTCGTAAGCTGCATTTCGGGGAGGAGATCAGGAGCTGATGAGATCTCGCTCCGAAACACAGGGGAAATCGTCTCATTGGCTGCTGGCATAAAATTCAATTTCTCAAAGTTCATTCTAGATGAGTTTTTGGTGAACATAAATGCTATATCCCGAGGAACCAGAGATGCATTCTTGTTATACCCAAGACTTATTCAGGTGTTCGTCGACAACCAGTTCCCGGAGATGCTGAAAGATGGTGACAAGCTTGATATAAAGTCACTAGGTCCTCACACTGTTGGTCTTATTAAACAAAATCGGAAGGGCAAGTTCGTTTTTCAAGGATTACATCCTTTAGTGAAGTTCGGGAAATTTGCTGAGATTGATGAATCTTCCGAGTCTCATGGAACATCTGATAAAGCATCATCTGAGCCCATTTCCTCTAAAAGGGTTGTTTCTGAAGATGTCATCACAGTTTTAGAACATGATGACGACGAAACTCCAGCTGCAAATGCCCAAGTCGCTGAGGAACACGAATTACAGTCTGTACAGCTTCAAAGGGATTACAATGAGGGGTCGGAGACTGAGACTGAATTGTACGAAGGTCTCGACCTCACAGGATTCGATAATGATGAAATCCCCTTGAACTTCGGTGGCAATGAAGATTTTATGACCGGAGAAAGCCTCGACAAGTTGCTTCACAATGTCGATGAAATTGCTGATACAGCAACAAAGACAAGGGAAAAAGAAGACGTTCTCGAAGCTACGCCTCCTCCTACCAATCCATCGGCGGAAATAGCAATTCCTATGGTGGCAATGTCAGGAATTTCTCCCCTTGGTGTTGTCTTACCTACTTCTGCACCTTTGGAAAGTGATTACCCAACCACACAAGCCTCTACTCCTCCAAGTAAAAGACGCAGACTCGACCCAAGACTGAGAACTACTGAATCCAATGTTCTTCAAAGTTTCACAGCTCAACCAACAACAACACCTGTTATAGTCTCAACTGAACCCGTCAGTGAAGGTCCTAGTACCTTCTTCGAAGCTGGTGGCTCTTCCTTCCCAACAGATTTCTCTCCTCCTAGGCCAGAGCATGACGCTACCTCTGTTAAGTTAGCCAGGCTCTTGGCCAGAGAACAATTTTCAACATCACCCCCACATGGCAAAGGAATTTCTATCGGGGGTAGTAGCACAGGAGAAGAGAGTCTGTCACTTCTTGGGCTTCAGAAACAGATCGATTCCCTGAACCAGAAAAATGTTGAGTTGGACCAGAGAAATATTGAGCTTGATATCAAGGTCGCAGACCTTCAAACTGAAAACACAAAGCTCAATATTCAAGTGGCCGAGCTTTCCGAGGACAAAGCTCTGAAGACAAAACAGATTACAGATCTTCAGAAACATTTTGGCCTACTGACCGCTAGCTACTTCGATTTGAAGAAAAAGCTGGAAGATAAATTTGGGGACGAATTCAAGTCATCCGTTGACGAGCCGCAGATCTATCTTCCCAACCAAGATGCTCCCATTGCTCCACAATCTACCAGGACCACCACCGTTGTGAATCGCTTTGAAAAAGAACCGGCTCAAGCTCCGAGTATAACGAAGTTGAAACGCGCTAAGTTGGCCAAATCAGCTGAAAAGGGTCAACTTTTATTCAAGAGGAGCTCAGAACATAATGCCCCCTGGGATCAACAACAAATCACCGTTACGGATCTGGGCGAACATCGTTTCAGAGACGTCTATGGTGATCGATCAGGAATCATCTCGTGGGATTCCATGATACGTTGAATATGTTTATGGTAAGAAGAAAGAGCGGCAACAATGAGTTATACAAGGATGCTCACGATTTCAGTTCCTTTACAAGAATTGATCTTACGGAGCTATCTAAAGCTCCCTTCTCAAACCCATCAAACAATCCCAAGGCGGGTCAGTTCAAATCATTTTTGGATGATCAAGTTGCAAAGGGATTCCCTTCAATGAAGACTGCTGAGTCTATAATCAAGATTTACCCTAGCATCATTGATCCCAAAACTAGTCAGCCACTTCGGTCAGTGATGTCGCCCGCTACCGCTCAAGTGAAGCAAGTTCCCGTTCTTCAAAATTATCCTGATGGATCTCTCACATCCATGCTATATTGGGTGTATGATGAATCCATAGATGTTGCTGTCATCAAGCTCAAAGATGATTGTATCCGCTTATATGACAAGAGGGATTTGCTTCAATTCGGCAAGTGGGATATTCATCAACTCTCAATTCATCAGATCAAGGTGGCTGAAGACCTTTTTGAGCCTGCTGCAAAAGAATACACTTCGATGGTGGCTGAAATTATAGAGAAGGAAATATGGAATGGAGCGATGGGAAAGTCCGATGTACTGGTGGTCGACAAGAACTGAGTCCAAGCTAGCACCAAACCAAGGGGGAGATTGAAGGGCCCAGTTAATGGTTTGGTCTAGGCTTTCAGTGTATTTTGTTTGGCATGAGTCTGTAATACAATTTATGAGTTGTTTATTCGATCTTCGTCATTTTGTGTGTTCACGACCGTAAACACGTTTACGGCCGTAAACCCTGTTTACGGTCGCAAACACAGTTTGCGGTCTTGTCGAGTATAAATAGTGGGGGAGTAGGTCTTTAGTTGGTTGTTGATGCCACAGACATTATAAAGCAGTCCATCGAGTTGTACCTGACGATTTATTGAATATGAACGTGTGCAAGCTCGGTTTCTTTTCATCTTATTCTTCTTTCTGTGATTGTTTGTTATTTGACTACTGGTAAAGATCCGTACTTGGACTTTACAAAGAGGATTACCAAGATCATCGGATATGGTAACAAGGTTCAGAAAAATTTTGATCTCAACTGCATACTGTACAGATACTATGTCTCTCAGAACAAAGAAGCCACCATCACCATCACAGATGCAAATTTTCCGTCAATCAACCCAAATGACATTCTCATCATAGCTTCTCACTTCTGAGATCGCCAATCAAGTGACACGAGCATCAGAGCCTATAATGCATCAATAAATTGCTTGAAGGACTATATTTCCGAGTTCTACGGATGCGACATTGAATTTTCTCACCTCTTCGGAACCGAGAGCATTCTGCAAAAAATCACTACCGACTTCCTTGAAGCGCAGATCTTGGCAGAAGGCCCCATTGAAGAACTGGAACCCGGTTATGTCTATCTCAAAGAGAAGACTAATAAAAAAAAATTCTTTAGAGTTCATGACAAACGCCTTGTTCCAACAAAGATCCTTCAGAACTTCATTTCCATTGCTACCAAAAGTGATTCTCCTGAGCTTGTCAAGAAGAAGTTCATCGAACATCTCAAATGGTACTTAGAAGTCCGAAGTTGGCTCCATTGTGCCTATCTCTTCGTATTTGATGAAGACTAGTGAAGATTTGATTGATTGCTAAGTTCACTTAGGGGGAGACTGTTGATACATGAATGTGAACCTCTAGCAATCCGAAGCCAAGCGTAAACCAAAGTCAAGTGCATTCTGAGACGTGATGTGTTCCGAATTGAAGCCACTTCTGAGATGAAAACTAGTCCGAGAAGCACCTTGTAGTCAATGCTGTTTTGAGTCTGTAATCAACATTTAATGTTTCTTGTCTTTTAGTCTTTGTTCTATTATAAAGTTCATGGGACAGGATCGAGAAAATCCTCAATGTCAGCTTTTTGACTTTTCACTTTACATAGTTCATGCAGTCTTGTCAATTTGTCTTTTTCTCTCTCCTAAGCTATTTAAGGAGAAGTAATTTCCATGCAATGTAAAGCTTGAGGAACATTCTCTTTCACATCAATACTAAGTATCTTGCAAGTCTAATCATTCTCTTTATCATTGTCATTGTTCTTAAGTTTTCATTACATTGTTCATACTTACTCTTACTTACTTGAATACTTTGTTGACCATCTTATTTCAAGACAAGACTGGTTTACCAGACATGACTGGACAATTAATATTAGTAGTAGACATTGATCTTAAATTAATTTAACGTTTGAGTCTTCAAACCTTGTTCGCGCATAGCTTTTTGCACTCTCAAATGATAGGGTATAATAATTATATATTATTATTTGGACAGAGTAACGACATAAAATAAATATGTTTTGCAAAAATAACATTATTTATAACGTAATGATAATAACAAAATATAATAATTAATGATAAGTTAACATGTATTCCCCACTAAATTTGAAAAAAGATTTGAAAAATGAGTCGTGAACTCACGATCGTAGTGTGGTTCAATTGATATTGATTCTTGTCGAAAAGTGGTTAGAGGCTTGGAATTAATCGGCTCGAGAGGAATGAGGAAAATAAAATAAAAAAACAAAAACAAAAACAATTTTATAAAAAAAAAATGAATTCTTAAAAGGAATAGGAAGAAAACGAAATATGTTTACAAAGATTTTATGATACAAATGAAGTGAACTCGGAACGCCTTTTATAGGCTTCAAAAACTAATGTGCACAATGCTTTTTATGGTGCGCACCGCACCTAGGCGTGCTGGTTCCACGCAGGTGCTGCCATGTGTCACTCTGTCGATGGTCCGTGTCGCTAAAATCTCGAAGAATCTTGTATGTCGGCTTGTCACATAATGCTCTCCGGGCGTGCCACTTGTCCCTTTTAGCAGGTAAAAGTTTGGATCTTCAAAAATTCATAACTTTCACATACGAGCTCCGTTTTCGATGTTCTTTATGTTCATGCATAGCTATCGACGAGTAATACAACTTTCATTTAGATTGCATTTTCTAATTCAGAATCTAGTTTAAATTAATACTTTTACAAGGGTGCACAGAAAACGGTAGTGTTATATTTGTAGCTCTCTCCTACGAACTTTGTTTCGGCGTTCTCTATGTCAATGGTCTTGTAATTTTGAGTCACACATTTCTCTTATCGATGTTTTGACTGAAATTCGACTGATCTCCTTTTCGCTAATTACAAACCTCATCTTGTCGTAGGGCTTAATAACTTAGAAAATCATAACTTCTCCATATAAATGTAGATTTTTACGAAATTTATAATTTCGGAATCACGTCGACATGTACTATCGGAATATATTATTATATCTATGAAATAATACAAGTTTTACGTGCTTAATTTTTAGTTTTCGGACGACTCGGCTGATTTTTCCTATATATTAGAATGTGTAATATTGCATTTTATCATGATTTTTACAAATATTACCCATTTAGCCTATTATATTAACGTTCATTGGTTTTGCGATCGAAGATTGGTGAAAATTTTGGCGATTGTCACACATATCTTCTCCTCTAGTATCACGGTTGCTGCTGCCTGAACCTGCAAAAAATAAATCTGTACTACATAAAAAAACCTGTATGCTGAGTTATTCATTCTACTTTTCTTATCTTTCTTCTTTCTCTTCTTTCTCATACTCTGAGCATACTCTATGGTGCTGGTTTTTTTTTTATTTTATTATTTTTTTTTTGTAAAAAACCTCTTCAAACCTCTTATTGCTGCGCTGCTCAACACACGCACATCACTTTTCATCTCGTAGTTGTTTGTTTTTAGAAGTCTTCGGAGTAAAAAACCTATGCGTGTGTTCTGTTTGATGCAGCACTTGTATTGCCTCTTCCAACCTCTTTTTTTTTTCTTGTTGAAATCTTGATGAATCTTGATTATATGTTGTTGAAATCTTGCTGAATTCTTGTTTCACCTTCTATTCTTTTTTTTTTTTGCTTTATTCTTGCAGAATTATTTTTTGTTTTGTATATTGGATAATGATAATTTCTTACTGAAATATTATTATTTTTTGTTAAAATATCATAAATTCTTGCTAAAATGTCCTACATTATTAAATTTTTGGTATTAAAAAACTCTTTTTGGTTTATAAAATCAATTTGTATTGATTTTTAATATCTACAGCAGCATGCAGATGTTAAAACAAACACGCTTCTTATTACAGTCTGTAATCGGTTGGTCCACCTCTTCTGCTGCAGAGGGTTCCAGAGGTGATCCGCAAACTTCATGAATTTTTTCTTAAAAAAAAAACATATAGCACCTATCGCTTTCTTCCATAGCATACGTTTCTATACTTTCTGATTCATGTATCTTTTCTATCTCTTCTCATGTTTACATACTATATCATCTATCTCTACTCTTTCTCTGCGATACTCTTATTTTCTACTCTTTTCTTCACATATCTTACATTTTCTTGGCCTCTTCTCAGGTTCAACTTATGCTCTGTACATTCTCAATATTTGTCTCTAACTCTATCTCATCTCTACTTTGTCTCTTCTTTACTGTGTCCCTTTTATAGTCTATCTCTTATGTACACTATCTCTTCTCTATTTTGTTTGGTCTCTACTCTATCCCTTCTCTACTCTAGCCATGCTCTTCTTGATCTCTTACTATGTTCTTCTCACATCTATTACTCTTAGCATGCTTGCATCATACTCATCTTACTACTCAACATTACGTTTTCATCTAGACCCAACGGTCACATCTCATAACATACTCTAAGGGTAACAACAACACATTATCCTTACCAGATACTATCACCCGACCTTGGTTCTCTCTCTGATGATCCTTCATGGATCTTTAATCTTTCTTTTACTCTTGAATCCATCACGGATTCCATAATCTTAATCCCTCATGGATTATCTCTAAGTTCTTACAAATAACTCTCTTATTTTGTTCCTCTCAAGGAACCTTTTTTCTATCTTCTCTAACGATACACAATTTGGATTCTTGCCCGAACCATCTATTTACACCCCCAAAGGGATCATCATCTATTTATATCCCCAAAGGGGTCATCATTCCTTTTCCCCGCAGGGACATAATCTCATTACCGAAGGAATCATACTCTCGTCCGTGAAGGAACCTCTATCTCTTGTCCCTGAAGGAACCATCTTTCTCTACATATCTATCTTTTTTATGTGACTCATCACATAAGAATTGTCCCATGGACCATCTATCTCTTCATCTCATCAAGAGATACTCTACTACTCAAATAGTACTTAATACACTAAGTCCTGAATCTTTATCAACTTTCATTAACATATAGGCATTCTACACAATACCATTAATGTCTAGACATAAATACTCACTTTTATGATTATATTGTAAATAATCATATTTTTCTATCCCATAGGTATATAACAAATACCCTTCCTATCTGACCATATCTACTTTCAGTATACACACATGCTCAGCTACATGTTCTTACATGTATATTCTCAATCCATCTTCATCTAACAACTTGAGGGCATTCTCTTAGTGCCTCAAGGCCCTCACATGTAAACATACACACACGCACACACATACACACACACACACACACATATATATATACATATATATATATATATATATATATATATATATATAAGTTAGGGTTTCAAACCCTAACTCTCATTGGATTGATTCCACCATGGGAATCACTTTCTAAATTTGATTAAAGCATCTAAACATTCTCATCTTCATCAAAATGAAGTTATAGGTTGATCAATTCAATAGACCTAACCAGTTTTATCAAAACACCATTAAAACCATACTAGCTTAAAAATAGAGAAGATGGGTACCTCATGAGCTTTCAATCTCTAATCCAAGCATAAAAACCCTTGATCCCTTCATGACCTTCTTCCTTCTCCAAATTACTGGAGATCAACCCTATAGGTCTTGGGTGGTGTTTATGACGAGAATGAAATGCTTAACAACCTTTAACTTTGTGTGATACCATGCCATGGTGAGGGATTTAGCACACCGTGGCAGCCTTAATGATCCCGTGGTTTTCTCTTTTCCATGTAGGGGGATTTACATTGAACTTTATCTCTATACCAGACGAACAACATTTGAATCCTTGTCATCAGTCACCCCGACGTGGTCAACACCTTCCTACGCTGTGGTGGTTTTAGATAAGGAGCCTCATGGTTCTTTCCATTCCAACTTTGGGACAAGTTTTGTACCAACTTCTAACAAGCATAGCTTCTTCGTTTATAACCTGTATTCTATTCTCTTTATGTCCATGCGAAGGTGGGAACATACTTTTTATGTCTATTAAGTCATTTATCAATGTTTTAAGATTGATCTTAATATATTAAGTCACAAATTTTACCCAAAAAGCATTAAATTTCCCATTTTATCCTTTTGACCAAAATACATCTTCTCATGCATTCTTTCTCTTGATCTTACTCATCTAATCTCATCTTAGTGACTTAAAATTGTCTTGGCCATTTTCATGAAGTCACAACTTCATATTTGTTTTCGTCAAAAATCAATCAAATGGATATCAACCAAATTGTATGAGAGGCTATCGTGTTGTGACTATTATGAATACTGAATCGAGATCAAAATGACACAAGTGGTTCACAAGGAAAGCCCTTGATCCTTGATAGGATCTCCGACATAAAACCTTGGGAGGTGATAATGATCACCTGCCTTGTTTCATTTTATTGATTTGAATTTAGCAAATTACAGAAGTGATAATATGAGTATGACTACAAGTGTTTGAGTAGTTCTAGGTGTGTGTGTGTTGTTTGAACTATACACGTGTATTTATAGTCTAATCTGAATAACTATAAGTATGATATTTTTGGGATCCTCTTGAATAAGTATTCCCACGTTGTTTTGACTTGGTATTTTGGGTCTTAAGCCAGTTATAGTAATTCACAGAAATAGATTAGTCTTTTATTGACTATTTCTACACAAAGAAAGAATAAACAAGAAATATAGCCGTTAATATTGTTAGGAAATAATGATAATAATCAGGATCTTGATGTATGTTTCGGGATCCTTCAAATCCTTTAAGATCCTGGATCCTGGAAAGGGTTAAGGATCCTGACCCTTAACAATTGCCCCAAAATTATACCTGCAAAATATTTCGGATTAATTCCGGATATTTGAAAGAGAATAATTTTATCATATAATTAAAATAAAAATAAAAGTAAGGATTCTGAAGTTTAAACTGTAACACATAGAATTCTAGCCGTTAAGATAGGCATAATTATTTGTCAAATCACTTCTCTCTCCTTAGTGATCTTCGAATAAATAGGATGCATGGGTTCCCAATTTTTCTTTACTTCTTCTAGCTTTCTTTCATACGTTACTGATTATCTTCAAGGTAATCATGTTGTTCCTTTATTCTTATTTTTCCTATCTGTTGATCATGGGTAAAAAACACTATGTTCTCGTGTTAGTATTATCGCCCTTCCCAACGAGGATTTCATTGATCAAAAGATCTTGTCTTATGAAGAGACTTTCTCTTTTGATAATGAAGATATCTCCGCCACCTGGGTTTGCTTTCCTGAATACCCCTACTCTCTAGGTCTGACTTACCCTTTTTGTTGTATTGTTTCCAAATGTATTGAGGTCACCCAAATCTGTAAGGTCCTAATAAGGATCTTTACCAGTAGTAAAGCAACAAACAATCACGAATAGAAGAATAAGATGAAAAGAAATCGAGCTTACACACGTTTATATTCAGAAAAACGTCAGGTACAACTCGATGTGACTCTCTGTAAACGCAAAGGCATCAACAACCACACAAAGACCTACACCACCACTATTTATACTGAATTGGACTGCAAACGAGGTTTACGACCGTAAACAGGGTTTACGGTCGTAAACATGTTTACGGCCGTAAACTCTGTTTACGGTCGTAAACACACTTACTGATCTAAAACACATAAACAACTCAATAACTGTGTTACAGACTCATACTGAACAAAATACGATGAAAGCCTAGACCAAACCATTTACTGGACCCTTCAATCTCCCCCTTGGTTTGGTGCTAGCTTGGATTCAGCTCTTGTCGACCACCAGTACATCAGACTTTCCCATCGCTCCGTTCCACATTTCCTTCTCTATAATTTCAGCCACCATCGAAGTGTATTCTTTTGCAGCAGGCTCAAAAAGATCTTCAGCCACCTTGATCTGATGAATCGAGAGTTGATGGATGTCCCACTTGCCGAATTGAAGCAAATCCCTCTTGTCATATAAGCGGATACAGTCATCTTTGAGCTTGATGACAGCAGCATCTGTGGATTCATCATACACCCAATATAGCATGGATGTGAGAGATCCATCAGAATAATTTTGAAGAACGGGAACTTGCTTCACTTGAGCGGTAGCGGGCCACATCACTGACCGAAGTGGCTGGCTAGTTTTGGGATGAATGATGCTAGGGTAAATCTTGATTATAGACTCAACAGTCTTCATTGAAGGTAATCCCTTTGCAACTTGATCATCCAAAAATGATTTGAACTGACCCGCCCTGGGATTGTTTGATGGGTTTGAGAAGGGAGCTTTAGATAGCTCCGTGAGATCAATTCTTGTAAAGGAACTAAAATCGTGAGCATCCTTGCATAACTCAGTGTTGCCGCTCTTTCTCCTTACCATAAACATTTTCAACGTATCATGGAATCCCCACGAGATGATTCCTGATCGATCACCATAGACTTCTCTGAAACGATGTTCGCCCAGATCCGTAACGGTGATCTTTTGTTGATCCCAGGGGGCATTATGTTTTGAGCTCCTCTTGAATAAAAGTTGACCCTTTTCAGCTGATTTGGCCAACTTAGCGCGTTTCAACTTCGTTATACTCGGAGCTTGAGCCGATTCTTTTTCAAAGCGATTCACAACGGTGGTGGTCTTGGTAGATTGAGGATTAATGGGAACATCTTGGTTGGGAAGATAGATCTGCGGCTCGTCAACGGATGACTTGAATTCGTCGCCAAATTTATCTTCCAGCTTCTTCTTCAAATCGTAGTAGCTGGCGGTCAGTAGGCCAAAATGTGTCTGAAGATCCGTAATCTGTTTAGTCTTCAGAGCTTTGTCTTCGGTAAGCTCAGCCACTTGAATATTGAGCTTTATGTTCTCAGTTTGAAGGTCTGCGAGTTTGATATCAAGCTCAATATTTCTCTGATCCAACTCAACATTTTTCTGGTTTAGAGTATCGATCTGTTTCTGAAGTCCAAGAAGGGAAAGACTCTCTTCTCCTGAGCTGCCACCCCCAATAGAAATTCCTTTGCCATGTGGGGGAGGCGTTGAAAATTGTTCTTCAGCCAAGAGCCTGGCTAGGTTAACAGAGGTAGCATCATGCTCTGGCCTAGGAGGAGAGAAATCCATTGGGAAGGAAGAGCCACCAGCTTCGAAGAAGGTACTAGGACCTTCATTGATAGGTTTAGATGAGACTATAACTGGAGTTGTTGTTAGTTGAGCTGTAAAACTTTGAAGTGCACTAGAATCAGTAAATCCCTATCTAGGATCGAGTCTTCGTCTTTTACTTGGAAGAGGAGAGGCTAGTGTGGCTGGGTGATCACTTTCCAACGGCGCAGAAGTAGGTAAAACAACATCAAGGGGAGGAATCCCTGACGCTGTCACCATAGGAATTGCTATTTCCGCCGATGGATTGGTAGGAGGAGGTGTGGCTTCAAGAACGTCTTCATTTTCCCTTGTCTCTGTTGCTAGAGGAGAAACTATATCGACATTGTCAAGCAATCTATTGAGGTTCATCCCGGTCATAAAATCTTCATTACTCCCAAAATTGAGAGGGATTTCATCGTTGTCGAATCCTGTGAGGTTGAGGTCTTCGTATAAGTCAGTTTCCATTCCAGACCCCTCATTGTAATCTCTTTGCACCTGAGCTGATGTCAATTTGTGTTCCTCAGCTACTTGAGCATTAGCAGCTGGAGCTTCTTCTTCATCGTGATCTGAAACAGTAATGACATCTTCAGAAACAACCCACTCGGAGGAAGTGGGCTCAGATGACATCTTGTCTGAAGTCCCATGAGACTCGGAAGATTCATTGATTTCAACAAAATTTCCGAACTTCTCGAGAGGATGTAAGCCCTGGAAAACGACTTTACCCTTTCGATTTTGCTTGATTAGACCAACCGTGTGTGGGCCTAGTGACTTTATATCCAACTTGTCACCATCTTTGATCATCTCCGGGAATTGGTTGTCGATGAACACCTGAATAAATCTCGGGTATAACAAGAATGCATCTCTGGTTCCCTGGGATATAGCATTTATGTTCACCAAAAACTCATCTAGAATGAACTTCAAGAAATTGAATTTTATGCCAACAGCCAATGAAACTATTGCCCCTGTGTTCCGAAGAGAGATTTGATCAGCTCCTGATCTCCTCCCCGATATGTAGCTCACGAACACGTATGCCAAAAATCTCCAGTAGGGAGGCAATAGCTTTTTCATTGTGGGAGGGTAGGTGCCCTCATACCCCATCCTTCTGAGAATCCTTTGAACTTCATCAATCCCAATTTCAGTTGGAAAATCGGGTTGATCATTGATCAGCAATGTGTCTCTGATATATTGCTCGGTGATCACGATCTTGCATCCTTTGACCATAGCTTTAACAGCAAATGCACCATTTTCTTTTTATATCTTGGCCGTCTGCCAGAATTCTCGGACAATGTTCTGATAAATAACGGGATTCACAGTGATGGCACAGGACAGACAACACTCTCTTAATCTGTAGATCATTGATTTGAATTCTCCATGAGCGACCGGAGGTTCATCCAACACAATCGCCAGGGTGTGCATGTCTGCAAACTTGAGATTTGCCATTGATCTGCACTAAACAGGCCAAGTAAGAAAACAAATATTTAACAATTTAAAGCTTTAAGTTTTCTTAATTAACTTTAAAAATTAGATTGACCACAAAAAATTTGAGTTTACGGTCAAAATTAGTCAACATTGAGTTTACGGTCAAAGTGGTTCAAACTGGGTTTACGGTCCAAATTAGTCAACTGACCGTAAACTGAGTTTACGGTCGTAAGCTCAGAGGAGTTTACGGTCGTAAAACCAAGGTGAGTTTACGGTCGTAAGGCCAAAAAGGGGTTTACGGTCATAAGGCCAAATTGAGTTTACGGTTCATGAATCTCCCAAAACCGTAAACCCTCCCAGAATGCCGACGAACACTAAACCCAGATTACTCCTCCAGTTTTGATCGATTCGATGAACAAGTAGCATATCCCCAGTCGGTTTAAGCATACCTTCGAAGTAGACTAGTCGATTTCGCAAAGGCTCACAGAAAATTTTTCGAGGAGAGAGAGTAGAGAGAGAAAGGAAGCTTGCGGCTGTAAAGGGAGAAGTAGGAGAGGAAGGGTTTACGGTAGTAAACTTTTCCTTTTATACTCCCTGAACTTTTACCTGTCTCCCACATAGTGTAAAGCCCAGTCCAAATTCCGATTAATTTTTTTTTAAAAATAAACATTTTGAGGATATTAAAATAAAAGTAAAATTAAAATTAAACTAAAAATAAAAATAAAATAAACTAATTTCTAAAATTTAAGAATTAAAATGTTTAAAAATTAAATTTTTGACACTTATTAAAAAATAAAATTAAAAATTAAAAATAAAAATAAAAATAAAAATAAAATAAAAATAAGAATAAACACAGACAAGAATTTATCTTAGAATTCACTGAAAATTTTTCTTGTGATACTGGGATCAAAGTTGTTAGACAGCCTTAATCCACTTGTCGGTACCTTTCATCTTCACATTTTTGTCTGGTCGATCGCCGGTATTGTGGTCCACTTAAACACGAAAAATTGTGACAGATTTAGGACATACTATTAGTTGCAAGACATGGTGATCCTAAGTTCCTAGATACTATATCTGATCCTAAGTTCCTAGATACTATATCTTAATGACCATTCAGCTGACGACGACCAAAGATATTGTTGTCCACCTAAATTGAGCAGCGAGATCTACAGACAATCTGTAAGTGTTTAGTTTTAGTTGTATCAGAACATGTTTCCCGCTTCCTGATATGCTTCAGTAATCAAGGACTTCCAAAATACTCCTTACATCGGGTGAGTAGACAATTATTAAGAGAGAAGATAGATTTAGAATGCATATGCTATACACCCAGGTCGGATCTCTTCCAATCATGCAGAGGGTGAAACATGACTAACTGAAGTTTTAGAGGGATTGAGAAAAAGAATGATGCATATACTGAGTACCAGGTCGGATTGTGAGTCACGCAAAGGAGACAGTATATGGCTAACAGATAGATAGAATTGCATAGATAGAAGATGCATAGAGATAGAGTTGCATATGCTACATTTCAGGTCGGATCTTTCGATCACGCAGAGGAGGCAACATATGACTAACAGATAGAAAGAAAGAATATAACTTTCTACAGACCTAACTTATCGGAATTCACCAGTCACCCCATCAATACCGGGATTAAGGACATAATCCGCACATCGAGGAAAAGTTAATCCACAGTTCTAGATACGAGTTCTTTAGTGTAACCAATAGATTCCCGTGTTTATCTCCCTGCTCAACCTATCCGAGCGTCGTATTGTCAGGCTAAACGGATCTAACTAGGTCAAGATTTGTCAAGTCTATAATCTCGTAAGTTCAACTCTGCCTAGTCAAGTCCATTTAGAATCTTTCGTGCCTACGGGCGCATCAAACCAGAGCATAGACCCTTCAACTTTGGGTACGTTATGCAGACTCAGATTTCCTGTTATCACTTGATAATATCACTTCCCAGTACAATATCAACAAGAAAAACTGTAAACGACAATATTTTTGATTTTTCTGAATTTTTAATGTTTTTGGATTTTTGAATGTTTTCTGAAAAAAATAAAACAGAAATAACACTATTTTTGGATTTTTTTAATTTTCTAATTTTTGATTGGTTGTTGTTTATTTCTCCCCCTAAATTTGTGCATGGGAGAGAATGAAATGACTAAAATGCGCAAATTTAATCTAAGCCAAAAAAATATTTAATCCTCAAAACGAATCATTTTCAAAAATCCGACAAGCACATCAAATCGAGCTTTGTTAAAAGGCTTGGTGAACAGACCCGCCACATTATTGGCAGTGGGAACCTGTTCTAGCCTGATGAGCGAGCGCTCATAACAATCTCTGATAAAATGAATTTTGATATCAATGTGCTTGGTTTTGGAATGTTGGACCGGATTCTTAGTGATTTGGATTGCAGCCGCATTATCACAGTGAATTGGGGTTTCTAGATAATTCAAACCGTAGTCCAACAGCTGATGTTGGATCCAGATAACTTGAGAACAGCAGGTAGATGCATCAACGTATTCCACTTCAGCTGTTGAGGTAGAGACGGTATGCTGTTTCTTGCACTGCCACGACACCAGCCTATCACCAAGAAATTGGCACCCTCTTGATGTTGATTTCCTGTCAAGCTCACAACATCCATAATTACTGTCAGCAAAAGCATATAAATCAAATTCAGAATTCTTCGGATACCAAAGACCCAATTTTGGGCTGCCTTTGATATACCGAAAAATTCTTTTGACAGCAATAAGATGTGAAAGTTTAGGATTAGCCTGATAGCGAGCGCATTGACAAACTGCAAATATGATGTCGGGACGAATTCCAGTAAGATACATCAACGATCCGATCATCGATCTATAGAGAGTTCGATCTACGGATTCACCATCAATATCTGGATTCAGCAGGGGTCTTTCAGCCATTGGTGTCGATGCAGGTTTTGCGTCTTCAAACCCGAACTTCTTAAGAATATCCTCCACATACTTAGCTTGATGTAGCAGGATTCCTGTTGAATTTTGTTTGACCTGAAGCCCCAGAAACATGGTCATTTCACCAGTGAACTCATCTCAAACCGTTTCTTCATCACACCTTCAAATTCTTTGCAAAGCTGTGGACTGGTAGACCCGAAGATAATGTCGTCAACGTAGATCTGAACTAGTATCTGATCATTCCCAACATGCTTGATGAATAAAGTTTGATCAATTGTGTCGCGAGAGTATCCATGCTCGAGCAAGTGCTTTGTTAGAGTCGCATACCATGCTTGGGGAGCTTGATGTAACCCATACAATGCCTTGTCCAACTTGTAGACACGATTAGGAAACTTTGAGTTAACAAACCCAGGGGGTTGATCAACATAAATTTCTTCCTTCACCTTGCCATACAAGAAGGCAGTCTTGACATCCATTTGGTAGACCGTGAAGTTCATGTAGGAGGCATACGCGAGAAAGATACGAATGGCTTCCAACCGAGCAACTGGCACATAAACCTCAGTATAGTCAAGACCCTCAACTTGTCGAAACCCGTGAACCACCAACCTTGCTTTATTTCGCACTATTACACCAGAATCATCTTGCTTGTTACGATAGACCCAACGCGTGTCGAGAGACCTTTTGCCCTTTGGTAACTCAACCAACTTCCAAACCCCGAGTTTTTCAAACTGATTTAGCTCTTCATGCATCGCATCTACCCAGCTGGGCTCATTCAAAGCCATTTCAACGTTTTTGGGCTCTATTTGAGATATAAAGCAAGAATAGAGGTATGCATTGACATCTCCACTCTGACTTCTGTTTTTAACTCCGTCACCCAGCTGGCCAATGACGTTATCGATTGGATGATCGCGTTGAATTCTTGAAGGAATGTCTTGGCTGATATCATTGAGTGAAACAGGAAGAGTGTGGATGTTGAAATCTCCATCATTTGCTGGGTGATTCATATGTGATGAATCTGCTACAAACTCATTTGCAATTTCTTCAGGAAAGAGTAGTTCCATAAAAGTTGAAGTGGTAGCGGAAGCATCTCTAGACATGAACTCTCTTTCAATAGGGGTAAGAGGTGTAGCATCAGCATCAGGAGTTCTATCTTGAACTTTAGACTCTGGACTAGTAGGTTGATCAGATGACTCCCCCTCTGGTGGAGCAGAAGGCTCCCCGTGAGATGG
The DNA here is from genome assembly GCF_052849685.1 of Lactuca virosa. Taxonomy (NCBI): domain Eukaryota; kingdom Viridiplantae; phylum Streptophyta; class Magnoliopsida; order Asterales; family Asteraceae; genus Lactuca; species Lactuca virosa. Next base: position 332,634,749 of record NC_136433.1, read on the forward strand.
AGCAGAGGACTCCCCCTCAACCGTTGGAGGTCTGTGGACAACTTCTTGGTCTTTGTCTTCGTCAGGAACAATCTTCTAACCAGAAGAGGATCCATTTGAGCCATCCGAAGACACATTTAAGGATTTGAAAAGCGATGTGTAATCAAATAGCCAGTCAGGACCCACTCGAGCGTCTGTTTCATTCTCCTCCAACCAGCGCACGTCATAGGATTCGACAATCTGCTTAGTCTTCTTGTTGTAAACCCTATAAGCGGTGCGCGCAACATATCCTATAAAGTAACAATCATCGGCTGTGGCATTAAATTTAGGGTTGGATTTCAAATGAAGAAGGGTGCAAGGGCAGCCAAAGACATGGAAATGGCTGACTGAAGGCTTGTGTCCATAGAGAATCTCGTACGGTGTCTTCATCTGAGCTTTGTTGATTAGAACACGATTCTGCACGTAGCAAGCAGTGTTAATCGCCTCGGCCCAAAAGAAAACAAGTAATTTGGAATCACAAAGCATTGTCCTTGCATCATCTTTTAAAGTTATGTTTCTCCTTTCAGCAACACCGTTTTGTTGAGGCGTGTGAGCAGACCTGTATTGATGCACGATCCCCCTTTCTGTGCAAAAATGGTCAAGAACCGCATTCTTGAACTCAGTTCCATTGTCAGTACGAAGCGCCTTCACCTGGTTGTTGGTTTGTTTCTCAATCATCACCACGAACTTCTTTATCAGATCAGCAACCCCCGCTTTGTTGGAAAGGAAGAAGACCCACGTGAACCGAGATAAATCATCGATTACAACAAGACAGTACGAGCTTCTGTTGATGCTCAGGACGTTGACCGGACCAAATAAGTCCATATGTAATAATTGGAGCACCTGACTGATTGAGTTGACTTGCTTGGGCAGGTGTGGTTTCCGATGGTGTTTTCCTTGAGCACAGGAAACACACTTCTCAAATGTAATAAAGTCTCTGACAGGCAAGCCTCGGACCATCTCATTCTTGGCAAGGCGATTCAGGTTTTTCGCGTTAGCATGACCGAGCCTTCGGTGCCACAGCATTGCGTTTTGTTCGGAGACTTTTGAGAAAAGGCAAGTGACTTGTTCAGGGAGATTGCTGTTCATGTCAATAATGTAAGCATTCCCATCCCGCTTAGATTTGACGAGGATCCACTCTTCCGGGATGACAATGCCTGGCTTGAGAATCATACATTCTTTATCGGTAAAATGGGTAGAATAGCCTTTGTCGCAGATTTGGGAAACACTCAACAAGCTGTGCTTTAACTCGGGAGCGAAGTTGACATTCTCAAATCTTAGCACTCCATTTGTAACAGTTCCTCTTTGCGTGATCTTGCCACCATCTCCGCCCGCGAAGGAAACATACCCCCCGTTAAAAGATTGAATTTCGCTCAATTGGGAGATGTCTCCAGTCATATGCCGGGAGCAGCCGCTGTCGACGTACCAAGGACGAACGACATTCCTCCGCAACTGTCCCTGCAAAATGAGCAGGATCATTTAGATTTGGGAACCCAGGTCATTACTGTCCTGGGTTTCCTTTTTGCTTTCTCTGATTTATCCTTTAATGTTTTCAAATTAGAATCCTCATTCCTAATCAATTCAGAGGATGGTAATGATGGATTGGAAATTGATTTGGGCATCCAATGATATTTAGGTTTTAAAACATTCTCAGGTGGTTTTGAAATAGGTTTCTTATGAGTTTGCACTGAGCCTCTGGATGTTCTACCAGAAGTGGTTGAAGATCCAGAATTGCCTTTTGACGAAACCGATCTTGGCGGAGCCTTGTTCGGTTTTAGCAAACTATTTGGAGATTTGTTATTAAAAACCCTTTTATTCTTTTGAAAAATAGCCCTTTTTCTGCTTCGATCATCTTCCCAATCATCATTTCGAGAACGAGGTCTTGAGGATTTTCTAATTAAAGACCTTCCTCGAGATTCGTTCTCTCCTCTTGGTGACATATAGTTTACAAAGATCCTATTTTGACAATTCCTAGCTATATGACCACCAACGCCACAATTAAAACAAATCTGTTTATTATTTGAACTTGTACTACATTTCTCAGATTTATTTTCTTGACAGACACTCTTACTCTTCTCAGAAGAACATGTATGAGAAATAGGTTGTGAGATAAGCGAGGGTGTATCAGATGATGTGACTTGTGGAATTGATGGTTTTTCATGAGAATCACAAGCATCAGAATTACCAAACAGTTCATCAAACATATCAAAGAAATTAAATTCAACAGAATCAGAAGTAGAAACATCACACAAAACATTATCAGTCTTAACATTAGAATCACACACAGAAACAGAAATATCAGAATTAGGAACAGAAACAAAAACAAAAATTCCAACTCCATGCTTCGCCTGATCTAAGGGTTGATCTGCAGAGGAAGTAGAAGCGTCAGTACTTTCATCATTTATAAATCCTCCTGAAACGAAATCAGATGGCTTGCCATAAACCATAAAAGATTCATTGGCAATCTCATCTTTGGATAAAGGTTGATACTGATATGTATGATTATAAGGAGGAGGCACACTATCATATCCTAGACCCTTTTGTTGGTTTCGTTTAAACTGCATGGAGTGATCGATCATGTTGGCAACTACCTCGCTTGATCCATCAAATTTTCTAAAATCAAAACTTACAGTTTCAAATTGTCTTTTCAATGTATCAAGCTCGGTAATTAACTCATCATTTTGTCTTTTAACATAATCATACAATTCACATTTCTCACTGTATTCTGCCTGAATTCTTCTAAAATCTTTTATTTTAGTTTCTAACTGGGCCTTAAGGGGCTTTTGTCCTTTCCTAAGTTGGTAGCCCTCATATCTAAGGTCCTCTACTTCTCTACGTAATAATTGGATTTCATCCCGAAGAATTTTAATATATTCTTTACATGCATGAGAACAAGATGGTAGGTTTACCTTGCTTTTCTTGGGCTCGGAAGAAGTAGACGCCATCAGAGCAAACTGCTTCTCCATCATTTCTGCTTCTGGATCAGCCGCATCATTCTTCAAGGAAGCATCATCAATCTGAGCTAGGTGAGCATTTTCTGGCCCTGACATATTCAAAGCCTGAATCTGGTCCTCCCAGTCAAAAGATTGAGCGACCATAGCAGTTTCACCATTAGCTGTAGCACCTGCACGGTTGTTTCCCACTGCAACCATCGTCCTGTTGTTGTTCAGTCTACGATCTGGATTTGGACAATCACGAGCAAAATGACCCGGCTCGTGGCAGTTGAAACATCTCAGCATGCTCTTGTTAAATCCCACCTTCTTGTCTGCATTGCTGCCCTAGTTGCTCTTCCCTGTCTTCTTAGCAAACTGCTTGGCTCTAAAGACAGCCATAGCAATCTGCCACGTGATATCCATCTCCTCCACGTCTTCTGGATGAATTTGATCTAGGTCAGCAAATGATAGCTGAGGTGGAAGCTCTCCAGCTACAAAGGCATTGTAGCAATTAACAAGCCTAGTGGCTAGAGCCAGATTTTCATCCGTGTCCTTTGTGTTTGAGGAGGAGGCTACAACTGGTACATTTGGATGGGGAACAGCTTGTGGAGTGACAAATGGCTGACTTTGTGGAATGGATGATGCAGCAGAAAAGGTTTGAATCTGAGGTTGTTGAGCAGCAAACACTTGGCCTGAAGAAGACATGATTGAGGAGAGAGCATTGTTGGATGAGATTCCAAGATTTGCAGTAGAGTATGAGTTCACATAATTAATCTCTCTCTGTTTGTCATCAATATCACAAGCTTTGATGATCGCCATGATTTCAGCAAGAGTGAGGCGATTTAAATCCTTGGTCTTCTTGATCACAGCAACATTCATGTCTCATGATCTAGGAAGAGCATTCAGAAGTTTCTTGTTAATCTCTGACTTGGTCAGAAAAATCCCAGATATGCTCATGTCAATGGTGAGAGTTGTGAATCGTTGCAGTTGAGCCTCAAGAGTCTCTCCTGGAATGTAGTTGAACATATTGAACTTTTGTCTCAACATGTCCTGGCGACTCGCTTTCATATCTTCATTGCCCTCATATACCTCAATTAGGGCTTCCCACAAATCCTTAGCTGAAGTATATTCTCTAAAACCTTGAGCAATATCAGGAGATAATGCCATGGTTAAAGTGGCTAAAGCCCTTTCCTGCTCTTCAACTTTCTCAAACTCCTCATCAATGTAGTTCTCAACAGCCTTGTCAATTACCTGTCCTCCAACTGTAATAGTGATTCTAACAGGTCCTCTAAGAATGCTTCTCCAGATCTTAAAGTCCTTCATTTTGATGTACTTTTCAATTCTATATTTCCATTCTGGGAAACTATCTGCATACATTAATCTTGGAATACGCGTAGTGGTGCCCATGACTGTGTCAAGTTCGTGAAAATGATTTTGACTTTGAGATTCCATTTGAAATTGAAGCAAATTAAAGTCACAAAGTGTTTACGGTTGATGATGTTTACGACCGTAAACTGAGTTTACGGTTGAAGGGTTTACGACCGTAAACTGGGTTTACGGTTAGGACGATTACGACCGTAAACTATGTTTACGGTTGAGCAGTTTACGGTTTATGTGATTACGGTTTATGTGTTTACGGTTAATGAAACTTGATTTACGGTTTTTGAAGATTCAAAGTTTACGGTTCTTCAAGATCTAGATTTTACAACCGTAAATAGGGTTTACGGTTGACAGCAAACTCCCAGAAAGCCTTCAGAAACACGTATTTGCAGAAGATTTAATTCCCTTAACCACGAAAACACTAAAACCAGGCTTGAACAACAAGAATATCGGATTAAATAGCCCAAAAATCGATTGAATGAAGCTTTAACACCGGTTTCCGCTCTGATACCAATTGTAAGGTCCTAATAAGGATCTTTACCAGTAGTCAAGCAACAAACAATCACGAATAGAAGAATAAGATGAAAAGAAATCGAGCTTGCACACGTTTATATTCAGAAAAACGTCAGGTACAACTCGATGGGACTCTCTGTAAATGCAAAGGCATCAACAACCACACAAAGACCGACACCACCACTATTTATACTGAATTGGACCGCAAACGAGGTTTACGACCGTAAACAGGGTTTACGGTCGTAAACATGTTTACGGCCGTAAACTCTGTTTACGGTCGTAAACACACTTACTGATCTAAAACACATAAACAACTCAATAACTGTGTTACAGACTCATACTGAACAAAATACGATGAAAGCCTAGACCAAACCATTTACTGGACCCTTCAAAATCTCCTACATCCAGGCTATACCAGTGATCTGGGGGATTCTCTTCTGGATCTACCCTCTGAGGCATTCCATGGATCTTGATATTGGTCTACCGATTTAGACCATGACTATGATATTTCAACCTTTGGAAATTCTTGTTTCTTGCTCAAAAGTCAAAACTAAAAAATCACATCTTATTCTGTAATCAAAATAAAATGATGGTGCCAGGAAAGAAAAATATGTCTTTGTGAGGCGTGATTATATCTCCAATAGAGATCTCTTTACAAAAACGTGGGATTAAAAGGGTAGGATTTGATGCTATTACACCAAGGGTCCTGAAATTCACACTTTCTTATTTTGTTTGTTTTGATGTTTCTTTCAAGTTAGAGGACATTGCTCCAGCTGCTGAAGATATTGAATAGAAGGTTGAAAGCTTTCTTGCTTTCCACAAGGCTGAAATATATTTTAGGCTCGAACAAACCCAGCTTCCAAGAGAGTTCACCCGCTACTTCCTCAATGTTGACAGGTAAAGATACTTTGTCTATCTAGTTTATTTTGTTTTATTTGAAGGATTCCGAATTTATTAAATTTCGTCATTATACACAGGATCCAAGGCCACACGCTCCCTTGTTTAGTTCACCTTCGCTAATATCGAGTCCGACAGCCAACTCGTGGTCAATAAAAAAAAGGCTTCATCTTCTTTTCCTTTGAATAAGGCTTCAATTGATCTGACCGTCAAGACCCCAATATCCAAGAAAAGGAAGTCGGCTAGAGCCTTGGATCTTGGCCTGGAGAACCTTGGGGTAGAGGAGGTAGTGTTGAATCTAATCTCTTTCTCATAATCTTTTAAGTACTTTTGAGCTCTTTTCTATTATAATTAAGTTTTTTTATCTTGATCTTTTACAGGTTGATGATCACGTTTCTCGATGCATTATGGATCTAAGGCTCAAAGTTGAACGGGCGGAACATACTTTGAAAGAGAAAGAAGGGATCAACAGGGATCCTATGCAGAGGGTGGAGAAGCTAAGCAAGGAGAAAGTAGAGAGAGGATAATAATGCCCTATAGATTGAAGAGGTGATTGCCAAGCTCAAAAACAGTTCCGATAACGCCATCTGGGAGGCAAAGATGAAGTTGTCAAAGGATTTGGAGAATGCAGGATCCTCGAATGTGGCAGCTTGGCGTGAAACCCTAGCTGATCTTATTGGAAAGCCTCTTAATTTTGGTTAGGATCTTTCATAGAAGAAGAAGAAGAAAGAACAGGAAGGGAAGAAGAAGGGGAGAGAGAGAGTGAGAGAGAGAGAGAGAGAGAGAGAGAGAGATAGAGATAAAGAGAGAGAGAGAGAGAGAGAGAGAGAGAGAGAGAGAGAAAGAGAGAGAGATAGAGAGAGAGAGAGGGAGATGGAGAGGGAGAGGGAGAGAGAGAGAGAGAGAGGGAGAGAGAGAGAGAGAGAGAGAGAGAGAGAGAGAGAGAGAGAGAGAGAGAGAGAGGGAGGGAGAGGGAGAGGGAGAGGGAGAGGGAGAGAGAGAGAGAGAGAGAGGACCCCGACTAGGGTTATCAAGCCAAGAATTTGGTTTGATAAATTTTAAAAACAAATTAATATTTTGGTTTGTAGCACAATTTTTTTGTTTTTTTTATGGGGGTTGTTGGGCAACCCCTTTAACTTTTATGCTTTTGGATGCTTATCTATTCTCCTACGTGGTTGATGTGGTTGTAGAAATATGATTAAAGTAGATTTCCTCGAGGCTCTCTAGATGATCAGGATCCTAAAAAGTTTAGGTTTGAAAAAACTCTTAGGATCTAAAAATATGATATAACTAATTATTGATTAGGGTCTTGAAATAGTTAGGATCCTTAATAAAAAAAGATAAATATTGATTTAAAAAGTAGGCGGATTTTTATAAGGATAATAATTTTTTTTGGAACCTGGCGATCCTTCCTTAAGCTTCGTTTGGATTTGACCTTTTGAACTTTCCTTCTGAATTCTGACTTAGGAGAAATTTTGTGTTGGAAGTTCTTTAGTTTTATATCATATCGAAGTTTTTATCGAGGAGGGTCCTTCATAGAAAAATTCAACTACAGAATTCACTACAGAATTTCCCTACTTGGGTGTTTTATTAGAAAAGATCCCGACTTTTTTTCTGGGGAAGATCCCAACTTAGATTTACTAGGGAGGATCCCAACTTGGAATTTTACTAGGGAAGATTCCAACTTAAAATGTTACAAGGGCAGATCCCAACTTAGATTTACTGGGGAAGATTCCAAATTAGATTTACTGGGGAAGATCACAAATCGTAAGATAACATGATAATGTTATAAACCATAGGTTAATACTTTTAGATCTAAACAAATGTTAAGAAATAAGAAGGTTTCCAAGTCACCAAAGCATGAAATGAACCCCATATTCACATTTCATAGTTAGATATCATGCGTCCAAGCGAGGTGTAGAAACCTAAACACGGATGAAAGAGATTATTAACTCTTTAAACCTTAGAAAGGATTAAGTACCCTTGATTGGAGGAGAGATGATTAATCTCTATTCATAGTTGCTAGGATCCTTGAGTTTCTGGATGTTGGAAATATTAGCTTGGGGTAGGCGTTAGCTTGGATAACGCCCCTTTGATGCTTAAGTCCGTAACAATTTTGAGAGAAAAATAACCAAAAATGGGAAAGTGAAGGTAAGGAGTAGATGCAAACCTTATCCTCATTATAATGAAATATTCTAATTTTGACTTATACGAAATATTCTTTGAGGTGTAAACCATTCCATGATCTTGGCAAAAGGTTTCCTTCTACAGTAGCCAGCTAATATGCCCCCTTTCATGCTTCTGAATCGATGAGATAAGGGCCTTCCCATTTAGGTGCCAACTTACCATATTTAGGATCGTTGGTGTTTTGAACTGCTTTTCTTATAACCAAGTCACCTACTTAGAATCTTCGGATATTAATATTCCTATTGTAGGCTTTAGCAATCCTTTGTTGATGAGCTGCAATGTGGATCTTGGCGAGGTCCCTTATTTCATCAATAGTATCAAGATTATCAACTAGGATCCTATCGTTATTGTATTAAGTCTAGAGCTGGTATCTCATCATTGGGATCACTACATTTATAGGGATCATGGCTTCTCCTCCAAAAAGTAACGGGTATGGGGTTCGACCTGTTTTCGTCTTAGCTGTGGTCCTATCAACCCACAACACGAAAGGAAGTTCCTGAACCCGTCTTCCCTTCTTCTCATTTAATCTCTTTTTCAAGTTATTAACTACGATTTTATTACTGGACTCTACTTTTCGATTAGCTTGAGGGTGAACTATGATGGACATTACCATTTTCATTCCCCAACTGGTGCAAAACTCTTATTTTCTTTTACTTATGAATTAGGATGCGTTGTCACATATGATCTCCGTAGGGATCCCGAATTTGGTGAGGATGTTATGCTTAATGAATGAGACTACCTCCTTATATCTTACCTAAAAAAACGCTTTTGCTTCTATCCATTTTGAGAAATAGTATGTCATTGCTAGCATGAAAACATTTCCTCCTGGTGGCTTAGGTAATTTGCCAACTATGTACATTCCCCACTTCATGAATGGCTAAGGTGAAATGATAGCATGTAGAGGTTATGTTGGTTGATGAAGGATGTTGTTGTGTCTCTGACAAGCATCACACTTTTTAGCATGCAGGAAGGCATCTTTCTTTATGGTCGGCCAATAGTATCCCGTTCTTAACACCTTTGAACATAGGCATCTGCCCCATAGTGTGGTTGCTAAAATCCCCTTCGTATATATCTTTCATGACTTCCATAGCTTCATGATCCTCTAGGTACCTTAGATATGGACCTACTATGGATTTCTTGTATAATAACCCTTGGATTATCACAAAGCGTGAGACCCTCATTCTGAATGCTTTTGTGTTCTTTACTTCTCTTGAGATTGTACCATTCTGGATATATTCTATGTTGGGTTGAGTCCATGATCTTGGCTGTTGTTGAGGATCCTGATTGGTTGGTCCAGGATCCAGATTATTGGGATCATGGTGACGAGATTGGAGATTAGGATCTGTGATCATTATGTGGTGAGACCTTCTGGGTTCTTGTTTAGATATTCTATTTCCAAGATCATTATGTGGACTATTGGGATCTTAGGTCTCCGGTGCGATTCTGAGAGGGGATCCTAGATTCGTTAGTGCGTCTGCTTCATTATTATCTTCTCTAGGAACTTGGGTTAAGTTGAAGTTTTCAAATTTAGAGGCTAAGCTTCTAAGTATTTGAAGGTATCGTGCTAATCTTTCACCTTTTACGACATAGGATCCATTAAAATGGTTAGTTATTAATAATGAATCGACATATACCTGAAGATCGCTGATTTGAAGATCGTTGGCTAATTGTAACCTTATGAGTAGTGCTTCATATTTCGCTTCATTGTTGGTTGCGTCGAATTCACAGCTAACGGTCTGGGGTTGGATGTCCCCCTTCTGGAGATTTTAGTATGATCACGAGGCCTATTCCTATGAAGTTGGATGCTCCATCTATAAAGAGTGTCCAGTTTCTCACATTTTCTTCTTATATAAGTTGTTGAGTTTCTATATCTACTTTAGGTTGTAGATCATCACTAAATTCGGCCACAAAATCTACTAGGGCTTTTGATTTTCTTGCAGATCTTGGCTCATATATGATGTAATATGTACTGAGCTTTACTGACCACTTAGACATTCTTACTGACATTTCTGGTTTTCTCATAACATTCTGAATATGATTTAGTTTTTAGATGTATGGTATGAGTTTCAAAATAACATCTTAACATAGTAGAAGCTTTAACTACTGCAAGTATTAGTTTTTCGAGATGAGAGTACCTGGTTTTGGGATCCAATAGACGTTTACTTACATAGTAAATAGGATGTTGATCCCCGTCAAGATCCTTGGCCAGTACTACACTTACAACATTTGATGATACTGAAATATATAGGAGGAGTGGTTCCCCATCTAATGGTTTCACCAACAAGGCTGCATAACTTAAATATTTTTTAAGTTCTTATAAGGTATCTTTATGATGCTTTGTCCATTCAAACTTCTTACTTTTCTTTAATATGTCATAGAAAGGTTTGCACCTCTTTGAGGATCTTGAGATGAACCTGTTTAGAGCTGCTACTCTTCCTGTCAACCTCTGTATATCCTTGGTCAAAGTTGGGGATCTTATATCAATTATGGCTTTGATCTATTCCAGACTCGCTTCTATCCCTCTTTTAGTGACCATGTAACCAAGGAACTTTCCTGCCTTCATTCCAAAGTGACATTTCGATTGATTCAACTTCATATTTTATTCGTCTAATATGTTGAAGGCTTCTTCACTATCCTTAAGGTGATCTTCAGCTCTTTTGGACTTGACGAACATGTCATCAATGTATACTTACATGGTGTCCACCATTTTGTCCTTGAACATTCGATTTACCGGTCTTTGATACGTCGCACCTATATTCTTTAGGCCAAAGAGCATAACAATATAGAAATATATACTTGTTGGGGTTATGAAGGTAGTATCCTCTTGATCATATGGTTTCATTTGTATTTTATGGGACCCAACAGAGGCATCCATGAATGTTAGTAACTCATGTCTTTCCGTAGCATCTATCATAGAGTCAATGTGTGGCAAAGGGAAAGGATCCTTAGGGAAAAACATATTGAGATCTGTGTAGTCCACACACACTCTCTATTTTCCATTCTTCATTTTTACTACCACCACATTGGCTAACCATCTTGGGAACTTTACCTCTTTAATCATTCATGTCTTAAGAAGTTTTTCAACTTCATCTTGGATGATTTGGCTCCTATCAGGTGCAAACTTCCTTCTTTTTTTATGTATAGGCTTGAAATAAGGATTTATATTGATTTTGTGAGTTATAACTTCTCTATCTATACCTGTCATATCTTCGTGTTTCCTCACGAAGTTTTTTCTTCTGTCTTTTAAGAACATCACTAGGTCTTGTTTGATTTCTTCTGGTATCGAGGATCCTATGAGGACTTTGGCTTTAGGATCCTCAAGGTTTAAGGGCACTTCTTTTATGTCTTGTTCTTTGGCTTTTAGCACATCTTGTGCCCTCTTCTTTAATTTATATGCTTTCTGTGGTACTATGGAACACTTCATCAAGGTCTTATAGCACACTTTATACTCTTGTTGATCACCGATGATCTTCAATGTACCCCATGGGCTAGGCATTTTGATGCATTTATGGTACGTCGATGGAACCACTTTAATATCATGGATCCATGGCATTCCTAATATAATGTTATAGGAAGACAAAGCATCGACAGCTGATTAGTGAACTCGGTACCATAGTCAATTCTTATCCGCCTGACAGGCAACTTGATATGTAGCTCTATCTCTTTGATGAAGTTGATTAAAATCTGCGGTGTGTCTGACTTTTGTCTCAGAAAGAAGACCCAAGTAAAACGAGTGTAGTCATCAACTTTAATCAGAATGTATTTTTTGTTATGAGGACTGGCTACAGTTGAAGTACCGCAAAGGTCTATATGAAGGAGCTCCATAGGTTCAACAACTGAAGAATCAACTATTAGAGGATGACTTCCTTTGGTTTGTTTGCCACACTCACACGCTGGGCACAAAGTATCGTTGTTGAATTTAAGAATCGGTAGTCCTCAGACTAGTTCTCCAGTCACCAAGTTGTTGATGTATCTGAAATTGAGATGTGCAAGCTTTCAACGCCACAACCAACTCACTTTGGACACTGCTTTTGACAAGAAGTATAGTTGTGGTTTGCCGATGATTAGATACACATCCAGTGGATACATTGTCCCTTCGGCTTTGGACTTGATCAAGAACTTGTTTCTGTCATTTTTCATGATGTAGCAATATTCGTTGTCGAACTCCACCTGATGACCATCTTTACACAATTGACCAACACTAATCAAGTTGTGTTTTAAACCCTCTACGTAAGCTACTCGTTGAATGGAGAAGCTAACCGTATTTAACACACCATATCCCTTGATTATTCAGTTTGCATTATTCCCGAAGGTGATGTGTCCCCCACCATTGATCGGCCTAAAATCTCGAAGGTAGTCTAGCCTTCCAGTCATGTGTAAGGAGCAAGCACTATCAACTAACCATTCTTCTTCATGGTCCTCCTCGCACATAGCCTGCATGATCAGTTGGTTAGTTTGGGCACCCAAACTAGTTTGGAGCCCGTGGTAACATGGGAAACGTCTCTATGAAAGTTATGCATGTGGGAATCATAAAGAGATTTTTTTCCATGTTTGTTTGTGTCCATGATGTTTTACTTTCTTTTGAACACTTCGAGATGGGATTAGACATTTCTCTTTTAACAGTGGGTAGAAACAAAAGGTGAGGTTATTTTCATTGATACACAAACCGTACTTGGTCAAAGGTCTGAAAGGTGTGGTTTACTTCTTTGCACTGGTCCTTGGGTTGTGCTTTACTGAAGTGTCCGTTGTGTGTGAAGACTTTTTGCTAAAGGACCTGGGTGTAGGTTTTGACTATTGGATGAGTTGATGGGTTTTCGAAAGATGTGTAGTGTGTAAAATACCCTTCATTTTTGGTTCTTTTAAGGAATTTTGTGACAATGACCTGGCCTTATTTTGAGAGGGTACAATGGTGCCGGTTTCAAGAGATTTTGCCACTGTACATGCCTTTTGACAAGATCCATCGACTGCAGTGTGATTTTGAAAAGCTTTTGCGGTGATGGGTTTTTCGAAATTCCTTTTGTTTGAAAATTTTGCCTGAGTTTTGAAAGTTTTGTTTCTTAACTCAGCTTCCTGCTTTTCACGTCTGGATCTTATTTCATTTTTCAGAGCCAATTTTGCTTCAACTTTTAGTGTGACAACATCAGAATCATTTAATTTAGGTTTTTTGAAATTCATTGATCTAGGTATTGACATAGGAGTTGAATCATCAGAACTAGAGAGTTCATGATTTTGGGAACACTGTCCAAACTCAATATTATCAATGGGAAGTTCATACCAAATAGGCTGAAGAGTAGATGTGAACTTGACTGGGGTCTGCGGTAACAAGGACTGGAGTACCTCAGAGTAGGTTATAGGCAAATCCTTGTTTGTCTTAGAGAAATACTCAGGTTCTTCCATCACAATTTCTTCGTCCACTACAGAACTAGACTGAGAGTTGGGACTAGCTGTATCAATAACAGGCAAAAACCTTTCCAAGTTCCCCGAGGATTCAGGATGAATCTCCTTGATGACATAGTTGTTACTGATATCATGAATTCTACTGAAGTGGCATCAAATGTCTTCAGGAAAGGTCTTGTTGTTGACTGGATAGTGAATGCCTGGTCTGGTGGGACATAAGGACGTTCAACATCAAACCGAGGAGGAGAGTTCTCTTCGGTAGAGTACCCTTGTACCATCCCTAACTGATTGTCACTAAGTTGGATGAGCCTGTCGATGTTGCTTGCCGTGTTCACATGCTGCACATAACGAATCGTTATCAAATTTTAAAACGGTTAAGCCTCGAACAAGATCATTTACCACTAATTTTTTCAGATTTTTGAAATTCAGATGAGACAATCTTCGATGCCACAGGCAGCTCATATAAGACGATGCTTTTGAAAGTAGACAAACAGAGGGTAGGCCAACTATTCATTTGATATCGAGAATGAACATATCACCTTTCCTTTTTTATTTAAGTAAAACTTGTTTGGTTTCTCTGTTCAAAATAACACTTCCTTCCTCATCCAAGACAACCTGATTATCAGTGCCCACCACAAGTTGCGAAACACTTATCAAGTTGTGTTGAAGTCCTTCGACATAAGCCACTCGATTAACTGTAAACTTTCCATTGGTAACTTTTCCGTGGCCTTTAACTTTGAATTTATTGTTATTCCTAAACTTCACAACACCTGCATTGTCTAAACTTCGATAATCTCGTAGATTTTCCTTTCGACCTATCATGTGACGAGAGCAACCACTATCGATGTACCAATGTTCATCGTATTGCTCGTTAGTTAAAACTTGTGATCAATTAAAGAATTTAGGTCCCCAAGGATTTTTGGGGCCTTGGTTATGTCACACCCCCGAACCAGACGGCGGAAACGTCCGGAGGTTGGGTGACTTCATCTTGTAATATCATCACAGTGAATATAAATGAAACAAAACATCATCATCATCACACATACAATATTACAACTGTCATTGTTTACATCAAGTATTGTAATTCAGATTACATGCCAAAATATTCATAGCATGGTGATAACAAAATACAACAAAGTTTCCAGGTATTCTTGCTGACCAACCTGCTCAACGATTTCCTGAGAATACAAGTTTATTTGAAAACGTCAACACATATAATGTTGGTGAGTTCATAAGCATGTTTGAGTAAAATGTTTTGTATTACTTTGTAAACACCAGAAAATCCGATATTTTCTGAAAAACAATTTGAAATGTTTGTGTCCGATCTTGTATTAATGCATGTGTGTTAATGTTTGAAAAATGTATAGAGTGAATGGTCCCAGACAATCTGATATTGTCTCTCTATAAAAATGTTGTAGTATTATCAGTGTAAGTTTCTGTGTTACCAAACTGTAAAGGTATTCCGTAAATTTTATAATGGTGTTAATTCATCTAAGTGAGTCGTTATAACCATACTTGATAATGACTAATCCGCCTGTCATGACGTTTTCGGACGCCGACGTATTTATGGTAAGGTTTGTCACCCTAGACCGGCCTAGTCTAACTGTAGAGAACAGCTCAGGTGTGGGGTGTCACCCCCGTATAGATCTATACTCAAACTCCCGCTCTCCCTCCAGGAGACTCTGGTTATAACTACAGGCTACGGTTGTACACTCGATAGGTGCCAAACGAAGTGTCTCACAAGATCCTTAACTAAATTTACGCGAATATGAAATTGCATAGTTTATATTGTTTACGTGTAAGTAT
Source organism: Lactuca virosa (assembly GCF_052849685.1). Classification (NCBI taxonomy): domain Eukaryota; kingdom Viridiplantae; phylum Streptophyta; class Magnoliopsida; order Asterales; family Asteraceae; genus Lactuca; species Lactuca virosa. Next base: position 332,649,880 of record NC_136433.1, read on the forward strand.
TTTGTTTTCAAAGCCCAACGAGTGCGTATGTGTATGTGTGAAATCAACAAGCATGTAGATGGACCACGAAGGCCCAATAAACATGTAAGGTATATTCCAGCCCCAATAAACATGTAAAAGAACAACTAAGGCCCACTAAACATGTAAATTATATTTCATGCCCAATAAACATGTAAAAGGACAACTAAGGACCACTAAACATGTAAATTATATTCCAGGCCCAATAAGCATGTAAATGACGTAACTGATCCATTTGTTGTTACGTTGGTAGTTTAGTTTAGTTGTTTACCAAAATGACATAAAAGGTCCACTTTTTGTAAAAAGACATTTTTGGTCCTTCAAACCGAAAATTTACAATGTAGGCACATTTTTGGTAAAAATGACACTTTAGGTCCTTTAAAACCAGAAGTTTACATTTAAGGGATTGAATTGAGTCAAATAACATTTTTAACCCCACTTTTGTCAAAAGATCATTTTCCGCCCAAAAGTATAGTAATTATTCCTTTTTGGCCCAAGTTTGATAAAATTATCATTTTCAGCCCTTATAATCGAAAAATTACATTTTTGGCTCAACTTTGTTTGAAATGACACTTAAGCCCACAAAAGTCCAAAAATTTACAAATTTTGCCCAAAACCGTGGAAGCCCAAAATTAGGCCCATTTGTGAAAGTTTACACTTTTAGCGCTTTTAAAATCACAAATACCATAAAGATTCATATCTATCAAAAAATAAATCCTTTTTGGTCCCTTAAAACCGTGAGTTATATATAATAACCCCACTTTTAATTATTTTGTCATTTTTGGCCCTCTTATGCACTTTTCTTAGTTTTAAACAACTTTGAAGTGTTTTAAACCTTTTCTTTGTATAATAAGTTGTAAGAAGTGTTATGTTCTACAAATATCATCATATTTTAGCATATTTTCAATTTTATGAAGTTTTTAACACATAACCACAACTTATATCATGAAAAACACACATAATCATGCATATACTCATAGATCTACACAAAACAACTTGTATTCTCCCCCAAAACATAGTAAAAACCGAAAATAGGGGGTATGAACTCACTTTGGGGTTTGAGATCGGTTTTATTGAAGAGATATGACGAGATTTCGGCTCTAGCAAGCTCCATTGAGTAGATCTCAAACTTATGAGGTTTCTAGGAGCATGAATCACAATTTTGAGATGTTAAGAGAAGTAAGTTTAACATGAACATGAAGTTAAACATCTTGATGAGAAATAGCTTACCAAGATGATGGTCTTTGATGAAGTATTCTTGGACACACACCCAAGTACACACAATTTTTCTTGGAGGAAATAAGAGGTTTCTTGAGAGTTGGAGAGGATTTTAGAAGTGAAAGTGAAGTTTGAAGTGGAGATGGAGGTGGCCGAGAATTAAGAAGGAGGAAAGAAGAGAGAGAAGAGAAAAGATGTGCATGGAAGTATGGGATTTCTTGATGTATGGGAGGTTTATTTCATGGATATCCTCCATGCAATAAGGAGGTGTCACTCTTTTAGGGTAATACATTTTTTTTCTTTATATATATATATATATATATATATATATATATATATATATATATATATATATATATATATATATATATATATATATATATATATATATATATAATGGGCCGAGGATGAGAAAGACATAAATAAAAGAAAAGAAGTGTTTGGGCTGGTTTTGATAATACTCGAAATTATAAGGCCCTTTATGAAAGTTTTTGGCCCATTGGGCCCATATGAGGGTTTACGGCCCAAAATGATAAACGAATTGGGTTTTTGGCCCAATGAAGCCCAAGAAGATTGTTTACGTCCTTCACTATTTCTTTCTTTTCTTCTCTCTTCCTTAACATGCAATCACTTGCCATATGGTTCGCACCATTACAATAATGGCAATAAAAAATAGAGTCACCCTTCAATTTCTTTTCTGGCTTCGCAACCTCAGACTTGTTATCTTTCTTCTCCACCTTCGTCTCCTCTCTTATTGCCTTTGCAGTAGATGAGTTTCACCTAAAATCAACTTTTCCTTTGAATTTTGAATTAAATGGCTTCTTGAAAAATTTCTTCACTTTATTGTTTGAGTAAAAAGCCACCGCTTCGTCACCAGAATTAACAAGCAGACTTTCATCTTCGGATCCATCATTCTTAGCTGACTCCACCTCAATTACTTTAACTGTCACCTTCGACACTAATGCTAGAGGACCACCCAAACTCAATTTTGTTTCTTCAGCTATTTCGTTGATCTCACTTTCATGAGCTTTCAGAACATTGTAGAGATCACCAGGAGAATAGTTGTCAAAGCTTTGTTGGGTTTTGATCATTAGATTGATATTACACCATTCTTTTTGAAGCCCCATCAGAAAGGTCAAGTTGAACTCAAGAGTAGTACGATTGATTCCATATCGATTGCATTTGAAGATTAATTCATTCAGACGATCATAGTAGAGTTCAATATTTTCACCTTCCTTCTGTTTGAATTCTCCTAATTCAAGCGTACACTGCTTAACATAACTTTTCTTCTCTTCTCGCTCCCTTGATACTTATCTTTCAAAGTATCCCAAATTTCTTTAGCAGATTTGCAACCACGGACATAGTTGCAAACTACCGGTGGAAGAGCACCGCGTAATTCTCGCATACATCATTTATCATTTGCTTTGTGTTTATCAGTTTGAGTAGCAACATCAGCAGATGAACCAGCATTTCCGACTTCAGCAAGCATTGATGAACAAAAGTTTCCACTCTTGACACATCGCCATAGATCTTCATCGATCCGAGTCAAATAATCTTCCATCCTATCAGTCCATTGACCGTAATAATCAGGAATCAACATAGGAATTTTGGTTGAAGAACCAAGGAGATGAGAGAATCTGGTCATCGTGTTCATGTTGAAGTTCGCCATTGATGTACGGACAATATTGATGAAAAGCTTCAGAAAGAAGAATCTAAGAAGTGAATCTTTCAGAAATCAATCACCGAACACTCGATTTATCAAACTAAAAGCAGAATCGAATCGATGCAGATGATCAGAAAAGATTTTCTGGATCAAAAGTGCGGAATATTTTGAATCTAAAACGAGATTAAAATACTTTTGAAAACGCTATAAAATCAGAAATGAACTGTAAGAATCCTGCTTTGATACCAAATGTAGTTCGTATTGATCGAGTAAACAAAATGAAATCAGAGTTTGAATTGAATCTTGAGCACAAGTTGTAAATATAATCTGGATGGCTCAATTATACTTCTGAAAGATACAAGAGTGTTTTTAGAGTAAGAACACGAAGTGCCAAAAGTTACTCTATCTCTAGTACCTATCCTAATTTATAGGAATGACATAAGCTAATAAAAAGTACATAAGGGCTAAATCTAATATGCTTCAACATTCAAAGGTACCCCTATGAAATACATACAACGAATACTGCATTACTGAATTTGAAACTAACAAAGACATAAGACACTTCGACACTTCACAACATAATTCGACCTTAACAGTATCAGAGCCTTAGTTTGAGGGATTCAGGAACGCTCTCGGGTATGTCTGAACTCAAACTGAGGAATTGATAATCTTTTGAAAGAAAATGTGTTTCTGAAAAGATTTTGAAAAAGGAATAAATTACAAAAAAAGAGCTTTTATAAAGGCAAAAGAGGTGTGATGTGTGCAATAAGCCGAACTCAAGTAAGTGATTCCCAAAATACCCATACATGTCTTTTATCATTATATGTTATGAGAATTGCATGCTAGGATAAGGCTAGGGATACTTTCAGAAATTGCATGATAGATTGGCCTGATATGTGATGTCGTGTAGCCTAGGGAGCATTGGATGCTATGCTAGATTGGGTATATGTATTGGTATCAGTAATTGCTAAGTGTATGCTTTAAAAATTGTATACGGTTAGGATCATATAGCCCTAGAATGATTGATTTGGCCTTATTTCCTGTTCCTCGTTTGGTTGTGGTCCAAGGGTAGAGTCTTTTATTCGATAGTCTATTTGATCATGTACTGTGTATAATTGGCATGCATAAGGCAACCAACAGTGAGAGTGGAAGCTCCTAGCATGAGTAATAGTATGTGAGTTTGAATATTTTTTGGTTATTCAAAGGATTGGAGTGCTACAACACGAATGCTTCTTGCTTTGTGCTCTGTGGAGCTCTTAAGTGATGTGAGTTAGCCATTAAGTGAATGTATTAAGTGTTGGGTTTTAGTATACTACAACATCCTATGGTGCACATACAACCCTAAATACCTTGGATCTATGTTTTCTCTATTATACATGCAAATGGTTTCCAAGGCATTAAACCTATAACTAGCATGCATTTGACATAAACCATATAATATACTAGTTAGGGAAACATACCTTTTATGTGGCTTGAAGTTTTGATGTATTTGGCCTTAAGAGCTTAGCACCAATAGTATGAAATGCCTCAAATGGAATCACAACACACCTAGGACAAAGGTGGCTCTTGAGAGAGAATTCCATGCACCAAAACACCTCCATATTTCTCTAAGAAAAGAAGTGGTGATTTTGGCTTTAGAGTAACCTATTTATATGTAGGATTCCAAGGGTCATGGGTATAACCCATAATCCATACCCATGGGTTTTATGATCCATGGTTCATGTGGCCCAACTCTTTATGTATTCATACATAAACTTGGTCCAACATGGATCATAAGCCCAACACATATAAATATAACTAATTATCATAATTATTCCCCATATATTTAATTAGTCTCTTTTGATCACTAAATTAATTCCAAATTAATTCTTGATCGATACTAATTAAAACATATGATTTCATATTAATATATTATAACTTATAATATATTAATAAACCATAAATAACCTTCTCTCAAAAGTCCATCCTAACAAATTGTCCTGATGATATGCAACCCAAATGGACCATGCTACTCTCGGGTCAAGTACATACCAATAATAGTTATGGGCTTAGACATCTAATCCAACAGTCTCCCACTTGGATAAGTCTAAAACTATTATTGCAAGTACGACTTCATAACTCGACTAGCAATCGTAGCTCTTAAAGCCGCTGTCGAACTCTGAACAAATCAATGACGCGTCCATTAGATAAGGGATCATATATTCCTCCATTCTAGATATCATATGGACTGAGACATGGATTATAATCATTCTCTCTGTCCATTTGTTGTTTCCTGATTTTCGATTTATGATGACTGACTGATTGAACAAATCAAATCAGTCCTGGCTTGGCCAAGCACTCACATGTGTCATCGCTAAATCATCGAGGGGCCCACAGATATCGCTTTTATCCCGAAGGTAAAAGGAATGGATAAACTTCGACTCATATGGCTTGTTCTACTACTTGTTGAATCATACACAAAGGCACGTTTTATAACATCGAGTTACCAAATGCGTTTTCGTGCAATCAATGTATAACCAACTCATAGTAACAACTCATATCTCTAGGTTTGAAGAATATAAGATATTATCGTCTCATGATCACTCGTGATAAAATCCATGAAGTGATTCAAATGAGCGCGGGTTGAATCCAATACTCAGAACTTATGAGCACTCATGAGTGTTGTAGCACCACTTTGTCCACCAACTTGGACCTCTACAAACCAACCCATGACAGTCTTGAATCATATCTACTTCCAACATATGACCGACTGTGGATGGTTTGAATAACTTCATCATTCAGGAAGAGCGACTTAGTTATTCTGGAAGTCAAAACATGCAAAGTGAAACACAAGAATAAATGAATCAAATATGGTATCAAACCCTATGAATATAAATAAACACTTTTATTTATCACCATACTGATTACTCATTATTCATTGTTTCGGTTTTATCAACTTTATACTTGAATTAAAAACACTAGTTGTCCCATGCTCCAAGCATGTACACTATGTTTTTCTTACGCAATAGCATTGTCATACACCAAGTATGCACTCTATGTTTGTCTATGATCCTTACTTTGTGAAATAAACCAATTGAACATAATTTCAATGATTCTAATTTCACACTCCCAAATCCTTATCGAAAAATGTGAGAATTTCAAATTCCTATCATTTATCGAAATCTGTTTAGATTTTAAACTTATATGCACTGACCCTCCTGTAATGAATATGTACAAAGTCACAAAGACTTGTCAACAGTCATTATAAGGTATTCCAATGGAGATCAACTCCATGGAAACTAAGTCTCATATTCAAAGTACATTGCTTTGGACATGCTTCTTGCATTAAGTTTTCTAATCTTACACAGATAACTTCCACCTATGGAGACAACTCCATATTCTCATTTTGACTATCACTTCTGAATAAGAGATGCCTCTTTTCAGAATATGTCAATATGGTCCTTCCAAAATTAGCACTATACTTCCAACTGTCCCTGAGCAACCAATGTTTGGTAAACCTCATATTGTCCTCGACAATTGCTTAATCATTTTAGTCATATCCAATTCTAGACCTTTTCCCTTCTTAATGCCTCTGGGCATTTGGAAAAATTTAGAAATGACAAATATTATAGCACATGCATTCGATCCTGTACCCAAAGCAAATGGTACATGATTCATGATGTCTCACATAAAGACATGATTCTAGACCAGTCTTTTGCTACAATATTTTTATTTGCCATGTTTTCAAAATTTGACTATGAAGAGGGATGTCGTAATCATAATCGAATTTTGAGAACGCAATATATAGAATTTCCTTAAGTTGAACCAATCCAACATGAAATTCATATATATATTCTTGACTAAAGATGATTAAGGTCTCAATCTAAGAGCCTTTAGAACTGAAATGAAGTATATCCTCTCCCTTAATTATAGCAAAACAACTTTTTCAATCCCTGCAGCCTCACGAATTGAAACTTTTGTTTTCTATAATTAACATTGCTAACTTGCAACACTAACAATAATTATCATGCTCCCACTAACATGATGATTATTATCATAACACTTATGCTCCCACTAGCTTTGACATGTACTCAGAAATCAGCTGGACTTCTAGAAATCAATACTTTATTGACTTTCTTACCAAAGTTTAGATTTCTGATACGAGATGCTTTGATAAAACTTTATCAAAATCATACACCTTTCCTTAGATAGCATGCATGTGTGTCTAAACAATTTCAGAACTATGAAAAGGGATGCCGTAATCATAGTCTCAATTGTTTAGACCTTTTGCCATCTGCTTCAAATATACTTGGTGGAAGTGTTTCCTCACCATCATTTTTCATGAATCGGAGAGAAACCTTATGACCCTTAGATTTTATGGTGTATGTGTTCTTATCCATGTGAATCGTCAAAACCATAGTCACAAGACAAGCATAATGACAAATCCAAACTCATATGGACTCAACTTATGCAATCTTAACTTCTTGTCACCTGGCAGTACAGGGCCTGCCATTGCTTCCAAGTTGTTATGCAACCAATTGAGAACTTTCAGAACTCCTATGCAAAGCCAACTTTAACTGGAATGGGCACATAATATGTCAACACGATAGGTTATAAACCTCAAGTCGTGTGCTAGTGAAGAACCTCAGGTTTTATTCTTGATTAGTTCTTGAAATTCTTTTTAGGATCTTTAAGACTCCCACTATCCTCTTGACATATAAGACTATCTTGCCAAATATTCAAGAGATAGTGCAGATTCTTTATCAAGACAAACACTTCACACAATTGGCCTTAGTTGGTCTTTGTTTTATCCAAAACATCACAACTTACCAATTTCAAATGTACAAGAGTATGACACTTTTACTCTTACATTTGACAAGTGTTTTAAACCTTTCTTTAAGATATATCACTCAAGTTACAATCTTGGAGTATGACTCTAAGAATTGTTTTGGAACGAAGTATGACTCATCTTCCTGATCTAACCATTTCAACAATTCATGAGTCCTCTTCTTAGTCATAAGAATGCACTAAGATGACCTTTAGAGGACTAATTGTGATATGATTTCTAAATCATTAAGATGATCACAAACATGATACAAACGTACTCTCCCATCTTTTCAGATTTGAGAAACTTTTATCTTTCTGCCTAATTTGATTCTTCCCATTCGTTCTGCCATACATTGAGACTTTTCCAATGTTTCAGAATTATACTTAAACTTGTAAGTATAACCATATTTACTAAACTTTAGTAAATCAAATAGTCTTAACGAGCTTTGTGGTGGACATGACCAGTGCACAAGAATGTGTACTCGATCCCTTTAGTCCTTCACTTGACTCACACATCCATGTGAACAAGTAATTAGTCTTGATTTTCCAATGCTTGAAAGTTCCCATTCATCATACTATTCAACTTGCATGATTCCAAGTTTCGGTCCAATTGAAACTTGGGTGATGAGGAACTTTCCTGATTTGGTAAATTTAGACACTACCACAAATGAAAGAATCAAATCCATTTTCCAATATTGTTGTTAGTGGAATCATATAAGCAACAATTTTCCACAAATGCCATTGTAAGGATACTTCAAATAAATAAAATTAAACAATTTTCTTTTATTTTAAAACTTTGCGGAAAAACTTATCCTTACAATCCACATGGAAAAATGTTGTTATCTATTCCTTAGCAATATATCATAACTTCTTAAGCAACTGCTCAAAATTCTGATGCGATCGAAATCCACCTTCGCAATCAGAATCATCATATACTTCCTTTAAGATTTCTCTCTATTCTTTGATTCTTCAAACATCAACATGTGACCCAGTCACATCATGTAATGAGGATATCAGAATAGAACTTAACAGAGTTAGATAATGGGCTCTACCTGATGTAGAGTCAAACTTATTGACTTTAACATCCTTAGGTAAATTTGTCAGCTTTGCAATCAACGCCCCTTCCTTTGGCAAAATAAACATATGGACCTTTTGGTAATGGGACTATCTCAGACTTAGCCTTTCTCTTTACCATTTGGTCAACCGGGTTGACTATGGCCAATCCCTTTCCATTGGGAAGAGAATGCTTTTTCTGGATTTCTAGTGTCACCATTGTCACTGTCCATAAAGTTTTTTGGAAGTTGATCTTCTAATCAAATTTGCTTTACTATCGTTCCAAATCATTGTTGATTCAGCAGCACCAAGCAAATAGATATGATCATTAAGGTTCATGTCATAGTCTGTTTCATAGTAGTCCCAAAGGAACTCACTATGTGACTTAGAAAGTGATTGAACATCCAACTTTCTCAAGACTTTGACACCCAACTCTCCCGACTTGTCAATATGTGACTTCATCTCTAAGATGTGATCACACATAGACCTTGCTTGCCATTAGGGCTTGAGTGACCTTGAACTTGTGGGTTAGGGAGAATAATTGGAGGAGGTGGAGGAAGAGAAGTATGACTTCCATGTGCCAAACTCGGGAAGTCATATTCATTAGGAAAGCTTGGTTTGGGAAGATCATTATTGTCTAAACCAGACATCAACAATGGGAGAAATTCATGTAAAGTTGATTTAAGTCCTTAATATAACACCCAATATGATATATTAAGGCTAGGACCCAACAAACTATTTTATAACTTGGAAGAGGGATGCCGTAATCCAAGCTATAAAATATTTGAAGGTAGGTGAATGACGATTCACCAATTTCCACCAAGATAAACGAAATGTATTATTAGGTTTTAATTGGTTTTGAAACTCCTAGATTCTTTTGAGATTCATTGAACTTTTCAATGGCATGTTTCAATCTCGAGTGTGCCCTTCAGGTTTTGTGACTGGGATGCCGATGATCACAAAACAAGGTGTGAAGTAACCATGCAAATATACTTGCTACCCTTAATATTTACCCCTCAATCGATGTGCCGGTTAACCACACACGCTCCAACGATACTATGATAAACATTAAGTTACCCTTTGCCTACCTTGTTAAGTCCAGGTTAGTGTGCCGGTTAACCACACACGCTCCACTAATAGCTTAAACAAAGTGCAAAGTGTAATTTCATGGATTAGCACCTTATTCACATTTTCCTAAGTAACTAAGATTGGGAATTTATAAGTGTTTAGTTACTTAGTATTTATCATTATACTTATAATGAAGGGAGAATTATAGTCCTTGTCCTACCTGTTCGGCTAACGACCCTCCACCGGTCAAGGAAGCGGTGAGTGAGAGTGGACACCCATTAAACTGCCATTTTATAGGCAGTAACCTTATACCCCCCTTATAGACCGGCTTCGTGAATGAGGCCTACTAATGGTAAGACGACTTTATCTTATACATATCTATATAATTAAAATTATAATCATAGTATAAGGGTTGAATTTTAAACTTTTAAAATTCTAAGGTCTAGTTTGGAATTAAAGTATACATGGGGGGTAACTTTACAAATTCCAAAACTTGAGTACAAGTTTTGAAACCTTTCAAAACTCTTGGATTTTTTATAACTTATGAGTTTAATTAAGGTTTAATGAAAAAAAAATCCAAGTTCCATAACTTGAGGACAAGTTATGGAGTTCATAAAAACCATTAAGATCAAATATTCCAATTAACACAATAATCAAATAATTTTTCTATGATTTAGATTAAACTTATAAGTAAAGATAATTCACATCAACAATTTTCAAGAAATTAGATAATCATATAAACTAATACAAATCTTGAAACTTTGACAATTATCCTTTGAAGACTCTTGGAATTCATAACCTAAAGAGTTAATAAATGAGACATTTCACATCCATAACTTATGGAAGTTTCAAAACTCTTAAGATCATAACTTTAAAAAAAACTTTTGAGTTCCAAAATTTTATGACAAAATTTGTAACTCCTTAAAACCATTTAGATCAAACTTTTAAAACAAATAAAATAATCATATCATTCTATCTTTTAATAAATTGACCTAATTCAATTCTTGTAGTAAAGTGACTCAAATTTTATAAATAATTAGTTTTTCATAAAATCAAGTAATTATCATAAAATTTGACAAACTTCATGTTTTTTTTCTTTTTTTTTTCCTTCAACTTGAAAAAAAAAATACATTTGCATCAAATATAATAGAAAACAACCCATGTCTCTGATACCATTGTTGGGTTTTAGTATACTACAACATCCTATGGTGCACATACAACCCTAAATACATTGGATCTATGTTTTCTCTATTATACATGCAAATGGTTTCCAAGGCATTAAACCTATAACTAGCATGCATTTGACATAAACCATATAATATACTAGTTAGGGAAACATACCTTTTATGTGGCTTGAAGTCTTGATGTATTTGGCCTTAAGAGCTTAGCACCAATAGTATGAAATGCCTCAAATGGAATCACAACACACCTAGGACAAAGGTGGCTCTTGAGAGAGAATTCCATGCACCAAAACACCTCCATATTTCTCTAAGAAAAGAAGTGGTGATTTTGGCTATGAAGTAACCTATTTATATGTAGGATTCCAAGGGTCATGGGTATAACCCATAATCCATACCCATGGGTTTTATGATCCATGGTTCATGTGGCCCAACTCTTTATGTATCCATACATAAACTTGGTCCAACATGGATCATAAGCCCAACACATATAAATATAACTAATTATCATAATTAGTCCCCATATATTTAATTAGTCTCTTTTGATCACTAAATTAATTCCAAATTAATTCTTGATCGATACTAATTAAAACATATGATTTCATATTAATATATTATAACTTATAATATATTAATAAACCATAAATAACCTTCTCTCAAAAGTCCATCCTAACAAATTGTCCTGATGATATGCAACCCAAATGGACCATGCTACTCTCGGGTCAAGTACATATCAATAATAGTTATGGGCTTAGACATCTAATCCAACATTAAGTCACATGTGATGAATGTTAAATAATCTCATAGTGATGGATTTGACCCTATTGCGCAGTTCTCGTTTGAGTCTAACCATTGTAGGGATGAGTCTTTTACTAGAAGGATTATCTAAGCTTTATTGCATGTGATTTTATTCATGAGGTGGTTAACGGACATTATGGGGAGTTCTTCAACAGCTGATGGCAAGGTGAGGCCGAGAACCTAGGAAAGTCTAGGAAGTGCTTCAGTAAGTTTAGTTGCGTTGTTCAATAAGAATTTGGAGTGTTAGTTGAGAAGGTGACTTAGAGGATTCGAAATGATTATAGAGGAAAGTATGGATAGATGTGGAAGGTAGTGTTGGGCCCGTACTACTAAAAGCACAGGATCCATACTTGAATCGGGGAGAGTCTTGGAGAATATAGGAAGCCTGTGGGATGAGGATTCTTGGATATGTTCTGATCATTTGCATGGTTGTTTTTCAGAATGGTTATGAGCACTCAAGAAGGAAGTTTGGGTTCGGGTTCAGACTCAGGTGCAGGTACCGAGTTGATCGATGAGCGGATGCAGGAGTTCATCTCGTCGGAGAATACCCGTTGTATTTTGGAGTGGACTCCTGTGATATTTGGTTCAATCAAGGAGAGGATTTTGGAACTCTTGGTTGGTCGTCTCGGGGCTTTTCATATCGAGATTGTAGTAGGACAGTTGGGGGCCCATCGGAAGCTCAAGGCTTGTGGAGCTCTAAAATCCTTTGGGAAGGAGGATGCTTCTGCGGGCTCTTTTCGTATGAGATCGGAGGTGGGTTATTCATCATTCCTTCTGGGAGGTTGATCCCATGATTGGATTGCTACCGAGGTTTTGCGAGCTGTACACAAGGAGTTACCCGACATCATTGGCCATGTCACTGATAGATTGGTCACCAGGTTCGAGGTTTGGATCTTGGCTGTTCATGCGGTTGATGGGGTGATCGAGGTGACTCAGGAGCAGGAGATTGGTTTGGAGAGGTGACTAGGGAAGATGAAGTGGACCCATGGTCTAACTCAGCTAGCAACATCTGAGCAGTTGGATGTTGCCATGTCTAGCGTTAGAGGCACGAGGGTCCACGATGTTTACGCGAAGGATGAAGGAGCACATGAGCATGTACACGACAAGTCTAAATGTGACATGTGCGGATGGAAGTGCCACCTCCACCAAGAATGCACCCTGCAGGTAGAGTTGTGACATTGTTGTCATCAGCCTGGCCATATCAGGGCGAATTGCCCACGCTTAGTGGTTGGGGCAGCTTAGGTTCCATCATAGGTGCTTCGGCAGGAAGGGGAGGTCAGTATTTCATCAGATGCTATTGCGGGCATATTATCTTTTGCTTTTCTCTTGATTATTAACAGTATTATATTGCTTTAAAATCTTTTTTGGATATGGGTATGCATTATCACTGGTTTAGTTCGTTGTTATTTCTAAGGTTATATCACCAAGAATTGTTATATGCCATTTTTAATTCCAAGAGTCATTATTGGGTCGTATCTTGCGAAGCGAGTTTCAGTTTGTTTGGTTGTTTTTTCAGTTCTTTGATGGGGTCAACTCAGGGGTATCATTTGGAAGGTCTATGGTTAGATTAGCTGGTTAGTTCTCCAATGAAGTTAGAGTTCAGTCATGTTAGCATTTGTTCCGGTAGGATCAACAGTCATCCATGGAAGGACCTTTGGGTTCAATCACTACCGTTGCTGGGGAAGGAGCGGTAGCAAGAAGATGGTGGTGGCAGTCGCATGAGTTTGTTTGGTTAGTGGAAGTGCCAGGGGAATTTTACAATCGCAAGGGTTGAATAGGGTTAGATATCAGAGATCCTTCTGGGAATGGGAAGTGGGAGTGAAGAATCGCCAGTTCAGATCAAGGGTTATAGTCTTTGTCACCAGCATGAAGGACTTAAGGATTTGGTGTTGTATTAGGATTGCTGAGATTTCAGGGAGTACTCATCTGGATTTCAAGAGTTGTGCGATCATCGCGATTGGCTAGTAGTGGAATGCTAGTATTGGTAAGTGGAGGTTGTTGACGGTTCGAGCTATAAAGAGGTAAGATGGTTTGGAAATCCATCAAATCTTGTGGTTTTGGAGAGCTTCGACGGATCCAAGTGGGGGAGAATCATTCAGATTTCTGGAAGTTGAATCAGGTGTGAAACTAGGATGAGTTTCACATCCCAGTCGGGAGGCAAAACGACTCAAGTGGCCGTCTGGTTTGAATTTGTGTAAGTTGGGAGTTCAGGAAACTTCCAACAGCTGGTTGGCGTCCTCTTTGTGATGTATAGTAGGCATGTGGACGGATCCAGGTGAGGATTGTGTTAGGGCCTTGCTGTCTGTTCTTGTTTGATGAAGGCTTTAGGGTTCAAAGCATGACCCGAACACCTGATTGGAATTCAGTTGGATGCAGGTCCGACTCGGGGTGATTTGGGGTTGATATGGTAGAGGTATGGTAAGACCATGAGTAGTAACCATGGCGAGTTAGACGTGTCGTAAGGCTGCGGGATGGTCGTAGAATTAAATGGATTGGTAGATAGTATGGAAGTGTTGTAATATTGCGATGGGATTGTAGCTTTCACCAGATTGAGGTAGACCATCGATGGGGTGGTTGTGAGTATAAGGGAGGATCAGCTCATGCCTTAGGCAAGGATGACCATTGGGGTCCGAGCCGAGGTTGGGTCTATGTATATCTCGATGGGGTGAGACCTATGTGCGTGGCCCGTTCGTTGGTATATACTAGGTGAGAATCGTAAGTGAGGCCCGTATGATTACAACAATCTAGGAGAGACCTGGTAGTGACCGGTTGAGTCAAGGAATTGGATTATGGTTTTAGTAGGATGATTATGTGGCCAGAGAGTGGTATAATGTGGTGTGTAGGAAAGGATAGCCTTATCAGTTGGACTCTCAGGAACCTGGTGGTTGAACCAGGTGTGAGAGTCGTAGTCTCAACAGTGGATTGGGGATTTTTTTATATCCCAGTTTAATGAATGGATGCAGTGAATCAGAAAATTTCGGGTGAAATGCAAGTGTAATCCATGGATCTCATGTTATGAATATGTACCGAGTTGGCTTTTGGTCGAGACTCGCATTGGGAGTTATTGGTGTATATATATGCAAGATCTTTACCTCAACAGGTTATGGATTAAGGAATTTGTATGTCGGATTAGCAGTTGGAAGGTTCAGGGTTAGAAAGGGGGGTGTTTTCAGTTTTGGATGATAGAAAAAGACTCTTGTGGTTATGTTTTGGATTGGTTACACCTGTGTGCAGGTTAGGCAAGTGATGGGATTTCGTAATTTTAGCAGTATCGTGTTAGAACGACAGTTATGGGATTAGTGTTTAGTTCATCACTAGAAGGTTTTGATCGGAACGTTGGTTTCTAGGAGGGTAGTAAGGAGTCATTTCGAGGACGAAATCTAATTGAAGTAGGGGAAAGTTGTAACGCCCTGTTCCGAATCATTTTCTAAATCGGGGATGTGGCCCGAAGATGGGTTATCATTAGGATTAGGTCCTTTGGGGAAAATAGATTTAGACCTAACTGTGTGTGGGTAATGTAATTTGGATGATCCGGGAGTTCGATTTGTGTTTTGGAGCCAAGGGGTATATTGGTAAAGTGACAGTTCTGGCTTTTATGGAAATTGGATTTTTGTTTGGGAAGTTTTAAGGATGATATGAGTTGGTAGAAGTGTAAAGATTCTCATTACCTTTCCGTGGATATAAGGATCGTCAGAAACGGACTTAGAACGAAGAAGTTATGGCCTTCGAAAGTTTAGTGGTTTTAGGGTGAAACCGAGTATGTGGGGCGTACATTGGTGTACATTGGGCGTACTAACCAGATAGATCACAGATGCTTAAGGGAGTACGTTGGGCGTACCAGAAGTGCGCATGACGTACTCTAGTCATACCTAAAACCTAATTTAGGATCTTGGGCTTTATTTAAGCTCCTTAACTCACCACCCAACCCTATTATCTTCATCCTCCATACCTCTAAACCCTAGAAACGAAACCTTAGCCCCCATTTGAGCGCTTTTAGAGATTTTGGTGGTATTTCATGTTTTTTGGTGTTCATAGAAGAAGAAGGAACTGTTGGATAAGGTGTCTAAGTCCATAACTATTTCTGGTATGTACTTGACCCGACCCGGCATGGTCCATTTGGGTTGCATGGCACCATGCAATTGGATAAACTAAAATGAGAGAAATAACACTTATGGTTTATTAATATATTATAAGTTCTAATATATTAATAATATTATTTAATTAGTTTGATCAAGAATTAATTTAGAATTAATTAAGTGATCAAAAGATAACTAATTAAATATATGGGTAGATTATGTAAATCTTCCATATCTTATATAGTGGGCTAAGAGGCTCCATGGATGCTCCATGGATGCTCCATGGGTCATGGAAATGAAGAGTCATGACACATTAGGGTTTACATGGTGTAACCCTAGATGTGTCAACACTATATAAGAAACCCATTCTCCACCAAAATAGGCTACACTAAGAAACAAGAGGGCTAGAGCCGATTTTGCAAGTGTAAGATTCTCTCAAAGTTTACTCCTTTGCATTTGGTGTTGTGTGAAGCATTTGAGGCATCACACTTGGGGTGCTAGGCTCACAAGGTTTCAAGGATCATAATCAACAACAAGGTAAGTTATTCTATCTTTCATTCAAGTTAAAAATGTTCCCCATGTATGCTAGATAGGAATATAACCTTGGAATTCAACTTTGCATGATTATTAGACAAACATACATCCAAGGTTATTAGGGTTGCATGTACACTTAGGAAGTGTTAGAATGCTCAAAACCCATCAGTGGTATCAGAGCCAGGTTTGTTTGTTGTTTTTTTTTTGTGTGCAAACAGCTTGAAAAAAAAATCGTTTTTCTGTTTTCTGCTCGTATGAAAGTTTACACATTTGTTGCTGGAAATGGACTAGAAACATTACCCTAAACTGTTTTGATGTTTTAAAGCTTGTTTTAGATGGTGTAATGTTTATGCTAATCCATTTACAATGACAATTATTAAAATTACAAGTTTTTTTTAAGTGTAATTTTTGATTCTTGAAAGTGTTCATATTCATGTTCTTGAACTTATGAAGATTCGATGATCATAGGAATTGTTTGTAACCTTCATGGTAGTTTAATTCACGATCATAATGTGTTTTAATGGAGTCCATAACTTGTCCTCAAGTTATGGAAAACCAAAAGTCTCACTTTTATTAAAGCCATTAAAAGAACACAAGAGTTATAAAAATGAAGAGTCTTCATTTTTATTACTCAATTAATTCATAAGTTACAAGAAATGAAAAGTTTTGGAAGTTTACAAAACTTGCCCTCAAGTTTTGGAACATGTAAAGTCTTGATTAAAACTTTAGTTCCAATCCTTAGAATTTTAAAAGTTAAAATTCAACCCTTATACTTTATAATATTATAAGTTACTAATATATATATGTATAACGTCAAGTCGTCTTACCGCTAGTACGCCTCATTCACGAAGCCGGTCTATAAGGGGGGTATAAGGTTGTTGCCTATAAAATGGCAACTTAATGGGTGTCCACTCTCACCCACCGCTTCCTTGATCGGTGGAGGGTCGTTGGCCGAACGGGTAGGACAAGGACTTATAAATTCTCATTAAAAGTATGATGAATATTATAAAGTAACTAAATGCTTTTATTAAATTCCCAATCTTAGTTACTTTAGGAAAATGTGAATAAGGTGCTAATCCATGAAATTACACTTTACACTTTGTTTAAGTCGTTAGTGGAGCTCGTGTGGTTAACCGGCACACTAACTTGGACTTAACAAGGAAGGTAAAGGGCGACTTAAAGTTTAATATAGGTCGGTGGAACTCGTGTGGTTAACCGGCACATCGATTGAGTAATAAACATTAAGTGTACCAAGTGATTTGCATGGTTACTTCACACCTCGTTTTGTGATCCTCGGTATCCCAGTCACAAAACTTGGAGGGCACACTCGAGATTGAAACATGCCTTTGAAAAGTTCATTGAATCTCAAAAGAATCTAGGAATTTCTAAGAACCAATTAAAAACCTAATATCTATATTTCGTTTTTCATGGTGGAAATTGGTGAATCGTCATTCACCTACCTTTCAAATATGTTATAGCTTGGATTACGGCATACCTCTTCTAAGTTATAATATATTGTGATTGGATCCTAGCCTTAATATTACATTTGGGTGTTTTATTAAGGACTCTCTTAATATCTAAACTAATCTTGTTCTCTTCTTTCAGATGTCTTCAAACAATGCTGCTTCTGGCTCTAATCCTAATGGCTCCTTTACCCTTATGAACTTGTGTGGGAAAGTCACTTTTGATGGATCCAACTTCAATGAATGGATCAGAAACATCAGGATGATTACCCGCTACGAGGACAAAGAATATGTCCTTGACAAGGAGCTTAAGGAGATTGATGAGACCACTGCAACTCCCCAGGAGATCGCTGACTTCCGGGCACATGAAAGGGATGCTACAAAAGTGGCATGCATCATGTTGGCCACCATGACAGCGGAACTCCAAAAGTCCTATGAGGACTTCTACCCTTTTGAAATGCACCAAGATCTGATGGAAAGATACCATCAAAGTGCACGACAAGAGAGGTATGAAATCATATGCTCTATCATAACAACCATGATGAAGGACGGGGAATCCGTCACGAGCCACATGCAAAAAATGCAAAGGTATATGGATCGGTTGTTGAAGCTTAATCTGAACTTCCCTGAGGAGCTTGCAATAGATATCATTTTGCACTCCTTACCATCGTGTTATGATCAATTCCGCATGACATATCACTGTTGGGTTTTGAGCATTCTAACACTTCCTAAGTGTATATGCAACCCTAATAAACCTTGGATCTATGTTTGTCTAAGGTACATGCAAAATATTAATTTCCAAGGTTTATAACCTATCTAGCATGGCATGGGGTACTTTTAAACATAAAAGAACTAGATGAATTACATACCTTTTATTGATTGTTGATTCCTTGGAGTTTGAGAGCCAAGCACCAATAATGTGAATGCCTCAAATGGAAATCACAAATCACCACAAACTTGGAAAATGTATGAGAGAGTATACTAACTCTTAGATTTCGGCCACCACTATTACACACACACTTTTTAGGGTGTTTTTCATGCAACATAAGCTTGTTTATATAGTGTACATGGTTAGGGTGAAAACCTAATAACCCATGTCTTTTCCTCTTCCAAGGATCCATGGGTTAAAAGCTCCATGGATCATCCATGGACTTCCATATAAGCTTAGCCCATTAACAAATGAGCATTAGCCCACACCATATAAAAATAATAGCCCATGATTTAATTAGTCTTCCTTTTAATCACTAAATCAATTCATAATTAATTAAAACTAATTAAATAACATGACTATATATTAATATATTATAACTTATAATATATTAATAAATCGTAAGTATACAATTCTCATAAAATAATCCATAAATAGTTTGGGTGAAGTGCAACCCAAATGGACCATGTCGGGTCGGGTCAAGTATATACCAAATAAGTTATGGACTTAGACACCTTTATCCAACAGACTCCCACTTGGATAAGTCTAATAACTATATTTGCCTATATTACTTCAGGAACCAACCGGCAATCGTAGCTCTCGAAAACTCTGTTGAACTATGAAGCGCCATTTTAGATAAGTGATCATATAGCCCTCTGTTCTCATGATATCAGCCGGACAAATACATGGAACAATGTCTTACTTATTGTCTAGCAGTTGTTTCTCCATTTCCGATTTGTTTGACAAAGAACTTAACTGAACACATCAATTTAGTTCTGACCGGGCCCGGTACATAGGTCAAAACAAAATCATCGAGGGGCCCAGATATCGCTTCTATTTCTAGAAGGAACAGATAAACTTCGACTCATATACTTGTTCTACTACTTGTTGAATTGTACACAAAGGCACGTTTTATAACATCAAGTTACTGATGCGTTTACGTGCAATCAATGCACAACCAATTCATAGGTAACAACTCATATCTCTAGGTTTGAAGACTTATATGATATTATCGTCTCATGATCACTCGAGATAAATTCCATGAAGTGATACAAGTGAGCGTGGGTTTATTCCAATACTCATAACTTATGAGCACTCATGAACGTTATAGCAACCATTGCTATGTCTAAACACCTTTAGCCATCTACAAACCCAATTCATGACAATCTTGATTCATACCTACTTCTGACGTATGACTGATTGTGGAGGTTTGAATAAATTAATTATTCTGGAAGTCAAAACATGCAAAACTGAAACAATAGTAAATAATTGACAATGATAGTAACACTTTACTCATAAATAAATCACACATTTTATTCATCATCAAACGTCGATTACATTTTACAAGTTTCAGAAAAATTATCTAATCTGTAAAACTAATATCGTCCCTCAGCCCGATGCGCCTCGCATGCTGCAAATGCTTAACCCTCGTCAGTCCCTTCGTAAGGGGATCTGCAGGGTTCTCATCTGACGATACCCTCTTTGCCACGAGGAGTCCTTCTTCTATCTTGTGTCTTATGAAGTGATATTTTCTGTCAATGTGTCAGGATCTGCCATGATCTCTCGGTTCCTTGGCTAAGGCAACCGCACTATTGCTGTCACAGAAAATCTCCATAGGTTCCTTACTGGCTGGTACAACTCCAAGGTCTCCGATGAAGTTCTTTAGCCATATCGCCTCCTTTGCTGCTTCACTCGCTGCTATATACTTTGATTCACAAGTCGAATCAGCCACCGTCTCCTGCTTGGAACTCTTCCAAGAGATTGCCCCTCCATTTAGGATAAAGACCCAGCCCGACTGAGAGCGGAAGTTATCCCTATCAGTCTGAAAACTAGCATCACTATACCCTAGCACTCTCAAGTCATCACTCCCACCAAGGGTAAGGATCCAATCGTTAGTCCTCCGCAGGTACTTGAGAATATTCTTTACCGCAGTCCAATGAGCCTTGCCAGGGTTCCCCTGATATCTGCTGACCATGCTCAAAGCGAAGGCCACATCAGGACGGGTACAAGTCATAGCATACATGATCGAGCCAACAGCGGAAGCATAGGGTAATCGACTCATCTCAACTGTCTCATCTTCTGTACTCGGGCTCTGAGCCTTGCTCAGTTTGGCATTGCTTTGGATCGGTAATTCTCCTTTCTTGGAATTCTGCATGTTGAACCTTTTCAACACCTTATCCAAGTAGATACTCTGACTAAGTTCAATTAGTCTTTTACTCCTTTCTCTTAATATCCTTATCCCTAGGATATAGGCAGCTTCCCCTAGGTCCTTCATAGCAAAGCACTTCCCAAGCCAGGACTTAACCTCCTACAAGGTTGGGATGTCATTTCCTATAAGTAGTATGTCATCTACATACAGTACCAAGAAGCTAACTATACTCCCACTAGCTCTTACATACACGCAAGACTCATCTTCACTTCTCAAGAAGCCAAACTCTTTGACCTTCTCATCGAAACAAAGATTCCAGCTACAAGATGCTTGTTTTAATCCATAAATGGATTTCTCAAGCTTGCACACTCTATTAGGGTATTCTGCACTTACAAAACCCTCTGGCTGATTCATGTACACATCCTCAGCCAACTTTCCATTAAGAAAAGCGGTTTTGACATCCATTTGCCATATTTCATAATCATGAAATGCAGCAATGGCCAGCATGACCCTAATAGACTTAATCTTTGCTACCTGTGAGAAGGTTTCATCATAATCAATACCCTGAGTCTGAGTAAAACCCTTCGCAACCAGTCGAGCCTTATAAGTGTGCACTTTCCCATCCATGTCGGTCACTTCTTGAAGATCCATTTGCACCCGACTATTTTACGGCCTGGTACATTGTTAACCAAGTTCCAAACTTGATTGTCATATATGGACTGTATCTCGCTGTCCATAGCCTCCTTCCATTTAGCAGACTCCGGGCCTGTCATGGCTTCCTTAACACTGTTAGGTTCATCCAGATTTACCAGTGTACTGTCACTGATAAATGTATCACCTTCCGTAGTAATATGAAATCCATAATAAAACTCAGGTGTGTTCCTAACCCTTGTGGAACGCCTCGGAGGTACAGACTCATCAGCTGGATCAACAGGAGTTTCCTCCTCGGGTTGATTGCTAGTATTTGAGGTTCCTTCACCAATTGACTCTTGAATTTCTTCAAGGTCAATTTGCCTCCCACTGTCTCCTTGGCTTATAAATTCTCTCTCTCGAAAGACTCCTCTCCTAGCCACAAAGACCACATTCTCATGGGGTCTGTAGAAGAGGTAACCAAAGGATTTTTGTGGATAGCCGATGAAAATACAGCTTTCACTTCGAGGTTCGAGCTTGTCATGAGTCTCACGCCTCACGAAAGCCTCGCAACCCCAAATCTTGATGTGGTCCAAATTGGGAACTTTCCCAGTCCACATCTCATGAGGTGTTTTGGCAACCTTCTTTGTAGGGACTAGATTAAGGATGTGGGCGGCAGTCTCTAAGGCATACCCCCAAAAAGAGATTGGTAGCGAAGCTCGACTCATCATAGAGCGAACCATGTCCAACAAAGTTCGATTGTGCCTCTCAGCTACACCATTCAGCTGTGGTGTCCTGGGAGGTGTCAATTGTGAGACAACCCCACACTCCTTAAGATAGTCGAGGAACTCAGTACTAAGATACTCACCACCTCGATCGGATCGAAGCATCTTAATGTTCCTGCCCAATTGATTTTCTACTTCCTGTTTAAACTCTTTAAACCTTTCAAAAGTTTCTGACTTATGTTTGATTAAGTAGACATAACCATATCTACTAAAATCATCAATAAAAGTCACATAATAGCGATTAGCATCCCTTGTGGCGGTTTTGAATGGTCCACATACATCAGTATGTAAAAGGTCCAACAAACCATCACCCCTTGCACAAGTACCAGTGAAGGGTGATTTTGTAATTTTTCCAAGTAGACAAGACTCACAACTATCATCCGACTTGAGGTCGAACGACTCCAAAACTCCATCCTTTTGGAGCTGGCCTATGTCTTTCTTGCTTACATGTCCAAGACGACATTGCCACAAAGACGCTTTATCCAAGCTAGTAGAAGAATCAATACACAATACATTATTCCCTAAATTATCTACAACCGATACAGCTTCATACACACCATCACAAGGTAATGCTTTAAAATAAAGAATATTATTAAAGAAAGCATTAATACTACCAACTTCATTATCAAAAGAAAAGGTAAAACCTTGTTTATACAAAGCATGAAAGGAAATAATACTCCTCGCCATTTCAGACGAGTAAACACATTTATTCAAATCTAACTTTAACCCACTATCTAGCAACAAAGTATAAACTCCAATCTTAGTAACATGTGTAACCTTCTTGTTCCCCATGATTAAGTTTATCTTTCCGTGCTCCACATCCTCACTTCTTCTTAGGCCCTGCAAGTCACAACAGATATTAATACCACAACCTGTATCTAGCACCCAAGAATTAGAATATGGTGAGTTATTAGACAATATAGTGTAAATACCTGCATGGGATGGTTTCACTTTTCCATCCTTGACATCCTGCAAGTACTTTGGGCAGTTTCGCTTCTAGTGCCCCTTATTTTGACAGTAGAAGCATTCAGCATCCTTAGGGATGGCAGAAGGAGTGATAGAACCACCTTTGGTTCCAGATGAGGAGCCTTCAAGGGACTTTCCCTTGGTACCCTTCGAAGGGTGCTTCCTCTTCTTCCCTTTGCCTTGCCCGATAGCCAAAACAAGGGTAGTAGTAGGAGTAGGAGTAGCAACCGACTTACTTTTAAGACCACTTTCGGCAGTCTTCAGAAGTCCTTGAAGCTTACTGAGTGTGACTTCCTCCTTGTTCATGTGGTATGTCATATGAAATTGATCATAACACGAGGGCAAGGAGTGCAAAATGATATCAATTGCCAACTCCTTAGGGAAGTTCACATTCAGTTTCATTAGACGGTCCACATACCTTTGCATTTTCTGCATGTGGCTCGTGATTGGTTCGCTATCCTTCATACGGGTAGTGATCATGGAGGAGATTATTTCATACCGCTCTTGACGAGCACTCTGATGGTACCTTTCCATCAGATCCTGATGCATCTCAAAAGGGTAATAGTCCTCATAGGACTTTTGGAGTTCAGCTGTCATGGTGGCCATCATGATGCATGCCACCTTGGTGGCATCTCTTTCATGTGCCTGATACTCAGCGACCTCCTCAGGAGTACCAGTGGACTCATCAAGCTCCTTTAGCTCCTTATCGAGGACATATTCGTTGTCCTCGTAGCGAGTGACCATCCTGATGTTCCGGATCCAATCCATGAAGTTGGAACCATCAAAGATGACCCTCCCACAAAGGTTCATGAGGGAAAAGGAGCCAATAGGGTTAGAGCCCGAAGCATTGTTGTTGGAAGACATCTTAAAAGAAGAAAACAAGTTTAGATTAGATATATGTCGAATCCTTAATAATACACCCAAATGTAATATTAAGGCTAGGATCCAACACAATATATTATAACTTAGAAGAGGGATGCCGTAATATAAGCTATAACATATTTGAAGGTTGGTGAATGACGATTCACCAATTTCCACCATGAAAACGAAATGAATTATTAGGTTTAATTGGTTTTTGAAATTCCTAGATTCTTTTGAGATTCATTGAACTTTTTAATGGCATGTTTCAATCTCGATTGTGCCCTTCAAGTTTTGTGACTGGGATGTCGAGGATCACAAAACAAGGTGTGAATAACCATGCAAATTCACTTGGTACCCTTAATATTATCACCTAATCAATATGCCGGTTAACCACACACGCTCCACCGATCTATGAGAAACATTAAGTCACCCTTCGTGATCCTTACTAGTCCAAGTTAGTGTGCCGGTTAACCACACACGCTCCACCAACGACTTGGTAAGGTACAAAGTGTGAATTCCATGGGTTAGCACCATATTCACATTTTCCTAAAGTAACTAAGATTGGGAATTTATAAAAGGTTTAGTTACTTTATAATATTCATTATACTTTTATTGAGAATTTATAAGTCCTTGTCCTACCCGTTCGGCTAACGACCCTCCACCAATCAAGCAAGCGGTGGGTGAGAGTGGACACCCATTAAGTTGCCATTTTATAGGCAACAACCTTATACCCACCTTATAGACTGGCTTCGTGAATGAGGCGTACTAGCGGTAAGACGACTTTGATCTTATACATATATATATAATAATTTAACTATTTATAAATAGTATAAGGGTTGAATTTTAACTTTTAAAACTCTAAGGGTTTGGAATTAAAGTATATTTAAAGTGTGTGTAACTTTACAAATGCCAAAACTTGAGGACAAGTTTTGAAACTATTCAAAACTTTTCATTTCATAACTTATGAATTAAAGGTTCATAAAAATGAAGACTCTTCATTTCTATGTAACTTATGTGTTTTAAGTGTGTGTTTAAAAGAAGTGACCTTTGGATATCCATAACTTGAGGACAAATTTATGGACTCCATTAAAACACATAAATGATCAAGAATTAATCCTAAACAATTCAGCAAATAATTCCTATCATCTTCTAAATTCATAAGAACATGAACATGATCATCAAAGTTTCAAGAATTATATGAACACATACAAAGCATGAAATTTTGATATAAGCTATTGTAAATGGATTAGAACAACCATTACACCAACTAAAACAAGTTTTAAAACACCAAAACAGTTTAGGGTAATGTTTCTAGTCCATTTCCAGCAGCAAAAGTCGAAAATCTGCATTCTGAGGCTCCTACTCGCCGAGTGCACGAACCTACTCGGCGAGTAGGATGAGTTTACACATGAAATCGGCGAGTCCCCCCATGGACTCGGCGAGTTCATCAGTCAGACAGCAAAAAATCGACTTTTTATCACTATTTTGCATCAAGTATCAAACAAACAAGCCTAGGCTCTGATATTAATTTCCAAGGTTTATAACCTATCTATGTTTGTCTAAGGTACATGCAAAATATTAATTTCCAAGGTTTATAACCTATCTAGCATGGCATGGGGTACTTTTAAACATAAAAGAACTAGATGAATTACATACCTTTTATTGATTGTCGATTCCCTGGAGTTTGAGAGCCAAGCACCAATAATGTGAATGCCTCAAATGGAAATCACAAATCACCACAAACTTGGAAAATGTATGAGAGAGTATACTAACTCTTAGATTTCGGCCACCACTATTACACACACACTTTTTAGGGTGTTTTTCATGCAACATAAGCTTGTTTATATAGTGTACATGGTTAGGGTGAAAACCTAATAAACCATGTCTTTTCCTCTTCCAAGGATCCATGGGTTAAAAGCTCCATGGATCATCCATGGACTTCCATATAAGCTTAGCCCATTAACAAATGAGCATTAGCCCACACCATATAAAAATAATAGCCCATGATTTAATTAGTCTTCCTTTTAATCACTAAATCAATTCATAATTAATTAAAACTAATTAAATAACATGACTATATATTAATATATTATAACTTATAATATATTAATAAATCATAAGTATACAATTCTCATAAAATTATCCATAAATAGTTTGGGTGAAGTGCAACCCAAATGGACCATGTCGGGTCGGGTCAAGTATATACCAAATAAGTTATGGACTTAGACACCTTTATCCAACAATCACATGAATACGGAAGAGGTCACACTCAGCAAACTTCTGGGACTCCTCAAGACCGCAGAAACATGTCTTAAGGGTAAGTCGGTTGTTAACACTCCTACTCCAAACTCCGCCCCGGTTTTGGCAATCGGGAAAGGTAGAGGGAAGAAGAGGAAGAGCTCTTCGAAGGGTACCAAGGCTAGCACCCTTGATGGCTCTTCTTCAAGTGGAACCAAGAAAGGTTTTGTCACTCCTTCTTCTGACCCTAAAGAGGCTAAATGCTTCTATTGCCATGAAAAGTCACATTGGAAGCGGAATTGCCCAAAGTACCAGCAAGATGTGAAGGATGGGAAAGTTAAACCCAACCATGCAGGTATTTACACTATCTTATCTAATAACTCACCCCATTCTAACTCTTGGGTCCTTGATACCGGTTGTGGTATTCATATATGTTCTGATTTGCAGGGACTAAGAAGAAGTGAGAATGTGGAGCATGGAAGAATAAACTTAATCATGGGGAATAGGAAAGCTTTACCTGTCACCAAGATTGGAGTTTATACTTTATCGCTAAGTAGTGGGTTTAGTTTAGATTTGAATAAATGTTGTTATTCGCCAGAAATGGCAAGAAATATTATTTCCTTTCATGCATTGTATAAACAAGGTTTCAACTTTTCATTTGATAATGAAGTTGGTTCGATTAATGCTTTTTTTAATAATGTTCTTTATTTTAAAGCATTACCTTGTGATGGTGTGTATGAAACGGTATCTGTGGTTGATAACTTAGGAAATAATGTATTGTGTATTGATTCTGTTAATGATAATAACTTGGATAAAGCATCATTATGGCATTGTCGTCTTGGACATATAAGCAAGAAACGCATAGGCCAACTCCAAAAGGATGGAGTATTGGAGTCATTTGACCTAAAGTCAGATGATAGTTGCGAATCATGCTTACTTGTAAAAATGACAAAGTCACCCTTCACAGGTTCTTGTGAGAGGGGTGAAGGTTTGTTGGATCTTATACACACGGATGTGTGTGGGCCCTTCAAACATGCCACAAGGGATGCTAATCGTTATTATTTGACTTTTACTGATGATTACAGTAGATATGGATATGTCTACTTAATCAAGCATAAGTCAGAGAATCAATTGGGCAGGAACATTAAGATGCTTCGATCCGATCAAGGTGGTGAGTATCTTAGTTCAGAGTTCCTCGACTATCTTAGGGAATGTGGGATTGTCTCATAATTGACACCTCCCAGGACACCGCAGTTGAATGGTGTAGCTGAGAGGTGTAATCGAACCTTGTTGGATATGGTTCGTTCCATGATGAGTCGAGCTTCGCTACCAATCTCATTTTGGGGGTGTGCCTTAGAGACTGCCGCCCATATCCTTAATCTAGTTCCCACAAAGAAAGTTGCCAAAACTCCTCATGAGATGTGGACTGGTAAAGTACCCAAACTAGACCACATTAAGATTTGGGGTTGCGAGGCTTTCGTGAGACCCGAGACTCATGATAAGCTCGAACCTCGAAGTGAGAGGTGTATTTTCATCGGCTACCCACAGAAATCCTTTGGTTACCTCTTCTACAGACCTAGTGAGAATGTGGTCTTTGTAGCTAGGATGGCTTTCTTTCGAGAGAGAGAGAGAGAGTTCATAAGCCAAGGAGACAGTGGGAGGCAAGTTGACCTTGAAGAAATTCAAGAGTCAAGTGGTGAAGGAACTTCAAACCCTAGCACTCAACTTGAGGAGGAAACTCCTGTTGAGCCAATTGACAAGTCTGTACCTCTGAGGCGTTCCACAAGGGTTAGGAATGCACCTGAGCATTACTATGGATTCCATATTACTGCAGAAGGTGATACACTTATCAGTGATGAGACCCTGATAGGTCTGGATGAACCTAACAGTTACGCGGAAGCCATGGCAGGCCCTGAGTCAGCCAAGTGGAAAGAGGCAATGGACAGCGAGATACAGTCCATGTATGACAATCAAGTTTGGAACTTGGTTGAGAATGTACCAGGTCGTAAGACTATAGGGTGCAAATGGATCTTCAAGAAGAAGACCGACATGGATGGTAATGTACACACTTATAAGGCACGACTGGTTGCAAAGGGTTTCTCACAAACTCCGGGAGTTGATTATGATGAGACCTTCTCTCCAGTGGCCAAGATTAAGTCTATTAGGGTTCTGTTAGCCATAGCCGTATTTCATGACTATGAAATATGGCAAATGGATGTCAAAACCGCTTTCCTTAAAGGAAAGTTGGCTGAGGATGTTTACATGAGTCAGCCAGAGGGTTTTGTCAACACAGAGTACCCTAATAGTGTGTGTAAGCTTGAGAAATCCATTTATGGGTTAAAGCAAGCACCTCGCAGATGGAATCTTTGCTTTGATGAGAAAGTCAAGGAATTTGACTTTTCTAGGAGTGAAGATGAATCTTGTGTATATGTCAAGGCTAGTGGGAGTATAGTTAGCTTTTTGGTATTGTATGTGGATGACATACTACTCATAGGAAATGACATCCCAACTCTACAGGAAGTTAAGTCCTGGCTTGGGAAGTGTTTCTCTATGAAGGAGCTAGGAGAAGCTGCCTATATTCTAGGGATAAGGATCTTGAGAGACCGGAGTAAAAGACTAATTGGACTTAGTCAGAGTACCTACTTGGATAAGGTGCTGAAGAGATTCGGCATGCAGGACTCCAAGAAAGGAGACTTACCCATCCAGAGTAACGCCAGATTGAGTAAGACACAAAGCCCTAGTACTGAGGCTGAGATAGCAGAAATGAGTCGAATACCTTATGCTTCGGCTGTAGGATCGATCATGTATGCTATGACGTGTACTCGACCTGATGTAGCATTTGCTTTGAGCATGGTTAGCAGGTATCAGGGGAACCCTGGCAAGGCACACTGGACTGCGGTAAAGAATATCCTCAAGTACCTACGGAGGACTAAGGACTGGGTCCTTACCCTCGGTGGGAGTGAAGACTTGAGAGTTGTAGGGTATAGTGATGCTAGCTTTCAGACTGATAGGGATAATTTCCGCTCTTAGTCAGGCTGGGTCTTTACCTTAAATGGAGGAGCATTTTCTTGGAAGAGTTCCAAGCAAGAGACAGTGGCTGATTCAACTTGCGAATCAGAGTATATAGCAGCTAGCGAGGCAGCAAAGGAGGCGATATGGCTGAAGAACTTCATTGGAGACCTTGGAGTTGTACCAGCTATTAAAGAGCCAATGGAAATTTTCTGTGATAGTGAAAGTGCAGTTGCCTTAGCCAAGGAACCAAGGGATCACGGGAGATCCAGACATATCGACAGAAAATACCATTTCATCAGACATCGAATAGAAGAAGGACTCCTCGTGGCAAAGAGTCATCGGATGAGAATCCAGCAGATCCCCTCACGAAGGGACTGACTCGGGTTAAGCATCTCCAACATGCTCGGAGCATAGGGCTGAAGAATGATATTAGATTTAGTAGTTAGATAACCTTGAAATTTGTAAAGTGTAATTGACATTAGATGATGAATAAAAGGTGTTTTATTTATGAGTAAAGTGTTGCTATCTCTTGTCGATCGTTTACTATATTTCTTTTGCATGTTTTGACTTCCAGAATAATTATGTTTGGTATATCATATTATTCGAACCTCCACAGTCGGTCATATGTCGGAAGTAGGTATGAATCAAGACATTCATGATTGGTTGCAGAGGTCTAAGTTGTTGGACATGGCTACAACACTCATGAGTGCTCATAAGTTCTGAGCATTGGACTCAACCCACGCTCACTGGAATCACTTCATGGAATTTATCTCGGGTGATCGTGAGACGGTAATATCATATAAGTCTTCAAACCTAGATATATGATTTGTTACTTATGAGTTGGTTATGCATTGATTGTACGAAAACGCATTGGTAACTCGATGTTATAAAACGTGCTCTTGTATATAATTCAATGAGTAGTAGAACAAACATATGAGTCGAAGTTTATCTGTTCCTTCTTGGATTAGAAGTTGATATCTGGGCGCCTCGATGATTTTGTTTTGACCTATGTACCGGGCCCGGTCAGAACTAAGTTGATGTGTTCAATTAAGTTCTTTGTCAAACAAATCGGAAATCGGGAAACAAACTGCTGGACAATAAATAAGACATTGTTCCATGTATTTGTCCGGCTGATATCTAGAACAGAGGATTATATGATCACTTATCTTAAATGGCGTATCATCATCTTCTCAGTTCCGAGAGACCTTGAAAGAGCTACGATTACCGCTCGGTTCCTGAAGTATTGCAGTTATAGTTATTAGACTTATCCAAGTGGGAGACTGTTGGATAAGGTGTCTAAGTCCATAACTATTTTTGGTATGTACTTGACCCGACCCGGCATGGTCCATTTGGGTTGCATGGCACCATGCAATTCGATAAACTAAAATGAGAGAAATAACACTTATGGTTTATTAATATATTATAAGTTCTAATATATTAATAATATTATTTAATTAGTTTGATCAAGAATTAATTTAGAATTAATTAAGTGATCAAAAGATAACTAATTAAATATATGGGTAGATTATGTAAATCTTCCATATCTTATATAGTGGGCTAAGAGGCTCCATGGATTATCAAGTTGGGTTCCACCCATAGGATGCTCCATGGATGCTCCATGGGAGTTACAAACCCATGGGTCATGGAAATGAAGAGTCATGACACATTAGGGTTTACATGGTGTAACCCTAGATGTATCAACACTATATAAGAAACCCTTTCTCCAAAAAAATAGGCTACACTAAGAAACAAGAGGGCTAGAGCCGATTTTGCAAGTGTAAGATTCTCTCAAAGTTTACTCCTTTGCATTTGGTGTTGTGTGAAGCATTTGAGGCATCACACTTGGGGTGCTAGGCTCACAAGGTTTCAAGGATCATAATCAACAACAAGGTAAGTTATTCTATCTTTCATTCAAGTTAAAAATGTTCCCCATGTATGCTAGATAGGAATATAACCTTGGAATTCAACTTTGCATGATTATTAGACAAACATAGATCCAAGGTTATTAGGGTTGCATGTACACTTAGGAAGTGTTAGAATGCTCAAAACCCATCAGGAACTTCTTGGAGAAGTTTGGGATTGCTTGAAGCTTTTAGATCCAGGCTTGTTGCATCTTGATCTACCTTTTGGAGGTATAAAATTTCTATCTTGATGACTCTAGGTGTTAAATATCGTTTAAGGAGTTTTTTGGGTTCATTTTGGTCCTTAGATTCATCCTTGTGACTATGAGCTACTCCAAGAGCTTAGAATCTTGGATCTTAGCCTTTGCGAGGTCCCTTGTTCATACAAATGTCATCTTGATGAATTGTTTTGGACTATGCATGAATTTGGGTGTGTTCTATGGATTTTATTAAGATTTTGGTCCCATTAAGGCATGTATGTGAGTAAAGTTGGCAACTTTATTGGTTAAGACCTTGTCTAGGGATCAGATCTATGTTTTGGACATATTGGCTTAACCCATTAAGGACTTAATGGTTGGTTTGGGCTTCTAACGAGTACGTTGGGCATACATGGAGGTACGCTCAGCGTAATGATGGGTGTATGCATTACTCGTTTGTACGTCGTGCTTCGGGTCTGAGTACGTGGGGCGTATGTCTCGAGTATGCAGGGCATACTCTCCAGTTCAACTATTTTGGGCCTTTTTGAGTTTGGGCCTTGTTGGGCCATTGGATTTCTGATTGTGGGACATGGTTAGGCTGTGGGATTCCTTTGTTCTAGTCCCATAATAGTTTTTGAGCCCAATTAGGAATTTACGCCATATTGGGCTTTGAGTTGCCATTTTGGGCTATTTGTGCTTTTGAATTGCGCGTTGGTTTTGGACCAAGTAAAAAAAGGGTAAAATGGTCTTTTACCCTTTAGGAAGTTGGTTTATGGAGTGGGGCACGGATTTTGGATTATCGGGATAATTATTGATTAAGATTGTATTTTTGTTAGTTGGCGCGAGCTTATCCGGTTCAGCAACCCGAGCAGTCATTTGATCATCAGCGGATTGAGGTGACTCTTCCTCACCATGTTTAGCGAGTCACAGGTTATTATGTCAGCAACCCATAGCAGCCACCAATGCCGACCCATAGGTTATTATGTTAGGGTGCTAGATGTCTGTGTGACTCTTACATGTTTATACGTTTGTATGTTTAGTGGGCGGGGCCCAATGCGTATTATGTATGCCATTACTTGTTATACTTGTATGTTAGTATGATGGGTGGGCCCGTTGTGCGAGTTAGGGCGAGGCCCATTATACTCAGTGGGCGGGGCCCGGTATGCGAGTTAGGTAGAGGCCCGTTATACTTAGTGGGCGGGGCCCATTATATGAGTTAGGGCAAGGTCTGTTATACTCAGTGGGCGGGACCCGTTATGCGAGTTAGGGCGGGGCCCGTTACACTCATCGGGCGGGGCCCATTATGTGTTAGATATGTATGGTATGTGGTATTTTGGGGAACTCACTAAGCTTTGTGCTTAAGGTTTTTATGGTTATGGTTTCAGGTACTTCCAGTTCGAAAGGGAATGGCCTAGCTTTATCGCAATGCATCCACCCATGTTTCAGCATTATGATGATTTTGGGATTGTACTCTGACAACTATTTTCTTATAAAGTACTTTTGAATATTTGGAAAAAGGATACTAAATGTTGACTTAAAAATAACTAATGTTTTTATTAAAGTAAAAAGGAAATTTTACCTCATAATTTTGGGTCGTTACATTTGTGGTGGTAACTTGAGAATACATTAACACTGAAGAGCCTCAATCTTAAAAAAAGGTTATGACAATTAAATCAGAAACTAAATAGTTTATGGCAATGAATGAGGAATGCAATGAGTGGAAAAGAATGAAACATGGGATCTTGTTCCATTACCAAAGGGATCAAAATTAGTGGGATGCAAATGGATCTTTAAGAAGAATGAATTTCTTCTAGGAGTTGAACTAGCTAGGTTCAAAGCGAGCTTAGTGGCAAAATGATTCGCTCAGAAATAATCAATCGATTATCATGAGGTATTCTCACCGGCCATGGTAAATTCACTTCATCTGGAGCTTGAACAACTTGATGTGAAACTACATTCCTTCATGGAAATTTAGAGGAAAAGATTTATTTTTCCCAACCCAACCAGAAGGGTTCCTTGACTCTAAAATTTGTTGAAGAAATCCATGTATGGTTGCAAGAAGTCCCCAAGGAAATAGTACAAGAGTTTTGATTCATTTTTTATCTTGCATGGCTACATTCAGAAAAAGTTTGACAATTGTGTTTACTCAAAGTAATTGTCACCTAGTTCCTACATATATATATATATATATATATATATATATATATATATATATATGTATATACATATAAATATATATATATATATATATATATATAAATATATATATATATATATATATATATATGTATATATATATATTTATATATATATATATATAGATAGATATATATGTTGTTATATGTTAATGACAACTATATATATATATATATATATATATATATATATATATATATATATATATATATATAGATACTTGGAATGGAGATTCGAAGGGACAGAGAATAGGGTGATTTGTATTTCTTAACAAAAGTACATTGAGAAAGTCTTATAGTCATTCTACTTTGATCCGTCCAAACTAGTTGGAACTCCTTTGGCGCCTCACTTTAAATTTATTTAAAGTACTATACCTACAATTGATGAGGAATGGAAGTACATGATGTAACATCCCGGAATCATGTATTTTTATTAACTCTTGAATCTTTATCAAAAGTGGCATATTTGGTCCCTTGGAGTAAAAGGATTGCAGAATTGGTCATACGCAGGGCGTACATAAGAGTACGTGCAACGTACTCATGCGGCATGCAAGATCGCGAATGACCATCTAGTACGTTGGGCGTACGTGTGGTACGCCAGGCGTACTAGCCTAGATCTAAAACCCTATTTTTAAGGGTTGCCCCTATTTAAAGAACATAATGTCTTCATTTGAGCATCTTTATCATCCTCCAAACCCTCTCTAAAACCCTAATCCCAAGTTGAGTTGCTTGTGTAAGTTCTTACAAGTTTTTGAGTATTCTTGGTGCTTATAGTAGCAGAAGGAGACTGGTGAAGAAGAAGTGGTGCTAGCAAGCTTGTAGATCCATAAACCTCTCCTCTTTGTGCATCATTTTCAGGTATAAAGTTTATACCTTGGCAAGCTTTTCATTAGATCTTCATGTTTGAAGTTTCATGAACTTTTGTCCCCAAGATTGGACCTTCATGAGTTTGGATCATTCCAGCAAATTGTAGCTGTCCTTTCATGCATTTTAGGACCTATAGATTAATAAAAATGGTTTCTTGATCATCCCCTTTTAGCTCATGCATGAGTAAAGTAGCTTAGAGTGTGTTATAAGTTAAAGATTGTTGCTTTGGGTCCTTCCTAGCCATGTAAAGGCTTAAAGACAACGACTTTATGGGTTAAGACATCTTAGATTAGTCAGATCTGTAACTGGGTTAGTTGTCGTAAAGAATTAAGACACTAAGATGGTGGAAGTAAAGGCAAACGGAGTATGTCGGGCGTACTCCTAGCTACGCCCCGCATAGCTGGTTCCTTCCCTGATGGATGTTGACTTCGTTGTA
Organism: Lactuca virosa; assembly: GCF_052849685.1. Lineage (NCBI taxonomy): Eukaryota > Viridiplantae > Streptophyta > Magnoliopsida > Asterales > Asteraceae > Lactuca > Lactuca virosa. Next base: position 332,684,920 of record NC_136433.1, read on the forward strand.
CGCCCCGCATAAGAGGTGGTACGCTCAACATACTCGCTGATAGTTGAATTTTGTTGACTTTGACCCTTGGTCAAGATTTAGGGTTTTGGGGCATGAGAAGGGAAAAATGGTCCTTTTGCCCTTAGAAGTTTTAGTTGTGAGATTTGAACTCGTGAGTGCGTTTTGCGCCTTAATTATTAATTAAGGTTAATTATTTTGTTGATTAGGCGGAGTCTAGATCTAACAGTTCGGGCGTGAGATTTACTAGTCGTAGGTATCAGGTAAGTCTCCTCACTTATTCTTACATGTGTGGTAGAATATTTGTATCTATGATGACCAGTTGGGTCGAACTGTTATTATTATGTGTAACGTCTGTGTTTCTAGGCTAGGCATTATTGATGATGTAACAGTCTAGGTTAACCTTTGTAACTCATTTTGAAATAATAAGAATGTATTATTTGAGTATTATGTGTTTTATGCTTAATTATGTGGCTTAAATGAATTAAGAATAAAAATTAGCGTAAAAATAAAATGTTAGATAAAACCGATATCGATACATGAAGTTGTAGTGGTTGTGGCAAGGTTTCCGAATATATAAAGAATGCCAAAATCCGAGTTATAACGAAAGAGTTATGACATGTCGAAGTTTCGCGACAGAACCGGCACGACGCTGAATGACGTAAAATATGAATTTAAGATAGAGCGATATCTAGCCTTAGTGATCTAAATGAAAGTCGTAGAATATGTTAAACCGAGAATGTGCATAAAAAGAACGTCTAAATCTGACTTCGTATGAGGAAGTTATGATTTTTCTAAGTTTCGAGTTAGCGGTATGCAGCCCAAAGTTCGAATATGAGATCGAGTGGTTTTTAGCCAAAACAATCTAAATGAGAATCGAAGATCTCGTCGATAGAAACCTAACGGTGAAAAGACAGACGAAAACGGACATCAGACGAAGGAGTTATGAATTTCTAACGGAGTTATCCTGTCTCGGCCTACTAAAAAAATAATATAATAAAAATATAATAAAAAGAAAGTCCAAATTATCCGACGAAGTCTAAAAGAGAGTTGTAGAACATAATCTCACCTACGCGTGCATATAAAGAACGTCGAAAACGGAGCTCGTATGCGAAAGATATGAATTTCTAAAGTTCGGGGCACAAAACCCGATACTGTGTCAGAGTTCACAACGTGAACACTGTGTTCACGACGTGAACCCAGAAATGACGTCACCTGGACTCTGCCAGACCCCACTTTTGATGACGCATGCAGTGACGATCAAGCCCACGACTTGGGAGTACTGTTCACGACGTGAATTTCCAGAAAACAGCCCTATAAATAGAGTTGAAGGGGCAGCCGGCCAAGGTTGCTAATTCACTCATCTCTCACCCGTATTACCTCAATTTGCGTGCAAAGAAATACCCTCAAAGCCCCGGTATCATCCCGAGACCCGAAGCGAGTCCTGAAGCCTGAAGATCCCGAGAAGAAAAGAGTTTCCGAGTCGAAGCTCTTCCTGCGAGAAGCCCGATCTTGGAACATATTCCAGTTTCACTGAGGAATACTACTCTTAGAGCCGTAGTGTTGTCCGATCATCTTCTGATCAAGTGAGTGTATAATCCCTTTCTTATAACACATAGATATGAAGTATCTCCTATAGAATACTTTTTATGTGTATATAAATATACCTGTATATGTATGTTATCTGTTTATTTGGAACGAGTATTGAATGGGTATCTTATCAGTTTTTAAGTTGCATATGAAAGCATGTGTATGTTGTTATCTACAAAAATGTTGGGTAGAACTTGGGTAGATAGTTGATGTGTGATAAACTGATGAGAGGCCTCGATGTGATTGTGATCTAGTCATTCAGCAGAATATGGATGACGACTACGGACTCTTTCTAGACTGTCTTGTGGAATGCTGGCAGGCTCATAACCTGTAGGTGTTGGAGAACTTGGGATGTCATTCGGTTTATTCTATCCCCCTCATGGTTGCCTTAGGACATTCATTGCTGAGGAAACCCCTTTGCAGTATTGTCCGTCCCGATGAAAATCCGAGATTACGTCCCTTGTAATAGTTGTTGTCATAGGGACATAAAGTGAGGATAACGTGAATGAGTAATCGGGTTATTGTTGGTTGGTGATATTAAATATAATTATTTATTATGGGTTGAAAACCCTATATGCTCACCAGGCTCCCAAGCCTGACCCACTCAATTTCTTTGTATTACAGGTAGTGGTGCGAGAGCATAAGTTGGAGAACTTGTGAAGATGTTTTTGTTTATAGATCAGTAGTTGTTTATAACTGTGTAAGGTCTATGTTTTATTGTTTATGCTTTTGTGTCTGTATCGGAACATGACATCCCGAGTTTTGATATATAATGAAAATACATTTCTTTAAGAAATGCTTTGATAAACCTTATTTTATCATGTATTGTTTTGGGGACAAATTCCGCAACTCTTTTAAATCAATGGATTTACTCTGAAATTATTTTAAAAGCATAAATCAAAACGGTCGTTTTTGGCCATGATTTTGGGGATGTCACTGTTGGTATCAGAGTATTAGTTTAAGCGAACTAGGAATTTGTAGGATTTCTAGACTTAAACTTAGAATGCTAAGTGAAGATTGAGAGATAAGTGTATGTTATATTTATGACACGAGCACTAGTTTATTTTAGGAAGGTTGCCTAAAATGATTTTATGTGCTAAATGTTATATGTTTGCCATATATGATATTATTTGTTCGGATCTATGGTTTGTTGCCAACCAGATCTGAAAGCTTATGTGTTTAGGATTCTAAGCGTAGGATTACGGTATTAGAACTAGCATGTAAACGTTTCAGAGTGATAAGGATGATTTGATTATCTATCGTGATTGAGGATCTAAATTCATCTTGTTCGGTGTATAGATCAACGATGGCAAGAACAAGCAGTGGCGTTGGAAACGCAGACGAAAACAGGAATCAACGGCCTCAACCACCAGTCATTGAGCAAATACCCGTTGTAGCAGTAGCATCTGAGCCAATGACAATGGCTGTTGTACAATTGATGATTTAGACGATGTTGGATCGTCAGATGGAAGAAACGAGACGTCTACTTCAGCAGAATCGTGAAGAACCTTCAATACCGATTGTGCAGCCCGAATTAAGTGAAGGGCAAGTCAGAAGGAGGTAACTTCAGTGGGACTATTGGTCAATCCAACCCACCGTTAGTTAGACAAAACCACCAGGAGGGAGGAATTGATGGACTTGGATGCAAGTACAAAGATTTTCGGACTTGCAAACCATCGACCTTCACTGGAAAGGAGGATCCGATCGGAGTTATGGATTGGATCTCGGAGATGGAGCTAGCCTTCATGACGTGTGGCTGCAGAGGCAAGTTGCATACCACTTTCGCAGTACGTCAGTTCGGTGGTGGAGCTGTTCGTTGGTGGAACACTCTGGGGAAGACCCTAAGCCCTAATAAGCCACTACAACTGACTTGGGCAGAGTTCTTCGTGCAGTTCAAGCGCAAGTTCTGCTCGGCCCAAAATCTACTGGAGTTGGAGAACAAGTTTCTGACATTGATAAAAGGCAGCATGTCAGTTGATGAATACACTAACGCCTTACAGAGAAAATGCAGTTTGCCTTGCGCATTGTTCCAGACGAGTTGACGAAAGTTGATCGATACGCAAAGGGACTACCATGGGAGTAAGCATTGCCCGTACGACAGGCACCTACTTTGGAGGCAGCTATTTAGGCTGCCAAGTCTGTTGAGGACATGATCAAGGGAAGAACCGCCAGCAAAGTTGAAGTTGGTGAAAAGATAAAGTTTGAAGGGACTTTAGGTTCCAGCAAGAAAAGCAAATTTTCGAAGTCTGATTCGAAAAAGTTTGGAGGAGGAAAAGGAGGCGAATCGAAATGGTGTGAGAAGTGCAAGAAAAACACTCTGGGAAATGTAGTGAGGATGTGACCTGCTACAAGTGTGGAAAGACGGGGAATTATACCAATGAGTGTCCGTCCAACAAGAGAGTGTTCTTTGGGTGTAATGAAGAAGGGCACATTTTGAAAGACTGTCCGAGAAAGAAGGAGGCAGCAAAACCCAATATTCCCCCAAAGCCTAAAGCAAGAGCTTTCCAAATGACACTGGAAGCTGCTAAAGAAGAAGCTGATGTTGCTTCAGGTACCTTTCTCGTAAACAATTTGCCTGCCGAAATTTTGTTTGATTCTGGAGCCAACTACTCCTTTATATCGCATGAATTTGGTAGAAAACTAGCTTTGCCTGTTGATAGACTAGATAATGCTTTATTAGTCGAAGTTGCTAGTGGCAAGTTTTTACCTGTTAGCCATCATATGAAAAACATCTTAACCGACCTGAATGGGAATAAGTTCCACGAGGAATTATTGCCTATCGAACTTAACGGTTTCGACGTTGTGTTGGGAATGGATTGGCTTAGCGCCAATGACGCTGAGATATTGTGCAGACAGAAGATAGTCAAAGTAAACCCGCCAGGGAAAGAGTCATTTATGGTGTATGGGGACAAACGCAGAGTAAATTCTGGAATCATTTCTCTAATGAAAGCCAGAAAGTGTTTGGCCAAAGGATGTACATCGTATTTGGCATTCGTGATTGATGCAAAGAAGGAGAAAAAGGAGATGCAGAGCATTCCTGTGGTGTGTGATTATCCGGAAGTATTTCCCGAAGATCTTCCTGAATTACCGGCTGATCGACAAGTAGAATTCCGTATCGACTTGTTACCAGGAACGACGCCAATAGAAAAAGCACCTTATCGATTAGCACCAACGGAGATGAAGGAGCTGATGATGCAACTTCAGGAGTTGTTGGACAACAGTTTCATTAGACCTAGTTCATCACCCTGGGGAGCTCCGGTGTTATTCGTGAAGAAGAAAGATGGAAGTATGAGAATGTGCATCGATTACAGAGAGCTGAACAAGGCAACAGTAAAGAATAGATATCCGTTGCCGAGGATTGATGACCTGTTCGATCAACTACAAGGTGCAAGTTATTTTCAAAGATCGACCTAAGGTCAGGATATCATCAGCTGAAGGTGAGAAAGCAGGATATAGAGGAGACTGCATTCAGAACACGATATGGACACTATGAGTTTTTGGTTATGTCATTTGGACTAACCAATGCCCGATCAACATTCATGGATTTAATGAACAGGGTTTGTAGACCGTTCCTTGATAAATATGTGATAGTGTTCATAGATGACATTCTGATTCACTCAAAAAGTCAAGAGGAGCATGGCAAACACTTGCGAGAAGTGTTAGAAGTCTTGAAGAAGGAGAAGTTGCATGCTAAGTTCTCCAAATGTGATTTTTGGATTCGAGAAGTCCAATTCTTGGGTCACGTGGTCAACCAAGAAGGGATAATGGTTGACCCAGCAAAGATTGAAGCTGTGATGAAGTGGGAACAACCAAAAAGTCCCATGAAGATCCGAAGCTTTCTGGGATTAGCAGGATATTACCGAAGCTTTATCCAAGGATTTTCTTCGATCGCTACTCCATTAATAGCTTGGACTCACAAAGGAGCTACTTATGCTTGGAGTGATAAGCACAAAGAAGCATTCGAGTTGCTAAAGAAGAAGCTATGTGAAGCACCGATTCTTTCTCTACCCGATGGAGTTGAAGACTTTGATGTCTATAGCGATGCGTCTGGTGTTGGGTTGGGTTGTGTTTTGACCCACAGAGAAAAGGTGATAGCATATCCGTCTCGACAGCTGAAAGAGCATGAAAAGAACTACCTCACTCATGATTTGGAGTTGGCAGCGGTAGTATTTGCTCTGAAAATATGGAGGCATTACCTCTATGGCTCGAAGTGCAAACTTTTCACTGATCATAAGAGTCTCCAATATCTCTTTAATCAGAAAGAATTGAATATGAGGCAACGACGCTGACTAGAATTACTTAAGGACTACGACTGTGAGATCCTTTACCACCCCGGTAAAGCCAATGTTGTTGCTGATTCTCTCAGTCGGAAAGTCAATCTTGAAAGAAAAAGGCCAAGAGCGTTGAGAATAGAAGTTGTCTCGACAATTGTGGAGAGTATAAATAAAGCTTAAGAAGAAGCTTTAGAGAAGAATGACCGAAAGGAGGAACGTTTGGACAAAACTTTAGTGTTTAGTACAAACGGTCATGGACTGAAGGTATTCCAAGATCGTATTTGGGTACCTAAGTCAGGAGGAATAAGAGATCTTCAGATGGAAGAAGCTCACAAATCGATGTACTCAATTCGTCCCGGTAGCACTAAAATGTATAGGGACCTAAAACTCTACTACTGGTGGCCGATGATGAAGCTTGATATTGAAAAGTACGTGGTCGAGTGTGTGACATGTGCGAGGGTCAAGGAACAACATCAGAAACCATACGGGAGTTTAGAACCTTTGCCTGTACCTATGGGTAAATGGGAAGACATTGCTATGGATTTTGTCACTAAACTGGCCAGAACAAAGAATGGTCACGACATGATTTGGGTAGTCGTTGATCGCTTCACTAAGAGTACGCATTTCATAGCAGCCAATGAGAAATGGTATATGGATAAACTTGCGAATTCTTACGTGAAGGAAATTGTGAGGCTTCACGGTGTTCCGTTAACAATTGTGTCAGATCGTGATAGCCGTTTCACCTCGCGATTTTGGAAAAGTCTACAAGAGGAATTGGGTACCAAGTTGTGTTTGAGTACAACTTACCATCCACAGACTGATGGTCAGACCGAACGAACGATACAAACACTTGAAGATATGCTGAGAGCATGTACCCTGGAATTCCAAGGTAACTGGGATAAACATTTACCTTTGGTAGAATTCTCCTACAATAATAGTTTCCACTCGAGCATAAAGATGGCACCTTATCAACCTTTGTACGGACAGAAGTGTCGTACGCCGTCTTGTTGGCTTGAGGCTGGGGAAAAGTAGTTTATGGGACCGGAGATAGTCCATCAAACTCCTGAAAAGTTGAAAATAATTAGGGAGAGAATGTTAGCAGCTCAAGATCGTCAAAAGAGCTATGCTGACAAGAAAAGACGACCGATGACTTTTGAAGTTGGAGATTCGGTTTTGCATAAAGTCTCGTCGTGGAAGGGACTTATAAGATTTGATAAAAGGGGAAAGTTAAGTCCAAGATTTATTGGACCGTTTAAATTTCTTCAGAGGATTGGAAACCAAGCTTACAAGCTGGAATTACCCGAAGAACTGAATGGAATTCATAACACTTTCCATGTGTGTTATTTGAGGAAGTTCACGGGAGAAGTTCCCGATATAATTCCAATTTATGAGTTAAGAATTGATGAGAACAAAAGGTTAATTGAAGAACCAGAGGCAATCGTTGACCGAAAGACTAAGAAGTTGCGACGCAAGATGGTCGAATTAGTGCTTGTTCGATGGAAACATACGAATGGGCCAAATCTCACCTGGGAGACGGAGAGTGACATGATGAGTCGCTATCCGCATTTGTTTGTTGATGTTTGATTTCGAGGACGGAATCATCCTAAGGGGGAGAGAATTGTAACGCCCGTGTTTCTAGGCTAGGCATTAATGATGATGTAACAGTCTACGTTAACCTTTGTAACTCATTTTGAAATAATAAGAATGTATTATTTGAGTATTATGTGTTTTAAGCTTAATTATGTGGCTTAAATGAATTAAGAATAAAAATAAGCGTAAAAATAAAATGTTAGATAAAACCGATATCGATACATGAAGTTGTAGTGGTCGTGGCAAGGTTTCCGAATATATAAAGAATGCCAAAATCCGAGTTATAACGAAAGAGTTATGACCTGTCGAAGTTTCGCGACAGAACCGGCAGGACGCTGAATGACGTAAAATATGAATTTAAGATAAAGCGATATCTAGCCTTAGTGATCTAAACGACATTGCTATGGATTTTGTCACTAAACTGCCCAGAACAAAGAATGGTCACGACATGATTTGGGTAGTCGTTGATCGCTTCACTAAGAGTGTGCATTTCATAGCAGCCAATGAGAAATGGTCTATGGATAAACTTGCGAATTTTTACATGAAGGAAATTGTGAGGCTTCACGGTGTTCCGTTAACGATTGTGTCAGATCACGACAGCCGTTTCAGCTCACGATTTTGGAAAAGTCTACAAGAGGAATTGGGTACCAAGTTGTGTTTGAGTACAGCTTACCATCCACAGATTGATGGTCAGAGTGAACGAACGATACAAACACTTGAAGATATGCTGAGAGCGTGTACCTTGGAATTCCAAGGTAACTAGGATGAACATTTACCTTTGGTAGAATTCTCCTACAATAATAGTTTCCACTCGAGCATAAAGATGGCGCCTTATCAAGCTTCGTACGAACAGAAGTGTCGTACGCCGTCTTGTTGGCTTGAGGCTGGGGAAAAGTAGTTTATGGGACCGGAGATAGTCCATCAAACTGCTGAAAAGTTGAAAATAATTAGGGAGAGAATGTTAGCAGCTCAAGATCATCAAAAGAGCTATGCTGACAAGAAAAGACGACCGATGACTTTTGAAGTTGGAGATTCGGTTTTTGCTTAAAGTCTCGCCGTGGAAGGGACTTATAAGATTTGGTAAAAGAGGAAAGTTAAGTCCAAGATTTATTGGATCGTTTAAAGTTCTTCAGAGGATTAGCAACCAAGCTTACAAGCTGCAAATTACCCGAAGAACTGAATGAAATTCATAACACTTTCCATGTGTGTTATTTGAGGAAGTTCACGGGATATGTTCCCGATATAATTCCAATTTCTGAGTTAAGAATTGATGAGAACAAAAGGTTAATTGAAGAACCAGAGGCAATCGTTGACCGAAAGACTAAGAAGTTGCGACGCAAGATAGTCGAATTAGTGCTTGTCCGATGCAAACATACGAATGGGCCAAATATCACCTGGGAGACGGAAAGTGACATGATGAGTCGCTATCCGCATTTGTTTGTTGATGTGTGATTCCGGGGACGGAATCATCCTAAGGGGGAGAGAATTGTAACGCCTGTGTTTCTAGGCTATGAATTAATGATGATGTAACAGTCTACCTTAACCTTTGTAACTGATTTTGAAATAATAAGAATGTATTATTTGAGTATTATGTGTTTTATGCTTAATTATTTGGCTTAAATGAATTAAGAATAAAAATAAGCGTAAAAATAAAATGTTAGATAAACCGATATCGATACATGAAATTGTAGTGGTCGTGGCAAGGTTTCCGAATATATAAATAATGTCAAAATCCGAGTTATAACGAAAGAGTTATGACATGTCGAAGTTTCGCGACAGAACCGACACGACGCTGAATGACGTAAAATATGAATTTAAGATAGAGCGATATCTAGCCTTAGTGATCTAAATAAAAGTCGTAGAATAAGTTAAACCGAGAGTGCGCATAAAAAGAACGTCTAAATCTGACTTCGTATGAGGAAGTTATGATTTTTCTAAGTTTCGACTTAGCGGTATGCAGCCCAAAGTTCGAATATGAGATCGAGTGGTTTCTAGCTGAAACAATCTAAACAAGAATCGAAGATATCATCGATAGTAGCCCAACGGTGAAAAGACAGACGAAAACGGACGTCAGACGAAGGAGTTATGAATTTCTAACGGAGCTATCCTGTCTCGGCATACTAAAAAAATAATATAATAAAAATAAAGTCAAAATTAGCCGACGAAGTCTAAACGAGATTTATAGAGCATAATCTCACCTACGCGTGCATATAAAGAACTTCGAAAACAGAGCTCGTATGCAAAAGATATGAACTTATGAAGTTCGGGGCACAAAACCCGATACTGTGTCAGAGTTCAAGACGTGAACACTGTGTTCACGACGTGAACCCGGAAATGACGTCACCTAGACTCTGCCAGACCCCACTTGTGATGACGCATGCAGTGACGATCAAGCCCACGAAGTGGGAGTACTGTTCACGACATGAATTTCCAGAAAACAACCCTATAAATAGAGTTGAAGGGGCAGCCGACCAAGGTTGCTAATTCACTCATCTCTCACCCGTATTACCTGGATTTACGTGCAAAGAAATACCCCCGAAGCGCCGGTATCATCCCAAGACCCGTAGCGAGTCCCGAAGCCTGAAGATCCCGAGAAGAAAAGAGTTTCCGAGCCGAAGCTCTGCCTGCGAGAAGCCCGATCTTGGAAGATATTCCAGTTTCACCGAAGAATACTACTCTTAGAGTCGTAGTACCGTCCGATCATCTTCTGATCAAGTGAGTGTATACTCCCTTTCTTCTAACACATAGATATGAAGTATCTCCTATAGAATACGTGTTATGTGTGTATAAATATACGTGTATATGTATGTTATCTGTTTATTTGGAACGAGTATTGAATGGGTATCTTATCAGTTTTTAAGTTGCATATGAAAGCATGTATATGTTGTTATCTACAAAAATGTTGGGTAGAACTTGGGTAGATAGTTGATGTGTGATAAACTGATGAGAGGCCTCGATGTGATTGTGATCTAGTCATTCAGCAGAATATGGATGACGACCACAAACTCTTTCTAGACTGTCCTGTGGAATGTTGGTAGGCTCATAACCTGTAGGTGTTGGTGAAATTGGGTGTTCATTCGCTGTATTCTATCCCCCTCATGGTTGCCTTAGGACATTCATTGCTGAGAAAACCCCTTTGCAGTATTGTTCGTCCCGATGAAAATCCTAGATTAGGTCCCTTGTAATAGTTGTTGCCATAGGGACGTAAAGTGAGGATAACGGGAATGGGTAATCGGGTTATTGTTGGTTGGTGAAATTAAATATAATCATTTATTGGGGGTTGAAAACCCTATATGCTCACCAGGCTCCCAAGCCTGACCCACTCAGTTTCTTTGTATTACAGGTAGTGGCGCGAGAGAATAAGCTGGAGAACTTGTGAAGATGTTTTTGTTTATAGATCAGTAGTTGTTTATAACTGTGTAAGGTCTATGTTTTATTGTTTATGCTTTTGTGTCTGTATCGGAACATGACATCCCGAGTTTTGATATATAATGAAAATACATTTCTTTAAGAAATGCTTTGATAAACCTTATTTTATCATGTATTGTTTTGGGGACAAATTCCGCAACTCTTTTAAATCAATGGATTTACTCTGAAATTATTTTAAAAGCATAAATGAAAATGGTCTTTTCTGGCCGTGATTTTGGGGATGTCACATTATGTTATTTTGTTTATTATGTGATTGAGACTGCTGATAGTCTCTAGGGTTGCTAATAACCCATCGGGCGTGTGGTTAGCCCACTGGGACTGCAGATAGTCCCCAAGGTTGCTGATAACTCATAGTTGTATATTTATGTTATGTTGTATGTGGTATATGGGGGAACTTACTAAGCTTCATGCTTACAGTTGTTGATTTATATGTGGTAGGTACTTCTGAGGACCGCGGGAAGGTGAAGGTCTGATTGTACACACGTGCTGGGAGATTTACTACTGGGACATGTTTATGAACTCTGATATTTGTGATACTAGTTGTTTTGGGATAATTATGTATTTGATAACTTGGTTTGTGAAACCCTAATTTTGGTAAATTAAAATGAAAAATTTTCGCTAAAATTTGAGGTGTTACACATGAGCAGGTTTCCATACTAAAGTATTGTTGGAAGTCTTTGAAAGATCTCTATGCCCAAGTGTCATTAAGAAATGATATTGTTAATGATGTATGATCCTATAGGTTTGCACCTTATATCAAGTTACTACTAATTGATTATTTATAAGAGTAATATTGATTATTAATAAATATCAACGCTTGTATTTAGTTGGAAAACAATATTTTATGAAAATAATACTTTACAAACATATTGGGAAATAATAATAAAATAGAATATGAAACTAGTTATATTTATATGGTATAAATATTATATATATATATATATATATATATATATATATATATATATATATATATATATTGTCACACCCCGCTAAAGCGGAAACACAAGATATGACAGCGATAAAGGTTTCATTGCAAAAGATAAAGATACATCACCATAGCAATATTTAAAAGTTTACAACCCATAGTTTAAGCAAAACAAAGTACAAGTTTTCCAAAATGACATTGTTCAAAATATAACTTCATAAAATAACTTCCACACGATGCAGCATGCTCTATGATGATGGATCTTTATATCCACTTACTAATTATTTCCTGAAAAAGCATGTAAAACGAGTGTCAACTATGAAAATAGTTGGTGAGTTCACAACTTTATAAAATCAAGATTTGGTATAAGACTTTCCATAAATACAAGTACATTGCTTTAATGAGAAACCAAGTTAATTGCTATAATGAGAAACAAAGTTGATTGCTATAATTGATAAATGAGTTTATTGCCATAATAAGTAACAAGTTTGTATGTGTATGAGCAAACAATGAGTTCTCAACCAAGCCTATGACTGAAGCCCTATAAAGATCTATGCTTATCGTTCCATAGATTATATGGTATCATGCACTCCAGCAATCGGGCGAGTGAGGAGTTGTCAATTCCTAATAGCGCTATCCACAATGACCATTGGCTCAAAGAGTTAATGGTTAGAGAAAAGTGTAAGGGAAGGGCCTTAAGACGATAAGTTCTCATGTTCCGTGTTGCATAGACATACATAGAGAGATATAGCAATAAAATAGCAATCATGTTTGATACAAATCAATTTTCGGGACATGCTTTTCCACCCCAAAACATAAAAACTGAAAATAGGGGAGTGCGTGAATACTCACAATGTTTCAAGTAGGTACAAGTGCTGCCTCGGAATACACCAACGCCTTACTACCAGGATCCTACGACATCAAACACACACTAGTGAGTTTCTATGTCGAAATCTAATGCTAATATACTAAACTCTACATATAGAGAAATGCCAAATTTTTTTGTTCTATTATTGGTTTTATATTAATTGGTTACAATTTTTCTGAAATGGTGAAGTTCTACAACTCATGTGATTAAGACAATTTTGGATATTAATTTTCCAGATTTTGTAATATTAATTGAGTGTATTTCAACACATTTAAAGGTGTTTTAAACTCCTAAAAATTTAAAAATATTATCAAACAGTTTCCAAAAATTGTCAAACCTTGTATTTTCATTTTAAATACAGTAGAGGTTCCCCAGAAAATTTTCCTTGAATTTTTTATGTGATTAACTATTTTTCTAAATTTTTAAGCCTTCATAACAACATAAATTCATGAAAAATAGCATTAAAAGCATAAAAATTCCCAAACTTTTTATAATACTGCCATCAGACATACTTGAGCTAGGAAAAATATAAAAATGAATTTCTAAACTATTTAACCCAATTTTATGATTTTTGTTCTTTTAATCTAATAAAAATTAAAATAAATAGAAAACAGTTTCCAAAATTACCCAAACTTTTTATATTACTGTTATTAAACATTATTAAGCTAGGAAAAATATAAAAATGGATTTCTAAACTGTTTAACCCAATTTTATGATTTTTGTGTATTTATTCTAATAAAAAACGAAATAAATAAAAACAGTGTCCAAAATTACCCAAACGCTTTATATTACTGTTATTAAACATTATTAAGCTAGGAAAAATATAAAAATGGATTTCTAAACTGTTTAACCCAATTTTATGATTTTTGTGCATTTATTCTAATAAGAAATGGGTTTAAGTGTATTTAATCTTGGGAAAATAGAAGAAAAATAGCATACAGAATAGAAAAATCATAAGAAGTTTTATGTAGCATCGTAATGTATTATAAGGTGTTCTGGTAAATTTTCATGAATTTTGGATGAGCAGAACTATTTCTTTTGTTTTTAGTCCATTATAAATACAAAAATCGGGGAAAAATAGGAATGCATTATAAAAAATTCTGAAAATATTTTTCTGAGTCTTCTACCTCTGGTAAGAGCTGCGAAAATTGTTATATATCGTTTTCACACCCTCTAAAGTGGTTTTGTGATTTATTGGGACCAAACAAAAAGAAAATCAAAAGTCATACTAAACTGTAACACAAATCGATGGAACTTAATGAAGTGCCATCATTTACTTTAGGGGTCATCCACGAATTTATCTAGGATTTATAAACCTCAGAAAGTATTTTATATGATTTAAGCCCTTGTTTTCTTGTAACAATTGTAATAAATCAAGGAAATGATAAAAACTCTTGGGATTTTACAAATCCTCATATTGTCTTACTGGGATTCTGGGGAAATTTTGTTTTGAACAGAAAAGGGTTTTTAGATTTTTTTATAAATAAAATCATTTACATGCACTATTAACAATGTACTTTGATCATCAAGCTCTTTAACTTGATGTTCATCACATGCTTCACGGTTTGAAGACCATGCATGGACATATTTTGTTCATAGTGATGTTTTCAAAGGAAAAACTTGAATGCACAAGGTAGATGAACCTTTAAAACTTGTAAAAATCCGTACTTTAGGGTTTGACATAGGTTTTGGTCCTTGGATTTCACCTTTAGACAACATGCATGTTATTCTTGGGTGAAACCCTACCACCATCATCATCAAACTCAACATTCATGGATATGTTCATGAATGTTCATAAAGAATGGTGTAGAAGAATGAGAAGTGCAAGAAAAACCTTTAAAACAAGAAAGAAAAGTGAAGGAAAATGAAGGATTTTCGGGTTTACCTTGAAGAACAACCTTAGAAGATGAAGATTTGAGTGTTGAGAGGTGTTCTTGGCTGTAGAATTTCGTGGGTTTGGAGAGAGGAAGAGAGAGTTTGAGTGTTGTAAAGAGTGGAGTGAGAGAGAGAGAGTGAAGGGAAGTTGAAGTGTAAGAGAAGAATAAAATGATTGAGATTTTTGGGGAAAAGAGGTGCCTTGGAGGAGGTGGCCAACTTTATGAGTGAGAGAGGCTCCCTCTCTCTTAAAATTTAAATTATATGCATTCCCTCTTCAATTTTTATAAAGCCCTAATTTTTATAAAAATGCTTTTTTATGTAATTCTTGATTTATTTAAAAATCTTTGTTTTTAACTAATAAATTATGATTAATGTTTGATTATTTAAATTTTTATGTCTTTGATTATATCCCATAATTTGATTATTTAAATTTGATATTAGGAGGTTCATAGCAAATCTTATAGAGTTTTTAGGTTTTAAAGTTTATAAATTTGGATTTTTGGGCTCTTTAGGGTTTTTGGAACATTGTTTGATATTCACCATCATATTGAAATGAAATTAGAATATTTTAATTTATTTTTAGGGTTTTATACCCTTTTTCAATTGTAACAAAGTTTGAAGTTTATTCTAATTCGGGTATTGGCATTTCCTACAGTAGCTAAACAACTTACTAGAATCGTAAGAGTCAAGTATATTAGTCCTAGATTTTAGTTGGATCCTAGTTTATGCAAGATTTTGACCTAATTTATACTACTAGGCCATGGCATGTTGTGCATATATGGTTTTTATAAAAAGATGCATGAGTCCGAGAATGACCTGAATTTGACAGTTGTCACATATATATATGTATATATATATATATATATATATATATATATATATATATATATTGTGTACAACGACACTTAGAGTTAGTCCTTTAATTAACATCTAACTACTAGTTACATGGTTGAGTGAAGAACACATCTTGGCCTTGAATTTGTTCACTAAAGCCGAAAATGGCTACTAGAAGAAAGATATGGAGTGTGGTCTTGTATCTTACACTCCCATAGTCTTTCTTTCATACCATACTTTCTTTTGTGTGATACTTGACTTTGGTACACATTCGGTGGTATAAAAGGAAAGCAATACAAGAGAAAGAGGTTGATATTTTTTCACAAAAATACTCTCTAAGTGCTGCCATACTTTCATAAATATGAAGCCATTCTCCATCTCTTCTTCTTTAAATTTTGGTGCTAGAATTAAGAGCTTATATGTTGATTCTCTTTAAGGTTTATTTGGTATAAATATTAAAGCTTAAGAACAATATATACACAAGTGAAGACTATCATAGAGAGCTTCTTCTTTGGAGTTTCATGCCATCTTCATCAACTTCCTAATTGCTAAAAGGAACCAAACTCTTCAAAGTTGGTAAACTCTTTCTGTTCTATGGTTGTTTTAATTTTCCTAAGCTTTTCAAAATGATCCTTGGTGGGTAAAATGGTTTTAGTTTATTAAAATCTAAAATTAATTCCGTTGCTAATGACGTCATTTTTGACACTTTAATTAGATTAATTTTGAATAAAACGCAACATTCTTATGTATGAAATGGTCTGTACCAAGCCTAAATTGTCTTCAACTGGGTCAAGGTATATGTATATGAATAAATGAATAAAGGAAGAGATATGGTTACAAGAAATCATTTAGAGTCTTCGTTTGAAGGTGGAAAAGAATGTCTTGTATTGTGATGTCAGAGTGCGTTGAGTCTTGCAAAGAATCTTGTGTATCATGAGAAGACAATGCACATTGACGTCAAGTTTAATTTCATTCATGATATTATGGAAGAAGACAAGTTATCTATATTGAAGATTGATACCAAGGTAAATCCATCAGACCTATTGACAAAGTCGTTGCCCATAGAAAAGTTCAAGCACTTGGATTTGGGTAATGTTCGCATGTGTTAAGTCTATACGAGGAAAAACGGCGGGATAAGAGAGGAAGTTCTTCGTTTATGGAAGAGTTTAGAGAATACTTAAGTCAAGTTGGAGATTATTAAATGTGATTTGAACATTTGGACCATTCTTGGAGCATATGGCTTCAATGGGGCATTTGGAATTCAATAGATCATCTATGATGGTAGTGGAGCACCCAAGAAGGGAGTTGAGCATATAAGAAATGAGTGGAGTACCTAAGAAGGGAATGGAGCATATGACAAGGCAATGAAAATCATCGA
Organism: Lactuca virosa; assembly: GCF_052849685.1. Classification (NCBI taxonomy): domain Eukaryota; kingdom Viridiplantae; phylum Streptophyta; class Magnoliopsida; order Asterales; family Asteraceae; genus Lactuca; species Lactuca virosa. Next base: position 332,701,686 of record NC_136433.1, read on the forward strand.
TCTAATGTTCCGTGATGTAAGGATTCACCACTTTGAAGGTGGATGTGCCACTTTTGGACAACATGCACCACCCACAATCAAGGTGCACCACTATTGATTGTCTAGATGTGCTCCGATGTGGTTATATGTTGTTGATGTGATGCTGAAGCAAGGATTGCCCACTATTGTTCTTGATGTGCCACTTGAGCATCATGATGCACCATTACTGGACATGATGCGCCATATGTGTTCATGATGGGCCATTATGCCTCTTGATGCGATGCTCAAGTTGTGAGGTATGCTTGGATGCTCAAGATAATCCAATTATGCTCAAAAGTTGAAGCTACTCGAAGTGGATTCCCTAAATGGAATGATGTGCCATATTGTTCGAGGATGCGCTATGTTGTTTCATGGTACCCCATCTTGGCCCATGATGATCCATCATGGGTGTAGTTGATGCTCACGAAATGTCTCTTAAGTATTAAGGTTCTAGAAGCACCTGCATGGAATATTATGAGTAGTTGACACCTTTCATGTGCCAATGAGTAGATGGGCTTGGCACATTAGGGTTTTAGGTCTGATCCTTAGTCTATAAATGAGGATGTCATCTGGTTATTTTGAATTGTGTCTTGAATTCTAGTGAGTAGGAGAATCTCTGTGAAATTATACTTGTAACCTCTCTTTGAGAACTCATGAATAAATAATACTACCCTTTTTCCCATAGATGTAGGTCACCTTGACCGAACCACATAAATATTATGTCTTTGTGTTATTGTGGTTTCGTGTTTTATCTGCTTTACTTCCTAATAGGTCAGCAATAGAGTCATGACAGAAATCTATACCAAGTTATCATCTGAATGGGCGAAGATGACCAATTAACCTAAATAAGATATTGAGAAGATGGGTAAATACAGAGAAAAGGTGGTTACTTTTCAGTCTTTGAAAAACTAGATGACTTAAAAATACAGATAAAAGACCGACAATAGAGTTGACGAGGTGACCAAGACTATGACTAGCTCGTTTCTTTCAGTCTTTGAAAAACTAGATGACTTAAAAATAGTTTTTGGACAAGGACAATCCGTCTACCACGAAAGGAGGAGAAGTTGAAGAAGAAAATAAATCTACATAAATTCCCGAAGGTTTTACCATCGAGGATATCTCCTCTAATGATGACGATGAGAAAGTAACACCATAATAAAATATCCCTCCTATTTCCCTTAAGAGGACTCCATCACAATCCCTAAAGGATCCTCAAACTCCTTCGATTCCTACCAAAGATCTAGGAAAGAATATTATCACTGAAGTAGAAGAAGAAAGGAAGGTTTCTCCTATCAAAGTTATTGAATAAGATCTAAAGAAACAAGGAAGAGAAAACAAGAAGATTTGGATCATCTTCAGGCCCTCATGCTTGATGAAGAAAATAATCGAGGCCTGAAGATGGTCCCAGAAAAAAAAGAAACTTTAGCTCTACCCAAAGGCATATTGTTCCTTCCTTGGATCAACTCCATCCAAAGACTGAAAGATTGTGTGACAACTACCAATTTTGGACCCAACAGAAGTCAAACGATTCAACAAAAGTCAAACAAGACAACGAAGGTCAAACTGGTAGGATTTAATTATGTGAATTATACCTTGCCTTTGGAGTTCTCGTTTAGGACCGAGATCACTAGGATCTCGGTGGTTCTTGGACCGAAATCACTAGGATCTTGGTGGTTTCTCGGACCGCAATCACTAGGATCTCGATGGCTTCTTGGACTGAACTCTCAAGGATCTCAGTGGCTTCTTGGACCAAAGTCATCATGCGATTTCGGTGGATTTTAAGGCTCGGCTGGAAAGAGAAAAGAAAAGAGTTGACTTGTGATGTGACAGATGCATCTAATCCCAATAAGTAATATTAAACAACATATACCAACGCTTTTACCCAGCATACATCAATGCAAACATCACCTTATCCTTCCCTCTTTAACTTTGGCCGAGATCATCACCAAACCCTCCACCATTTTCGAAGTTCTTCATTTTCTCTCAAGAATTAAGTCCAAATCTTCCAAGGATAAATTCTCCAAGTTGATTCTTAGAATTTTTGGTAAGTAGTTCTTGTTAATCAAGTGTTTCTACACACTTTCATGTTACTTCTATCTCATTTACACACATTATTATGTGTTAAAACTCATAGGATAATATCGTACTCAAAGTGTTCTTCAACCACTCTCAAGTGTTTTAGGTTTGAAGATCTTTACCATCATCTCTTTAACCAACCACAAGCACACTCAAGGTGAGTTCATACCCCCCACACTTTCGAGTTTTTCATGTTTTTATGGAAGCAATACAAATAAAGTTAACTTTTTACAAAAATGTTTGCATGTTCTATTTCTTTGTGAATATAAAACATTATTTGCATGAAATATGAGTATTACTATTTATTTGTGGTATGATAGTTTTAATGATATAAAACTAGGAAAAACAAACAAAAACTATGTTATATGTTCTTTAGTAAAAGGTTAAAACCACAAGGCTACAAGGATTTTGAGACTTTTACAATGATATGATTTTTCAAACTAAAATAGTTACATTCTAGTTATTTCACCATTTTTGTGGGATACAACCCAAAAATATGTTGTTTTGACCATACATTTTGAAGCTAGGCAAAACACCATTAAAAACGGGGCAAAAGTTCGAAATGGACTTTTTCGTACAAATTTATCATACTTGCGTTAGATGTAAGTTTTTATGACATAATCTTTTAAAAACATCTATACAAGATAACTACTATGTATTCATATAAGTGATTATATAAATAGTCTTGACAAACAATCATAATAAACTATAATTGGTATAGTTTGGGAGTCACAAACACTACAATATCATTTCGGAATAAACAAATAATTATTTAAAGGTATAATTATTTTTACACTACGTAACCACTATGGAAGAGTAATTCATTCATTTACAAGAAAAATGGTTTTCAGTACACTGTACGTAAACCGGTTAATACAATTTTGTGAGACATTTGGCTTCACCGTACCTACCAGAGTACACACTAAGTCCTGAATTATAACCAGCGTCTCTTGTAGGGAGAGCGTGACACTTGTGTATATATCTATACGGGATTGACAACCCCGTACCTAAGCTATTAGCTATAGTTAGACCGGCTAGTCTAGGGTGACAAATGTCTAACATTCTGACGCCTGAAGAACGTCGTAGCAGGCCAACTAGTCATTAGCCTGGTTATGATAACTAACATGAGGTATTAACAATACATTTGGTTTACGGGGTTAACATACATTCAGTTAGTTTTATATAAAGATAAAACTACATAATACTATTTCCCAATACAACATTACTTACATTTTTAGTCTTTGGGTTTAAGACTTACAACTCATTTTTAAAGAAAATATTGGATTTTCTGATAGTACACACTATCATTTTTACACAGAAAAGTTACCAATACTTCTCATACAAAACGCTTATGAACTCACCAACTTAGATGTTGACACTTTTCAAAATCACTTGTATACTCAGGAAATCAGTAGACAGGTAACTGAAACGATTTTGAGGATGGGACGTCGCAGCGTCACGTCGTTTATTTTTGTCATATGTATATGGTATCAAGTAAACAATGTTTTGGAAACAATGTAAATTTCTTATTTATCAATATGATGGTTGTAATGCTTTGATCAGTACTATTCATTTGTTATGATACTGTACATGAAGTCATCCACCCCCATACACATCCGTCGTTCTTGTTTGGGGGTGTGACAAATTGGTATCAGAGCACTGTTTATAGGGAACGAAGTATATCAAACGATGTTAGATATACAAGTATAAATACAAAGGGGCTAAAACACTCTGACTAAAAGTATACTTTTAAAATATAAGTATTTTTATAAAAGTATACGTACATGCATACATACTAGAACAGTGTCATAATAAGAACCATATAAAAGTATTAAGATAAGTTGAACGGTGCGATTAAGCCTAGATAGTTATATAATCATATCTGGATGAATATAGCCTGATCAACCATATTCATGCGAGATATGACTAACATGTGTTTTGGAATGGTCGTGGTGAACAAAGAATCTAAAAATTACCAACCCTATATACCAATAAACTCTAATATCAAACATAAAGCTTAAAATACTATAGGAGTATTTTAGAATACTACAAAGTCATACACATAAACCCTTCATGCATTTCTCATATCTCTATTCCAGCGCAGACGTCATGGCAGGATTTCATATGCCTGGAGACCCCTATTTCTCTAACGAGGGAAATGGCGGATGGATCGAAGAGGATCCTGAGGAGATAATGGAGGAAGAGCCCGAAGAAGATCCCGAAGAGGATCTAGAGGAGGAAGAAGACGATGAGGAGGTAGAAGAGTACTCGGACGCAGAGTCCGCGGTCATTAATCCCCCATATGTCGCCCCGGTTCCCGCACATGGTCTGGGCTACAAGGGGCCCATGCCCCTTTGGGCGGAGGACGTGGAAAGGCGGAGCAGACAACAACACAAGCGTTCCCCATAGGGCATGGAGCAAGGTTTTTATAACCTCATTCATGGAAGTCCGGCAGACAGGGCCCTTCCTGTCATGGTTCAGCGGATCACACATCTCGAGGATCAGACCAGGGCGTCGGCGAATCGGATCTTGGAGTTGGGGACTGTTGCGGAGACCACTGACGCACGAGGTTGATGACTGGAGAGGGACTACCCCCGGACATGTAGTGTCATCGCCCGCCTCCAGTAGGACCTCACCACCGTTCGAGCGGAAGTGAGAGAGTACCAAGAGAGACACTCAGCCCTCGAAGAGAGAGTGATTGTGGATGAGCGTCGGATAACAGAGATGCAGGCCTCCATGACTTCATCCTATGGCCTACAGGAGACCACCCACCGCCAGTGAGGCTCATAGTACTCGCATTTTGCTATAGATTAGGTTGACGAGTAGGCGTTGGTGCTACTCTTTCATGCATGTAGGTTCGACCCTATGAATAAGTGATTACACTATTCAAGGGGTCGTTATGCCACCAAAGTTTTTTTTTTCTATCCTCTTGATGTATTGTAGACCTCCTTAAAGATCAATTTTCACAAAACTATGTACTAATACATCTTTTCAATGAAATTTGCATGCATTTTATTTCATTGGGTGTTGTTATTTGTTATACAATTGTTTACTTCTTATAGTAAATTCCATTTATGAATTGCTTGCAAATTTAAATAACAACGAGACCTAATACATATATAATGTAGACATTCCTTTACGGTAATGCCTGATTCATGACCATTATCAAAGACTTATCATCATCCCACCTCTAAACTTTATGGCAGAAAGATGCCACCACGAAGAGTTAGAAGACGTGTCATCAACATCTCAGCAACTCCACCACCACCATCTCCACAGATGGACTCTGCCGTTTTCCAGGCAGCGGTAACAGCCGCTGTGGTTGCCGCCATGGCCCAAATCAGTAGTACCGGCACGAATGGGAACGAGAATGGAAACAGAAATGGAAGCGGGAACGGGTGTAGCAGTTCTAATCTGGGCGACAACCAAGGGCACCAACGGATGTGCTCCTACAAAGAATTCATGAACTACAAGCCCAGGACCTATCATGGCGACGGCGGAGTCGTTACTTTGACAAGATGGTTTGAGAAGACCGAGTCCATATTTGAAATCTGTACATGCCCGGATGAGTTCAAAGTCAAATACGCCGCATGTATATTCGCAGACTCGACCTTGTCGTGGTGGAACGGCCACACTAAAACTCTGACTCTAGCCGTGGCCAACACATGAGCTGGGAGGACCTGAAAGTTATGATGCTCTAGGAATACTGCCCAAGGAGCGAGATGCAGAAACTGGAACAAGAAATGTGGGATCACACCATGAAGGGCTTTGATATTTCCACCTATACCGCCCAATTTAACAAACTGGAAACTTTGTGCCCGGGAATGGTCACCCCGGAGACCAAGAAAGTGGAACGTTACATTTTGGGCCAATCCCCTTAGATCCATGGAATGGTCATATCCGTCAACCCGAGCACCCTCGACAATGCCAAGCGTTTGGCACACACTCTTGTCGACCAAGGAGTTCGTCAAGGCATTATAACCCCCACGCCCGAACAACCAAAGAGGGGAAACAACAAGAAGAACTTCAGGAATAAGAAAAAAGGCCAAACAGCTCAAGACCCGATCAAGAAACGACAAACAGTGGCCGTCCATGCCATCACTGCCCCTACCGCCCCTGCACCAGCCAAGCAATATGTTGGGACTCTTCCGAAATGCAACAAGTGCAATTACAATCACCATGGAGCCTGCCGAGAGATGCAATGTAACAATTGCAACAAGAAGGGGGATACCGCCCGGTTCTGCAAAGTGTCGGCACAACAAACCACCCAAGCCGCTAATGTTGTGGTGATTCGCGCATGTTATGGGTGCGGTGAGACGGGACATTTCAAGAAGGAGTGCTCAAAGGCACATAACACAAATAGCATAGGCGTGGGAAAGGTTCTAGAAATGGGCCATGAGGAGGTCATGAGGGATCCCACCGTGGTTACTAGTACGTTCCTCCTAAATAACTCATATGCATGCATACTTTTCGATAGTGGTGCAGAGAAAATTTTCGTGAGCCACCAGTTTAAACACTTACTCAAACAGAAACCTCAATGGCTAAATGAAACATTCACCGTAGAAATGGCCAATGGAAAAACAGAAAGCAATAAATATATATACATAGGCTACACACTAACTCTAAACAATCCTTCATTCCGAATTGACCTAATGTCGGTCACAATAAGTAGTTTCGATGATATCATTAGCATGGATTGGTTAAGTCCTCACCATGCCGATATCCTGTGTTACGAGAAGGCCGTGCGCCTTAAACTGCCAAGCAACGAAACCCTCGTCATTTATGGCGACAAACCCGACACAAATCTACAAATCATCTCTAGCATCAAGGCTCGGAAGTACCTACGCAAGGAATACCACGGCTTTTTAGCCCACGTTGTGGATAGGAAACAAGAAGTGAAAGACATCAAGGATATTCCCGAAGTTTATAACTTTCCCGACGTGTTCCCAGAAGACCTACCGGGAATACCCCCTACGCCAAGTCGAGTTAAGAATCGATTTAATTCCTGGAGCCACCCCCATAGCCAAATCCCTATACCGTTTACCTTGGGGAGCACCGGTCTTCTTCGTGAAAAAGAAGGTCGGATCATTCCGCATGTGCATAGACTATCGAGAACTGAACAAACTCATTATCAAATACCGTTATCCCCTACCTCGAATCGACGACCTATTTGATCAACTGCAAGGATCGAGCTACTTCTCAAAGATCGATCTAAGGTCAAGGTACCATCAACTGTGAATCCAGGAGGGAGATGTTCTAAAACGGCATTTAGAACACGCTACGGTCACTACGAGTTAGTAGTGATGCCCTTTGGTTTGACTAATGCGCCTGTAGTGTTCATGGACCTAATGAGCCATGTGTGTCGACCTTACCTGGATAAATTCATGATAGTATTCATCGACGACATATTAATCTATGCACGAAGCAAGGAAGAACATATTCAACATTTACGACACGTATTGGAGACGTTAAGGGCAAAGAAACTGTATGTGAAATTCTCGAAATGCGAATTCTGGATTCGAAGGGTAGACTTCTTGGAACATGTAGTCAGCGAGGAAGGGATACATGTGGACCCTTCCAAAGTCAAGGCGGATGAAAACTGGGCAACACTAAGAACACCGATAGAGATACGCTAGTTTTTGGTCCTTGCTGGCTACTGCCGAAGGTTTATACAAAATTTTTCCAAAATTGAAAAGCCGCTCACTACCTTGACTCAGAAGGGAGTGACTTTCAGCTAGGAGAATAAACAAGAAACTTCCTTCCAAACGCTTCAACAATCCCTATGTAGTGCTCCCATATTGTCTCTCCCAGAAGGGACCGAAGATTTTGTGGTCTACTGTGATACATCCAAGCAAGGACTAGGATGCATGCTAATGCAACGAGGGAAGGCCATCGCCTATTCCTCAACACAACTCAACACTCATGATGTCAATTACACCACGCACGACCTCGAACTAGGAGCAATGGTGTTTTCCCTGAAGATCTGGAGACACTACCTTTACGGAAAAAAATGCACCATCTTCACAAATCATAAAAGTCTTCAACACATTCTCAACCAAAAGGAGCTCAACATGAGACAACGACGATGGGTAGAACTGCTAAATGAATAGGAATGCGAAATTCGTTATCATCCGGGAAAGGCCAACATAGTAGCAGACGCCCTAAGTTGGAAAGAATACTCAGGCCGCCGAGTAAAATCATTGACCATGACCATCCATTCACACATGTCCACATAGATCAAGGAGGCGCAGCTAGAAGCCTTGAAACCCGAGAACATCGCAGGTGAGGCCTTGTGCGGAATGGATAAAAACCTTGAAGTCAGGGATGACAGAGCTTGTTACCTCATGAATCGAATCCGGAAACCGAGATTCGGCAGGTACAGAGACGTTTTCATGAACGACGCTCACAAAACCAAATACTCCGTTCATCCTGGTTCAAACAAGATGTATCTGGACCTCATGAAACTTTATTGGTGGCCAAACATGTAGGTAGAAATCGCTACCTATGTGGGCAAGTGCCTGACTTGTGCCAAGGTCAAGGTAGAATACCAAAAGCCCTCGGTTTTGCTTCAGCAACCAGATATACCTGAGTGGAAGTGGGAGTGGATAACCATGGACTTCATAACTAAGTTGCCCAAAACGACGAGTCGACTGGACACCATTTGGGTGATCGTTGATAGATTAACCAAATCCGCACACTTCCTACCAATAAAGGAGACAGAAAAGATGGAGAAACTAACAAGGACGTACATCAAAGAGATTTTAGGATTGCATGGTGTGCCAATATCCATCATCTTTGACAGAGATAGTAGGTTTACCTCACGGTTTTGGCAATCACTCCAAAGGTCCTTGGGAAGCAAACTCAACATGAGTACGACTTATCACCCTCAAACCGGCGGTCAAAGTGAGAGAACCATACAGACCCTAGAGGACATGTTGAGAGCTTGTGTGATAGACTTTGGTAAAGCCTGGGATTCCGATTTACCACTCATCGAATTCTCATACTATAAAAACTATCACACTAGCATCAAAGTCGCGTCATTCGAAGCCCTCTATGGGCGCAAGTGCAAATCACCTCTTGTTGGGCCGAAGTGGGTGACACGCAGCTAGCAAGAGGTCAAGTGCCTAATAGCACACTTACTGGCCCTTAAGTCATACGGGAAACCACCGAGAAGATTGTGCATATCCGTGAACGATTGAAGGCGTCTTGGGATCGCCAAAAGAGCTAAGCAGATAAACGACACAAACCCTTGGAATTCCAGGTTGGTGACCGTGTTCTATTGAAGGTCTCACCCTAGAAGGGAATGATACGATTTGGAAAAAGTGGGAAGCTGAATCTAAGGTATATCAGACCATTCGAGATCGTTGCTAGAATCGGCCTAGTGGCTTACAAACTTTGACTACCACAAGAACTCAGTAACGTACACCCCACGTTCCACGTGTCCAACCGGAAGAAGTGTTTGTCCGACGAGACTCTTGTTATCCTACTCAAGGTTCTAAAAAGCTCGCCATGGCTCCGCTTTGGCTCGCCATGACTCCAAGGCTTGTAGTTGCTGCCGAGCTTTGAAAAATTGTCGCCTTAAGTCATATATGTATATAAAAATGAATAATAATAGAAAATATACATAAAATTATTAATTATATACAAATTTGCCGCCTTATGGCACGCCTTACAAACGACGTGGCTCACCATAGCTCGAAAAAGCTTGAGGCTTAACATTGCCACCAAGTCACACCTTACGTTATTTAGAACCTTGATCCTACTCGATGAAATCGAGGTAAACGAGAGTCTACATTTCATAGAGGAACCTGTGGAAATCATGGACAGAGAGGTCAAAAGGATGAAACAAAGCCGCATACCCATAGTAAAGGTCCGTTGGAACGCCAAGCGAGGGCCTGAATTCACCTGGGAACGAGACGATCAAATGAAACAGAAGTACCTACACCTTATCCCTAACTCATAAGTACCGACTCTAGACCAAATTTCCGGACGAAATTCCCTCTAACGGGGGGGGGGGGGGGGTGATGTGACAACTGCCAAATTTGGACCCAACCGAAGTCAAATGAGTCAAAAAAAAGTCAAACAAGTCAACGAAGGTCAAACTGGTAGGATATAATTATGTGACTTATACCTTGCCTTTGGAGTTCTCGGTTAGGGCCGAGATCAGTAGGATCTCGGTGATTCTCATACTGAAATCACTATGATCTTGGTGGCTTCTTGGACCGAACTCTCTAGGATCTCGCTGGCTTCTTGGACCGAAGTCATCATGCGATTTCAATGGATTTTAAGGCATTTTCGGCTGGAAAGAGAAAAGAAAAGAGTTGACTTGTGATGTGACAGATGCATCTTTTCCCAATAAGAAATATCAAACAACATATAACAATGCTTTTACCCAACATATATCAATGCAAACATCACCTCATCCTTCCCTGTTTAACTTCGGCCGAGATCATCCCCAAACCCCCCACAATTTTCGAAGTTCTTCATTTTCTCTCAAGAATCAAGTCCAAATCTTCCAAGGATAAATTCTCCAAGTTGATTCTTAGAATTTTTGGTAAGTAGTTCTTGTTAATCTAGTGTTTCTACACACTTTCATGTTAGTTCTATCTCATTTACACATAATATTATGTGTTAAAACTCATAGGATAATACCATACTCAAAGGGTTCTTCAACCACTCTCAAGTGTTATAGGCTTGAAGATCTTCACCATCATCTCTTTAACCAACCACAAGCACATTGAAGGTGAGTTCATACCCCCACTTTTTCGAGTTTTTCGTGGTTTAGGGGGGGGGGGGAATACAAGTAAAGTTAACTTTTAACACAAATGTTTGCATGTTCTATTTCTTTGTGAATATAAAACATTATTTGCATGAAATATGAGTATTACTAGTTTTTAAAACATTTATTTGTGGTATGATAGTTTTAATGATATAAAATTAAGAAAAAAATCAAAAACTATGTTATATGTTCTTTAGTAAAAGTTTATAACCACAAGGCTACAAGGATTTTGAGACTTTTTACCAAGATATGATTTTTCTAAAAAAATAGTCACATTCTAGTTATTTCACCATTTTTGTGGGATACAACCCAAAAATATGTTGTTTTGACCATACATTTTGAAGCTAGACAAAACACCGTTAAAAACAGGGCAAAAGCTCGAAATGGACTTTTCGTACAAATTTCTAATACTTGCGTTAGATGTAAGTTTGTAAGGGTCGAATTATTGTAATAAGTCGAATTGTATTCTAAACTCTTCGAATGTCTTGTAATGTATTTTAGTAAGGCGCTTTTTATTCGAAGTGTTAGTGTCTATGCCTTAGTATATTTTTTGTACGCTTTCGGTTCCCTATAAATATGGATTTTTACTAGAGTTAGATAAGAGTTTTTACAGACTTGTCTTTATTCTCTGTAAACATTCGAAAGCGTAATAGAGCTGAAACAAGATCATATTTACATCTGGTGTTCAATCTCGCATTCTTAATTGATTTCATACTCTGATTTGTTTAATACTTGATTCTTTGATTCATCAATTGGTATCAGAGCAGGAATCACATATGTGATCTGATTTTCATCCATTCAAAAAGTTTTTGAATCAAATTTTTGGTTCAAAAGTTTCCGCACTTTTTGATCGTGAAAAACTTGTCTAGATTTCAGTTTGTGATTTGATTCTGCATTTGATTTGTTGAATCGAGTGTTTTTCTTTCAATTCCGATTTGAATCAACTAGTTTGTTTTCAAATTTCTATTTCTTCTTAAAAAGTTTCAAATTCAGCTTCCGTACAACAATGGTGAGTTTCAATCTCAATTCGATGTCCTCGTTTTCTCATCTGTTAGGTTCATTAACCAAAATTCCAATGCTAATCCCTGAATATTATGATCAGCGGGCTGATCGTATGCAGGATTATCTGAATGGTCTTGATGAAGAATTATGGTCATGTATCACTGGAAATCTCAATGTTCCAGTGAATGTTCAACCAATCGGATCTTCTTCCACAAGTTCTGATGTTGATAATCAATCTGATCGTCTGAAGAAACTGGAAAAGAGGTGTATGAGGGAACTGCGAGGTGCTTTACCTCCAGTTGTGTACAATTACGTTAGGAGTTGTACAACTGCAAAGGAGGTCAGGAACAATCTGAAAGATAAGTTTCAAGGAAGTGAGAAGACGAAAATCAATTCAGTCAAATAGTGTTTGGTTGAGCTGAAAGATTTTAGACAAAAAGAAGGTGAAACAATTGAAGTCTACTGTGATCGACTCAACGAGTTAATCTATCATTGTAATCGCTATGGAATTACCAGGACTTCAATGGAATTCAATCTCATCTTTGTGATGGGTCTTTGAAAAGAATGGAGAAGTGTAAGTATGATGGTGAAGAATTAGCAAAGTTTTGATACATCAACTCTCGATGATTTGTACAATCAGTTGAAAACACACGAAACTGAGGTTAATGAAATTGCTGAAGAGACGAAGCTAAATTTGGGAGGTCCATTGGCACTTGTGTCAAAGATATATGAGAAAGAAGCAGAAAATTGTGATTCTGAGGAAGAAGAAGGATTCATCATGAATTCGGATGATGAGGCAATAGCTTTTTACTCGAATAATCGTGTTAAGAAGTTTTTCAAAAAGTCGTTCAGTCGGAAAACTAAGCTTGCTGAGGTAAAAGGAAGTGTTGTGAGTAAAACTGCTGATGAGGAGAAAAAGAAAGTTGAGAAGAAAGATTTGAAAATGTCTGAAGGAAAGATTGAGAAAAAGTTGAAAGGTGATGCTGGAATAGATTGTCATTATTGCAACGGTGCTAATCATCTTGCGAATGACTGTATGCTTCGGAAGAAGGATGAGAGGAAGAATAAAGTCAAGGATGAGGCGTATTATGCAGAGAGGCTTGAGGAGGTTCGTGCGAAAGCCAAGAATTTGTCATTGGTTGCAAAGGGTGAACATGAGGATGAAGATGGAACTTATCAAATCTGGTCATCCGGATCAGACGATGAAGAAATGAGAAATCCAACACATGGAGCGATGTATGCGAAAATGGAGGAGGATTCAGATGATGAAGAATTCGAAGTGAAAGGACGATGCTTCGTATCCAAAACGGCAGACAAATCTCCAATGACAACAAAGGTACGTAAAATTCTCGAATCTTTTAATATTCCTACACATGCTTATGATTCTGAACTAATATCTTTTGATGAGACGGTTACTTATTTTGATTTAATTGTTGTGTCTGCTAGCAATGAGGCCAACAAATTGTCCATGGAGTTATTAGAGACCACAAAAAAAATTAGACTTGAAAATAAGCAAAATTGAATGTTTGGAATTACAAATAACAAATATTATGTGTGATAGGGATACTTTAACGAGTGAAGTCAAACTTTTGCTAGCACAAAGAAACATTTATTGTAATTCTGCTAAAAGACTTTATGGCAAATTAACTGATTTACATCATTCAAGTGACATAAGTAAAGAGCAACATAGAAAATTATTACCTTTTCTAGCATTCGAAAGAGCTAAGGTAGATAATATTTCGTATGATTGTGAGCAAATATTAGCTGATTTTGACAAAGTTCCTGATGATAGATATAAATATGGAATTTTCAAAATTGATGAATGTCTTGATGCGAATGAATTAGTTAACATCGTGAATGATACTTTGACAAAATCTGAACAAATTCAAATTTTGAAAAAGACTGAGAATTCAACATCTGATTCTCAATCTAATTTTGCTGATATTGAAGATAATTCTGACAATATTAGTGAAATTAGTAAACTTGAAGATGTTGATTGTTCTCAGTTATCTGTTGTTAATGTTGCATCAACATCTAAAGGGAAAGAAAAGGTTAAGGATTTGATGGTTGAGAATAAAACTAATATACCCTCAACTTCAAAAGTTTGTGATATGAACTTCGTGGATATCAAAGATAGTCAAACTGATGATAGTGATGATGAAGATGAAGAGAAAATTTCGAAGGAAAAGAAATCTTCAAAGTAAGAAGAAACTCCTCGAATAGTGGTTGATCAAGTGTATGGTGATACACAAAAGTTCGAAAAAGTAATGAATGAAAAAGGTGAGCACTATCTTGAAACGAATACAGTGGTTTATCCAAATTTCAAGTGTATAGATGATGTCATTTTTCCAAATCAAGTTTTCGTAACTATGGGAAATGTGGAGAAAATCAAACCAGAATTAAAGAAATTAGTTGAAGAGGATAATTCAAAAACAACTGATGAAGGTTTTTTCGCAAATCAAAGCACAGTTGAAAATAACTTAACAAAGAATTCGTATGTGTTCCAACGTCAAATTTTGAAAAAGACTGAGAATTCAACATCTGATCCTCAATCTAATTTTGCTGATATTGAAAATAATTCTGACAATATTAGTGAAATTAGTGAACTTGAAGATGTTGATTGTTCTCAGTTGTCTGTTGTTAATGTTGCATCAACATCTAATGGGAAAGAAAAAGTTAAGGATTTGATGGTTGAGAATAAAACTGATATACCCTCAACTTCGAAAGTTTATGATATGAACTTCGTGGATCTCAAAGACACTCAAACTGATGATAGTGATGATGAAGATGAAAAGAAAATTTCGAAGGAAAAGAAATCTTCAAAGGAAGAAGAAACTCCTCGAATAGTGGTTGATCAAGTGTATGGTGATACACAAAAGTTCGAAAAAGTAATGAATGAAAAAGGTGAACACTATCTTGAAACGAATACAGTGGTTTATCTAAATTTCAAGTGTACAGATGATGTCAAAGAATTTGTATGTGTTCCAACGTCAAAAACCACAAAGAAAATGGGTTGAAAAATCAAAAATTGAAAAAGAGAATTCAAAACAAGTTGTAAAGGAATATGAAAAACTTGTCAAATTAAACTCCAAGGAATTCAAAGATAAAATTGACAGATTTTCGAAAGAAAACAACATTTCAAAAAGACAAGCAAGAAAGAAAATATTTTGGCAAAATGTTGAGTCTCAAAAGATGTCTGAATCACAATCACCCAAAAAAAAATTTAAAGCTAAAATTTCCTCTTCTTCAACAAAACCTCAACATTCATCTCAATCAAATTATTCAAAGTCTGAAGTGAATAAACAACCAAGGTTTTCGAAAGTTTCAGAAACTAATATTCCAAGAAAATTTTCAAATAACTCAAATCAAAATCAAAAATTTCTTCAAAGTCAACATTTTAAATCAACAGTTGATAAATCATATGCTCAATCTTTTATAACAAAACCAAAAGTTGATTTTGTTCCTCAAAAGCCAAATTTTCCAAATCAAACGAAGAAAGAAACTATGAAAATTTCACGAGAAAAAGGAATGACTTCAAGGAAGAACATTGATCATTGGCTTGAAGGCAAAGGAAAGATGTATCAGTCGAATACATTTTCAAAGGAGCAAATTCATGAAGCATATGAGAAGTATGTGTATTCTTCATCAAACGGCAGTTCATCTTCTAAGGATTCGAACATATCAGTCAAAGCTTGGAAACCAGTAATAAATGCAAAGAATGTTCATTCATAAACTCAGAATTCCAAGGGTAATGACAGTGAACAATCGAAACCATCAAAAACTTATGTTTCGGTTCCTTTAAATGAAGATGTAAACTTAATTGATAGTCTCAAAACCAAAGTTTGTGATTGGGTTAAAAGTTCTTCATTTCATTCGAAATTGAAATCTAATTTCCAAGGACCCAAAAAGCCTTGGGTACCTAAACTTTTCCATTGATTGTAGGTACTATGTGACGAGCAATATGATAATAAATGGTACATCGATAGTGGTTGCTCTCGTCACATGACTGGGAAAAAGGAGAATTTACGTGATTTTCGAAGTCTAAAAAATGCTGGAGTTGTGAAGTTTGGGAACAATAAAAAACGTCAAGTCAAAGGATATGGGAAGATCACGAACGGACAATTCACAGTGAATCGTGTGGCGTATGTTGAAGGTCTTCAACATAACTTGATAAGTGTTTCCCAACTTATTGTGGGCACTGGAAATCAAGTTCTTTTTAACGAAGAAGGAAGTGTTATTTCGAATGTCAACACAAAAGAAGTGTTACTGAAATCCAAAAGGAAAGGTGACATGTTCACTTTGGACATCAATCCGATAGTAGGGAAACCTGCTATATGTCTTCTTTCGAAAGCAACATCAGACTTAAGTTGGCTTTGGCATCGAAGACTCTCTCATCTCAATTTTCGAAACATCAATAAACTAGTGGTACAAGATTTGGTAAGAGGTTTACCTGTACTTAAATTTGACAATGATTCTTTATGTGCAGCTTGTGAAGTTGGAAAGCAACATAAACAAGGTCATCCAATTACGATAGATTCGAAAATTGTTGCACCTTTGGAGCTCTTACATATTGATTTGTGGGCACTGACAATCAAGTTCTTTTTAACGATTGTTGTGGGCACTGACAATCAAGTTCTTTTTAACGAAGAAGGAAGTGTTATTTCGAATGTCAACACAAAAGAAGTGTTACTGAAATCCAAAAGGAAAGGTGACATGTTCACTTTGGACATCAATCCGATAGTAGGGAAACCTGCTATATGTCTTCTTTCGAAAGCAACATCAGACTTAAGTTGGCTTTGGCATCGAAGACTCTCTCATCTCAATTTTCGAAACATCAATAAACTAGTGGTACAAGATTTGGTAAGAGGTTTACCTGTACTTAAATTTGACAATGATTCTTTATGTGCAGCTTGTGAAGTTGGAAAGCAACATAAACAAGGTCATCCAATTACGATAGATTCGAAAATTGTTGCACCTTTGGAGCTCTTACATATTGATTTGTGTGGTCCTTCAACCGTTTCAACTCTCAACAAGAAAATGTATATTTTAGTTATTGTTGATGACTTTTCCAGATTTACGTGGGTTTATTTTCTCAGGCTTAAATCCAAAGTTGCACAAATCATGATTGACTTTATCAAAAAGATGGAAACAACATTGAAGAAGATTGTTCAAAAAATTAAGAGTGATCATGGAACGGAATTTAAGGACAAGGTTCTTGATTCATTTTTGGTGGACAAAGGAATTTCGCATAACTTTTCATCTCCATACACACCACAACAGAATGGTGTTGTTGAACGAAGAAATAGGTCTCTATGCGAAGCGGCAAGGACAATGTTGGCATATGCGAATCTTCCACAATACCTTTGGGCTGAAGCAGTATCTACTGCATGTTTCACTCAAAATAGATCTTTCATTCATCGTTGTTTTAACATTACTCCATATGAAATTCTCAACAATCGAAAACCTAACGTCAAATTTTTTCATGTTTTCGGATGCAGGTGCTTCATTATGAATCTCAAGGATAATCTTACGAAATTTCAAGCTAAAGCAGATGAAGGGATTTTCTTGGGATATTCGCATAATTCAGTCGCATATCGTGTGTTGAAGAAAAGAACACGAAAAGTTGAAGAAACTTTTAATCTTACATTTGATGATTATTACATTAAACAAACTACATTGCAGTTTGAAGATCATCCTATTCTGAAAAACATAGAAGATGAATCTGAATCCTCACAAACCTTAGATATTGATTATGATTTAATTTTTGGAATTTCAGATCATGCAGTTGATGCTGAAATAAATGCGAATGATAATCATCTCTCTGAACTAACAAAGCTTACTGATGATTCAACATCAACTTCTCCAGAGAAAGGCGAAAGCATGCAAAACAATCCAGTGGAGGGGGAGCAATTGGATTCGAATACTCTAGTTGAGGAAGAGCATTCTTTCGATGGGGAGAAAGGAAAAGTGAATGCTAATGTTGAGGGGGAGCATGATGTTGAGAGGGAGCATAATGTTGAGGGGGAGCATTTAGAAAACATTGAGAATAATAATGATTTTGATGATGTTTGTTCGATTGCAGGTTCAGAGAATGATGATATATACGAAGATGCACCTTCGGAATTTGATCCAGCATATCCGCCAATGGAAAAATGGACAAGAGATCATCCGAAGAATCAAGTGATTGGGAATCCACAAGAGGGTGTTTTAACAAGAGCTCAAGTTCGTGCAAAGATGGAGGTATTGAGTATTCATCAAGAATTTTGCATGTTCAATGTTTTCATCTCTAAAATTGAACCAAAAACAATTAAGGTTGCAATGGAACACTTAGATTGGGTTGTTGCAATCCAATCTGAATTGTCTGAATTTGAACGAAACAAGGTTTGGAGATTAATTCCTAAACCTGAAAATGTTTCGATTGTCGGGTTAAAATGGATTTTTAAAAATAAACCTGACAAAGATGGAAATATGGTTCGAAACAAAGCCAGACTTGTTGTTAAAGGATATTCACAACAAGAAGGAATCGACTATGAAGAAAATTTTGCCCCTGTCGCAAGACTCGAGGCGCTTCGTATATTTCTGGCTTATGCAGCTCACAAAGACTTTGATGTTTATCAAATGGATGTAAAGTGTGCATTTTTAAATGGAGAGCTTGAAGAAACAGTTTACGTGGAACAAACCCTAGGTTTTATTAATGAGGAATTTCCAAATCATGTTTATATTTTAGATAAGGCAGTTTATGGTTTGAAACAAGCACCACGAGCATGGTATGCAACTCTTACTTCATTTTTGAAACAATCTAAATTTAAGCAAGGATCTGTTGATCCCACATTATTTCGAAAGAAAGTTGGGGATCATCTAATGCTTGTTCAAATTTATGTTGATGATATTAGTTTTGGCTCAACTGACCTTACTTTATCTAGAGAATTCGAAGATTTGATGAAAAGTAAGTTCGAAATGAGCATGATGTGAAATATCAATAATTTTCTTGGTTTGAATATTCGTCAAAGCAGAGAAGGAATTTTTATTAAACAAGAAAAATATACGAAGAATCTGCTAGAAAAGTTTGAATTGACGAATAGCACAAAGCTACGAGTTCCAATGGCAACTAGCATCAAATTGATACCTTCGTTAGATAAACCTGCAGTTGACATAACTCTTTATAGGAGCATGATTGGTTCATTACTTTATCTTACAGCAAGTAGACCTGATATCATGTTTTCTGTGTGTAATTGTGCAAGGTATCAGTCTAATCCACGAGAACCACATCTCACTGCTGTGAAAAAATATATTTCGTTATCTTAAAGGAACAATTTTGTTAGGATTGTGGTATCCTTCGAAAACTAGGTTCTTTGTACAAGCATATTCGGATGCAGACTTGGGTGGGTGTAATCTTGATCGAAAAAGCAAAAGTGGTGGATGTCAATTTCTAGATGGCAAATTGGTGAGCTCGCAATCGAAAAAGCAAACATGTGTATCCATTTCAACATCTGAAGCAGAATATGTGGCTGCTGCTGCTTGCACTTCACAAATTATCTGGATTCAAAGTCAATAGCGTGATTATGCAATCAATATGAAAAAGATTCCATTATATTGTGATTCTCAAAGTGCAATAAGAATTTGTCATAATCCTGTGCATCATTCGAAGACTAAACATATAGCACTTCGTTATCATTTCATCAAAGATCACGTGGAGGTTGGAAATATTGAAGTACATTTCGTGAAAACAACTGATCAGTTAGCTGATATTTTCACGAAACCATTAGATGAAAAATCTCTTGTGAAAATTATAGAAGGGCTTGGAATGATCGATGGAAATTCTGTTCCATGCGAAAAAGCAGAATGATGGTTGACAAGGAATGAATCAGAGGCGCTGAATAAAAGACAATGTAAAGTCATTCAGCATTCAGAGGTTACTGTTCATAGTCAACGTTTCGACCCCTTCGAATTCATAAAATTGTCACTTATTTTAAGCGTTGATTCAGAGGTTACTGTTCATAGTCAACGCTTCGACCCCTTCGAATTCGTACATTTGTCACTTATCAGGGGATGATAAAATTTCGTCATTTTTGCAACAAGTACAGTATATTTTCATTTTCGAAAAATTAAAAATCCAAAAAGATTTTCTTTTGTTTTGTCATTTCATTTTCGAAAATTCAAAAATCCAAAAAGATTTTCGTTTGTTTTGTCATTTAATTTTCGAAAATTCAAAAATCCAAAAAGATTTTCGTTTGATCTCTCTTTACTTTCGCAAAATCAAAACAACAAAAATATTTTGATTCTTATTTCTTTTTAGTATTTTTTTTGCAGATAATCATGAAGATACATAGTGGATTATGCTTGCAGTTCTAGGGTCAGGTACATTTTTCGTATGAATCTATAAATTTTTCATCATTTGAACTAGTTAAGTTGTCCCTAGAAGCATGCTGCTGCATGTTGTCCGAAAGCCTCCAATGACTCAATGTGTGTGTACGAAAGCGTTAATGAAATTATTCATACGAAAATTTCTTCCCAATCAGGCTTATATTCACATTAGTCTCTGAGCTACCTGACTCTTCTCAAAATGAGTTAAGAGTTTACTGTTTGGTCCAAAAATAACAGAGGTACTTTTCGTGTCTTACATCAATCTTTTTCACCTATAAAGTTCTTACACGATCACACAGGAAGACATATGTCCGAGAGGTCTCTGATCAAACCCATCGAGACTTAGACATATCAAAAATCTGTGTTTATGATCTGACATCATGAGACCGTGATGAAAGTGAAACCCAATTTTCAATATACTTTTAAGGAATTGACGGGGAACAATGTTCCAGATTTTCACGAAACATTTGTTTCAGTACCAAAATTCGAAACTCCAAATCATATTCATTTCAAATGAGTGGTCTTGATCAAACATTCGAAAACCATGATGTTTGTTACCCAACAAGATCCAGCACAAATTTTTTTTTCATATGATTTCCGTGTGAGTTTCATTCGAAAGTCCATGTCACTTACAAATTTTCAAAACAAATTTGTCACTGACTACACTGGTTAAACAAGTAATTTCTGTTACAATTTCTCACCTTATGTTTAGGATCATATGTAACAAAAAAAATTTCCTACCCACGAAGCATTATAAAAGAAACCCGTCGATACTTATCAACAAGTACTCGATTGTAATTCACAGGAACCTACACAAGCTGTTGATCATATTTCTTAATGATTAACAAAGCAATCTTTGCCCGGGATTTCATCTGCTTTTGTGTCAAATTGAAATTTTGACATCACAATATCCCAAAATTTTCTTATCTTTGTTTCTTGTCTACATTCTTTGGAACACTGCACTCACGTAATCCTTGAGGTTCTGAGTAATGCCAACTCAGGCTGATGATTTCAAACATCTGGCATATGACTTCGCTTTTCATCCCAAAAGTGAAAGAGCCTTGCTTCCATACGAAGGGTTCTGACGGTTACAATCATCATGGGGATAACAATAAAGGCTGTCTATAAATGACGTATGATATTTTGTCCGATTTT
Organism: Lactuca virosa; assembly: GCF_052849685.1. Lineage (NCBI taxonomy): Eukaryota > Viridiplantae > Streptophyta > Magnoliopsida > Asterales > Asteraceae > Lactuca > Lactuca virosa. The sequence goes on from NC_136433.1 coordinate 332,723,080, forward strand.
CAAGGAGATGTGACAGCTACTTTTTGACGCATGGCTACTTTTACGCAGTAATAGTCTGATTTTCAAGGTGCCACGTCGGATATCATTAAATACCTATCCCGCTTCAAATTCAAACTTCACGGTTACATATAAAAGGGCATTCAAGGGTTCATTATTAGTTTACGCGATCAAAAAGAACAATTCCCAAATTCTCTGATCTTCAAAATCTTCAAACCCTAACAATGGCGACTCCTGCTCACGTTGATTCTCATACCATTGAAGATGCCTCTTCATTACCGTTTATGAAGATTCAAGCAACAAACTATCACTTGGAGGGTGATGTTTCTCAATACCCGGAAGAATTGAAGATGCTAATCGTTGCCTTGAAGAACTCTGTTTTGTCTAAGGCGATGTTCAGTTCATTCTCTGTTCCAATGTCCTGGCTTTCTCAAGCAGGATCAACTGCTACTTACAACAAAGCTTCTGATACGATTACTTTTCATCTGGTGAACGAGAAAAAGGTCAGGCTATCCAAGAAACTATTTTGTCAAATTCTTGAAATTCCGAATTCACCTCCATATGTTGCTTTCACATTTCCTCAAATTGTCAATATGTTTAATGAGATGGGATATCAGCCTCCACTATAAAAGATCAGTGATTTCAAGAAATCTGGTCTTCCACGACTATGGAATTTCTTATTTGGAATTTTTTTAAGATGTTTAACTGGGAGAACAGTTGGTCTTGATAAAGGAAGAATGGAGGTTTATGCAATGGTTGCTGGAATCTATTATGATCTTCAAGTAGATTATTCTACACAATTATGGAAGGAATTCCAAAAGGGTGTAGAACACACGAATGCTATTCATGGTATTTCGTGTGCAAGGTACTGGAGCTTAATTTTGCAATACGTTTACAATAAGGAAGGGATTTTGGTACCCAATGATGAAGAAAAAGTCGTTTTTCAATCGTACCACTATCCGAAGGATGTCACAGATAGTGCTGAAGTTTTTCCATCAGTTGCTCGTATTCCCGATGCAATGCTTAAAAGAGTTGATCCTTCGAATTATGTCTTGGTGGCATATTTGAAGACCATTGATTCTACAATCGCAACTGGCATACTATTGGGAAGAGATGATAAGAAATCCAAGAAGACGAAGAATACTGAAACAGAGTTAAAATCTTCGAAATCTCCAAAGAAGAAGCCTGAAACAGTTGAAGTGTCTGTTGCTGAGACTCAAGTGATTGAGCCTATTATTGAAGAAACACAAGAGCATGTTGTCATTCCTTCGAAGACTGGTATGTTTCGTAGAATCAAAATGAGGTCAACCCATAAAAGAAAGTGTCCTACAAATAAAGTGGTTCGAAAACCTCAAATCACTCATCAAGGTGTTTTAATTAGAGAAGTGCCAGCACCTGTTTCTCCGGTGTCCAAGAAACGAAGGGCTGAGGATATGGCAAAACATTTGTCAAAGAAGAAGAAGAAGAAGAACCGGAAACTCGTGATTTCTACTGAGTCAACAGAAGATGATGATGAAAAAATTCCAGACACACCAGATTTAACTCCTTACGCAGGAAGTTCAACTCATGAGCAGACAGTTGTCATACCACCCAAAGATTCGGTTGCCAAATCAGCTTCTGAGGTGGTACGAAGTTCAGGCATCCCTGCAAACATATCTGATATGGATGCAAATGTCAATATGGGTGATGGAGATGCGAAGAATGAAGATCCACGTCAATCTACTTCTGCTTCCTTCGAAAGTATTGTTTCTTTACCACCATTCATTATTCCCACTACTTCAACCACTGATTCTCCTAAATTCGAAAACATTATCAATCAACCATTCACTTCTATTTTTTCTTCTCAATCCACTGAAACACCCAAACCGAATTCGAATGTTCAAGAAAACATTTTTATGGAGACAGAAACTGATACTGAGGGGTTTGGAGGTACGTTGAAGAATTGGAATTTCATGAAGAAGAAGTGCAGTTTCCAGATCATATGCTGATGACCATGAAGCAATTTAAAATTCTGAATCAGAAGTTGAATTTGATAATTCAATCTCAAGCTGATCTGGGGGGTGGTTCGTCTATTTCAAGTTTGGAGGTTGATTCATTATTGAAAATGTTGGAAGCCAGAATTGTCAATAAAGTATCGGGGATGATTCAAGACTCTGAATCTCGAATTTTGGAGAAGGTTGATCATAATGATCAAAATAATGAACTTCGGATCAATTCTCAAAATTCAAAGTTTACCAGTGGTGTGAAAGAATTGAAGAATGTCACAAAAGAACGGCATGTTCTTTTTGTTCAAGAAGTGAAGAAAGTAAGGGAGGATGTCAATTTGCAAATTCGTGAACTTCGCGAAGACATGCAAAAAGAAATTGGAAATTTTCAACAAGATTATGCTTCTCTGAATCAAAAGGTTGATATCATTTGTGATGCAGTCACAAAATTTGTTAAATTGTATGAAAATTTGAGTCCACAACTAACTCAACTTTCAACATCCGAAAGTGTAAACTTTAAGGAAGAGATTACTTTGCTCAAGGAGTTAAAAGAAATTTCTGACAGGCCGGTTTCTTCTTCCCTGATTCCTCCTGAATTTTTATCACAAAAGTTTATCCAATTCGAAGCAATTCTCAACAAGCAACTTGCTCCTCTCTTTCGCATATCAAGCCTTCTTCCAACAACATATGCCCCACCTGTTTTCACAGGGGTGCAAGGGGGAGAAAGAAAAACTGGTGAATCGAAGGCTAGTGATGAAGATGCGAAAGTTGTAGGAAATGTATTTTCTTCAAAGATCCCAACAACAAAGCCAGTTATAGTTTCTGCTGGGATGGTTACTTCAACAGTCGTTACAACGTTACCTATTACACGACCTATTTCGAAAGGAATTGTAATTGGTAAATATATAGAGACTGGTGAGAGTGGTTCGAAACCAAAAGAAGTAATTGATACTTCAACCTTGAAAGATAAAGGTAAATCGATTGTTGTGGAAAAGTCGAAAGAAGAAAAGAAGGCTGAAGCTGAAGCTGAAATTGAAAAACTAAGGTTGATTCAAAGCATTATGGCTCAGCGTGCTGGTGATCCGAAGGGAATGGACAAAGGTGATCCATCCAAACATTACAATTACGAAACGATTGAGGCCAAGGTAGCATATAATCACATGTATTCGTTTGAGAAGAAACCAAAACAAAGTTATTTGGTCACAAATACTGATGCAAGCCAGCTGGATTTTCCCATAAACGAAATGATGTTCATCATTCCTCAGTTCAAAGGAGAAGGAAATTTTAAAGAAAAGGATGAAGGTACACACATGAAAATTCGTTTTCATGCTGTTCTTGCAAAAGCCCCTGAGGAAGTGTGGTCATTGATTAAAATCAAGAAAGTGATTATTATGAAAAAGGATGTGGTATTCGAAAACACAGTCCAAAATTTCAAGTATGTGGTTGCCAGGGCAAATGGAAATATTTGTGAGTTTACTGTTGCAGATTTTCCATTAATGAACTTGTATGATCTTATACAAGTTGCATTAATTTTAAAAGACAAATCATTTTCATACCTTCAAAACATAGAACCTGATGAATTCAAGCTTGGGGTTGCTCACATCAAGATTTTCGTCGAAAATTACTATGAGTGCTTGGATCATACAGATGTGGAGTTAGCTACGGCTAAAGGTATGGAAATTAAAGCTCCGATGGCTCCTACGAAGACTCAGGTATGGAATAAGTTTTGGAATGGTCTTCGCAGGAAAAGACAAGGCTGGTAAAGCAAAACGGTTCTTGTTCCAGGCATGCGAAGTGGAAAGGTATTCAACGTCTCAATATACGAATTTAATTGTTCGTATGAATCACTGTAAGAAGAACAATGAAGGAGATAAGAAAGAGTTGAAGAAGATAATCTCCTGGTACACAGAGATTCGAAGAGTAATGTTGTATTCCATCCAGCTTCTTACAAATTAAGCAGTTCGACTTTGATTACAAAGGGGAGATTGTAAGGGTCGAATTATTGTAATAAGTCGAATTGTATTCTGAACTCTTCGAATGTCTTGTAATGTATTTTACTAAGGCGCTTTTATTCGAAGCGTTAGTGTCTATGCCTTAGTATATTTTTTGTACGCTTTCGGTTCCCTATAAATATGGATTTTTACTAGAGTTAGATAAGAGTTTTTACAGACCTGTCTTTATTCTCTGTAAACATTCGAAAGTGTAATAGAGCTGAAACAAGATCATATTTACATCTGGTGTTCAATCTCGCATTCTTAATTGATTTATACTCTGATTTGTTTAATACTTGATTCTTTGATTCATCAAAGTTTTTATGACATAATCTTTTAAAAACATCTAGACAAGATAACTACTATGTATTTATATAAGTGATTATATAAATAGTCTTGATTTTGATTTTGAATCAGATTGTGTGACAGGTGGGGGTGAATCTGGTTGTGTGATTGGTGAATTGGATGTGCTTGTGGGTTTCTCTCTACAATATGCTCTACCACTCTGGCCTTCTTCTTCTCTTCATTTAACCACTCCTCACCCTATATATAGTAGACATGGTCCGTGAATGGGTTTACGGCCTTAAACCTGTTCACAACCGTAAACACGTATACGGCCGTAAACACCAAGCTGTTTACGGTCCAAGACACAAAAATACATTTTCCTAGAAAAGTAAAGTATAAACCATAATTTTAGACCCAACAATCTCCCCCTTGGTTTATTGCTTTCTTTTGTAACTAACCCAATAAACTCCCTCTAAAAAGTAGCTGGCTTTTCTTGTCAATCTTCATCGGGAGCTTGGCTTCAGCATTAATCTTCAATTTCTTCACGACTTCAAGATGAACTTGATGAATCTTCAATGAATGACTTCATCTTGTGCAGTTGGGCTTTTCTTCAAGATTTGGCTTTGAACGCACGTTGGGTGAGGAGACTTCTTGAAAAGATTCTTGAAAGATAGCGCTTTTAGCTTGAGAATCTTCAGAGAGAATAGAGAACGAAACTTCTGGATCACTTCAGCAGGTACAAGATAGCAGCAAATTGATTGAGGAGGCTTCAATGCAATCTGTCACATAATCTTCAAGAACACCTTGACCTTGCTTCTGGGGTTGAAGGATTGAATGTTTAATGAATAGTCTTCATTTCTCATCTACATCTTAATTCACTTTCCAAGACACATAAAGCTAAAAATAGAAACAAAACTTAAAATAAAACTTAGCACACAATATTTTTGGATTTTTCATATTTTCTGAAAAAGAAATAAAACAGAAATAACACTATTTTTGGATTTTTAATTTTCTGATTTTTGTTTGGTTTTTTTTTAAATTTTAATTCTTCCCTATTTTTTTTAAATTAGAAGAAAACTATGAACAATTTTAACAAAAAGAAAAATAATTGCTAACTTTAAGAGTGGTTTGGGATCAAAGTTCTTTTTAGACAGCCTTTGTCCGTTTATCAGTACCTCTCCCTTCATGAATAGATCTGGTCAATCGCCGGTATTGTGGTCCACTTAAACACGAGAAATTATGAAAAAATTAGGACATACTACAAGTGACAAGACAATGTAATCCTATGTTCCTAGATAATATTCCTAAAGGACCATTCAGTTGACGATGACCAAAGATATTGTTGTCCACCTAAATTGAGCAGCGAGATCTACAGACAACCTAGTGAGTTTTCAATTTTAAATGTACTAGAACATGTTTCCCGCTTCCTGACATACCCCAATAATCAGGAACTTCCAAAGTACTCCTTACTTTAGGTGAGCCGACAATTATTATGAGAGAAGTCAATTTTAGAATGCATATGCTATACACCCAGCTCGGATCTCTTCCAATCTCGCAGAGGGTGAAACATATGACTAACCAGATTTAGAGGGATTGAGAAGTAGAATGGTGCATATGCTGTGTACCAGGTCGGATGTATTTCAATCACACAAAGGAGACAACATATGACTAACAGACAGGAAGAATTGCATAGATAGAAGATGCAGAGAAATAGAATTGCATATGTTGCAGTCCAGGTCGGATGTATTTCAATCACGCAGAGGAAGCAACTTTTGACTAACAGAAAGAAAGCAAGAAAATAATTTTCTATAGACCTACTTTATCGGAATTCCCCAGTCGCCCCATCAATACCGGAATTAAGGACAGAGTCCGTACATCGAGGAAGAGTTAAACCACGGTTCTAGATACGGATTACTTTAGTGTGACCGGTGGATTATCATGTATATCTCCCTACTCAACCTATCTGAGCGTCGTATTGTCAGGCTAAATGGAACTATCTAGGTCAAGACAATTCAGATTCAGTCCCTTACACATGTTTAGGCTGCCCGTTATCACTTGAAAATATCACTTCCCAACACATCACCTGCAAGCACATTCCATTAACAACATATTTTTGGATTTTCAGGTTTTTTAATGTTTTTGGATTTTTTAAGATTTTCTAATTTTTTCTATTTTATTTCTCCCCCTAAATTTGTGCATAGAAGACAAACGAAAGTAAATGCGCAAATTTAAACTATCCAAAAACAAAAATTTGTCTTTGAAGCGAATCAGCTTAAGAAAAATTCAGGAGTATCGAGAAGAAAACGCAAACCGTAAGTCACCGATTGAATTTGCATCCAGAAGGTCTGAGAACAGCACGCATAATCTCTGAAAAGATCCGAAAATTCTTCACATCGTTAAGCACTTACCCCACAAGTGATCCCTTCCTTTCTTCCTTTCCCGCAAAGGACACATACTATCAAACAATGTTCTGAGTGTTGTACAGTTGAGAGATGCCTCCTATCATGTTCCTGGAACAACCACAATCAACAAACTTAAGTCTGATGATATGCCTCCACAGCTGCTCTGACACAGAGCGGGATTAGTTGATCTTTGGAACCCAGTCTATTTTGAAACTGGGTTGACCTTTGTCATCAATACAAGGTACTCTCTCCCATGACATGTCCTGCTTATCACAAACAGAAGATGTAGAAACATTAGAAGCATTAGGAGATTTAGGAGATTGAACCTTTGGTACCCATTTTTAGTTGGGTTTAACCCATTTCTTTTTCGATCCGATGGGTGCCCCGGCACTTGATTTTAAACTTGAAGTCGGCTGCCGAGATGACTTCGACCTAACCGGTTTTGGCTTCACAGGAGCATTTCTTGAACTTGACTTATGGGCGGACATTCCCTTCTTGCCCTTGGGATTTTGATTCTTGGCCTTGTGGGTTTGATTCTTAGCCTTCTGTACATTCCAGTCGCCATTGTCTGAACGTGACCTAGAGGAGTTTCTTTTGGAAAATCTCCCTCTTGGCGCGTTTGCCACCCTTGTGCATAGTGTTGGATATAGTGTCTAAGTCCATAACTATATTTGGTATGTACTTGACCCGACCCGGCATGGTCCATTTGGGTTGCACTTCACCAGAACAATTTACGGATAATCTTTTGAGAATAGTATAAGTTATGATTTATTAATATATTATAAGTTCTAATATATTAATATAAAATCATATTATTTAATTAGTGTTGATCTATAATTAATTTAGAATTAATTTAGAGATCCAAAGTATGACTAATTAAATATGGCCTCTTGTATTTATATAGTGTGGGCTAATGCTTATTTGGAATGGGCTAGGCTTGCATGGAAAGTCCATGGATACTCCATGGAGCTTTAACCCATGGATCTCATGGAAATGAAAAGACATGGGTATTAGGGTTTACATGGATGTAACCCTAATCCACCACACTATATAAAGGAGGCCTTGGTTCTTGAAATTGCAGTAGTTGATGTGTGTAAACTAAGAGGGCCGATTTCAAGAAGTTTGTGACTATTCTCTCAAGTTTCCAAGTTTGTGGTGATTTGTGACTTCCATTTGAGGCATCCACATTATTGGTGCTAGGCTCTCAAACTCCAAGCAATCAACTACTACTACAAGGTAAGTAATTCTATTAGTTTTATTTGATTCAAGTACCCCATGTCATGCTAGTTAGGATAAGAACCTTGGAAAAATAATTATTTGCATGTATCTTAGTCAAACATAGATCCAAGGTTTCTAGGGTTGCATGTACACCATAAGAGTGTTAGAATGTTGAAAACCCATCAGTGGTATCAGAGCCAGGTTTGTTTATTTGATACTTGATGCAAAAAAAAAAAAAAAACTTGAAAATCGAAGTTTTGTTCAAAAGCTCGTATCAAAATTTCAAGTTTTGTATATGTACTTACGATTCTTGAAATTTTTGATATGAACATTCATAAACATATGAGTTTAGAAGATCATAGAAATTATGTGCTAATAATTGATTAGATTAATTCTTGATCTTTATGTGTTTTAATGGAGTCCATAACTAGTTCTTAAGTTATGGATAACCAAAAGTCATATTTATAAATAACCATTAAAAGAACACATAGGTTACAAAAAAAAATGAAGAGTCTTCATTTTTAATAACCATTAACTCATAAGTTATGAGAAATGAAAAGTTTTGAAAGTTTACAAAACTTGCCCTCAAGTTTTGGAACATGTAAAGTCATATTAAAAACTTTAGTTCTAACCCCTAGAATTTTAAAAGTTAAAATTCAACCCTTATACTTTATAATATTATAAGTTTAATAATATTTATATATGTATAAGATCAAGTCGTCTTACCGCTAGTACGCCTCATTCACGAAGTCGGTCTATAAGGGGCGTATAAGGTTGTTGCCTATAAAATGGCAACTTAATGGGTGTCCATTCTCACCCACCGCTTCCTTGATCGGTGGAGGGTCGTTAGCCGAACGGGTAGGAAAAGGACTTATAAATTCTCATTAAAAGTATAATGATAATACTAAAGTAACTAAACTTTATTGAATTCCCAATCTTAGTTATTTTAGGAAAATGTGAATAAGGTGCTAATCCATGAAATTACAGTTTACACTTTGTTTATGTCGTTAGTGGAGCGTGTGTGGTTAACCGGCACACTAACTTGAACTTAACAAGGTTGGTAAAGGGTGACTTAATGTTTATCATAGTATCGATGGAGCGTGTGTGGTTAACCGGAACATCGATTGAGGGGTAATACATTAAGGGTACCAAGTAATTTGCATGGTTACTTCACACCTTGTTTTGTGATCCTCGGCATCCCAGTCACAAAACTTGAAGGGCACACTCGAGATTGAAACATGTCATTGAAGAAAGTTCAATGAATCTCAAAGAATGTAGGAGTTTCTAAACCAATTAAAACCTAATTAAATATTTCGTTTTTCATGGTGGAAATTGGTGAATCGTCATTCACCTACCTTCAAATATCTTATAGCTTAGATTACGGCATCCCTCTTCTAAGTTATAAAATATTGTGTTGGGTCCTAGCCTTAATATTACATTTGGGTGTTTTGTTAAGGACTATCTCTTTATCTAATCTAATCTATTCCCTCTTCTTTTCTGATGTCTTCCAATAACAATGCTTCTGGCTCAAACACTACTAGCTCCTTCTCTCTCATGAATCTTTGTGGGAGAGTCATCTTTGATGGGTCCAACTTTACAGATTGGATCAGAAACATCAGGATGGTCACTCGGTATGAGAACAAAGAATATGTTCTCGACAAGGAGCTGAAGGTACCCGAGCCAACTGCTACTCCTGAAGAGCTTGCTGAATATGAGGTACATGAAAGAGATGCTTCAAAAGTGGCATGCATCATGATGGCCACCATGACAGCCGAGCTCCAAAAGTCCTATGAGGACTATTATCCTTTTGAGATGCACCAGGACTTGATGGACCGCTACCATCAAAGTGCTCGTCAAGAGCGATATGAAATAATCTCCTCCATGATAACAACATGAACAAGGAAGAAGAGAAAGAACCCATCACGGGCCACATGCAGAAAATGCAAAGGTATGTGGACCGTTTACTGAAGCTAAATCTGAACTTCCCTGAGGAGTTAGCAATAGACATCATTTTGCACTCCTTGTCATCGTGTTATGATCAATTCCGCATGACATATCATGAACAAGGAAGAAGTCACCCTCAGCAAACTTCAAGGACTCTTGAAGACCGCCGAAAGTGGTCTAAAGGGTAAGTCGGTTGTTACTACTCCTACTCCTACTCCAACTGCGGCCAATGTCTTGGCAATCGGGCGTGGCAAAGGGAAGAAGAGAAAGAATCATTCTAAGGGTACCAAGGGTAAGACCCTTGAAGGCTCCTCTTCAAGCAAAACCAAGAAAGGTTTTGTCACTCCTTCTGCTAACCCTAATGAGGCTGAATGCTTCTATTACCATGAAAAGTCGCATTGGAAGCGAAACTGCCCAAAGTACCAGCAAGATTTGAAGGATGGGAAAGTAAAACCCAACTATGCAGGTATATACACTATATTGTCTAATAACTCACCTCATTCTAAGTCTTGGGTCCTTGATACAGGTTGTAATATTCACATATGTTGTGATTTGCAGGGACTAAAAGGAAGTGAGAATGTGGAGCAGGGAAAGATAACCTTGATCATGGGAAACAGGAAAGCTTCACCTCTCACCAAGATAGGAGTTTATTCCTTAGTGCTAAATAGTGGGTTTACATTAGATTTGAATAAATGTTATTATTCGCCAGAAATGGCAAGAAATGTTATTTCCTTTCATGCATTGTGTGAACAAGGTTTTACCTTTTATTTTGATAATAATAATGGTAGTATTGATGCTTTCTTTAATAATGTTCTTTATTTTAAAGCATTACCTTGTGATGGCGTGTATGAAACTGTATCTGTTGTAGATAATCTAGGAAATAATGTATTGTGTATTAACTCTTCCACTAGCTTAGATAAAGCATCCTTATGGCATTGTCATCTTGGACATGTAAGCAAGAAACTCATAGGCCAACTCCAAAAGGATGGAGTCTTGGAGTCATTTGACCTAAAGTCAGATGATAGTTGTGAATCTTGTTTGCTTGGTAAAATGACAAAGTCACCTTTTACTGGCACTTGTGCTAGGGGTGAAGGTTTGTTGGACCTCATACACACGGATGTGTGTGGACCCTTCAGAACCGCCACAAGAGATGCTAATCGGTTCTATGTGACTTTTACTGATCATTTTAGTAGATATGGATATGTCTACCTAATCAAGCATAAGTCAGAAACCTTTGAGAAATTCAAAGAGTTTAAGCAAGAAGTGGAGAATCAGTTGGGCAGGAACATTAAGATGCTTCGATCCGATCGTGGTGGTGAGTATCTTAGTACTGAGTTCTTTGATCATCTTAAGGAATGTGGGATTGTCTCACAATTGACACCTCCTAGGACACCACAGTTGAATGGTGTAGCTGAGAGGTGCAATCGGACCTTGTTGGACATGGTTCGTTCCATGATGAGTCGAGCTTCGCTACCAATCTCATTTTGGGGGTATGCCTTAGAGACTGCCGCCCATATCCTTAATCTAGTCCCTACAAAGAAGGTTGCTAAAACACCTCACGAGTTGTGGACTGGAAAAGTTCTCAATCTAGACCACATCAAGATTTGGGGTTGCGAGGCTTTCGTGAGACGCGAGACTCACGATAAGCTCGAACCCCAAAGCGAAAGGTGTATTTTCATCGGCTACCCACAGAAATCCTTTGGTTACATCTTCTACAGACCCAGTGATAATGTGGTCTTTGTAGCAAGAAGAGGATTCTTTCGAGAGAGAGAATTCATGAGCCAAGGAGACAGTGGGAGGCAAATTGACCTTGAGGAAATTCAAGAGTCAAGTGGTGAAGGAACCTCAAACCCTAGCCCTCAACCTGAGGAGGAAACTTCTGTTGAGCGGACTGAAGAATCTATACCTCTGAGGCGTTCCACCAGAGTTAGGAATGCACCTGAGCATTATTATGGTTTTCATATTACTGTAGAAGGTGAGACACTTATCAGTGATAACACACTGGTAAATCTGGATGAGCTTAACAGCTACACGGAAGCCATGGCAGGCCCTGAGGCTGCCAAATGGAAAGAGGCTATGGATAGCGAGATACAGTCCATGTATGACAATCAAGTTTGGAACTTGGTTGACAATGTACCTGATCGTAAGATAGTTGGGTGCAAATGGATCTTCAAGAAGAAGACCGACATGGATGGTAATGCACACACTTATAAGGCACGACTGGTTGCAAAGGGTTATTCTCAAACTCCGGGAGTTGATTATGATGAGACCTTTTCACCAGTGGCCAAGATTAAGTCTATTAGGGTTCAGTTAGCCATTGCTGCATTTCATGATTATGAAATATGGCAAATGGATGTCAAAACCGCTTTCCTTAATGGAAAGTTGGCTGAAGATGATTACATGGTTCAGCCAGAGGGTTTTATCAGTACAGAGTACCCCAGTAGAGTGTGTAAGCTCGAGAAATCCATTTATGGATTAAAACAGGCACCTCGCAGATGGAATCTTTGCTTTGATGAGAAAGTCAAAGAATTTGGCTTTTCAAGGAGTGAAGATGAATCTTGTGTCTATATCAAGGCTAGTGAGAGTATAGTCAGCTTTTTGGTACTGTATGTGGATGACATACTACTCATAGGAAATGACATCCCAACCCTGCAGGAAGTAAAGTCCTGTCTTGGGAAGTGTTTCGCTATGAAGGACCTTGGAGAAGCTACCTATATCCTAGGGATAAGGATTTTGAGAAACAGGAGTAAAAGACTAATTGGACTTAGTCAAAGCACCTATGTGGAAAAAGTGTTGAAAAGGTTCAACATGCATAACTCCAAGAAAGGAGAGTTACCCATCCAGAGTAATGCCAGATTGAGTAAGACACAAAGCCCTAGTATTGAGGCTGAGATAGCAGAAATGAGTTGAATACCTTATGCTTCAGCTGTAGGATCGATCATGTATGCTATGACGTGCACTCGACCTGATGTAGCCTTTGCTTTGAGCATGGTTAGTAGGTATCAGGGGAACCCTGGCAAGGCACACTGGACTGCGGTAAAGAATATCCTCAAGTACCTACGGAGGACTAAGGACTGGGTCCTTACCCTCGGTGGCAGTGAGGACTTGAGAGTTGTAGGGTACAGTGATGCTAGCTTTCAGACTGACAGGGATAATTTCCACTCTCAGTCGGGCTGGGTCTTTACTCTAAACGGAGGGGCAATTACTTGGAAAAGTTCCAAGCAGGAGACAGTGGCGGATTCCACTTGTGAATCAGAGTATATAGCAGCAAGCGAGGCAACAAAGGAGGCTATATGGCTAAAGAACTTCATCGGAGACCTTGGAGTTGTCCAACTATAAAGGAGCCAATGGAGATTTTCTGTGACAGCAATAGTGCGGTTGCCTTAGCCAAGGAACCAAGAGATCATGGGAGATCCAGACACATTGATAGAAAATATCACTTCATCAGACATCGAATAGAAGAAGGAATCCTCGTGGCAAAGAGGGTATCATCGGATGAGAACCCAGCAGATCCCCTCACGATGGGACTGACTCGGGCTAAGCATCTCCAGCATGCTCGGAGCATAGGGCTGAAGGATGATATTAGTTTTAGTAGTTAGATAATCTTGAAATTTGTAAAATGTAATTGACATTTGATGATAAATAAAAGTTGTTATTTATGAGTAAAGTGTTGCTACCTCTTGTCAATCGTTTACTATTATTTCTTTTTGCATGTTTTGACTTCCAGAATAATTATGTTATGGTTTATATCATATTATTCAAACTCTCCACAGTTGGTCATATGTTGGAAGTAGATATGAATCAAGACTGTCATGGGTTGGCTTGTAGAGGTCTAAGATGTTAGACAAAGCGGGGCTACAACACTCATGAGTGCTCATAAGTTCTGAGTATTGGATTCAACCCACGCTCACTTGTATCACTTCATGGAATTTATCTCGAGTGATCGTGAGACGGTAATATCATATAAGTCTTCAAACCTAGAGATATGATTTGTTGCCTATGAGCTGGTTATGCATTGATTGCACGAAAACGGATTGGTAACTCGATGTTATAAACCATGCTTTTGTGTGTAATTCAACAAGTAGTAGAGCAAACATATGAGTCGAAGTTTATCTGTTCCTTCTAGGATTAGAAGCGATATCTGGGCCCCTCGATGATTTTGTTTTGACCTATGTACCGGGCCCGGTCAGAACTAAATTAATGTGTTCAGTTAAGTTCTATGTCAAACAAATCGGAAATCGGGAAACAAATGTTGGACAATAAGCAAGACCATGTTCCATGTATTTGTCCAGCTGATATCTAGAACAGAGGATTATATGATCACTTATCAAAAACGGCGCTTCATAGTTCAACAGAGTTTAAAGAGCTACGATTGCTGATCGGTTCCTGAAGTCATACTTGCAACTATAGTTATTAGACTTATCCAAGTGGGAGACTGTTGGATATAGTGTCTAAGTCCATAACTATATTTCGTATGTACTTGACCCGACCCGGCATGGTCCATTTGGGTTGCACTTCACCCGAACAATTTACGGATAATCTTTTGAGAATAGTATAAGTTATGATTTATTAATATATTATAAGTTCTAATATATTAATATAAAATCATATTATTTAATTAGTGTTGATCTATAATTAATTTAGAATTAATTTAGAGATCAAAAGTATGACTAATTAAATATGGGCTCTTGTATTTATATAGTGTGGGCTAATGCTTATTTGGAATGGGCTAGGCTTGCATGGAAAGTCCATGGATAGTCCATGGAGCTTTAACCCATGGATCTCATGGAAATGAAAAGACATGGGTATTAGGGTTTACATGGATGTAACCCTAATCCACCACACTATATAAAGGAGGCCTTGGTTCTTGAAATTGCACTAGTTGATGTGTGTAAACTAAGAGGGCCTATTTCAAGAAGTTTGTGACTATTCACTCAAGTTTCCAAGTTTGTGGTGATTTGTGACTTCCATTTGAGGCATCCACATTATTGGTGCTAGGCTGTCAAACTCCAAGCAATCAACTACTACTACAAGGTAAGCAATTCTACTAGTTTTATTTGATTCAAGTACCCCATGCCATGCTAGTTAGGATAAGAACCTTGGAAAAATAAATGTTTGCATGTATCTTAGTCAAACATAGATCCAAGGTTTCTAGGGTTGCATGTACACCATAGGAGTGTTAGAATGTTGAAAACCCATCACATAGTAGGGAACGTATGCGCGATTTGGACAATTTCTGGCAATGTGTCGAGGTGTTCCACAGTGAAAACATGTCTTTTTCTTCACTGGAAAGTTGTTTCTTCCTACCCCTGGTGGCGTATCCATGCCTTGTCTCTTGTTGTTCCCACAAGCACAATTACAGCAAGTACTCTGTTTCGCTTGTTTTGGTGGCCTGTACTTCTCAACAGCAGGTTCATCAGAAGCAACTGAGTTCGAAGCAACAGATTCAGAGTTCAAGGAGACATTGGTTTGTTCAACAGTTTTCTCATTGTTCTCATATTCCGTTACTTTACCTGCACAAGAAGTAGAAGCATTAGAATCATTCAGCTCAACACTTTCTGGCACATCCACGACAGAATTATCAAAGATATCATCAAATATATCGAAAAAATTTAAGTCATCAGACTTTGACACAATTTCATTATCAGACACACTCTCTTCAGTAGCTTGCTTTCAATGACTTAGTGGTTGACCTACATAAGAAGTAGAAACATTAGTACTCTCAACATTAATACTACCTCCTGACACAAATCCATATTTGAGATGTGGCTCTCTGTCCATTTCCTTTTTTGTCAAAGGGTTATACTGATAGGTGTGATTAAAAGGAGGAGGCACTTTATCATACCCTCGGAGTTTACGGTCTTGGAGTTTACGGTCCGACGTTTACGGTCAGCATCGCACGTGTACCAGGTCGGATTGTTAGTCACCCACTAAACAATATCCATAGGAGTCATTGCTGTAATTGTGCTTGCTGTAATTGTGCTTGTTTTTATGGGTGTGATTATTTTTAATAGAATGATGCTTCATACACATTGTTCACACACTAGCTCTTCTCTCTATATTCTCTCACACCTTAGAATACACACACTTAACCTCCTCTCAACCCTTTTCTCTTTTCACACTCCTCACCCTTTACACCTATATATATACTTGAGGAACATGGGTCGTAAATAGGTTTACGACCGTAAACCTGTTTATGGCCGTAAACACCCACCTGGCCGTAAACACAACTGTAAATATACATACAGCCGTAAACACCAAGCAGTTTATGGTCCTAGACTGAAAAATTCATTTTCCAAGAAAAGAAAAGTACAAACCATAATTTTAGACCCAACAATCTCCCCCTTGGTTTATAGCTTTCTTTTCTAATTGACCCAACAAGCTCCCTATAAAAAGTAGCTGGATTTTCTTGTTAATCTTTATTGGGAGCTTGGCTTCAGCGTTAATCCTCGATTTCTTCATAGCTTCAAGATGAACTTGATGAATCTTCAATGAATAACTTCATCTTGCGCAGTTGGGCTTTTCTTCAAGATTTGGCTTTAAACGCACGTTGGGTGAGGAGGCTTCTTAAAAAGGTTCTTGAAAGATAGCGCTTTCAGCTTGAGAATCTTCAGAGAGAATAGAGAACGAAACTTCTGGATCACTTCAGCAGGTTCAAGATAGCAGCAAATTAATTGAGGAGACTTCAATGCAATTTGTCACATAATCTTCAATTACAGCTTGACCTTGCTTCTGGGGTTGAAGGATTTAATGTTGAAAGAATAATCTTAATTTCTTGCTCCTTCGAATGAGAATTCTTCGATGCTCACGGATGTAGCCTTGGCTCTGAAATCTCGATACAGTCTCATCTACACCTGAATTCACTTTTCAAGACAAAACAAAACTAAAAGAAAACTTAGCACACAATATTTTTGGATTTTTCATATTTTCTGAAAAAGAAATAAAATAGAAATAACACTATTTTTGGATTTTTAATTTTCTGATTTTTGTTTGGTTTTTAAAATTTTTAATTCTCCCCTAATATTTAAATTAGAAGAAAACTATGAACAAATTTAAAAAAAATAAAAATGATATCTAACTTTAAGAGTGATTTGGGATCAAAGTTTTTAGACAGCCTTTATCCGTTTATCAGTACCTCTCCCTTCATGAATAGATCTGGTCAATCGTCGGTATTGTGGTCCACTTAAACACGAGAGATTGTGATAAAATTAGGACATACTATAAGTGACAAAACATTAGATCCTATGAACTTAGATAATATTCCTAAAAGACCATTCAGCTGACGACGACCAAGGATATTGTTGTCCACCTAAATTGAGCAGCGAGATCTACAGACAACCTATAAATGTTCAATTTTAGTTGTACTAGAACGTGTTTCCCGCTTCCTGATATACCCCAATAATCAGTAACTTCCAAAGTACTCCTTAATTTAGGTGAGCAGACAATTATTATGAGAGAAGTCAGATTTAGAATGCATATGTTGTACACTCAGGTCGGATCTCTTCCAATCACGCAAAGAGTGAAACATATGACTAACTACAGTTAGAGGGATTGAGAAGTAGAATGGTGCATATGCTGTGTACCAGGTCGGATGTATTTCAATCACGCAAAGGAGACAACATATGACTAACAGGCAGAAAGAATTGCATAGATAGAAGATGCAGAGAGACAGAGTTACATATGTTGCAGTCCAGGTCGGAACTTTCGATCACACAGAGGAGGTAACATATGACTGACAGTAAGAAAGAAAGAAAATAACTTTCTACAGACCTAATTTATCGGAATTGCCCAGTTGCCCCGTCAATACTGGAATTAAGGACAAAGTCCGCACATCGAGGAAAAGTTAATCCACAGTTCTAGATACAGATCATTTAATGTATCCGCAGATTCCCATGTATATCTCTCTGCTCAACCTACCCAAGCGTAATATTGTCAGGCTAAATGGAACTATCTAGGTCAAGATTTGTCAGGTCTCTAAATTCCTTAAGTTCATCTGATCCTAGTTAAGTCCATTTTAAAAACTTTCGTGCCTACCAGCGCATCGAACACAAAGCCTAGACAATTCAGATTCAGTCCCTTACACAGATTCAGATTGTCTGTTATCACATGATTATATCACTTCCCAACACATCACCCTCAAGCACACACCATATTTTTGGATTTTCTGATTTTCTAATGTTTTTGGAATTAGAGTGATAATATCACTGTAAGAGTTATTTTCTGTTTGGGGGTGTAATACTTGATATTACTATAACGTTTCCTTTTCTACAATGGTTGTTATTTTCTTTCTATAGTCTTTTTGTGGGTTTGATAATTCTGATGTTCCTGAATTTTATGTTCCTGTTTCAAGCACGTCCACTTCACCAATCACACAACCGGATTCACCCCCACCTGTCACACAATCTGATTCTTGCACATGTTCTTGTGGAAAAAGTAAGAGTGTCAGTAAGAAAGTAAATCAGACAAAGGCAGTACCAGTTACAATAATAATAAGCAAATTTGTTTTAACTGGGGTACTACCTGTCACATCGCTAGGAATTGTCCGAATAGGGCATTTGTGCATTTTTCGTCTCAAAGAGGAGAGAACGAGTCTCGACGAACGTCTTTAACTAAAAAGTCCTCAAGATCTCGTCCTCGATATGATGATTGGAAGGCTAATCAAAACAAGAAAAGGGCAGCTTTTCAAAAGAACAAACATGTTTTCAATAATAAAGTCACAAATAGTTTGCCAAAATCGAGCAAGGCTAAGCCGATGTCGGTTTCGTCAAAGAGCAGATCTGAATCTTCAACCAATTCTGGTAGAAAATCCAAATGCTCAAAGCAAACTGAAAAGAAAAATGTTTCAAAATCACCTGTGAGTTTTCAAAAACCTAAATATCAGTGGGTGCCCAAATTAACTTCCAAATAATCATCGTCATCCTCTGAAAGTATTTTAAATGATGATTCAAAATCAAAACATTTAAAAGATAAATCTGTGATCGTAGAGGGTCAACCCAGGAAAGTAATGACCTGGGTTCCCAAATCTAAATGATCCCGCTCATTTTGCAGGGACAGTTGCGGAGGAATGTGATCAGACCATGGTATGTCGACAGCGGCTGTTCCCGACATATGACAGGGGATATCTCCCAATTGACCGACATTCAGACTTTTAATGGGGGATTCATTTCCTTTGCGGGCGGTGAAGGCGGAAAAATCACTCAGAGAGGAACTATGACAAACGGAGTGCTGAGTCTCGAGAACGTCAAATGTTCTCCCGAGTTAAAGCACAGCTTGTTAAGCGTCTCTCAGATTTGCGACAAGGGTTATTCAACGCATTTTACTAATAAAGAGTGTCTAATCTTAAAGCCAGGCATTGTCATCCCGGATGAGTGGATTCTTGTTAAATCAAAGCGGGGTGGAAATGCATACATCATTGACATGAATAGCAACATCCCTGAGCAAGTCACCTGCCTCTTTTCAAAAGTCTCAGAACAAAATGCTATGTTGTGGCACCGACGACTCGGTCATGCGAACGCTAAGAATCTGAATCATCTTGCTAAAAATGAAATGGTGCAAGGCCTGCCTGTCAGAGACTTCATAACATTTGAAAAGTGTGTGTCATGTGCCTAAGGAAAGCATCACAGGAAACCACACCTGCCAAAACATATCAATTCAATCAGCCAGGTGCTCCAATTGTTGCACATGGATTTATTTGGTCCGGTCAATGTCCTAAGCATTAACAGGAATTCATACTGTCTCGTTGTGATCGATGACTTCTCTCGTTTCACGTGGGTTTTCTTCTTATCCAACAAAGCTGGGGTATCTGATCTGATCAAGAAGTTCATCGTAATGATAGAGAACCAAACCAATAACCGGGTGAAGGCACTTCGAACTGATAATGGAACAGAATTCAAGAATGCGGTTCTTGATCACTTTTGCGCAGAAAAGGGAATTGTGCGTCAATAAAGTTCAGTTCGCACGCCTCAGCAAAATGTTGTTGCTAAACGGAGGAATCGAACGCTGCAAGACGCTGCAAGGACGATGCTGTGTGACTCCAAATTACCTGTTTTCTTTTGGACTGAGGCGATCAACACAGCATGTTATGTTCAGAATCGTGTTTTGATCAACAAATACCAAATGAAGACTCCATACGCAATTCTATATGGTCACAAGCCATCTGTCAGCCATTTCTGCGTATTTGGCTGCCCTTGTACCCTTCTTCACCTGGAGTCTAATCCGAAGTTTAATGCCAAAGCTGATGACAATTATTTTGTAGGGTATGCTTCTTGCACTGCGTAAAGGGTCTACAAGAAAAGAACAAAGCAAATTGTAGAATCCTTCGATGTGAGCTGGCTGGAGGAGAATGAAAGGGATGCTAGAGTGGGTCCTGATTGGCTGTTTGATTACACATCTTTGTTCAAATCATTCAATGTGTGTTCAGATAATTTATCTGGTTCTACTTCTGGTTCGAAGATTGTACCTGAAGATGAAGACGGAGACGTTGTTTACAGACCGCCGATAGTGTCTTCTGCAATTCCTATGGTGGATTCATCTGTTCCAATTACTTGTCCAGAATCTCAAAGTCAACAACATGCTCCAGATGCTGATGCCACTCCTCTTACTCCTGATGAAAGAGAGTTCATGACCAGAGATGTTTCCGTTGTTACTCAAACTTTCATAGAACTTCTCTTTCCGGAGCAAATTGCAAATGAGTTTGTGGCAGATCCTACTAATGAGATAGGTTCGTCTGACATGGATCCTTCGGCAAATGATGGAGTTATCAACATTCACAATCTTCCTGTTTCAGTCAATAACATCAGCCAGGAGATACCTTCACGCATTCAACGCGATCATCCGATCGATAATGTCATTGGCCAGCTGGGTGATGGTGTTAAAACAAGAAGCCATAGTGGAGATGTTAATACATGTCTCTATTCTTGCTTTATCTCTCAAATAAAGCCAAAGAACTTTGAAATGACTTTGAATGAGCCCCGCTGGGTAGATGTTATGCACGAAGAGTTAAATCAATTTGAAAAACTTGGGGTTTGGAAGCTGGTTGAACTTCCTAAAGGCAAAAAGTCTCTTGACACACGCCGGGTATACCACAATAAGCAAGATGATTCAGGAGTCATAGTACGCAATAAGACGAGATTGGTGGTTCGTGGGTTTAGACAGATCAAGGGTCTTGACTACATTGAGGTTTATACTCCGGTGGCTCGCTTGGAGGCTATCCGTATCTTCCTTGCATACGCTTCCTACATGAATTTCATTGTTTGTCAGATGGATGTCAAGACCGCCTTCTTGTATGGCAAGGTGAAGGAAGAAATCTACGTTGATCAAACCACTGGGTTTGTTAACTCGAATTTTCCCAATCATGTCTACAAGTTGGACAAGGCGTTGTATGGGTTACATCAAGCTCCTCGAGCGTGGTATGCAACTCTCACAAAGCACTTGCTCGAACATGGATATTCTCGCGGCACTATCGATCAAACTTTGTTCATCAAGCATGTGGGTAATGATTAGATTATAGTCCAGATCTATGTTGACGACATTATCTTCGGGTCTACAAGTCCACAACTTTGCACAGAGTTCGAAGGAGTGATGAAAAAGAGGTTCGATATGAGCTCGTTAGGGGAAATGACCATGTTTTTGGGGCTTCAGGTCCAACAAAGAACAACCGGAATCCTGATCCATCAAGCAAAGTATGTGGTCGATATACTTGAGAAGTTCGGGTTTCAAGACGCAAAACCTGCTTTGACGCCAATGGCCGAGAGACCCCTGATGACTCCAGATACTGATGGCGAAGCCATGGATCAAACTCACTACAGATCGATGATCGGTTCGTTGATGTATCTAACTGCAAGCCGACCAAACATCATGTTTTCAGTTTGTCAATGGGCACGTTATCAGGCTAATCCTAAACTTTCACATCTTATTGCTATCAAAAGAATTTTTCGGTACCTCAAAGGCAGCCCAAAATTGGGTCTTTGGTATCCGAAAAATTCTGAATTTGATTTACATGCATTTGCTGACAGTAATTATGGTGGTTGTGAGCTTGACAGGAAATCTACGTCTGGGGGGTGTCAATTACACATCTTTGTTCAAATCATTCAATGTGTGTTCAGATAGTTTATCTGGCTCTACTTCTGGTTCGAAGATTGTACCTGAAGATGAAGACGAAGATGTTTACAGACCGTCGATCGTGTCTTCTGCAATTCCATAGTGGATTCATTTGTTCCAATTACTTGTCCAGAATGTCAAAGTCAACAACATGCTCCAGATGCTGATGCCACTCCTCTTACTCCTGATGAAAGACAGTTCATGACCAGAGATGCTTCCGCTGTTACTCAAACTTTCATGGAACTTCTCTTTCCTGAGCATATTGCAAATGAGTTTGTGGCAGATCCTACTAATGAGATAGGTTCGTCTGACGTGGATCCTTCGGCAAATGATGGAGTTATCAACATTCACAATCTTCCTGTTTCACTCAATGACATCAGCCCGGAGATACCTTCACGCATTCAACGCGGCCATCCGATCGATAATGTCATTGGCCAGCTGGGTGATGGTGTTAAAACAAGAAGCCAGAGTGGATATGTTAATACATGTCTCTATTCTTGCGTTATCTCTCAAATAGAGCCAAAGAACGTTGAAATGGCTTTGAATGAGCCCAGCTGGGTAGATGCTATGCACAAGGAGTTAAATCAATTTGAAAAACTTGGGGTTTGGAAGCTGGTTGAACTTCCTAAAGGCAAAAAGTCTCTTGACACACGCTGGGTATACCGCAATAAGCAAGATAATTCCGGAGTCATAGTACGCCATAAGGCGAGATTGGTGGTTTGTGGGTTCAGACAGATCGAGGGTCTTGACTACACTAAGGTTTATGCTCTGGTGGCTCGCTTGGAGGCTCTCTGTATCTTCCTTGCATACACTTCCTACATGAATTTCATTGTTTATCAGATGGATGTCAAGACCGCCTTCTTGTATGGCAAGGTGAACGAAGAAATCTATGTTGATCAAACCCCTGGGTTTGTTAACTCGAAGTTTCCCAATCATGTCTACAAGTTGGACAAGGCGTTGTATGGGTTACATCAAGCTCCTCGAGTGTGGTATGCAACTCTCACAAAGCACTTGCTCGAACATGGATATTCTCGCGGCACTATCGATCAAACTTTGTTCATCAAGAATGTGGGTAATGATCAGATTCTAGTCCAGATCTATGTTGACGACATTATCTTCGGGTCTACAAGTCCACAGCTTTGCATAGAGTTCGAAGGAGTGATGAAAAAGAGGTTCGAGATGTGCTCGTTAGGCGAAATGACCATGTTTTTGGGGCTTCAGGTCCAACAAAGATCAACCGGAATCCTGATCCATCAAGCAAAGTATGTAGTCGATATACTTGAGAAGTTCGGGTTTCAAGACGCAAAACCTGCTTTGACACCAATGGCCGAGAGACCCTGTAAGGGTCGAATTGTTGTAATTAGTCAAAATGTATTTTGAACTCTTCGAATGTTTTGTAATGTATTTTACTAGGGCGCTTTTATTCGAAGCTTAAGTGTCTATGCCTTAGTATATTTTTTGTATGCTTTCTGTTCCCTATAAATAGGGTTATTTACTAGAGTTAGATAAGAGTTTTTACAGACCTGTCTATTGTACTCTATAAACATTCGAAAGCGTAATAGAGCTGAAACAAGATCATATTTACTCCTAGTGTTTAATCTCGCATTCTGAATTGATTTCATACTCTGATTTGTTTAATACTTGATTCTTTGATTCATCAATTGGTATCAGAGCAAGAATCACATCTGTGATCTGATTTTCATTCATTCAAAAAGTTTTTGAATCAAATTTTTGGTTCAAAAGTTTCCGCACTTTTTGATCGTGAAAATTTTGTCTAGATCTTAGTCTGTGATTTGATTCTGCATTTGAATTGTTGAATCGAGTATTCTTCTAGCAATTTCGGTTTGATTCAACTAGTTTGATTTCAAATTTCCAAATCTTCTTAAGAACTTTCAAAATCAACTTCCGTACAACAATGGCGAGTTTCAGTCTCAATTCGATGACCTCGTTTTCTCATCTGTTAGGATCATCAACCAAAATTCCAATGCTAATCCCTAAATACTATGATCAGTGGGCTGATCGTATGCAGTATTATCTGAATGGTCTTGATGAAGAATTATGGTCATGTATCACTGGAAATGTCAATGTTCCAGTGAATGTTCAACCAATCGGATCTTCTTCCACAAGTTCTGATGTTGATAATCAATCTGATCGTCTGAAGAAACTGGAGAAGAGGTGTATGAGGGAACTGCGAGGTGCTTTACCTCCAGTTGTGTACAATTATGTTAGGAGTTGTACAACTGCAAAGGAGGTCTGGAACAATCTGAAAGATAAGTTTCAAGGATGTGAGAAGACGAAAATCAATTCAATCGATCCTGTACCCAAAGCAAATGGTACACGATTCATGATGTCTCACATAAAGACATGATTCTAGACTAGTCTTTTGCTACAATATTTTTATTTGCCATGTTTTCAAAATTTGACTATGAAGAGGGATGTCGTAATCATAATCGAATTTTGAGAACGCAATATATAGAATTTCCTTAAGTTGAACCAATCCAACATGAAATTCATATATATATATTCTTGACTAAAGATGATTAAGGTCTCAATCTAAGCCTTTAGAACTGAAATGAAGTATATCCTCTCCCTTAATTATAGCAAAACAACTTTTTCAATCCCTGCAGCCTCACGAATTGAAACTTTTGTTTTCTATAATTAACATTGCTAACTTGCAACAATAACAATAATTATCATGCTCCCACTAACATGATGATTATTAGCATAACACTTATGCTCCCACTAGCTTTGACATGTACTTAGAAATCAGCTGGACTTCTAGAAATCAATACTTTATTGACTTTCTTACCAAAGTTCAGATTTCTGATACGAGATGCTTTGATAAAACTTTATCAAAATCATACACCTTTCCTTAGATAGCATGCATGTGTGTCTAAACAATTTCAGAACTATGAAAAGGGATGCCGTAATCATAGTCTCAATTGTTTAGACCTTTTGCCATCTGCTTCAAATCTACTTGGTGGAAGTGTTTCCTCACCATCATTTTCATGAATCGGAGAGAAACCTTATGACCCTTAGATTTTATGGTGTATGTGTTCTTATCCATGTGAATCGTCAAAAGCATAGTCACAAGACAAGGATAATGACAAATCCAAACTCATATGGACTAAACTTATGCAATCTTAACTTCTTGCCACCTGGTAGTACAGGGCCTGCCATTGCTTCCAAGTTGTTATGCAACCAATTGAGAACTTTCAGAACTCCTATGCAAAGCCAACTCTAACTGGAATGGGCACAGAATATGTCAACATGATAGGTTATAAACCTCAAGTCGTGTGCTAGTGAAGAACCGCAGGTTTTATTCTTGATTAGTTCTTGAAATTCTTTTTAGGATCTTTAAGACTCCCACTATCCTTTTGACATATATGACTATCTTGCCAAATATTCAAGAGATAGTGCGGATTCTTTATCAAGACAAACACTTCACACAATTGGCCTTAGTTGGTCTTTGTTTTATCCAAAACATCACAACTTACCAATTTCAAATGTACAAGAGTAGGACACTTTTACTCTTACATTTGACAAGTGTTTTAAACCTTTCTTTAAGATATGTCACTCAAGTTACAATCTTGGAGTATGACTCTAGGAATTGTTTTGGAACGAAGTATGACTCATCTTCCTGATCTAACCATTTCAACAATTCATGACTCCTCTTCTTAGTCATAAGAATGCACTAAGATGACCTTTAGAGGACTAATTGTGATATGATTTCTAAATCATTAAGATGATCACAAACATGATACTAAAGTACTCTCCCATCTTTTCAGATTTGAGAAACTTTTATCTTTCTGCCTAATTTGATTCTTCCCATTCGTTCTGCCATACATTGTGACTTTTCCAATGTTTCAGAATTATACTTAAACTTGTAAGTATAACCATATTTACTAAACTTTAGTAAATTAAATAGTCTTAACGAGCTTTGTGCTGGACATGACCAGTGCACAAGAATGTGTACTCGATCCCTTTAGTCCTTCACTTGACTCACATATCCATGTGAACAAGTAATTAGTCTTGATTTTCCAATGCTTGAAAGTTCTCATTCATCATACTATTCAACTTTCATGATTCCAAGTTTCGGTCCAATTGAAACTTGGGTGATGAGGAACTTTCCTGATTTGGTAAATTTAGACACTACCACAAATGAAAGAATCAAATCCATTTTCCAATATTGTTGTCAGTGGAATCATATAAGCAACAATTTTCCACAAATGCCATTGTAAGGATACTTCAAATAAATAAAATTAAACAATTTTCTTTTATTTTAAAACTTTACGGAAAAAATTATCCTTACAATCCACATGGAAAATTGTTGTTATCTATTCCTTAGCAATATATCATAACTTCTTAAGCAGCTGCTCAAAATTCTGATGCGATCGAAATCCACCTTCGCGATCAGAATCAGCATATACTTCCTTTAAGATTTCTCTCTATTCTATGATTCTTAAAACATCAACATGTGACCCAGTCACATCATGTAATGATGATCTCAGAATAGAACTTAACAGAGTTAGATAACGGGCTCTACCTGATGTAGAGTCAAACTTATTGACTTTGACATCCTTAGGTAAATTTGGCAGCTTTGCAATCAGACTTAGCCTTTCTCTTTACCATTTGGTCAACCGGGTTGACTATGGCCAATCCCTTTCCATTGGGAAGAGAATGCTTTTTCTGGATTTCCAGTGTCACCATTGTCACTGTCCATAAAGTTTTTGGGAAGTTGATCTTCTAATCAAATTTGCTTTACTATCGTTCCAAATCATTGCTGATTCAGCAGCACCAAGCAAATAGATATGATCATTAAGGTTCATGTCATAGTCTGTTTCATAGTAGTCCCAAAGGAACTCACTATATGACTTAGAAAGTGATTGAACATCCAACTTTCTCAAGACTTTGACACCCAACTCTCCCGGCTTGTCAATATGTGACTTCATCTCTAAGATGTGATCACAAATAGACCTTGCTTGCCATTAGGGCTTGAGTGACCTTGAACTTGTGGGTTAGGGAGAATAATTGGAGGAGGTGGAGGAAGAGAAGTATGACTTCCATGAGCCAAACTCGGGAAGTCATATTCATTAGGAAAGCTTGGTTTGGGAAGATCATTGTTGTCTAAACCAGACATCAACAATGGGAGAAATTCACATAAAGTTGATTTAAGCCCTTAATATAACACCCAATATGATATATTAAGGCTAGGACCCAACAAACTATTTTATAACTTGGAAGAGGGATGTCGTAATCCAAGCTATAAAATATTTGAAGGTAGGTGAATGACGATTCACCAATTTCCACCAAGATAAACGAAATGTATTATTAGGTTTTAATTGGTTTTGAAACTCCTAGATTCTTTTGAGATTCATTGAACTTTTCAATGGCATGTTTCAATCTCGAGTGTGCCCTTCAGGTTTTGTGACTGGGATGCCGAGGATCACAAAACAAGGTGTGAAGTAACCATGCAAATATACTTGGTACCCTTAATATTTACCCCTCAATCGATGTGCCGGTTAACCACACACGCTCCAACGATACTATGATAAACATTAAGTTACCCTTTGCCTACCTTGTTAAGTCCAGGTTAGTGTGCCGGTTAACCACACACGCTCCACTAACAGCTTAAACAAAGTGCAAAGTGTAATTTCATGGATTAGCACCTTATTCACATTTTCCTAAGTAACTAAGATTGGGAATTTATAAGTGTTTAGTTACTTAGTATTTATCATTATACTTATAATGAAGGGAGAATTATAGTCCTGTCCTACCTATTCGGCTAACGACCCTCCACCGGTCAAGGAAGCAGTGAGTGAGAGTGGACACCCATTAAACTGCCATTTTATAGGCAGTAACCTTATACCCCCCTTATAGACCGGCTTCGTGAATGAGGCCTACTAATGGTAAGACGACTTGCTCTTATACATATAAGATATTAAACTTTTAATATTATAATAGTATAAGGGTGTATTTTAGACATTTAAAATATTTGGTGGTTTAATCTATTAATTAAACTATACTCTTAATTTAATTAAATTTAAACCATGTCATTATGGAATTATTAATTCTCTTTTAATTAAACACTTTAATATCTATTAATAAAGTCCATAAGAGCTAATTGAATTATTCAATAAAAACATCATAATTCCAATTACTAAATTCAAAACTAAAATCATTTAATTAATTGTTTAAGTTATGAACCCAAGAGTTTTAGAACTCAATTCTTTTTTTTATCATAAAAAACTTTTTCCAAATTCCAAAACTTGAGGGCAAGTTTTGTAATTCTTGAAAACTTTTGGATTCCATAACTTATGGAGTTAAATACTTGTTTTATGATGAAACTTTTCATGTTCCATAACTTAAGAACAAGTTATGGAATTCTTTAAAACATTAAGACCAAGTTTTGTAACTCCATAAAAAACTTTGAATCAATTTTTTTAAAAACCTTTTCATATCCATAACTTATGGAGGTTTCAAAAAACTCTTTAGATCAAACTTTTAAAACTAATAAAATAATCATATCATTTTATCTTTTACTAAATTTGACCTAATTCAACTCATATAGCAAATGATTCAAATTTTACAAATAATTAGTTTTTCAGAAAAACAAGTAATTATCTTAAAATTTGACAAACGTCATGTTTTTTTTTCCTTTTTTTTTCAACTTGAAAATAAAACATGTGCATCAATATAACAGAAAACAACCCATGGCTTTGATACCACTGTTGGGTTTTGAGCATTCTAACACTCCTATGGTGTTCATGCAACCCTATAAACCTTGGATCTATGTTTTCTCTATTATATATGCAAATATTAACTATTCCAAGGTTTCATCCTAACTAGCATATTATGAAGCACCTATACTACAAAGTTCTAGTTAGATGACATACCTTTTGATGTAGCTTGATGTCTTCAAGCTTTAAGAGCTTAGCCCCAATAGTGTGGAAGCCTCAAATGGAATCACAAATCACCAAAACACCTTGGAAGAACTTGAGAGAATATGTATGCACACTAAAATCGGCCCACTCTTATTTTCACACACTTGTGCCAATTTTGTGAGCCAAGGACCCCTTTATATATTATAGAGGATTAGGGTTACATCCATGTAAACCCTAATACCCATGACCTTTCATTTACAAAGGATCCATGGGTTAAAAGCTCCATGGACCATCCATGAAAGCTTAGCCCAACCTAAATGGACTTGGCCCATTCCATATATATAAGAGTCCATATTTAATTAGTTCTTTTTTATCACTTAATTAATTATAAATTAATTCTTGATCAATACTAATTAAATAATATGATTCCATATTAATATATTAGAACTTATAATATATTAATATAAATCATAAATATACTATTCTCAAAAGACTATCCACATACCAAATATAGTTATGGACTTAGACATCAATCCAACAGTAATCGCTATGGAATTACCAGGATATATTAATATAAATCATAAATATACTATTCTCATCTGTGTGATGGGTCTTCGAAAAGAATGGAGAAGTGTAAGTATGATGGTGAAGAATCAGCAAAGTTTTGATACATCAACTCTCAATGATTTATACAATCAGTTGAAAACACACGAAATTGAGGTTAATGAAATTGCTGAAGAGACGAAGCTAAATTTGGGAGGTCCATTGGCACTTGTGTCAAAGATATCTGAGAAAGAAGCAGAAAATGGTGACTCTGAGGAAGAAGAAGGATTCATCATGAATTCGGATTCATCATGAATTCATCGTGTTAAGAAGTTTTTCAAAAAGCCGTTCAATCCGAAAACTAAGCTTGTTGAGGTAAAAGGAAGTGTTGTGAATAAAACTGCTGATGAGGAGAAAAAGAAAGTTGAGAAGAAAGATTCGAAAATGTCTGAAGGAAAGATTGAGAAAAAGCTGAAAGGTGATGCTGGAAGAGATTGTCATTATTGCAACGGTGCGAATCATCTTGTGAATGATTGTATGCTTCGAAAGAAGGATGAGAGAAAGAATAAAGTCAAGGATGAGGCGTATTATGCAGAGAGGCTTGAGGAGGTTCGTGCGAAAGCCAAGAATTTGTCATTGGTTGCAAAGGGTGAACATGAGGATGAAGATGGAACTTATCAAATCTGGTCATCCGGATCTGACGATGAAGAAATGAGAAATCCAACACATGGAGCAATGTATGCGAAAATGGAGGAGGATTCAGATGATGTGGAATTCAAAGTGAAAGGACGATGCTTCATATCCAAAACGGCGGACAAATCTCCAATGACAACAAAGGTATGTAAAATTCTCGAATCTTTTAATATTCCTACACATGCTTATGATTCTGAACTAATATATTTTGATGAGACAGTTACTTATTTTGATTCAATTGTTGTGTCTGCTAGCAATGAGGCCAACAAATTGTCCATGGAGTTATTAGAGACCAAAAAGAGATTAGACTTGAAAATAAGCAAAATTGAATGTTTGGAATTACAAATAACAAATATTATGTGTGATAGGGATACTTTAACGAGTGAAGTCAAACTTTTGCTAGCACAAAGAAACATTTATTGTAATTCTGCGAAAAGACTTTATGGCAAATTAACTGATTTACATCATTCATGTGACATAAGTAAAGAGCAACATAGAAAATTACTACCTTTTCTAGCATTCAAAAGAGCTAAGGTAGATAATATTTCGTATGATTGTGAGCAAATAATAGCTGATTTTGACAAAGTTACTGATGATAGATATAAATCTGGAATTGTCAAAGTTGATGAATGTCTTGATGCAGATGAATTAGTTTACATCGTGAATGATACATTAACTAAATCTGAACAAATTCAAATTTTGAAAAAGACTGAGAATTCAACATCTGATCCTCAATCTAATTTTGCTGATATTGAAAATAATTCTGACAATATTAGTGAAATTAGTGAACTTGAAGATGTTGATTGTTCTCAGTTGTCTGTTGTTAATGTTGCATCAACATCTAATGGGAAAGAAAAAGTTAAGGATTTGATGGTTGAGAATAAAACTGATATACCCTCAACTTCGAAAGTTTATGATATGAACTTCGTGGATCTCAAAGACACTCAAACTGATGATAGTGATGATGAAGATGAAAAGAAAATTTCGAAGGAAAAGAAATCTTCAAAGGAAGAAGAAACTCCTCGAATAGTGGTTGATCAAGTGTATGGTGATACACAAAAGTTCGAAAAAGTAATGAATGAAAAAGGTGAACACTATCTTGAAACGAATACAGTGGTTTATCCAAATTTCAAGTGTACAGATGATGTCAAAGAATTTGTATGTGTTCCAACGTCAAAAACCACAAAGAAAATGGGTTGAAAAATCAAAAATTGAAAAAGAGAATTCAAAACAAGTTGTAAAGGAATATGAAAAACTTGTCAAATTAAACTCCAAGGAATTCAAAGATCAAATTGACAGATTTTCGAAAGAAAACAACATTTCAAAAAGACAAGCAAGAAAGAAAATATTTTGGCAAAATGTTGAGTCTCAAAAGATGTCTGAATCACAATCACCCAAAAAAAAATTTAAAGCTAAAATTTCCTCTTCTTCAACAAAACCTCAACATTCATCTCAATCAAATTATTCAAAGTCTGAAGTGAATAAACAACCAAGGTTTTCGAAAGTTTCAGAAACTAATATTCCAAGAAAATTTTCAAATAACTCAAATCAAAATCAAAAATTTCTTCAAAGTCAACATTTTAAATCAACAGTTGATAAATCATATGCTCAATCTTTTATAACAAAACCAAAAGTTGATTTTGTTCCTCAAAAGCCAAATTTTCCAAATCAAACGAAGAAAGAAACTATGAAAATTTCACGAGAAAAAGGAATGACTTCAAGGAAGAACATTGATCATTGGCTTGAAGGCAAAGGAAAGATGTATCAGTCGAATACATTTTCAAAGGAGCAAATTCATGAAGCATATGAGAAGTATGTGTATTCTTCATCAAACGGCAGTTCATCTTCTAAGGATTCGAACATATCAGTCAAAGCTTGGAAACCAGTAATAAATGCAAAGAATGTTCATTCATAAACTCAGAATTCCAAGGGTAATGACAGTGAACAATCGAAACCATCAAAAACTTATGTTTCGGTTCCTTTAAATGAAGATGTAAACTTAATTGATAGTCTCAAAACCAAAGTTTGTGATTGGGTTAAAAGTTCTTCATTTCATTCGAAATTGAAATCTAATTTCCAAGGACCCAAAAAGCCTTGGGTACCTAAACTTTTCCATTGATTGTAGGTACTATGTGACGAGCAATATGATAATAAATGGTACATCGATAGTGGTTGCTCTCGTCACATGACTGGGAAAAAGGAGAATTTACGTGATTTTCGAAGTCTAAAAAATGCTGGAGTTGTGAAGTTTGGGAACAATAAAAAACGTCAAGTCAAAGGATATGGGAAGATCACGAACGGACAATTCACAGTGAATCGTGTGGCGTATGTTGAAGGTCTTCAACATAACTTGATAAGTGTTTCCCAACTTATTGTGGGCACTGGAAATCAAGTTCTTTTTAACGAAGAAGGAAGTGTTATTTCGAATGTCAACACAAAAGAAGTGTTACTGAAATCCAAAAGGAAAGGTGACATGTTCACTTTGGACATCAATCCGATAGTAGGGAAACCTGCTATATGTCTTCTTTCGAAAGCAACATCAGACTTAAGTTGGCTTTGGCATCGAAGACTCTCTCATCTCAATTTTCGAAACATCAATAAACTAGTGGTACAAGATTTGGTAAGAGGTTTACCTGTACTTAAATTTGACAATGATTCTTTATGTGCAGCTTGTGAAGTTGGAAAGCAACATAAACAAGGTCATCCAATTACGATAGATTCGAAAATTGTTGCACCTTTGGAGCTCTTACATATTGATTTGTGGGCACTGACAATCAAGTTCTTTTTAACAATTGTTGTGGGCACTGACAATCAAGTTCTTTTTAATGAAGAAGGAAGTGTTATTTCGAATGTCAACACAAAAGAAGTGTTACTGAAATCCAAAAGGAAAGGTGACATGTTCACTTTGGACATCAATCCGATAGTAGGGAAACCTGGTATATGTCTTCTTTCGAAAGCAACAACAGACTTAAGTTGGTTATGGCATCGAAGACTCTCTCATCTCAATTTTCGAAACATTAATAAACTATTGGTACAAGATTTGGTAAGAGGTTTACATGTACTTAAATTTGACAATGATTATTTATGTCCAGCTTGTTAAGTTGGAAAGCAACATAAACAAGGTCATCCAATTATGATTGATTCGAAAATTGTTGCACCTTTGGAGCTCTTATATATTGATTTGTGTGGTCTCAATAAGAAAAGGTACATTTTAGTTCTTGTTGATGACTTTTCCAGACTTATGTGGGTTTATTTTCTCAGGCTTAAATCCGAAGTTGCACAAATCATGATTGACTTCATCAAAAAGATGGAAACAACATTGAAGAAGATTGTTCGAAAAATTAAGAGTGATCATGGAATGGAATTTAAGAACAAGGTTCTTGATTCATTTTTGGTGGACAAAGGAATTTCGCATAACTTTTCATCTCCATACACACCACAACAAAATGGTGTTGTTGAACGAAGAAATAGGTCACTATGCGAAGCAGCAAGGACTATGTTGGCATATGCAAATCTTCCACAATACCTTTGGGCTGAAGCAGTATCCACCGCATGTTTCACTCAAAACAGATCTTTCGTTCATCGTCGTTTTAACATTACTCCATATGAAATTCTCAACAATCGAAAACCTAAGGTCAAATTTTTTCATGTTTTCGGATGCTGGTGCTTCATTATGAATCTCAAGGATAATCTTACAAAATTTCAAGCTAAAGCAGATGAAGGGATTTTCTTGGGATATTCGCATAATTCAATCGCATATCGTGTGTTAAACAGAAAAACACGAAAAGTTGAAGAAACTTTTAATCTTACATTTGATGATTATTACATTAAACAAACTACAATGCAGTTTGAAAATCATCCTATTCTGAAAAACATTCAAGATGAATCTGAATCCTCACAAACATTAGATATTGATTATGATTTAATTTTTGGAATTTCAGATCATGTTGTTGATGCTGAAATAAATGCAAATGATAATCATCTCGCAGAAATAACGAAGCTTACTGACGATTCAACATCAACTTCTCCAGAAAAGGCGAAAGCATGCAAAACAATCCAGTGGAGGGGTAGCAATTGGATTTGAATACTCTAGTTGAGGAAGAGCATTCTTTCGAGGGGGAGAATGGAAAAGTGAATGCTAATGTTGAGAGGGAGCATGATGTTGAGAGGGAGCATAATGTTGAGGGGGAGCATTTAGAAAACATTGAGAATAATAATGATTTTGATGATGTTTGTTCGATTACAGGTTTAGAGAATGATGATATATACGAAGATGCACCTTTGGAATTTGATCCAGCATATCCGCCAATAGAAAAATTGACAAGAGATCATCCGAAGAATCAAGTGATTGGGAATCCACAAGAGGGTGTTTTAACAAGAGCTCAAATTCGTGCAAAGAATGAGGTATTGAATACTCATCAAGAATTTTGCATGTTCAATGTTTTCATCTCTAAAATTGAACCAAAAACAGTTAAGGTTGCAATGGAACACTCAGATTGGGTTGTTGCAATGCAATCTGAATTGTCTGAATTTGAACGAAACAAGGTTTGGAGATTAATTCCTAAACCTGAAAATGTTTCGATTGTCGGGTTAAAATGGATTTATAAAAATAAAACCGACAAAGATGGAAATATTGTTCGAAACAAAGCCAGACTTGTTGTTAAAGGATATTCACAACAAGAAGGAATCGACTATGAAGAAACTTTTGCTCCTGTCGCAATACTCGAGGCGGTTCGTATATTTCTGGCTTATGCAACTCACAAAGATTTTGATGTTTATCAAATGGACGTGAAGTGTGCATTTTTAAATGGAGAGATTGAAGAAACTGTTTATGTGGAACAACCCCTAGGTTTTATTAACGAAGAATTTCCAAATCATGTTTATATTTTAGATAAGGCAGTTTATGGTTTGAAACAAGCACCACGAGCATGGTATGCAACTCTTACTTCATTTTTGAAACAATCTAAATTTAAACAAGGATCTGTTGATCCCACGTTATTTCGAAAGAAAGTTGGGGATCATCTAATGCTTGTTCAAATTTATGTTGATGATATTATTTTTGGCTCAACTGACCCTACTTTATCTAGAGAATTCGAAGATTTGATGAAAAGTATCAGTCTAATCCACGATAACCACATCTCACTGCTGTGAAGAATATATTTCGTTATCTTAAAGGAACAATTTTATTAGGATTGTGGTATCCTTCGAAAATTGGGTTCTTTATACAAGCATATTCGGATGCAGACTTGGGTGGGTGTTATCTTGATCGAAAAAGCACAAGTGGTGGATGTCAATTTCTAGATGGCAAATTGGTGAGCTGGCAATCGAAAAAGCAAACATGTGTATCCATTTCAACAGCTGAAGCAGAATATGTGGCTGCTGCTGCTTGCACTTCACAAATTATATGGATTCAAAGTCACTTGCGTGATTATGCAATCAATATGAAAAAGATTCCATTATATTGTGATTCTCAAAGTGCAATAAGAATTTGTCATAATCCTGTGCAGCATTCGAAGACTTAACATATTGCACTTCGTTATCATTTCATCAAGAATCACGTGGAGGATGGGGATATTGAAGTACATTTCTTGAAAACAACTGATCAGTTAGCTGATATTTTCACGAAACATTTAGATGAAAAATCCCTTGTGAGAATAATAAAAGGACTTGGAATGATCCATGGAAATTATGTTCCATGCGGAAAAGGAGAATGATGAATGATCAGGAATGATTCAGAGGCGCTGAATGAAACATTCGAAACTCCAAATCATATTCATTTCAAATGAGTGGTCTTGATCAAACATTCGAAAACCATGATGTTTGTTACCCAACAAGATCCAGCACAAATTTTTTTTTCTTGAATATGATTTATGTGTGAGTTTCATTCGAAAATCCATGTCACTTAAAATTTTCCAAAACACACATGTCAATGACTACACTAGTTAAACAAGTAATTTCGGTTACAATTTCTCACCTTATGTTTAGGATGATATGTAACGAAATTTTTTTGCTACCCACGAAGAATTATAAAAGAAACCCTTTGATACTTATCAACAAGTATTCGATTGTAATTCACGGGAGCCCACACAAGCTATTGATCATTTCTCTTAATGATTAATGAAGTAATTGTTGGGTTTTGAGCATTCTAACACTCCTATGGTGTACATGCAACCCTATAAACCTTGGATATTCACAACAAGAAGGAATCGACTATGAAGAAACTTTTGCCCCTGTCGCAAGACTCGAGGCGCTTCGTATATTTCTGGCTTATGCAGCTCACAAAGAATTTGATTTTTATCAAATGGACGTAAAGTGTGCATTTTTAAATTGAGAGCTTGAAGAAACAGTTTACGTGGAACAACCCCCAGGTTTTATTAATGAGGAATTTCCAAATCATGTTTATATTTTAGATAAGGCAGTTTATGGAAACAAGCACCACGAGCATGGTATGCAACTCTTACTTCATTTTTAAAACAATCTAAATTTAAACAAGGATCTGTTGATCCCACATTATTTCGAAAGAAAGTTGGGGATCATCTAATGCTTGTTCAAATTTATGTTGATGATATTATTTTTGGTTCAACTAACCCTGCTTTATCTAGAGAATTCGAAGATTTGATGAAAAGTAAGTTCGAAATGAGCATGATGGGAAAAATCAATAATTTTCTTGGTTTGAATATTCGTCAAAGCAGAGAAGGAATTTTTATTAATCAAGAAAAATATACGAAGAATCTGCTAGAAAAGTTTGGATTGACGAATAGCACAAAGCTATGAGTTCCAATGGAAACTGGCATAAAATTGATACCTTCGTTAGATAAACCTGCAGTTGACATAACTCTTTATAGGAGCATGATTGGTTCATTACTTTATCTTATAGCAAGTAGACCTGATATCATGTTTTCTGTGTGTAATTGTGCAAGGTATCAGTCTAATCCACGAGAACCACATCTCACTGCTGTGAAGAATATATTTCGTTATCTTAAAGGAACAATTTCGTTAGGATTGTGTTATCCTTTGAAAACTGGGTTCTTTGTACAAGCATATTCGGATGCAGACTTGGGTGGGTGTAATCTTGATCGAAAAAGCAAAAGTGGTGGATGTTAATTTCTAGATGGCAAATTGGTGAGCTGGCAATCGAAAAAGCAAACATGTGTATCCATTTCAACAGCTGAAGCAGAATATGTGGCTGCTGCTGCTTGCACTTCACAAATTATCTGGATTTAAAATCAATAGCGTGATTATGCAATCAATATGAAAAAGATTCCATTATATTGTGACTCTCAAAGTGCAATAAGAATTTGTCATAATCATGTGCAGCATTCGAAGACTAAACATATAGCACTTCGTTATCATTTCATCAAAGATCACGTGGAGGTTGGAAATATTGAAGTACATTTCGTGAAAACAACTGATCAGTTAGCTGATATTTTCACGAAACCTTTAGATGAAAAATCT
This sequence comes from Lactuca virosa, assembly GCF_052849685.1. Classification (NCBI taxonomy): domain Eukaryota; kingdom Viridiplantae; phylum Streptophyta; class Magnoliopsida; order Asterales; family Asteraceae; genus Lactuca; species Lactuca virosa. Next base: position 332,760,576 of record NC_136433.1, read on the forward strand.
CTTGTGAAAATTATAGAAGGGCTTGGAATGATCGATGGAAATTTTGTTCCATGCGAAAAAGGAGAATGATGTTTGACAAGGAATGAATCAGAGGCGCTGAATAAAAGAAAATGTAAAGTCATTCAGCATTCAGAGGTTATTGTTCATAGTCAACGTTTCGACCCCTTCGAATTCATAAAATTGTCACTTATTTTAAGCGTTGATTCAGAGGTTACTGTTCATAGTCAACGCTTCGACCCCTTCGAATTCGTATATTTGTCACTTATCAGGGGATGATAAAATTTCGTCATTTTTGCAACAAGTACAGTATATTTTCATTTTCGAAAAATTAAAAATCCAAAAAGATTTTCTTTTGTTTTGTCATTTCATTTTCGAAAATTCAAAAATCCAAAAAGATTTTCGTTTGTTTTGTCATTTAATTTTCGAAAATTCAAAAATCCAAAAAGATTTTCGTTTGATCTCTCTTTACTTTCGCAAAATCAAAACAACAAAAATATTTTGATTCTTATTTCTTTTTAGTATTTTTTTGCAGATAATCATGAAGATACAGAGTGGATTATGCTTGCAGTTCTAGGGTCAGGTACATTTTTCGTATGAACCGATAAATTTTTCATCATTTGAACTAGTTAAGTTGTCCCTAGAAGCATGCTGCTGCATGTTGTCCAAAAGCCTCCAATGACTCAATGTGTGTGTACGAAAGCGTTAATGAAATTATTCATACGAAAATTTCTTCCCAATCAGGCTTATATTCGCATTAGTCTCTGAGCTACCTGACTCTTCTCAAAATGAGTTAAGAGTTTACTGTTTGGTCCAAAAATAACAGAGGTACTTTTCGTGTCTTACATCAATCTTTTTCACCTATAAAGTTCTTACACGATCACACAGGAAGACATATGTCCGAGAGGTCTCTGATCAAACCCATCGAGACTTAGACATATCAAAAATCTGTGTTTATGATCTGACATCATGAGACCGTGATGAAAGTGAAACCCAATTTTCACTATACTTTTAAGGAATTGATGGGGAACAATGTTCCAGATTTTCACGAAACATTTGTTTCAGTACCAAAATTCGAAACTCCAAATCATATTCATTTCAAATGAGTGGTCTTGATCAAACATTCGAAAACCATGATGTTTGTTACCCAACAAGATCCAGCACAAATTTTTTTTTTCATATGATTTCCGTGTGAGTTTCATTCGAAAGTCCATGTCACTTACAAATTTTCAAAACAAATTTGTCACTGACTACACTGGTTAAACAAGTAATTTCTGTTACAATTTCTCACCTTATGTTTAGGATGATATGTAACAAAAAAAATTTCCTACCCACGAAGCATTATAAAAGAAACCCTTCGATACTTATCAACAAGTACTCGATTGTAATTCACGGGAACCTACACAAGCTGTTGATAATTTTTCGTAATGATTAACAAAGCAATCTTTGCCCGGTATTTCATCTGCTTTTGTGTCAAATTGAAATTTTGACATCACAATATCCCCCATTTTTCTTATCTTTGTTTCTTGTCTACATTCTTTGGAACACTGCACTCACGAAATCCTTGAGGTTCTGAGTAATACCAACTCAGGTTGATGATTTCAAACATCTGGCATATGACTTCGCTTTTCATCCCAAAAGTGAAAGAGCCTTGCTTCCATACGAAGGGTTCTGACGGTTACAATCATCATGGGGATAACAATAAAGGCTGTCTATAAATGACTTATGGTATTCTGTCCGATTTTCAAGGAGATGTGACAACTACTTTTTGACGCATGGCTACTTTTACGCAGTAATAGTCCGATTTTCAAGGTGCCACGTCGGATATCATTAAATACCTATCCCGCTTCAAATTCAAACTTCACGGTTACATATAAAAGGGCATTCAAGGGTTTATTGTTAGTTTACGCGATCAAAAAGAACAATTCCCAAATTCTCTGATCTTCAAAATCTTCAAACCCTAACAGTGGCGACTTCTGCTCACGTTGATTCTCATACCATTGAAGATGCCTCTTCATTACCGTTAATGAAGATTCAAGCAACAAACTATCACTTGGAGGGTGATGTTTCTCAATACCCGAAAGAATTGAAGATGCTAATCGTTGCCTTGAAGAACTCTGTTTTGTCTACGGCGATGTTCAGTTCATTCTCTGTTCCAATGTCCTGGCTTTCTCAAGCAGGATCAACTGCTACTTACAACAAAGCTTCTGATACGATTACTTTTCATCTGGTGAACGACAAAAAGGTCAGGTTATCCAAGAAACTATTTTGTCAAATTCTTGAAATTCTGAATTCACCTCCATATGTTGCTTTCACATTTCCTCAAATTGTCAATATGTTTAATGAGATAGGATATCAGCCTCCACTATCAAAGATCAATGATTTCAAGAAATCTGGTCTTCCACGACTATGGAATTTCTTATTTGGAATTTTTTTAAGATGTTTAACTGGGAGAACAGTTGGTCTTGATAAAGGAAGAATGGAGGTTTATGCAATGGTTGCTGGAATCTATTATGATCTTCAAGTAGATTATTCTACACAATTATGGAAGGAATTCCAAAAGGGTGTGGAACACACGAATGCTATTCATGGTATTTCGTGTGCAAGGTACTGGAGCTTAATTTTGCAATACTTTTACAACAAGGAAGGGATTTTGGTACCCAATGATGAAGAAAAAGTCGTTTTTCAATCGTACCACTATCCGAAGGATGTCACAGATAGTACTGAAGTTTTTCCATCAGTTGCTCGTATTCCCGATGCAATGCTTAAAAGAGTTTATCCTTAGAATTCTGTCTTGGTGGCATATTAGAAGACCATTGATTCTACAATCGAAACTGACATACTATTGGGAAGAGATGATAAGAAATCCATGAAGACGAAGAAGACTGAAACAGAGTTAAAATCTTCGAAATCTCCAAAGAAGACGCCTGAAACAGTTGAAGTGTCTGTTGCTGAGACTCAAGTGATTGAGCCTATTATTGAAGAAACACAAGAGCATGTTTTCATTCCTTCGAAGACTGGTATGTTTCGTAGAATCAAAATGAGGTCAACCCATAAAAGCAAGTGTCCTACAAATAAAGTGGTTCGAAAACCTCAAATCACTCATCAAGGTGTTTTAATTAGAGAAGTGCCAGCACCTGTTTCTCCGGTGTCCAACAAACGAAGGGCTGAGGATATGGCAAAACATTTGTCAAAGAAGAAGAAGAAGAAGAACCGGAAACTCGTGATTTCTACTGAGTCAACAGAAGATGATGATGAAAGAATTCCAGACACACTAGAGTTAACTCCTCACGCAGGAAGTTCAACTCCTGAGCAGACAGTTGTCATACCACCCGAAGATTCGGTTGCCAAATCAGCTTCTGAGGCGGTACGAAGTTCAGGCATCCCTGCAAACGTATCTGATATGGATGCAAATGTCAATATGGGTGATGGAGATACGAAGAATGAAGATCCAGGTCAATCTACTTCTGCTTCCTTCGAAAGTATTGTTTCTTTACCACCATTCATTATTCCCACTACTTCAACCACTGATTCTCCTAAATTCGAAAACATTATCAATCAACCATTCACTTCTATTTTTTCTTCTCAATCCACTGAAACACCCAAACCGAATTCGAATGTTCAAGAAAACATTTTTGTGGAGACAGAAACTGATACTGAGGGGTTTGGAGGTACGTTTGAAGAATTAGAATTTCATGAAGAAGAAGAGCAGTTTCCAGATCATATGCTGATGACCATGAAGCAATTTAAAATTCTGAATCAGAAGTTGAATTCGATAATTCAATCTCAAGCTGATCTGGGGGGTGGTTCGTCTGTTTCAAGTTTGGAGGTTGATTCATTGTTGAAAATGTTCGAAGCCAGAATTGTCAGTAAAGTATCGGGGATGATTCAAGACTCTGAATCTCGAATTTTGGAGAAGGTTGATCATAATGATCAAAATAATGAACTTCGGATCAATTCTCAAAATTCAAAGTTTACCAGTGGTGTGAAAGAATTGAAGAATGTCACAAAAGAACTGCATGTTCTTTTTGTTCAAGAAGTGAAGAAAGTAAGGGAGGATGTCAATTTGCAAATTCGTGAACTTCGCGAAGACATGCAAAAAGAAATTAGAAATTTTCAACAAGATTATGCTTCTCTGAATCAAAAGGTTGATATCATTTGTGATGCAGTCACAAAATTTGTTAAATTGTATGAAAATTTGAGTCCACAACTAACTCAACTTTCAACATTCGAAAGTGCAAACTTTGAGGAAGTGATTACTTTGCTCAAGGAGTTAAAAGAAATTTCTGACAGGCCGGTTTCTTCTTCCTTGATTCCTCCTGAATTTTTATCACAAAAGTTTATCCAATTCGAAGCAATTCTCAACAAGCAACTTGCTCCTCTCTTTCGCATATCAAGCCTTCTTCCAACAACATATGCCCCACCTGTTTTCACAGGGGTGCAAGGGGGAGAAAGAAAAACTGGTGAATCGAAGGCTAGTGATGAAGATGCGAAAGTTGTAAGAAAGGTATTTTCTTCAAAGATCCCAACAACAAAGCCAGTTATAGTTTCTGCTGGCATGGTTACTTCAACAGTCGTTACAACGTTACCTATTAGAAGACCTATTTCGAAAGGAATTGTAATTGGTAAATATACAGAGACTGGTGAGAGTGGTTCGAAACCAAAAGAAGTAATTGATACTTCAGCCTTGAAAGATAAAGGGATATCGATTGTTGAGGAAAAGTCGAAAGAAGAAAAGAAGGCTGAAGCAAAAGCTAAAATTGAAAAACTAAGGTTGATTCAAAGCATTATGGCTCAGCGTGCTGGTGATCCGAAGGAAATGGAAAACGGTGATCCATCCAAACATTACAATTACGAAACGATTGAGGCCAAGGTAGCATATAATCACATGTATTCGTTTGAGAATAAACCAAAACAAAGTTATTTGGTCACAAATACTGATGCAAGCCAGCTGGATTTTCCAATATACGAAATGATGTTCATCATGCCACAGTTCAAAGCAGAAGGAAATTTTAAAGAAAAGGATGAAGGTACACACATGAAAATTAGTTTTCATGCTGTTCTTGCAAAAGCCCCTGAGGAAGTGTGGTCATTGATTAAAATCAAGAAAGTGATGATTATGAAAAAGGATGTGGTATTCGAAAACACAGTCCAAAATTTCAAGTATGTGGTTGCCAGGGCAAATGGAAATATTTGTGAGTTTACTGTTGCAGATTTTCCATTAATGAACTTGTATGATCTTATACAAGTTGCATTAATTTTAAAAGACAAATCATTTTCATACCTTCAAAACACAGAACCTGATGAATTCAAGCTTGGGGTTGCTCAAATCAAGATTTTCATCGAAAATTACTATGAGTGATTGGATCTTACAGATGTGGAGTTAGCTACGGCTAAAGGTATGGAAATTAAAGCTCCGATGGCTCCTACGAAGACTTAGGAAGAATTGAAGAAGTATGCTGATGGTGAAATTTGCCTAAAGCCTTTTGGAATGGTCTTCGCAGGAAAAGACAAGGCTGGTAAAGCAAAACGGTTCTTGTTCCAGGCATGCAAAGTGGAAAGGTATTCAACATCTCAATATACGAATTTAATTGTTCGTATGAATCACTGTAAGAAGAACAATGAAGGAGATAAGAAAGAGTTGAAGAAGATAATCTCCTGGTACACAGAGATTCGAAGAGTAATGTTGTATTCCATCCAGCTTCTTACAAATTAAGCAGTTCGACTTTGATTACAAAGGGGGAGATTGTAAGGGTCGAATTATTATAATAAGTCGAATTGTATTATGAACTCTTCGAATGTCTTGTAATGTATTTTACTAAGGCGCTTTTATTCGAAGCGTTAGTGTCTATGCCTTAGTATATTTCTTGTACGCTTTCGGTTCCCTATAAATAGGGATTTTTACTAGAGTTAGATAAGAGTTTTTACAGACCTGTCTTTATTCTCTGTAAACATTCGAAAGTGTAATAGAGCTGAAACAAGATCATATTTACATCTGGTGTTCAATATCGCATTCTTAATTGATTTATACTCTGATTTGTTTAATACTTGATTCTTTGATTCATCAAAGTTTTTATGACATAATCTTTTAAAAACATCTAGACATGATAACTACTATGTATTTATATAAGTGATTATATAAATAGTCTTGATTTTGATTTTGAATCAGATTGTGTGACAGGTGGGGGTGAATCTGGTTGTGTGATTGGTGAATTGGATGTGCTTGTGGGTTTCTCTCTACAATATGCTCTACCACTCTGGCCTTCTTCTTCTCTTTATTTAACCACTCCTCACCCTATATATAGTAGACATGGTCCGTGAATGGGTTTACGGCCGTAAACCTGTTCACAACCGTAAACACAACCGTAAACACGTATACGGCCGTAAACACCAAGCTGTTTACGGTCCAAGACACAAAAATACATTTTCCTAGAAAAGTAAAGTATAAACCATAATTTTAGACCCAACAATCTCCCCCTTGGTTTATTGCTTTCTTTTCTAACTAACCCAATAAACTCCCTCTAAAAAGTAGCTGCCTTTTCTTGTCAATCTTCATCGGGAGCTTGGCTTCAGCATTAATCTTCAATTTCTTCACGACTTCAAGATGAACTTGATGAATCTTCAATGAATGACTTCATCTTGTGCAGTTGGGCTTTTCTTCAAGATTTGGCTTTGAACGCACGTTGGGTGAGGAGGCTTCTTGAAAAGATTCTTGAAAGATAGCGCTTTTAGCTTGAGAATCTTCAGAGAGAATAGAGAACGAAACTTCTGGATCACTTCAGCAGGTACAAGATAGCAGCAAATTGATTGAGGAGGCTTCAATGCAATCTGTCACATAATCTTCAAGAACACCTTGACCTTGCTTCTGGGGTTGAAGGATTGAATGTTTAATGAATAGTCTTCATTTCTCATCTACATCTTAATTCACTTTCCAAGACACATAAAGCTAAAAATAGAAACAAAACTTAAAATAAAACTTAGCACACAATATTTTTGGATTTTTCATATTTTCTGAAAAAGAAATAAAACAGAAATAACACTATTTTTGGATTTTTAATTTTCTGATTTTTGTTTGGTTTTTTTTAAAATTTTAATTCTCCCCTAATTTTTTTAAATTAGAAGAAAACTATGAACAATTTTAACAAAAAGAAAAATAATTGCTAACTTTAAGAGTGGTTTGGGATCAAAGTTCTTTTTAGACAGCCTTTGTCCGTTTATCAGTACCTCTCCCTTCATGAATAGATCTGGTCAATCGTCGGTATTGTGGTCCACTTAAACATGAGAGATTGTGAAAAAAATAGGACATACTACAAGTGACAAGACAATGTAATCCTATGTTCCTAGATAATATTCCTAAAGGACCATTCAGTTGACGACGACCAAAGATATTGTTGTCCACCGAAATTGAGCAGCGAGATCTACAGACAACCTAGTGAGTTTTCAATTTTAAATGTACTAGAACATGTTTCCCGCTTCCTGACATACCCCAATAATCAGGAACTTCCAAAGTACTCCTTACTTTAGGTGAGCAGACAATTATTATGAGAGAAGTCAAATTTAGAATGCATATGCTATACACCCAGGTCGGATCTCTTCCAATCTCGCAGAGGGTGAAACATATGACTAACCAGATTTAGAGGGATTGAGAAGTAGAATGGTGCATATGCTGTGTACCAGGTCGGATGTATTTCAATCACACAAAGGAGACAGCATATGACTAACAGACAAGAAGAATTGCATAGATAGAAGATGCAGAGAAATAGAATTGCATATGTTGCAGTCCAGGTCGGATGTATTTCAATCACGCAGAGGAAGCAAATTTTAACTAACAGAAAGAAAGCAAGAAAATAATTTTCTATAGACCTACTTTATCGAAATTCCCCAGTCGCCCCATCAATACCGGAATTAAGGACAGAGTCCGTACATCGAGGAAGAGTTAAACCACGGTTCTAGATACGGATTACTTTAGTGTGACCGGTGGATTATCATGTATATCTCCCTGCTCAACCTATGTGAGCGTCGTAATGTCAGGCTAAATGGAACTATCTAGGTCAAGACAATTCAGATTCAGTCCCTTACACATGTTTAGGCTGCCCGTTATCACTTGAAAATATCACTTCCCAACACATCACCTGCAAGCACATTCCATTAACAACATATTTTTGGATTTTCAGGTTTTTTAATGTTTTTGGATTTTTTAAGATTTTCTAATTTTTTTTGTTTTTATTTCTCCCCCTAAATTTATGCATAGAAGAGAAACGAAAGTAAATGCGCAAATTTAAACTATCCAAAAACAAAAATTTGTCTTTGAAGCGAATCAGCTTAAGAAAAACTCAGGAGTATCGAGAAGAAAATGCAAACCGTAAGTCACCGATTGAATTTGCATCCAGAAGGTCTGAGAACAGCACGCATAATCTCTGAAAAGATTCGAAAATTCTTCACATCGTTAAGCACTTACCCCATAAGTGATCCCTTCCTTTCTTCCTTTCCCGCAAAGGACACAAACTCTCAACAAACTTAAGTCTGATGAGATGCCTCCTATCATGTTCCTGGAATAGCCACTATCAACAAACTTAAGTCTGATGATATGCCTCCACAGCTGCTCTGACACAGAGCGGGATCAGTTGATCTTTGGAACCCAGTCCATTTTGAAACTGGGTTGACCTTTGTCATCAATACAAGGTACTCTTTCCCATGACATGTCCTGCTTATCACAAACAGAAGATGTAGAAACATTGAAAGCATTAGGAGATTTAGGAGATTGAACCTTTGGTACCCATTTTTAGTTGGGTTTAACCCATTTCTTTTTCGATCCGATGGGTTCCCCGACACTTGATTTTGAACTTGAAGTCAGCTGCCGACATTCCCTTCTTGCCCTTGGGATTTTGATTCTAGGCCTTGTGGGTTTGATTCTTGGCCTTCTGTGCATTCCAGTCGCCATTGTCTGAACGTGACCTAGAGGAGTTTCTTTTGGAAAATCTCCCTCTTGGCGCGTTTGCCACCCTTGTGCATAGTAGGGAACGTACGTGTGATTTGGATAATTTCTGGCAATGTGTCCAGGTGTTCCACAGTGAAAACATGTATTTTTCTTCACTGGAAAGTTGTTTCTTCCTACCCCTGGTGGCGTATCTATGCCTTATCTCTTGTTGTTCCCACAAGCACAATTACAGCAAGTACTCTGTTTCGCTTGTTTTGGTGGCCTGTACTTATCAATAGCAGGTTCATCAGAAGCAACTGAGTTCGAAGCAACAGATTCAGAGTTCACGGAGACATTGGTTTGTTCAACAGTTTTCTCCTTGTTCTCATATTCCGTTACTTTACCTGCACAAGAAGTAGAAGCATTAGAATTATTCAGCTCAACACTTTCTGGCACATCCACGGTAGAATTATCAAAGATATCATCAAATATATCGAAAAAATTTAAGTCATCAGACTTTGACACAGTTTCATTATCAGACACACTCTCTTCAGCAGCTTGCTTTCAATGACTTAGTGGTTGACCTACATAAGAAGTAGAAACATTAGTACTCTCAACATTAATTCTACCTCCTGACACAAATCCATATTTGAGATGTGGATCTCTGTCCATTTCCTCTTTTGTCAAAGGGTTATATTGATAGGTGTGATTAAAAGGAGGAGGCACTTTATCATACCCTAAACCCTTTGACTGATTATTTTTAAAAACATCTAGACAAGATAACTACTATGTATGATTTTTATTGTTGGGTCTAAAATTATGGTTTATACTTTGTTTTTCTAGTAAATGTATTTTTAGGTCTAGGACCATAAACAGCTTGGTGTTTACGGCCGTATACGTGTTTACGGATGTGTTTACAGCCGTGAACAGGTTTACGGCCGTAAACCCATTCACAGCCCATGTCTACTATATATAGGGTGAGGAGTGGTAGAAGAACAAGAGTGGTGAGGCATAGAAGTGAGAGTATATGGTAGAGAGAGAAAGTTAGAGAGAAGAGAGGAGCTTTAGTGTGTGTTAGTGTGTGTGAAGCTTGTATCTGGATCTTAATTCATATCAATTCATAAAAGATTTATCATCTTCTTCTTCTCCTTCTCCTTCATTTGATTTGGCATCATCCATTTGATTGGGATTCCGCACCATCAAACGGATCTGATTGATACACAAGCAGATTGGGGACTTACAATTGGTATAAGAGCTTGGATTGTATCAATCATTTTGGCCAGATATGGAGCTTATTTGATCTCATTTTTGAAGGATTTTTGCGTTTTTGGATAGTTCTCTGAAAATTAGGGGGGGTTTGTTCTTCGTGTTTTTGATAAAAAAAGGGTTTTTGATCGAGTTTTGGAGCAAAAAGTGTGAAAAACGCAGTTTTTGGTCGTAACCAGCGAGGGGGTGGCGGCGTGTACGACTAGCAGCTAGGGTTTCCGGAGTTTGCAGCCGGAGTTTACTGCCTCGGAGTTTACGGCCTCGGAGTTTACGGTCCGAGGTTTACGGTCAACATCGCACGTGTACCAGGTGGGATTGTTAGTCACCCACTAAACAATATCCATCGGAGTCATTGCTGTAATTGTGCTTGCTGTAATTGTGCATGTTTTTATGGGTGTGATTATTTTTAATAGAATGATGCTTCATACACATAGTTCACACACTATCTCTTCTCTCTATATTCTCTCACACCTTAAAATACACACACTTAACCTCCTCTCAACCCTTTTCTCTTTTCACACTCCTCACCCCTTACACCTATATATATACTTGAGGAACATGGGTCGTAAATAGGTTTACGACCGTAAACCTGTTTATGGCCGTAAACACCCACCTGGCCGTAAACACAACCGTAAATATACATACAGCCGTAAACACCAAGCAGTTTATGGTCCTAGACTGAAAAATACATTTTCCTAGAAAAGCAAAGTATAAACCATAATTTTAGACCCAACAATCTCCCCCTTGGTTTATAGCTTTCTTTTCTAATTGACCCAACAAGCTCCCCATAAAAAGTAGCTGGCTTTTCTTGTTAATCTTCATTGGGAGCTTGGCTTCAGCGTTAATCCTCGATTTCTTCACAGCTTCAAGATGAACTTGATGAATCTTCAATGAATGACTTCATCTTGCGCAGTTGGGCTTTTCTTCAAGATTTGGCTTTGAACGCACGTTGGGTGAGGAGGCTTCTTAAAAAGGTTCTTGAAAGATAGCGCTTTCAGCTTGAGAATCTTCAGAGAGAATAGAGAACGAAACTTCTGGATCACTTCAGCAGGTTCAAGATAGCAGCAAATTAATTGAGGAGACTTCAATGCAATCTGTCACATAATCTTCAATTACTGCTTGACCTTGCTTCTGGGGTTGAAGGATTTAATGTTGAAAGAATAATCTTAATTTCTTGCTCCTTCGAATAAGAATTCTTCGATGCTCACGGATGAAGCCTTGGCTCTGAAATCTCGATACAGTCTCATCTACACCTGAATTCACTTTTCAAGACAAAACAAAACTAAAAGAAAACTTAGCACACAATATTTTTGGATTTTTCATATTTTCTGAAAAAGAAATAAAATAGAAATAACACTATTTTTGGATTTTTAATTTTCTGATTTTTGTTTGGTTTTTAAAATTTTAATTCTCCCCTAATATTTAAATTAGAAGAAAACTATGAACAAATTTAACAAAAATAAAAATGATATCTAACTTTAAGAGTGATTTGGGATCAAAGTTTTTAGACAGCCTTTATCCGTTTATCAGTACCTCTCCCTTCATGAATAGATCTGGTCAATCGCCGGTATTGTGGTCCACTTAAACACGAGAGATTGTGACAAAATTAGGACATACTATAAGTGACAAGACATTAGATCCTATGAACTTAGATAATATTCCTAAAAGACCATTCAGCTGACGACGACCAAGGATATTGTTGTCCACCTAAATTGAGCAGCGAGATCTACGGACAACTTATAAATGTTCAATTTTAGTTGTACTAGAATGTGTTTCCCGCTTCTTGATACACCCCAATAATCAGTAACTTCCAAAGTACTCCTTACTTTAGGTGAGCAGACAATTATTATGAGAGAAGTCAGATTTAGAATGCATATGTTGTACACTCAGGTCGGATCTCTTCCAATCACGCAAAGAGTGAAACATATGACTAACTACAGTTAGGGGGTTTGAGAAGTAGAATGGTGAATATGCTGTGTACCAGGTCGGATCTATTTCAATCACGTAATGGAGACAGCATATGACTAACAGGCAGAAAGAATTGCATAGATAGAAGATGCAGAGAGACAGAGTTACATATGTTGCAGTCCAGGTCGGAACTTTCGATCACACAGAGGAGGTAACGTATGACTGACAGTAAGAAATAAAGAAAATAACTTTCTACAGACCTAATTTATCGGAATTCCCCAGTTGCTCCGTCAATACCAGAATTAAGGACAAAGTCTGCACATCGAGGAAAAGTTAATCCACAGTTCTAGATATAGATCATTTAATGTATCCGCAGATTGCCATGTATATCTCTCTGCTCAACCTACCCAAGCGTCGTATTGTCTGGCTAAATGGAACTATCTAGGTCAAGATTTGTCAGGTCTCCAAATTCCTTAAGTTCATCTGATCCTAGTTAAGTCCATTTTAAAAACTTTCGTGCCTACCAGCACATCGAACACAGAGCCTAGACAATTCAGATTCAGTCCCTTACACAGATTCAGATTGTCTGTTATCACATGATTATATCACTTCCCAACATATCACCCTCAAGCACACACCATATTTTTGGATTTTCTGATTTTCTAATGTTTTTGGAGTTAGAGTGATAATATCACTATAAGAGTTATTTTCTGTTTGGGGGTGTGATACTTGATATTACTATAACGTTTCCTTTTCTACAATGGTTTTTATTTTCTTTCTATAGTCTTTTTGTGGGTTTGATAGTTCTGATGTTCCTGAATTTGATGTTCCTGTTTCAAGCACGTCCACTTCACCAATCACACAACCGGATTCACCCCCACCTGTCACACAATCTGATTCTTGCACATGTTCTTGTGGAAAAAGTAAGAGTGTCAGTAAGAAAGTAAATCAGACAAAGGCAGTACCAGTTACAATAATAATAAGCAAATTTGTTTTAACTGGGGTACTGCCTGTCACATCGCTAGGAATTGTCCGAATAGGGCATTTGTGCATTTTTCGTCTCAAAGAGGAGAGAACGAGTCTCGACGAACGTCTTTAACTAAAAAGTCCTCGAGATCTCGTCCTCGATATGATGATTGGAAGGCTAATCAAAACAAGAAAAGGGCATTTTTTCAAAAGAACAAACAGGTTTTCAATAATAAAGTCACAAATAGTTTGCCAAAATCGAACAAGGCTAAGCCGATGTCGGTTTCGTCAAAGAGCAGATCTGAATCTTCAACCAATCCTGGTAGAAAATCCAAATGCTCAAAGCAAACTGAAAAGAAAAATGTTTCAAAATCACCTGTGAGTTTTCAAAAACCTAAATATCAGTGGGTGCCCAAATTAACTTCCAACCAATCATCGTCATCCTCTGAAAGTATTTTAAATGATGATTCAAAATCAAAACATTTAAAAGATAAATCTGTGATCGTAGAGCGTCAACCCAGGAAAGTAATGACCTGGGTTCCCAAATCTAAATGATCCCGCTCATTTTGCAGGGACAGTTGCGGAGGAATGTCATCAGACCATGGTATGTCGATAGCGGTTGTTCCCGACATATGACAGGAGACATCTCCCAATTGACCGACATTCAGACTTTAATGGGGGATTCATTTCCTTTGCGGGCGGTAAAGGCGGAAAAATCACTTAGAGAGGAACTGTGACAAACGGAGTGCTGAGTCTCGAGAACGTCCACTGTGCTCCCGAGTTAAAGCACAGCTTGTTAAGCGTCTCTCAGATTTGCGACAAGGGTTATTCAACGCATTTTACTGATAAAGAGTGTCTAATCTTAAAGCCAGGCATTCTCATCCCGGATGAGTGGATTCTTGTTAAATCAAAGCGGGGTGGAAATGCATACATCATTGACATGAATAGCAACATCCCTGAGCAAGTCACCTGCCTCTTTTCAAAAGTCTCAGAACAAAATGCTATGCTGTGGCACCGACGACTCGGTCATGCGAACGCTAAAAATCTGAATCGTCTTGCTAAAAATGAAATGGTGCAAGGCCTGCCTGTTAGTGACTTCATAACATTTGAAAAGTATGTGTCATGTGCCTAAGGAAAGCATCACAGGAAACCACACCTGCCAAAACATATCAATTCAATCAGCCAGGTGCTCCAATTGTTGCACATGGATTTATTTGGTCCAGTCAATGTCCTAAGCATCAACAGGAATTCATACTGTCTCGTTGTGATCGATGACTTCTCTCGTTTCACGTGGGTTTTCTTCTTATCCAACAAAGATGGGGTATCTGATCTGATCAAGAAGTTCATCGTAATGATAGAGAACCAAAACAATAACCGGGTGAAGGCACTTCGAACTGATAATGGAACAGAATTCAAGAATGCGGTTCTTGATCACTTTTGCGCAGAAAAATGGAATTGTACGTCAATACAGTTCAGTTCGCATGCCTCAGCAAAACGGTGTTGCTGAACGGAGGAATCGAACGCTGCAAGGACGATGTTGTGTGACTCCAAATTACCTGTTTTCTTTTGGACTGAGGCGATCAACACAGTATGTTATATTAAGAATCGTGTTTTGATCAACAAAGCCCAAATGAAGACTCCATACGCAATTCTATATGGTCACAAGCCATTTGTCAGCCATTTCTGCGTATTTGGCTGCCCTTGTACCCTTCTTCACCTGGAGTCTAATCCGAAGTTTAATGCCAAAGCTGATGACAATTATTTTGTAGGGTATGCTTCTCGCACTGCGTACAGGGTCTACAAGAAAAGAACAAAGCAAATTGTAGAATCCTTCGATGTGAGTTGGCTGGAGGAGAATGAAAGGGATGCTAGAGTGGGTCCTGATTGGCTGTTTGATTACACATCTTTGTTCAAATCATTCAATGTGTGTTCAGATAATTTATCTAGTTCTACTTCTGGTTCGAAGATTGTACTGAAGATGAAGACGGAGACGTTGTTTACAGACCGCCGATAGTGTCTTCTACAATTCCTACGGTTGAATCATCTGTTACAATTACTTGTCCAGAATCTCAAAGTCAACAACATGCTCCAGATGCTGATGCCACTCCTCTTACTCCTGATGAAAGCGAGTTCATGACCAGAGATGCTTCCGCTGTTACTCAAACTTTCATGGAACTTCTCTTTCCTGAGCAAATTGCAAATGAGTTTGTGGCAGATCCTACTAATGAGATAGGTTCGTCTGACGTGGATCCTTCGGCAAATGATGGAGTTATCAACATTCACAATCTTCATGTTTCACTCAATAACATCAGCCAGGAGATACCTTCACGCATTCAACGCGATCATCTGATCGATAATGTCATTGGCCAGCTGGGTGATGGTGTTAAAACAAGAAGCCAGAGTGGAGATGTTAATACATGTCTCGATTCTTGCTTTATCTCTCAAATAAAGCCAAAGAACGTTGAAATGGCTTTGAATGAGCCCAGCTGGGTAGATGCTATGCACGAAGAGTTAAATGAATTTGAAAAACTTGGGGTTTGGAAGCTGGTTGAACTTCCTTAAGGCAAAAAGTCTCTTGACACACGCTGGGTATACCACAATAAGCAAGATGATTCTGGAGTCTTAGTACGCAATAAGACGAGATTAGTGGTTCGTGGGTTTAGACAGATCAAGGGTCTTGACTACACTGAGGTTTATACTCCGGTGGCTCGCTTGGAGGCAAATCCGTATCTTCCTTGCATACGCTTCCTACATGAATTTCATTGTTTATCAGATGGATGGCAAGACCGCCTTCTTGTATGGCAAGGTGAAGGAAGAAATCTACGTTGATCAAACCCCTGGGTTTGTTAACTCGAAGTTTCCCAATCATGTCTACAAGTTTGACAAGGCGTTGTATGGGTTACATCAAGCTCCTCGAGCGTGGTATGCAACTCTCACAAAGCACTTGCTCGAACATGGATATTCTCGCGGCACTATCGATCAAACTTTGTTCATCAAGCATGTGGGTAATGATCAGATTCTAGTCCAGATCTATAATGATGACATTATCTTCGGGTCTACAAGTCCACAACTTTGCACAGAGTTCGAAGGAGTGATGAAAAAGAGGTTCGAGATGAGCTCGTTAGGGGAAATGACCATGTTTTTGGGGCTTCAGGTCCAACAAAGAACAACCGGAATCCTGATCCATCAAGCAAAGTATGTGGTCGATATACTTGAGAAGTTCGGGTTTCAAGACGCAAAACCTGCTTTGACGCCAATGGCCGAGAGACCCCTGATGACTCCAGATACTGATGGCGAATCCGTAGATCAAACTCACTATAGATCGATGATCGTTTCGTTGATGTATCTAACTGCAAGCCGACCATACATCATGTTTTCAGTTTGTCAATTGGCACGTTATCAGGCTAATCCTAAACTTTCACATCTTATTGCTATCAAAATAATTTTTCGGTACCTCAAAGGCAGCCCAAAATTGGGTCTTTGGTATCCGAAAAATTCTGAATTTGATTTATATGCATTTGCTGACAGTAATTATGGAGGCTGTGAGCTTGACATGAAATCTACGTCTAGGGGCTGTCAATTACACATCTTTGTTCAAATCATTCAATGTGTGTTCAGATAGTTTATCTGGTTCTGCTTCTGGTTCGAAGATTTTACCTGAAGATGAAGATGAAGACGTTCTTTACAGACCGCCGATAGTGTCTTCTGCAATTCCTACAGTGGATTCATCTGTTCTAACTACTTGTCCAGAATCTCAAAGTCAACAACATGCTCCAGATGCTAATGCCACTCCTCTTACTCCTGATGAAAGAGAGTTCATGACCATAGATGCTTCCGTTGTTACTCAAACTTTCATGGAACTTCTCTTTCCTGAGCAAATTGCAAATGAGTTTGTGGCAGATCGTACTAATGAGATAGGTTCGTCTGACGTGGATCCTTCGGCATATTCTGGAGTTATCAACATTCACAATCTTCCTGTTTCACTCAATGACATCAGCCAGGAGATACCTTCATGCATTCAACGCCATCATCCGATCGATAATGTCATTGGCCAGCTGGGTCATGGAGTTAAAAGAAGAAGCCAGAGTGGAGATGTTAATACATGTCTCTATTCTTGCGTTATCTCTCAAATAGAGCCAAAGAACGTTGAAATGGCTTTAAATGAGCCCAGCTGGGTAGATGCTACGCACAAAGAGTTAAATAAATTTGAAAAACTTGGGGTTTGGAAGCTGGTTGAACTTCCTAAAGGCAAAAAGTCTCTTGACACACGCTGGGTATACCGCAATAAGCAAGATGATTTCGGAGTTATAGTACGCCATAAGGCGAGATTGGTGGTTCGTGGGTTTAGACAGATGAGGGTCTTGACTACACTGAGGTTAATGATCTGGTGGCTCGCTTGGAGGCTATCCGTATCTTCCTTGCATACGCTTCCAACATGAATTTCATTATTTATCAGATGGATGTCAAGACCGCCTTCTTGTATGGCAAGGTGAACGAAGAAATCTACGTTGATCAAACCCATGGGTTTGTTAACTCGAAGTTTCCCAATCATGTCTACAAGTTGGACAAGGCGTTGTATGTGTTACATCAAGCTCCTCGAGCGTGGTATGCAACTCTCACAAAGCACTTGCTCGAACATAGATATTCTCGCGGCACTATCGATCAAACTTTGTTCATCAAGGATGTGGTTAATGATCAGATTCTAGTCCAGATCTATGTTGACGACATTATCTTCGGGTCTACAAGTCCACAGCTTTGCACAGAGCTCGAATGAGTGATGAAAAAGAGGTTTAGGATGAGCTCGTTAGGCGAAATGACCATGTTTTTAGGGCTTCAGGTCCAACAAAGATCAACTGGAATCCTGATCCATCAAGCAAAGTATGTGGTCGATATACTTGAGAAGTTCGGGTTTCAAGACGTAAAACCTGCTTTGACGCCAATGGCCGAGAGACCCCTGATGACTCCAGATACTGATGGCGAATCCGTAGATCAAACTCACTACAGATCGATGATCGGTTCGTTGATGTATCTAACTGCAAGCCGACCAGATATCATGTTTGCAATTTCTCAATGCGCACATTATCAGGCTAATCCTAAACTTTCACATCTTATTGCTGTCAAAAGAATTTTTCGGTACCTCAAAGGCAGCCCAAAATTGGGTCTTTGGTATCCGAAAAATTCTGAATTTGATTTATATGCATTTTCTGATAGTAATTATGGAGGCTGTGAGCTTGACAGGAAATCTACGTATGGGGGTGTTAATTACACATCTTTGTTCAAATCATTCAATGTGTGTTCAGATAGTTTATCTGGTTCTACTTCTGGTTCGAAGATTGTACCTGAAGCTGAAGACGAAGACGTTGTTTACAGACCGCCGATAGTGTCTTCTGCAATTCCGACAGTGGATTCATCTGTTCCAATTACTTGTCCAGAATCTCAAAGTCAACAACATGCTCCAGATGCTGATGCCACTCCTCTTACTCCTAATCAAAGAGAGTTCATGACCATAGATGCTTCCGCTGTTACTCAAACTTTCATGGAACTCCTCTTTCCTGAGCAAATTGCAAATGAGTTTGTGGCAGATCCTACTAATGAGATAGGTTCGTCTTGTTGGATAAGGTGTCTAAGTCCATAACTATTTCTGGTATGTACTTGACCCGACCCGGCATGGTCCATTTGGGTTGCATGGCACCATGCAATTGGATAAACTAAAATGAGAGAAATAACACTTATGGTTTATTAATATATTATAAGTTCTAATATATTAATAATATTATTTAATTAGTTTGATCAAGAATTAATTTAGAATTAATTAAGTGATCAAAAGATAATTAATTAAATATATGGGTAGATTATGTAAATCTTCCATATCTTATATAGTGGGCTAAGAGGCTCCATGGATTATCAAGTTGGGTTCCACCCATAGGATGCTCCATGGGAGTTACAAACCCATGGGTCATGGAAATGAAGAGTCATGACACATTAGGGTTTACATGGTGTAACCCTAGATGTGTCAACACTATATAAGAAACCCATTCTCCACCAAAATTGGCGACACTAAGAAACAAGAGGGCTAGAGCCGATTTTGCAAGTGTAAGATTCTCTCAAAGTTTACTCCTTTGCATTTGGTGTTGTGTGAAGCATTTGAGGCATCACACTTGGGGTGCTAGGCTCACAAGGTTTCAAGGATCATAATCAACAACAAGGTAAGTTATTCTATCTTTCATTCAAGTTAAAAATGTTCCCCATGTATGCTAGATAGGAATATAACCTTGGAATTCAACTTTGCATGATTATTAGACAAACATAGATCCAAGGTTATTAGGGTTGCATGTACACTTAGGAAGTGTTAGAATGCTCAAAACCCATCAGTGGTATCAGAGCCTAGGTTTGTTTGTTTTTTTTTTTTGTGTGTGCAAACAGCTTGGAAAAAAATCGTTTTTCTGTTTTCTGCATGTATGAAAGTTTTCACATTTGTTGCTGGAAATGGACTACAAACATTACCCTAAACTGTTTTGATGTTATAAAGCTTGTTTTAGATGGTGTAATGTTTATGCTAATCCATTTACAATGGCAATTATTAAAATTACAAGTTTTTTTAAGTGTAATTTTTGATTCTTGAAAGTGTTCATATTCATGTTCTTGAACTTATGAATATTATATGATCATAGGAATTGTTTGTAACCTTCATGGTAGTATAATTCATGATCATAATGTGTTTTAATGGAGTCCATAACTTGTCCTCAAGTTATGGAAAACCAAAAGTCTCACTTTTATTAAAGCCATTAAAAGAACACAAGAGTTATAAAAATGAAGAGTCTTCATTTTTATTACTCAATTAATTCATAAGTTATAAGAAATGAAAAGTTTTGGAAGTTTACAAAACTTGCCCTCAAGTTTTGGAACATGTAAAGTCTTGATTAAAACTTTAGTTCCAACCCTTAGAATTTTAAAAGCTAAAATTCAACCCTTATACTTTATAATATTATAAGTTACTAATATATATATATATATATATATATATATATATATATATATATATATATATATATATATATATATATATAACGTCAAGTCGTCTTACCGCTAGTACGCCTCATTCACGAAGCCGGTCTATAAGGGGGGTATAAGGTTGTTGCCTATAAAATGGCAACTTAATGGGTGTCCACTCTCACCCACCGCTTCCTTGATCGGTGGAGGGTCGTTAGCCGAACGGGTAGGACAAGGACTTATAAATTCTCATTAAAAGTATGATGAATATTATAAAGTAACTAAATGCTTTTATTAAATTCCCAATCTTAGTTACTTTAGGAAAATGTGAATAAGGTGCTAATCCATGAAATTACACTTTACACTTTGTTTAAGTCGTTAGTGGAGCTCGTGTGATTAACCCGCACACTAACTTGGACTTAACAAGGTAGGTAAAGGGTGACTTAAAGTTTATTATAGGTCAGTGGAGCTCGTGTGGTTAACCGGCACATCGATTGAGTAATAAACATCGAGTGTACCAAGTGATTTGCATGGTTACTTCACACCTCGTTTTGTGATCCTCGGTATCCCAGTCACAAAACTTGGAGGGCACACTCGAGATTGAAACATGCCTTTGAAAAGTTCATTGAATCTCAAAATAATCTAGGAATTTCTAAGAACCAATTAAAAACCTAATATCTATATTTCGTTTTTCATGGTGGAAATTGGTGAATCGTCATTCACCTACCTTTCAAATATGTTATAGCTTGGATTACGGCATACCTCTTCTAAGTTATAATATATTGTGATTGGATTCTAGCCTTAATATTACATTTGGGTGTTTTATTAAGGAATCTCTCTTAATATCTAAACTAATCCTGTTCTCTTCTTTCAGATGTCTTCAAACAATGTTGCTTCTGGCTCTAATCCTAATGGCTCCTTTACCCTTATGAACTTGTGTGGGAAAGTCACTTTTGATGGATCCAACTTCAATGAATGGATCAGAAACATCATGATGATTACCCGCTACGAGGACAAAGAATATGTCCTTGACAAGGAGCTTAAGGAGATTGATGAGACCACTGCAACTCCCCAGGAGATCGCTGACTTCCGGGCACATGAAAGGGATGCTACAAAAGTGGCATGCATCATGTTGGCCACCATGACAGCGGAACTCCAAAAGTCCTATGAGGACTTCTACCCTTTTGAAATGCACCAAGATCTGATGGAAAGATACCATCAAAGTGCACGACAAGAGAGGTATGAAATCATATGCTCTATCATAACAACCATGATGAAGGACGGGGAATCCGTCACGAGCCACATGCAGAAAATGCAAAGGTATGTGGATCGGTTGCTGAAGCTTAATGTGAACTTCCCTGAGGAGCTTGCAATAGATATCATTTTGCACTCCTTACCATCGTGCTATGATCAATTCCGCATGACATATCACATGAATAAGAAAGAGGTCACACTCAGCAAACTTCAGGGACTCCTCAAGACCGCAGAAACAAGTCTTAAGGGTAAGTCAGTTGTTAACACTCCTACTCCAAACTCCGCCCCGGTTTTGGCAATCGGGAAAGGTAGAGGGAAGAAGAGAAAGAGCTCTTCGAAGGGTACCAAGGCTAGGACCCTTGATGGCTCTTCTTCAAGTGGAACCAAGAAAGGTTTTGTCACTCCTTCTTCTTACCCTAAAGAGGCTGAATGCTTCTACTGCCATGAAAAGTCACATTGGAAGCGGAACTGCCCAAAGTACCAGCAAGATGTGAAGGATGGGAAAGTTAAACCCAACCATGTAGTTATTTACACTATCTTATCTAATAACTCACCCCATTCTAACTCTTGGGTCCTTGATACCGGTTGTGGTATTCATATCCGTTCTGATTTGCAGGGACTAAGAAGAAGTGAGAATGTGGAGCATGGAAGAATAAACTTAATCATGGGGAATAGGAAAGCTTTACCTGTCACCAAGATTGGAGTTTATACTTTATCGCTAAGTAGTGGGTTTAGTTTAGAATTGAATAAATGTTGTTATTCGCCAGAAATGGCAAGAAATATTATTTCCTTTCATGCATTGTATAAACAAGGTTTCACCTTTTCATTTGATAATGAAGTTGGTTCGATTAATGCTTTCTTTAATAATGTTCTTTATTTTAAAGCATTACCTTGTGATGGTGTGTATGAAACTGTATCTGTGGTTGATAACTCAGGAAATAATGTATTGTGTATTGATTCTGTTAATGATAATAACTTGGATAAAGCATCACTATGGCATTGTCGTCTTGGACATATAAGCAAGAAACACATAGGCCAACTCCAAAAGGATGGAGTATTGGAGTCATTTGACCTAAAGTCAGATGATAGTTGCGAATCATGCTTACTTGGAAAAATGACAAAGTCACCCTTCACAGGTTCTTGTGAGAGGGGTGAAGGTTTGTTGGATCTTATACACATGGATGTGTGTGGGCCCTTCAAACATGCCACAAGGGATGCTAATCGTTATTAGTTGACTTTTACTGATGATTATAGTAGATATGCATATGTCTACTTAATCAAGCATAAGTCAGAGACTTTTAAGAGGTTTAAAGAGTTTAAACAGGAAGTCGAGAATCAATTGGGCAGGAACATTAAGATGCTTCGATCCGATCGAGGTGGTGAGTATCTTAGTTCAGAGTTCCTCGACTATCTTAGGGAATGTGGGATTGTCTTGACACCTCCCAGGACACCGCAGTTGAATGGTGTAGCTGAGAGGCGTAATCGAACCTTGTTGGATATGGTTCGTTCCATGATGAGTCGAGCTTCGCTACCAATCTCATTTTGGGGGTATGCCTTAGAGACTGCCGCCCATATCCTTAATCTAGTTCCCACAAAGAAAGTTGCCAAAACTCCTCATGAGATGTGGACTGGTAAAGTACCCAAACTAGACCACATTAAGATTTGGGTTTGCGAGGCTTTCGTGAGACGCGAGACTCATGATAAGCTCGAACCTCGAAGTGAGAGGTGTATTTTCATCGGTTACCCACAGAAATCCTTTGGTTACCTCTTCTACAGACCTAGTGAGAATGTGGTCTTTGTAGCGAGGAGGGCTTTCTTTCGAGAGAGAGAGAGTTCATAAGCCAAGGAGACAGTGGGAGGCAAGTTGACCTTGAAGAAATTCAAGAGTCAAGTGGTGAAGGAACTTCAAACCCTAGCACTCAACTTGAGGAGGAAACTTCTGTTGAGCCAATTGACAAGTCTGTACCTCTGAGGCGTTCCACAAGGGTTAGGAATGCACCTGAGCATTACTATGGATTCCATATTACTGCGGAAGGTGATACACTTATCAGTGATGAGACACTGATAGGTCTGGATGAACCTAACAGTTATGCGGAAGCCATGGCAGGCCCTGAGTCAGCCAAGTGGAAAGAGGCAATGGACAGCGAGATACAGTCCATGTATGATAATCAAGTTTGGAACTTGGTTGAGAATGTACCAGGTCGTAAGACTGTAGGGTGCAAATGGATCTTCAAGAAGAAGACCGACATGGATGGTAATGTACACACTTATAAGGCACGACTGGTTGCAAAGGGTTTCTCACAAACTCCGGGAGTTGATTATGATGAGACCTTTTCTCCAGTGGCCAAGATTAAGTCTATTAGGGTTCTGTTAGCCATAGCCGCATTTCATGACTATGAAATATGGCAAATGGATGTCAAAACCGCTTTCCTTAATGGAAAGCTGGCTGAGGATGTTTACATGAGTCAGCCAGAGGGTTTTGTCAACACAGAGTACCCTAATAGAGTGTGTAAGATTGAGAAATCCATTTATGGGTTAAAGCAAGCACCTCGCAGATGGAATCTTTGCTTTGATGAGGAAGTCAAGGAATTTGGCTTTTCTAGGAGTGAAGATGAATCTTGTGTATATGTCAAGGCTAGTGGGAGTATTGTTAGCTTTTTGGTATTGTATGTGGATGACATACTACTCATAGGAAATGACATCCCAACTCTGCAGGAAGTTAAGTCCTGGCTTGGGAAGCGTTTCTCTATGAAGGACCTAGGAGAAGCTGCCTATATTCTAGGGATAAGGATCTTGAGAGACCGGAGTAAAAGACTAATTGGACTTTGTCAGAGTACTTACTTGGATAAGGTGTTGAAGAGATTCGGCATGCAGGACTCCAAGAAAGGAGAGTTACCCCTCCAGAGTAATGCCAGATTGAGTAAGACACAAAGCCCTAGTACTGAGGCTGAGAAAGCAGAAATGAGTCGAATACCTTATGCTTCGGCTATAGGATCGATCATGTATGCTATGACGTGTACTCGACCTGATGTAGCCTTTGCTTTGAGCATGGTTAGCAGGTATCAGGGGAACCCTGCCAAGGCACACTGGATTGCGGTAAAGAATATCCTCAAGTACCTACGGAGGACTAAGGACTGGGTCCTTACCCTCGGTGGGAGTGAAGACTTGAGAGTTGTAGGGTATAGTGATGCTAGCTTTCAGACTGATAGGGATAATTTCCGCTCTCAGTCAGGCTGGGTCTTTACCTTAAATGGAGGAGCAATTTCTTGGAAGAGTTCCAAGCAAGAGACAGTGGCTGATTCAACTTGCGAATCAGAGTATATAGCAGCTAGCGAGGCAGCAAAGGAAGCGATATGGATGAAGAACTTCATTGGAGACCTTGGAGTTGTACCAGCTATTAAAGAGCCAATGGAAATTTTATGTGATAGTGAAAGTGCAGTTGCCTTAGCCAAGGAACCAAGGGATCACGGGAGATCCAGACACATCGACAGAAAATACCATTTCATCAGACATCGAATAGAAGAAGGACTCCTAGTGGCAAAGAGGGTATCATCGGATGAGAATCCAGCAGATCCCCTCACGAAGGGACTGACTCGGGTTAAGCATCTCCAGCATGCTCGGAGCATAGGGCTGAAGGATGATATTAGATTTAGTAGTTAGATAACCTTGAAATTTGTAAAGTGTAATTGACATTAGATGATGAATAAAAGGTGTTTTATTTATGAGTAAAGTGTTGCTATCTCTTGTCGATCGTTTACTATATTTCTTTTGCATGTTTTGACTTCCAGAATAATTATGTTTGGTATATCATATTATTCGAACCTCCACAGTCGGTCATATGTCGGAAGTAGGTATGAATCAAGACTGTCATGATTGGTTGCAGAGGTCTAAGTTGTTGGACATGGCTACAACACTCATGAGTGCTCATAAGTTCTGAGCATTGGACTCAACCCACGCTCACTAGAATCACTTCATGGAATTTATCTCAAGTGATCGTGAGACGGTAATATCATATAAGTCTTCAAACCTAGATATATGATTTGTTACTTATGAGTTGGTTATGCATTGATTGTCCGAAAACGCATTGGTAACTCGATGTTATAAAACGTGCTCTTGTGTATAATTCAATGAGTAGTAGAACAAACATATGAGTCGAAGTTTATCTGTTCCTTCTTGGATTAGAAGCTGATATCTGGGCCCCTCGATGATTTTGTTTTGACCTATGTACCGGGCCCGGTCAGAACTAAGTTGATGTGTTCAATTAAGTTCGTTGTCAAACAAATCGGAAATCGGGAAACAAACTGCTGGACAATAAGTAAGACATTGTTTCATGTATTTGTCCGGCTGATATCTAGAACAGGGGATTATATGATCACTTATCTTAAATGGCGTATCATCATCTTCTCAGTTCCGAGAGACCTTGAAAGAGCTACGATTGCCGATCGGTTCCTGAAGTATTGCAGTTATAGTTATTAGACTTATCCAAGTGGGAGACTGTTGGATAAGGTGTCTAAGCCCATAACTATTTCTGGTATGTACTTGACCCGACCCGGCATGGTCCATTTGGGTTGCATGGCACCATGCAATTGGAGAAACTAAAATGAGAGAAATAACACTTATGGTTTATTAATATATTATAAGTTCTAATATATTAATAATATTATTTAATTAGTTTGATCAAGAATTAATTTAGAATTAATTAAGTGATCAAAAGATAACTAATTAAATATATGGGTAGATTATGTAAATCTTCCATATCTTATATAGTGGGCTAAGAGGCTCCATGGATTATCAAGTTGGTTTCCACCCATAGGATGCTCCATGGGAGTTACAAACCCATGGGTCATGGAAATGAAGAGTCAAGACACATTAGGGTTTACATGGTGTAACCCTAGATGTGTCAACACTATATAAGAAACCCATTCTCCACCAAAATTGGCGACACATAAGAAACAAGAGGGCTAGGCCGATTTTAGAAGTGTGTATTCTCTCTAAAGTCATTCCAAAACCATTTGGTGTTGTGTGAAGCATTTGAGGCATCACACTTGGGGTGCTAGGCTCACAAGGTTTCAAGGATCATAATCAACAACAAGGTAAGTTATTCTATCTTTCATTCAAGTTAAAAATGTTCCCCATGTATGCTAGATAGGAATATAACCTTGGAATTCAACTTTGCATGATTATTAGACAAACATAGATCCAAGGTTATTAGGGTTCCATGTACACTTAGGAAGTGTTAGAATGCTCAAAACCCATCAGTTCCGAGGTATTATTCTCAGCAGGAAGATTTCGCTTGTAGGCAGGAGGGTTTTCGGAAGGTTTTTTGAAAGGTTGATGATTGCATTGGCGAGGAGCTTGAAAGCGGTTATTTTGGTAAGAAGTTTGGAATCAATTGTTATGAGGCTTGCTGAAAGGACAATTGTACTTCATGGAGAGTAGGGCAAAATCTTGTTGAAAACATAGTTCAGAATCCATTTCATCAGGGTTAGGGTCACTCATAAATTGAAAGTGTGAGAGTAGGAACGTTAGGAGGTGAGGGTTGAACAGAAGGAATATATGGATCAACAACAGTAGGAGGGTCCGAAGCATTTTGTTTTGAGGTTTGTGGATCAAAGGAACTGACTAAGGCAAAACGACCTCCAATGAGTTCTCGTAGAGTTTGAGCAACATTTGACCCATGACCTTGAAGCTCATAAAAAAGTTGATAAAGCTTGAGATTTTTCAGAGATCCATTGCTCTAAAGACATGATTTCACATTTCCTCATCCCTTTCCTAGACTGTTAATGAACTTGAGATTGTACTTAAGTGGAGTTCGGACTATCCCATGAGATGTTATGTTGTTGACAACAATTCAGTATCTGTTTGAGGCTGAGGCAACAAATTCACCAGGTGTTTTAGTGAAAGTGTCGAACTCATTGACAACCGAAGTCAAGCGCTTATATTTCATGTTCTCTGATCCTTCAAATAAATCTTGAAGTGTGTCCCAAATCTCTTTTGCTGACTTGCACAACTTGATGTGCTCAAAGAGAGATGGTGGAACACCAAACACCATTTCCGAAAAGGCAACTTGATCAGCATGCAACTTTTCTAGGTCATCAGCAGTGAGCGGTGCTTGACGTTTTTGATCCTGTCCCAAGAGAGTTGCAGCAGCATCTCTAACCACGGTTCGAACTGGACCTTCTTTAACAGATCTCCAGATAGATTCACCTTTCTCTTTTCCAAGTAAAAATTTTTCCATTCTAACTTTCCAATGATCATATTCTTCAACAACTATCAGTGGGGCACGAGTAGGGCAGCCCACGCTATTTTCTATTTGCATTGAATAAATTTGTTGAGTATTAGAAGTAGCCATTGAAGTTAAGATATCTTTGAGCAAAAGTGGTATATAGAAGAACTTTTATCATTAACACAGAAATGATCGAAATACCAAGGTAATTTCAAATCAATTATAATCTGATCTTATCGATTCAAACAGCCACTCAAGCTCTGATACCGATTGTGAGAACATGGACGATCAGATGCGCAAGGACAAGGTTTGAAAACTCAAACCTTGAATGAATGCTTAAGATCAATGTCTGCTTACTAAAAGGTATTCCAGTCAAGTCTGAGTTAATGCATTCAACAAAGTGTTCAAGACATAAATGAAGAGAGAAGATAATGATCAAGGTAAAGATAATAAATGAAGAACAAGAAGAATGTTTGAGAAAATAACTTGAAAGATGAAGTAACTAGAATATTGCTATATTTGAGTAAATGATCCGTCATTTTGATTTGACTTTGAATGCTCTTATAAATAAGAGATCAAGGTACATAGTACTGACTGATTACATACATAGGACTGGATAAAAGAGTTACTTCTGACACTCTGAATATCCATGTTTGACAAAAGAGACTAAGTCCTATGATGAGTTAAATCAAGCTAAAAGAAAAATACAATAAATGCACAAATACAAAACATTGATTAGGATAGACAAACATTCCGGACATATAGTCCACTTCGGAATGCCTTCATTGATCTTCTCATCCGGAGCATATCCTCAAGTAGTAATTCTGAAGCAAAGCTTCAAGTCTGGAAACCAACGATTCATTTCGGAACTGTGACTAACTTCGGATTGGGATTACTAGAGGTTCACTTTCAGGTTCCAACACCGGATGACCCACTCAGTAGACCTCACAGAGTGAACCTTCTTTGGTCACGTCGTGAGTTCAGTCATTCGAAACAATGACGTAAAAACCACTCACATGCCGTGACACTCCATGTGTCACATCGTGAGCCACGTCTGATGGTAAATCCTAATCTCTTGAGACCTTAATCCATTAATTCATCTATTCCAACTTTCAAGAGGACTTGCATACATCAAAAGCAACATAAAAATTCTTTGCTTTATGGACATGCATGTCCAATGCATGCCTTGAACTTGAATAGGTCAAAATGGTGAAAATAAATCCAAATCTCATGCATGGGACCAAAACTCAACCAAACCATAGATCTAGAACACCAAACCTCAAACGGACCTCATGGATCCATCAAGTTGCCAACTTTATGGAATCCAACAACTCAAACCACGTCTAACATGAAGAAGAAGGCATAAAATTCTAGATCTAGAAGACTAAACATAAAGGTAGGAACTTGAGAACTTACCATGGCCCAAGGTATGATCTTTAAGGTGGTGAGGGAAATTGCTTGTTGGATCTAAGCACCAAGAACATCTTTTTCTTCTCCAAAGCACCAAAATTTTCATAAATGTATGGAAGAGGAGAAGGGAGGCTCAAAATGGTGAAAGGGATGCTAGGGTTTCTCTCAAGATGATCTAGATATGACGGGGGCTCATAAAATGTCCCAAAAACACGGAACCAACCCTTATATATGTTGAAAACCCTAAAACTCATGGGCTTAGGCTACATAGTGTTGGATTAGGTGTCTAAGCCCTTAACTATAATTGGTATAAACTTGAATTCATAGTAGCACAATCCTTTTGGGCTGCCCTCAAACGTAACAATTGAATATGATAGCTTTTAAAGAGAGGGAGAATGATTTATTAATTTATTATATGGTTAATAAATTAATTAGACATAATAATAAATGATTTATTAATCTATTGTGATAATAATATATTAATTGGAAATCATATTATTTAATTAATAATTAACCCGAAATTTGGGATTAATTGGATTAATTAAAAGTGCATGGTCTGTTTTGTTATTTATTGAAAGTTGAGTAAATGCGTCCATGGACCTCATTGGATGAGGTGGACGAAAATGACTTGGGCAAGCCCAAGCAATTTCGTCCAATCCCTTGCATAAGGAAGGGAATGGGCAGCTTGATCACCAAGCAAAGGGATTAGGGTTTCCTCCTTAAACCCTAGCTTTGGCACCAAGCTACCTCAGGTATATAAAGGCCTCCCTAGTACATAATTTCGTCCATGCCTCCCTCTAAGAGCCTTGTAACATCCTGACTCCCAGGTATAAATTTAAAGTGTTTTATATTAATTTTGACAGGGCAACTCGACGAGTTAGAGGCCCCAACTCGTCGAGTAGAGATTTAGATGACCGCGTGGACTTTGGAATCAACTCGACGAGTTGGAGGACCCAACTCGATGATTTGGAGCTGAGTATGAAAACCCTACTTTTCAGGGTGCAAACCCTAATCAAGCTATCTTCCATTTTTAGAGTGTGTAACGCTAAGAGTATGTGTTTTGGTGCATTCCTTGAAGAAAATTGAAGAGTAAAGGGGCTTGGATCCGGCATCCATTAAGTTGTAGCAACCATTTGGAGGTAAAAAGCCATAACCTTGATCACTTGTCTGTTAGATCTCTCCATTAGAGAGTTTATGGCCATTTCTAGCTTCTTCTTGAGTCATTATTGGTTTTGAGAACGTTTTGAAGCTAATACTTCAGATCTGGACATTATTAGGCCCTTTAGGCATAAAGACTCAAGCTTTATCAAGCTTTGGCCAATCTTCATGCCTTAAACCCCTTGTTGAGCCTTGTTTTGGCAAAGTTAGCCCCTAAATGCCATGCATGAACATAAAGCTTGCAGCTTTACGTGGTATCTCAGCCCTAGAAGGCTAGATCTAGAGGTTGGGGCCTTAGTCTTGCTTAAAAGCGTCTGAATGAGAGAAAGGTCTGAAGGAACTCGACGGGTTGGCGAGCCAACTCAACGAGTTGGTTAGGGTTTTCCCCAGATATTCTGGAAACTGTACAAACTCGATGAGTTGGCGAGACAACTCGGCGAGTTGACTCGAATCTTCCCGATTTTTTGAGAACAGAAAGAACTCGACGAGTCGCATAGATGCACTCCCCGAGTTGAGTCCACATAGACTGTTGACTTGAGTGTTGACTTCCGTTGACTTTTAGGGTTTGGCAAGTTGTGGGCTTTGGAGACCATGGAGGGGTAAAATGGTCTTTCACCCTTTCTGAGATTTAGTAGAGGAGTTAGCTTAACAGCTATGAAGTTGAATTATTAATTAGAGATGATTGTGATATATATAGGCGGAGTCTAGATCGATAGTTGGAGTACGATACATAGTTGCTTTACTTACGAGGTGAGTCTTCTCACTATACTTACCTGAGTGGTAATCACTAAGCGACCGGAGGGTCTTATTTGTTTTATCGATCGGAGGGTCTTATGTGCGTATATTGAGACATGTGATATTATGCTTTCTATCTTTGTGATTTATGTTGTATATTATTCCGTGCATTTATTGAGATAGGACCAGAGGGTCCAACTGAGTTGTAAGACCGGAGGGTCTTCACTGAGACACATGGCCGGAGGGTCCTTATCGAGATATAGCCACGAGAGGCTAATTTTTTGTGTGTGGTATTTTGGGGAACTCACTAAGCTTTCTGCTTATAGTGTTGTGTCAATTGTGTTTCAGGTACATCTCAGGATCGCGGGAAGGTGTCCGCTTGATTGTACACACCAACTAGTTGATTTGTGTTTTGAGGATTCTGGGATATTTGACAAACAATCTTATGTCTTGTGTTTGAAACAATTTTATAAATTGAGTACGAGAAGTGTTAAACTGTGTTTTGTGTGGATTTAAAAATGAAAAAATTATTTGAAAATTTAGAGTGTTACAAGCCTTGGACGAAATCTTGGTCCTCTCTCTCTCTCTCTCTCTATAGTTTTCCTCTTGCTAGCTTGGGTGTGAACCATCGGAGGCAACAACATTTGTGGTGCTTGCTTCCAAGAGATCTTCAAAGGAGAATTTTAGTTTTTTTCTATAACAACTAAAACGTATGTAACAATAAACCTTTTCTTTAGTATTTTTGAAAATACCTAGGTATCCGTAGGGTTCTTATTTGATGTTCAAAGTTGTATGTTCAATTAGAGAAAACATAGACCAAGAAATTTGGGTTGCATACACACATAGGATTTTGTTTGTTATGCTCAAAACCCATCAGTAGTATCAGAGACTTGGCTTATTTTCTATTGAATTGATTACAATGTTTGAATTGATCAAATTAGGGTTTGTGGCAATTAAACCATAATGGACTAGGGTTTTCGAAATTAGGGTTGCTTAAGCCCTAAGTTTCGAAATTTAGGAGAGGGTTGTAACCCTTTTCCTTGCCCTACAAGTTTCAATCTTGGAGGGTTCCTAACCTCCCAAGATTTCGAAATTTAGATAAGGATTGAATCATTACCTTCCTCCCTAAGTCCCCATTTTTTAAAATTGCTAGATTTGATAAGGTTATCTTATTTTTGGTAATTATCAGTTTATCTAGTTAAATAGGATAATTATAAAATTCGATATATCCCTACCCATTATTTTCTAAATTAGGGGGAAGGATTAGGATTAAATTATCTTGATTAATTTAATTGGATAATCCTCAATTGATTTAATAAATTAATTAAATGTTTAATTAATAGATAATTATTAAATCATTTGTTTTAAATTTTAATTTTAAATTAATTCTTTTTTAATTTTGAAATTTAATGTTTAAAAACACTAGTATTTTGAAATGTTCAAAAATACACCTTATACTATATGTAAAATTAAATGTTTAATATTTACTATATGTATATGACTAAGTCAGTTGAACCGCTAGTATACCTCATTCACGAAACCGATCTATAAGGGGGTAAAAGGAAAATGCCTATAAAATGGTAGTTTAATGGGTGTCCACTCTCACCCACCGCTTCCTTGATTGGTGGATGGTCGTTAGCCGAACGGGTTTGATAGGACAAATAATTCTCATTAATAAGTATAATTAATCATAAAGTAACTAAACCCTGTTACAAAATTCCCAATTTTCTTTACTTTAGGAAAAATGTAAATTTGTATGCTAATCCATGAAATTGCACATTAAACTTTATGTTGGGATCGAAACCCTAATTGAGATTTGATGAACAAGATGCGGAAAATAAGAACAAACACAAATATGAAGATATGTCGAATGGTCACTCGATTTATTCAATTATGAGGAACATATTACACTTTAAGAATAAGAATCTAACTCTACAAAAACCTCACAACGTGGCGGCTACATTTTGCCTCACTCTTAACCCTAATATTGAATAATACATGACTATTTATAGGGAAAAGACAAGTTTTGGGCTTTTAACCTACACTTCATCAAGGGGGCCCATTTCCATCATCCATGGAGTACTTTGAAACCCTACAATCTCCCCCTCAAAGTATGGAATGAATGACAATGCTTTAACTTCCAAAACAAGCATCTAGCAAATAAGAAAAGATCTTGCAACGAGGAATATTTGAAGCAATCCACGAATCTTGATTCTTCAATAGTCTTCAACCATGGGTTCTAGGATATATATAAAAATCAAGCACTGAAGTAATGTTTTTAAACTTCATTTTCGGATGTAATCCCAAAGATCTTCAATAAAGCCAAACCCGCCATAAAAACTCATTTCAGAACAAAGAAACCAAATCACTTCTTGTCTTTGAAGAGCTCCCCCTCCAAGTCACAATGATCTTCAAATAAGCTAATGATATAAGCCACCAAAAATTATCATGTAACAACCCAAATTTTAAGATTCGTAATGCCACTTGATCGAGAAAATACTAGAAGTCGGAGATATAACAAGTCCTTAGAAGAGCTCGACGAAGAACTGCTACTGTAAAGGATACTTCTCTGCAAAAGATTTAGAAGAGCTCGATGAACAACTGCTACTGTAAAAGCTACCTTCATAATTCTACCACACGCTTTATCCAAAATCTTCAAATTTGAAAAGTCACAAATCCAATTTTGAATGGCCATACCAAATTCTCCTCCGATTTATCATCAAAAACATGATTATAAAGCCTTCAAATGGTCATGAGAATGATCTTGAATGGATAAAAAAATTACTATGCTCCCCCGCGACAAAATGATATACACAATGAAGTATAA
The DNA here is from genome assembly GCF_052849685.1 of Lactuca virosa. Lineage (NCBI taxonomy): Eukaryota > Viridiplantae > Streptophyta > Magnoliopsida > Asterales > Asteraceae > Lactuca > Lactuca virosa. The sequence continues at coordinate 332,794,230 of NC_136433.1, forward strand.
AATCCGAAAACACCGAAAATTTTGACTTTATTGCAAAAAACGACTTTCCGAACCGCCAAGACTTGATGGAATTCTTATTTTTTTGTTCATGAAAAAATATGTGCATTAAAGAATTCAAAACTGTTCACCAGCCCACAAATTTGTAAACTTTTCGAAAAAATGGGCTGAAATTGTCACTTTGCAGAAATTATGGGACTGAAATTGTAATTCTGCATCAATATTCCCCTTTATTTGCGACAAAAACTGGAAATGGTCCAAAAATGCCAAACTGTGAAAGCAACAGGGACCAAAACTGTCAAATCGCTGATGTTGCAGGGACCATAAATGAAACTTTGAGTTATCTTCCCCATTTAAGCTTTGACATATGAATACAGCGACTCAAACGAATGTTCGCAAACGAAAGCCAAAAACCGATTTCAATCAAATCCGAGTAGACTTTTGTTCCGAGCACACCGATACCAAAGCGAATCTAAGTTCGTTCCAAGCATCACGATGCGAATCCGATTCCATGACCTTTCGCTTCAACTCAATAGATCGAATCCTTAGCCAAACCGAATCCAATCACAGGTTCGTATTTTGTCCTCCCTTCTTTCGTTCCAAGCACAATCACACGAACCCAAGTTCGTTCCAGGCTCGTTCCAAGTACGTTCGTTTACATTACACTTACGACTGCGAATCCAAATTAACAGGTGTTGCGAATCTATATTAACAAACGTCCGTGAAAGAGAAGTGTGAATCCGAGAATTTCAATCACCGAACGTTCGCACGTAAGGACTTTTCAAACCAATTTTGACTTTTCGTTTGACTGTAATAGCGAACAAATACACACCCATTTCAACAGAGTTCCAATCACGATTGCAAGCCCATCCCATACGAATCAGATAATGTTCGCAGCGAATCCGTTCCATTTGTTCCGACGTTTTAAGCTTGGATTGCAAAACCCGCTTGGCGATTTCGAACAGAAGTTCAAAGAATTTCAGAACGCCGTGAACATCGGATTCTAACAGAAATTCCAACTATGGTTCAAGTGCCGAACACATCCACATCGATTCCATCATCTCGATTCCAAATGGCTCCAATTTTGACTTTTTCTGGTTTGACCATTCAAATTAAGATACACTCTAGTTACGAATCTGATTTTGATATTTTCATTAGACCCATCGAGTTTGAATCGGAACTAGCCATCAATTTCACCACAATCGATATACAACCAAGCCATTATTCAATCGATATTTCAGATTAAACACATCAATTTAACAATGATTTTCCAGTTCTTTTTATATGTTCATCATTAGTTCTTCAACGAACAATTATGAACACCAGACCAAAATCATCACTCTCATAGTAACAATATCGAAATAATCATCAATTTCTAACAGTTAATAAATTAACCTCAAAATTAATTGAATGAAGGATGAATCAGAGGGCTCAAAAGAAAAAAAACGATGTGATAAGAAATTCGAATAACCCAGATCTCGTCATCAAACATGAACCAAATCAAAGATTGAAGGTTGCAGTCGAATCTTAACATATAATCGATTTTAAAGCATAAATTAAATGAATGAATCCAAAAATAGGAATCTCTGATTTCATGATGGCATTATCAATGATGAGCGTGAATAAAGAAGAACTGAAATGAATAGGAATTAGGTTTGGGCTTATAAAGTGGACATGAAGTGCTTAATGGACTGGATCCAAAGTAAGAATATGATAGAATAAGAAAACGACCCAGAAACAGCTAGAAGATAACGAATTAATTAAGAATCAGATTAAAAATACCAGATGAACAGTGATGAACAACAACATAATTCTCCATGAACAGTAGATCGAACAAAAATCTTGATACCATACCGCCAAAACACCAATAATCTTCAATAATTTGTGCAGAAAATCATCAAACCAAGAACCGGTACTTCAAAAATCAATAGATCTTCAAAGACCCGCTCTGATACCACTTGTTGGGATTGAAACCCTAATTGAGATTTGATGAACAAGATGCGGAAAATAAGAACAAACACAAATATGAAGATATGTCAAATGATCACTCGATTTATTCAATTATGAGGAACATATTACACTTTAAGAATAAGAATCTAACTCTACAAGAAACGTCACAACATGGCGGCTACATTTTGCCTCACTCTTAACCCTAATCATGAATAATACATGACTATTTATAGGGAAAAGATAAGTCTTGGGCTTTTAACCTACACTTCATCAAGGGGGCCCATTGCCATCATCCATGGAGTACTTTGAAACCTTACACTTTATAAGTCGTTAGTGGAGCGTGTGTGGTTAACCTACACACTAATGTGGGACTAATAAAGATGGTAATGGGTGTCTCGAAAATTATCGTTGATTAATGAAGCACATGTGGTTAACCGGCACATTAAAACGAGATGATAAATGACATCGAGAGTACCAAGCTAATTTGCATGCCTACTCACAAAAGTGAGAGCATAATCTGAGATTAAACATACCATTGATTAGATCAATGAATCTCAATACATCTAGGAGTTTCATAAGATTGAAATTAGTAAAAGCCTTACCTACCTAAAATAGATTCGAATTTGATTACAGTATTCCTCTTCAAATTTTGAATCGAAAATATGGATCCTAGCCTTAATAAGTAAGGATTAAAATCAACTAACTTGAATTCTCTTTTCTCCCATTATAGATGTCGAGTCAAGACAACAATGGTCTTCCTAATTCTTTTGGAAATGTTTTTCCTCTACCTTCTGAAGATGATCTTCCACATTCTGATCAAGGTGAAAGTATGTCCCCTTCTTCGAGCAATGATGGAACTGGATGTCATGATTCTCCAACTCTCCCTCCTCCTCCTCTTGTGACTCTCCCCATGTAACGAGTAGAAAGATACGAAAATATTCAAGCCCTATTGGCAAGTAGATATCAAGATGGAAAATGTGTGTGTGCGCATGTTCTGAAAATGAAACCGCACATTGACAAATTGGATATAATGGGTGTCGTTTTCCCAAGTGAGCAGGCCATTGATATAGTTCTACTTTCGCTTCGTAAGTCATATAGTCAGTTCGTTGAGAACTTTTATATGAGCAACCACGACGTGACCCTAATTGATCTGACACATATGCTTAAGAGTGCAAGTCAAGCAAAAGTGTTTGAAGGATCTGTCTCCAAAATTTCCATGGGCATGGATAATGGCAACAAGGGTAGTCCAGAAAAGGTGTCTCTTCCTAATGGAAATGGATCGTTAAAGGTCAAACTGTTTTACCATATGGGAAAGAGAAAGGCTAGTTCCGAGATGGCTCAATGTGCTAATCCTAAAAGGTCCATATGTTTCTATTGCCAATCGAAGGGACATTGGTTGCGAAGCTGCATAGACTACCTGAAAGTTCTTAGAGATGGTAAATTCAAGTTGTGTGACTCTACTTGAGGTACATCCATTATCTAACTACATTATTTTAATAAAGTTCTTATTCATAGATTCTTATTACATGATGTGATGATCACATTTTGATGTTTTTGTAGGATCTAAGAGAAAGTAGGAAGCTTAAGAAGAGTGAGTTGAATCTGATCGTTAGATATGGATTTCGGTTGCATGGCTCGACGATCAGATTTTGGAAGCTACTACTTGGAAGTTATGATAATTTAATAGATTGCTTAGGAAATGTCTAGAAACATTGTTTTCATATTTTTGCATTGTATGGACAAAAATTTTCTGCTTATTATAAATATAAGTGAATTTTGTATTTATCTAGTTTATATTTCCTTGCAATGGCATTTATGAAAATTGGTGGTTACATTTCTATTATTGGCAATGTTAAACGTGGATTTGATTCTTAATAATATCGTTTATGGAAGTATAATGATTAACCAAGTGAAAAGGAATTCTCATCACCCAAGTTTCAATTGGATAGAAACTTGGAGTCATAAAATTCGAATTGTGAGATGTATGAAAATCTTGATCTTTGGAAAATTATGAGCAGTTCATTGATCACATGTTTATGTGAGTCAAAGTAAAGGACTAATGGATCTAGTACATATTGATATTGACTTATTAGATACACCACAAAGGACGATAAGTCTATTGTTCATGATTTACTGATGCTTCAGTAAACGTGGTTGTGTTTACAAGATTAAACGTAATTCTAATGCTTTAAAAAAGTTTCAAAGAGTAGCAGAACGAATATGAAGAATCCATTAGGCACAAAGATAGAAGTTTCTCCAATATAAAAGGAAAGGAGAGTACTTTATTATCGTGTTTTATGATCATCTTAATGATTGTGGCACTACATCACAATTGATCCTCGAAGAACATCTTAATGCGATTGTTTGACTAAGAATAGGAATCAGATATTGTTGAAATGGTTCAATCGAGAGATGAGTCATACTTCGTTTCTAATAAAGTTACTTCAAATCGTATCTTGAAACTTATTTCGAACTAAGTAGGTTTATAACACCTCATGAAATGTGGATTAATAATGCTTTCTTGCTCTAGCACATTCGGAATTGGAAGTTGTGAAGTTAAACCAAAGGATAAACTAAGACCAATTCTATGAAGTATTTTTCTTGTTGGGAATCCACACTAACTCTTGAATATTTGTTTTAGCTCGTCAAGAAATGCTCCCTGAGAGTGAAACTCATATGTCAAGAAGTCAGTGGGAGTCTTATTGATCTTTAAATGTTTTAGAATTCAATCGAGAATAAACGTTTTAGTTATCACTAACACACGACCTGAGGTTGATAACCTATCATGTTAACTTGACACATTCTTGTTTTGGTGCAGCTTCCAGTTGAGTTGGCAATGGCTATGAGTTCTATGGTTATCATTTTATTACAACTTGAAATTTTAGACCTAGCAAATCCAAACCCTAACCAAGTAAAAGTGAAACCACATTATAATCCTTGATGCATTGTACCTTCTATAACCTCAAGGGCTTGTTTATAAGCTAATAACTAAGTGTAGTTTGAAATCTAGGTTGATTTAAGCTAATATATGGAATCATAAGCTAAAAGTATAAGGTTTAAATCTTAAAATAACCACCATATGTTGGTTTTCAGACAAAGGAATTTCACCCCCAACAACCAAACCATAAACACATACACTAATGAAGTCTTGACCGCAAAGCCATTCCCCTTTGACCTTGGATCGAAATCCCTTTTACTCTTTGACTCAAACCCGTGAACACTTCTTCCTTGTGGACTATATGGCCGAAAACCCAAAGGCATTGGCCCATTAAGGCCGTAAACTCCATTCTAGGGGACATTTAGGGCGTAAACACCACTATTCTATGGTGTTTACGGACTAGGATGTGAATAAGACAAAATCAATTGACTTGATGATGTGATATTCCACCTTTTCCCCATGCAAGACATAGTAGTCTATGCATATAACCCAACATATATCCATGATATAACCACCAAATATCAAAGAAAACTTCACTTCAAACCTACTCCTTCTATTTCAATGTGATCATCTTCATAAGACCTCACCATTTCTTCATCCCATCTTCTGTTATATTTCCTCCTTCTTTCAAGGACCCATTTCCAAGTTTCAAAAGATTTACTCTTCAAGCTTCCTTAGATTTTGAGTAAGTATTCTCCTAATCCCCTAGTGTTTATATATGATTATATGTTACTTCCACGATTTTTACACACATATTTGTGTTTTGATGTTGTTAGGTTAATAATCATTCTTAGAAGTTCATCCACTCCAACCAAGTGCCAAGCTCGAAATCTTGTTCTACTTGTTTCAAATCATCCACCAAACTAAACCAAGGTGAGTTCATACCCCCATATTTTCAAGCTTTTTATATGTTTTTTTTTTTTGGGGGGGGGGGGGGGAATACAAGTCAAACTTTGTTTATTCCACAAATAACAACAAGTTTTTTATCTTTATGCTAAGGATAAATCATTTGTACAAGTTATGGTTTACTCTAGTTTTGATATAAATATTTGTGATATATATATATATATATATATATATATATATATATATATATATTAGCAAAACTAACATGATCAATGTTATAAATCATAAGAAAAGTTAATATCTGTAAACTACATGGCTTTTGGGAACCTTTATTAAAAGATAGCTTTACTAGTAAACATTGATACATTATAGTCATTTACTAATCTAGTGGGTTTTAATACCTACATACTATGTTTTGATTTCATATTTTCATGCTGAAATACACCTTTATATTTTTATAAAAGATTTCATAAATAGTTTCAAACCAACAAGATAAACTGTAATCGGTATAGTTTGGAAGTCACAAACCACACCTTTTGTAGATACGTATAATTATTTAAAGGTATAATTGTCCTGTTTTACAAGTAAAAGGAGTCATATTTCATGTAAATTTGTTAATGCTCCTGTGAGGCTCCTTCCTCGTACCCACCTAGTGTACACCAGAAGTCCTGTAGTTATAACCAGAGTCTCCTGGAGGAAGAGCGGGATAATTATGTATAGATCTATACGGGGTTGACACCCCCACACTTGAGATGTTTGCTATAGTTAGACGGGCCAGTCTAGGGTGACAAATATCTTATTTGAAACCGACACCTGAAGCACCTCAAGACAGGCTCTTTAGTCGCATTAGCATGGTTATGGCGACTCACGTAGGGATTAACGAAAATGATTTTGGTTTACGGGAAGCTTATACTTCATTGGTTTGATTGAAAGAAATGAAACTATAAACAATTATCTATATGATACTCACTTCCATCGTGGTCTTAGGGTTAAGACCACAGTTCATCTTTAAGGAAAATACTGCATTTTCTGGAACTATATATTATTACGTTACAAGGAAAAGATACCAAGGAATTACTTTCAATTTCAGTTCATATTAATGAAAATATTGGATTTTCTGGGAACACACTCTTTACAAGTATAAGAAAAAGAAACAAAGGACACGCATGCATATATTCACAGTTTTAGAACGAGGCTTACAAACTCTTTTTTTTATAAAATATCGGATTTTCTGAAAGGACTACGAGAATTAATCTAAACAAATGCAAAACTATTTTATACAAAAATGCTTATGAACTCACCAACTTTTTAGTTGACGCTTTTCAAAACGACTTGTATTCTCAGGGATCTAGCAGGCAGGTACTCAACCCTTCTTGACGGTCGGTGTCGTCATTTCATGTTTTTCCTACTTTCAGTTATTTGTATTCGACTTTTGAACAATTGTGTTTGTAAAATATGTAATACTTGAAATCTAAATGTATGAATGTTTGTGTTGCTATGTTTCATTACTATTCAATTGTTATGATACTGTACATGAAGTCACTCCATCCGCAGTTCTGGTTTGGGGGTGTGACAGATTGGTATCAGAGCATTGTTTATAGTGAACTAGTATATCAAACCATACGAGATATACAACTATAAATACAATGGGACTAAAAAACTCTGACTAAAAGTATATTTTAAAAATATAAGTATTTTACAAAAGTATACATATTAGAACATTGTCATAATAACAACAAAACAAAAGTATATTGAGGTTGGACACTACAGTCAAACCTAGGCAGTTATGTAATCATATCTGGGATAAATATAGCCTTGTCAACTATATTTAGTTGATATATGACCAACATGTGCTTGGGAGTGATAGTGGTGTTGTAACATGTCTAAAACTTACCAACTCTACATGCAAAGGAACACTAGAACCAAAAATAAATTTTAAATTGCTATAGGATTATTTTAGGATGTCGTATAACCCCCCCCCCCCACACACACACACACACTTAAATCTTCTACGTGTTTCTCATACCTCTATTCTCGCACAGACGACATGGCTGAATTTCATCACGAAGACCCCCACTACCCTGCCCTGGTAGGTGGTGAATGGATCGAGGAGGAGCCAGAAGAGGTTCGAGAGGAAAACCCAGAAGTGGGTCCTGAAGAATACCAAGAGATGGACTACGAGGGGGAGAATTCTGATGAGGAGTCAGACGAGGATGAAGACGCAAGAGGGATCCTTAGCGAGCCTTAGCCTTCCGGAGAAATGTCAAACCAGCATGCAGAGTAGGAGGATCTTACCGACCGTTTACGCTCCTTAGAGGAGGAAGTGGCCACCGTAAGACAACAGCTCATTGCGGCTGAGGCTAGAGCAGCCTTAGCAGAGGAGAGAGCAGAAGAGGCCACTCGTGAAATGAATGAAATGGTTGAGCACCTTATGCGCTAATTCGGCATATAAGGTTCACTACACTACTCGCACTAGGTCCTAGGTTTATTATGTATTTCGTTACAACTAATAGTAGTAAATCAAGAGAGGTATGCCCTCCAAGAACCCTTGTAATTTGAATCAACTAATTGTACTGCTATCTATATCCTATTTTGTTAAAATTTACGATCTTCCAATACCTATTACTACCTATTACCATAAATACATCATAAGGATGTAGGTCGAAACATTGAGAATCGTGCAACAAAACATGTGACTTATATGCATGCATGCATGACTGTATATATCTATAATCATATATAAGAATACAACTAGAAGTGACAAGAGTTACTTACGAGCTTGGTTCTCATCATGCAACAGAATTATGTCTTCCCACGGAAATAACCAGCACACCAGTGAGACACCAATTCTACAGATAGACTCCGCAACATTCCAAGCCGTTGTAACAGCTGCCGTGACAGCTGTCATGGCACAACTCAATGCCAACAACAGCAACGAAAATGGAAACAGTTTCGATAATTCCAACCATAGTAACAACGAGGGAAACCCCGAACCCCAAACCTAAGAACATGAAACGAAAGTGCAGGAACGAGAAAGGGGGCACTCCTAACTCAAGGGCCTACCAAAAGGCAACAAATTGTAGCAGTCCTTACCCCCACTGACCATACTACCTCAACACCGAGAAAACCATATGCTGGAAACCTCCCAAAACGCAACAAGTGCAGGTTCCATCATAATGGAGTCTTCTGGGAGTTGCATTGCAATAGGTGCAACAAGAAGGGGCACACCACGAGCCACTGTAGGACCTCGGCCCAACACATCCCTCCAATCCCCTATGTTGGAGTAAGTACAGTATGCTATTTATGCGGTGAAACGGGGCACTTTAAGAGAGATTGCCCAACAGAGAGGAATGATGGAGGAGCGGGAGAAATTTAACTGTAGGATATGAGGAAGCAACGAGGAACCCTACTAGGATTTCGGTATGTTTCCAACAACAAAAAATAAACATCAAATTTCACTAAAATTTTTGCCAAATAAACACATAATCATGAATTGCTCCCTCATCCGAACAACTCATATCATTCACAGAAAAGCTAAATATCCTTACATATGAGCTATGATGGCTTAGTGTAAGCATAGGGTCATATATTTGAGATTCTACAGACATAGAGTGCATCGTTTCGCCTTAATTCTTGTTCCTTTTTTGGTTGTGGACTTAGGGCAGGGCCACTCGATCGACTGTCTTTTCAGTCCTAATTATATACGATTAAGCTACACCAAACTATCATAGAAAGACCTAGTAGAAGTCAGACTACGAAACTTCATCATTAGATATCAAAGTACTCGTATTACTAGAACACCCTAAATCTGGTACAAAATATTCAGAGTAGTAATAACAAGGATGAAACTGGTAGTGTGGGAAACATGAACATAGAACACACTATCGTTCTAAACAATCATCTCCCTTCCAAATCGACTTAAAATCTGTTACAATAAGACGTCCAACGTCATCACTTGACACAGACTAGTTTGATCCTCACCATACCAATTGCAAGCACTACAAAGAGACCTTTCGCCTTACCCGATCGATAAACGAAGCCCTTTCAACCAATAACGACAAACCACCAAACCATGTATTGCGTCTGGATTCATAAGTACCTATTTAAAAGGTACAACTCTCTTTCCTAATGTAACACTATTCAAAATAGGTCAATAGACAATCACATGTGATTATGCTAATCATGTAATGTGATTTTGTTAAACTAGTAATGTGATAAGAGTGCTATGTAGTTCATGATAAATTCTAATATAAATATGAACTTTCTTTATGATACAACTCAAAGTATATGTCCATACGATTCCAAAAATATACAGAATGTCTGAATCTGACTTCGCATGAAGAACTTATGATAAACCGAACACTATAAATGTCTATAATAAGAGGAATTTAAAATAGACTTAGAATTAGATATTGGAGTCTAAAAGAGAGTTGTAGTACTTGTAAATACCTATGCATGCATATAATGAACGTCAAAACCGGAGTTCGTATGTGAAAGTTACGACCTTCTGAAGATTCAGCTGTCAAAAACCCTAATCTGACTGAACTCACGACGTGAGCACAGAACTCACGACGTGATGAGTCATGTTGCCACATCTCGGAATCTAGAAGGTGTGACGAGGCTACGAGGGGATAAGATCCAAACTCACGACGTGAGCAAGGATTAATTCACATCGTGAGGAGTCAAAGGGACACCTTCCAAAGCTAGGGACGCAAATGGCAAGTCTACGGGATGAGCATGCATGACTCACGACGTGAGCCTTATAAAACTCACGAAGTGAGAGTCCAAAATCATTACTATAAATAGCAGGTCCGACTTCAGCTATTCCTTACACTATTTCCCTTTCTCCTCTCTCCTTTGCTGAAGCCATCTTGCATCCCGAGCCCTGACGACCTCGTACGCTGTCCGTTTCTGCTTAGATTACATAAAATCACGCTACTAGGGTGAGTTTCACGGCCCCACTTTCTAATATTTTGGGGGAAAACGCATGCTAAATATTGTATATATATTACTATTATATCTATATGATAGTATATAGTTATAATAGCCGGGGTATAGTAATTCTAAATATATCATCTTTGAATATATATAACTATTATCAACTTATTAGCATGTTACTATACTAATGTAGATCTTGAGTTATACTTAGGATTCTATATATATGTTGTGTGCGATATAGTTCTGAAGTTATATTCGGAAGTTCTATATGTTAATTTATAAAGTATGTTGTTATTATTAGTTTTATGACAAGATTAAATTTTGTATGTTATATGTTGTTGTTGTTATTGGTTTTAAGTCAAGATGAAACCTGGTTTTACTTCAAGCTATAGTTGTTATACTGCCTAAATTTTATGAGGTTAGGAGTAATGTTTAAGAGCGTAGTCTAGTAACTTAGGGTTTAGACATGAGAATGCTTTTGTTGTTAGAACTATAGGAAGTCGTCGAATTCTACATGAGTAATCGTATTCATCAACTAAGATTGGGGATCTTACCGGAAATCCTATGAACTGTAACCGTTAATCCCGTGTGAGTGAGGAAATCGTGTATAATTAGTATACGGGTTGACCACCCCACTTGTGACTGTTAGCTAGAGTCAACCAAAAGCGACTGATGAACTATCCTTTTACTTGTTATTGTTCCGGCGTGGATGAAGCGTACGGTGTTGTTTCTCATGGTAAATCATCAGTGTGTTGTTTCTCACGGTAAATCATGAGTGTGTTTTATCAGAGGTATTATGTCATAGCAGCGGTTACAGGCTCATGGTAGCATATTGTTAGAAACATTATACGTTGTCGTATAAAAGTATTAATGTTAAGTATAAGTTTCCCTCTACTTATACCCTAGGTACTACTTGTATATTAAGTAGATAACTATACGTAACACATATAGTCGTATAGAATTGAAATAAGATTTATACATATTAACTTTCGTTTATATGGAATTACAAACATTTATATTTATAATATATGAGACTTATAGGTATATACTTATTTGGTAAGTAAACCATTATACCTAGGATATATATACTAAATGTTGGAGAGTCAAAATGATACTCTCAAAACTATACTTTTGAACGTGGAAAATGTATTATTTTATGGAGTCAAAACCTGTGGACTCACCAACTTTATGTTGACGTATTTTAAAATGCATGTGTTTTCAGGAACTTGAAAAGCTGGTATATATTCGAACAGAAGAAGTTTTACTATTACCTTTCTGTTCATTAAGAAGTATGCGATAGTCGGATATTATGTAATAGGTCCTCGAAAAACAGTTATGTAACTTTCAGTTATCAATAAAGGTATGTATTTTATTTAGTACTATTCAATGTATGTTATATAACTGTGATACGAAGAATGACGTTACACCACCCGGTGTTTCCGTCGATGGTTGGGGGTGTGACAGAAATTGGTATCAGAGCTATTAACTCTAGTGAACTAGTACTTTCTTAGGAAAGCACGTCTATAGTTTAGGGCCTACACTATTAGGTTTAGGTATATCCCTTAGCCTACAATAAAAAGTATTATTAATTATTCTACTAAAGGACCAATTCCGGGAGCGGTGACAAGGATAGACATGTCGATTTGGGTTGTTGGATTCCAGAACGGCTATATGCTAAAATGATCTTGCCCTTTCGACTGTCCTGACTGGCCGGAGCCTTATCAGATAGACCTGAAGTAACAAACAATAGTTAAAGCGTGAATATAATAAATAAGAATATAGAGTCATATATAAAGATTCAGACCCGCAATGAGAATGCACCTTAATACCCGGAATGTTTTTGATCTCAAGGATTTAGATCAAATATTCCAACTAAAGTTTATATGTGCGTAGATCCTATCACAACTAGGTGTAGGTGCGCAACTACATTTTATTATGATCAGATCATATGAACTATTTAATTTGGGAGTAATATTTGATAGACTAAACTCTTGGTGATCCAAAATGTATAGGAATTCGACATGGCACATTCACGAGAATGGATAATCATCGAGGATACGGATGAAGAATAGGAAGTTTCATTCCCCATGATGGTAGGCGATCCTTACTACCTTATAAATCCAACCACCTTTCATCCAATACCTTCTGACGATGGAGCACCTTTACCTTCCAACGAATGGGAAGAGAGTGAACCAATGGAAGAAAGCGAACCAATGGAGGAGACAGAATCGGTGGCATCATCTTTACCACCACTGAATACTCTTTACCGTAAAGTTACAGGAGGATCAAAAATGAAACGCACGGCACGTAAATCCATACCAATATGGCAAAATATTAAGAAGAATCAGAAGGCGACGTCTTCAGGAAGTCATAGAGTTCAAGATGAACCTGCACGGATCGCACAAACCGTTGATAGGTGGGTGGAGGAAGAAAGAGTTGCTAAGATGTATGAGACTGGTCAATCATCTCGACCACATCTCCCTCATTCTTCCGAAGTTAACACTTTATCTCAATTGTTTGAGAAAAGTGTGAAAATTGAAGATAAGATGGAAATTATCAAAGGAAGGGCTACTCATCTCTCTGGAAGAGTACGAAGGCTAGAAGGATGAAGGACGCGAGACCAGGAATCAGTGATGGATGTCCATCATCGTATAAATTTCGCTTATAATGAAATGATTACTCACGATGCAAGGATTGCAGAGTTAGAACTCTACAATCAGACCTCGAGAAATGAAGAACGCACGGGAAGTCTTGAGCAGAGAACTCAAGCACTTGAGGAACAAGTGGTTAATGTCACGGACGTGCTAGGTCATCACCTAGGTTACTGGTAGATAAGTTAAAACTAGTGGTTGTGTAAATAAAAAAAATCAGACTAGTTAAGGCAAGAAGAGTAAAGTTTATAGGAAGGATGTAGAAAACCTTGCAAATTTTGTAATGTTTATAGAAACTTTTCTCTTATAAGCCTAAATAAACTGATGTAACCACCGGTAATAATATGAAGCATATATTACAGTAATCATTGTGTTATCCATTATGTTTTACACTTTGAAGAATAATTGAAGTATTTAGTACTCGTGTATTAAATGATTAACAAAACTCATAAAATTCTTATTATAATAGGAACTAAAACAAAATGCCTAGAAGGAGTAGTGCTCGGCTAAACCCTAGCCGACCATCAGCACCACAACAACAACCACCAGAACCAAATCCCCCAATAAATACAGCACAACTGGAAGAAATCATAGCTCAAAGAATTGTTGTGGCTCTATATAATGTCACAAGAGATGGAGTTAGAAATGAAAGCCATGTAGGGACCGCTAGAACGTGTACCTACAAAGATTTTATGAATTGCAGGCCAAAAAGCTTTCATGTAAATGAAGGGGTAGTTAATTTGACAAGGTGGATAGAAAAGACAGAGTCCGTCTTTCAAATAAGCTTCTGTCCAGATGATTGTAAGGTACGATTTGCAGCATGTATTTTCGCTGATGCAGCACTCACATGGTGGAACAACCATGTGAATACAATGGGAATTGATACTGCAAATTCCATGAAATGGGAAGAGCTAAAAATGATGCTAGTAGAGGAGTATTGTCCTAGGGAGGAAATACAGAAGTTGGAACAAGAATTGTGGACCCTAACCATGAAGGGTTCAGAGATAAAAGCTCATACCGCTAGATTTAATGATCTTGCAGTAATGTGTCCAGCACTTGTAACCCCTGAATATAAGAAGATTGAGCGATATATCTGGGGTTTAGCATCGCAAATTAAAGGCATGGTGATCGCATTAAAGCCTACGACCTATAACAGGAATAGCTTATCAGCTAACCCTCACAAAGATCCAAGGAATAGAAGTGGTCTCAAAGGCTGAGTCTCCCAAATCTGGAACAAACAAGCGCAAGTTTAATAGGAAGAATCCTAAACAATCATCTGAGAAAAGATAAGAAGGGGCAACCAATTATGCAGCCACGACCGCAGTACCCACACAACCAAAATCTTCATGGTGCAATCAGTGCAACCGTCATCATCCATGTGACTGTTTTGTCTGCACGAAGTGCAAGAAAAAGGCGCATACTGCTAGTTACTCCAGGAGCACAACACCTGCAACAGTCGATCAGCAAACCAATAATGGAACATGCCGTGGTGAAGGAAGAAAATGCTATGAGTGTGGGGAGGTTGGACACCTCAAGAAAGAATGTCCAAAGTTAAGGAGTCAAGGAGGCGTAGGACGTGGCATGGCGTTCATGATCGGAAGCAGAGAAGCTATACAGGACCCTTCGGTCGTATCTGGTACGTTTCTCATAGATAATTTATATGCTACTATACTCTTCGACTCTAGAGCAGATAGAAGTTTTATAACTCCGACGTTTAGAAAATTGTTAAGTCATAAGTCTAGCAAATTAAAATAAATCTATGAAGTAGAAATCGCTAACGGTCAAACTGAGAAAACACATGAAATTCTAGAAAACTGGCTGTTAACTCTTAATAACTACCTTTTTCACATCAACCTCATGCCAAGCCTATCGGTAGTTTTGATGTCATAATTGGCATGGATTGGTTATCTTCACACCACGCCGAAATTCTATGTCATGAGAAAGCCATACGACTACCCTTACCAAACGGTGAAGCCCTGATTATCTATGGTGATAAATCTGGGAAGAACCTCAAAGTCATCTCTTGTACTAAGACCCAGAAATATCTATATAAGAAATGTAGTGCATTCTTAGCCCACATTGTAGATAAGAAGAGAAAGACAAAAGAAATCAAGGACATACCTCAAGTATGTGATTTCCCTGACGTGTTTCCTAAAGATCTACCTGGAATACCTCCCGTCCGACAAGTCGAGTTTCGAATCGACTTAATTCCAGGAGCAGCACCAGTAGCGAAATCTCCATATCGGTTGGCTCCATCTGAAATGCAAGAATTGTCTAGCCAACTACAAGAACTTCTTGACAAAGGCTTTATCCGACCAAGTTTTTCACCTTGGGGAGCACCAATCTTGTTTGTCAAGAAGAAGGACGGATCCTTTCGAATGTGTATTGATTATCGGGAGCTGAACAAGCTAACGATCAAGAATCGTTATCCACTTCCAAGAATTGATGATCTATTCGATCAACTACAAGGATCCAGCTACTACTCAAAGATAGATCTTAGATCAGGATACCATCAACTCAGAGTACAAGAAGATGACATTCCAAAGACAACATTTAGAACACGTTATGGTCATTATGAGTTCTTAGTTATGTCTTTTGGATTGACCAATGCCCCAGCAGTGTTTATGGATCTCATGAATCATGTTTGAAAACCATACTTGGATAAATTCGTGATCGTATTTATCGATGATATATTGATATATTCACGAACCAAGGAAGAACATGGTCAACACCTGCAAATAATCTTGGAACTACTAAGAAAAGAAAAGTTGTACGCCAAATTCTCCACATGTGAGTTTTGGATTAGAGAAGTACAATTTTTAGGCCATGTAGTTAGCAACGAAGGAATTCATGTTGACCCATCCAAAGTTGAAGCAATCAGGAATTGGGAAGCACCAAAGACGCCAACAAAGGTGCGTCAATTCCTAGGACTTGCTGCCTATTACCGTAGATTCATAGAGAATTTCTCCAAAATAGCCAAGCCACTTACAACACTAACCCAGAAGGAGACGAAGTTCATCTGGGAAGACAAACAAGAAGCTGCTTTTCAGAAACTGAAGCAAATGTTGTGTAGTGCACCAATCCTATCCCTTCCAGATGGGACAGAAGATTTCGTCGTATACTGCGACGCATCAAATCAAGGATTGGGATGTGTGTTGATGCAAAGAGGAAAAGTTATCGCCTATGCATCACGACAACTTAAGGTGCATGAGAATAATTACACTACCCATGATCTTGAATTGGGAGCTGTAGTTTTTGCACTAAAAATTTGGAGACATTACTTATACGGTACTAAGTGTACTATTTTTACCGACCACAAGAGTCTCCAGCACATCTTCAACCAAAAATATCTTAATATGAGACAACGAAGATGGGTCGAATTGTTGAATGATTACGAATGTGAGATTCGTTATCATCTCGGAAAGGCAAACGTGGTAGCAGATGCCTTGAGCCGGAAAGAATATATTAAACCCCGTCAGGTACGAGCATTAACTATAACTATCCATTCTAACCTTACCGCACAAATTAGAGAAGCTCAACTTCAGGCTCTAAAAGAAGAAAACATCAAGAACGAAGCTTTGTGAGGAATGGAAAAGCAACTTATACAAAAAGATGACGGAACGCGACACTTTATGAACCGAAGTTGGACGCCTAAGTTCGGTGGAGTCAGGGACTTGGTCTTAGAAGAAGCCCACAAGTCCAGATATTCCGTGCATCCAGGTTCTGACAAAATGTACTTAGACTTAAAAGTACATTATTGGTGGCCAAACATAAAGGCTGAAATTGCTACTTATGTGAGCAAATGCTTGACTTGTTCTAGAGTAAAGGAAGAACATCAAAAGCCTTTAGGTTTACTTCAACAACCAGAAATACCTGAATGGAAATGGGAGCAGATATCAATAGACTTCATCACTAAGTTACCTAAAACTCCTAGTGGGTTCGACACTATTTGGGTAATAGTCGATAGGTTGACTAAGTCCGCCCATTTCTTACCAATTAAGGAGAACGACAAGATGGAGAAGCTGACTAGAGTTTATCTTAAGGAAATTGTGAGATTACATGGAGTTCCAAATTCTATTATTTCTAATCGAGATAGTAGATTCACTTCACGATTTTGGCAATCTCTACAAAAATCCTTAGGAACACGTCTAGATATGAGTACAGCTTACCATCCACAGACTGATGGTCAGAGTGAGAGAACCATTCAGACTTTAGAAGATATGCTCTGAGCCTGTGTAATAGACTTTGGAAATACATGGGATACTCATTTTCCGTTAATTGAGTTTTCCTACAACAATAGTCATCACACCAGCATCAAGGATGCACCGTTTGAGGCTCTTTATGGACGAAAATGTCGTTCCCCTACAGGCGATACCTTACGTACTGGACCAGAAATAATCCACGAAACAACTGAAAAGATCGTGCAAATTAAGGATCGATTAAAGGCTGCACGTGATCGTCAAAAGAGTTATGCTGACGTAAGACGTAATCCTTTAGAATTCCAAGTTGGAGATAAAGTAATGTTGAAGGTCTCTCCTTCGAAAGGCGTAATTCGATTCGGGAAACGAGGCAAACTAAACCCACGGTATATAGGACCTTTTGAAATTCTAGCAAGAATTGGTTCTGTCGCATACCAACTCAAGTTGCCTCAAGAGCTAAGTAATGTGCACGGTGTTTTTCACGTATCAAACCTCAAAAGATGTCTATCCGATGACACTCTTGTTATACCTCTCGAAGAGATACATGTGAATACGAAACTCAACTTTGTAGAAAAACCTGTTGAGATCATGGATCGAGAAGTCAAACGATTAAAGCAAAGTCGTATTCCCATAGTGAAAGTTCGATGGAACTCTTTACGAGGTCCTGAATTTACTTGGGAACGTGAAGATCGGATGCAAGAAAAATACCCCCAACTGTTTGACAAAAACCCATCCATAAGATAAATTTCGGGACGAAATTATTCTAACGGGGGGAGAATGTAACACTAGTCAAAATAGGTCAATAGACAATCACATGTGATTATGCCAATCATGTAATGTGATTTTGTTAAACTAGTAATGTGATAAGAGTGCTATGTAGTTCATGATAAATTCTAATACAAATATGAACTTTCTTTATGATACAACTCAAAGTATATGTCCATACGATTCCAAAAATATAAAGAATGTCTGAATCTGACTTCGCATGAAGAAGTTATGATAAACCGAACACTATAAATCTCTATAATAAGAGGAATTTAAAATAGACTTAGAATTAGCTATTGGAGTCTAAAAGAGAGTTGTAGTACTTGTAAATACCTATGCATGCATATAAAGAACGTCAAAACCGGAGTTCGTATGTGAAAGTTACGACCTTCCGAAGATTCAGCTGTCAGAAACCCTAATCTGACTGAACTCACGACGTGATAAGTCATTTTGCCACATCTCGGAATCTAGAAGGTGTGATGAGGCTACGAGGGGATAAGATCCAAACTCACGACGTGAGAAAGGATTAATTCACGTCGTGAGGAGTCAAAGGGACACCTTCCGAAGCTAGGGACGCAAATGGCAAGTCTACGGGATGAGCATGCATGACTCACGACGTGAGCCTTATAAAACTCACGACGTGAGAGTCCAAAATCCTTACTATAAATAGCAGGTCCAACTTCAGCTATTCCTTACGCTATTTCCCTTTCTCCTCTCTCCTTTGCTGAAGCCATCTTGCATCCCGAGCCCCGACGACCTCCTATGCTGTCCGTTTATGCTTAGATTACATAAAATCACGCTACTAGGGTGAGTTTCACAGCCCCACTTTCTAATATTTTGGGGGAAACGCATGGTAAATATTGTATATATATTACTATTATGTCTATATGATAGTATATAGTTATAATAGTCGGGGTATAGTTATTCTAAATATAATATCTTTGAATATATACAACTATTATCAACTTATCAGCATGTTATTATACTAATGTAGATCTTGAGTTATACTTAGGATTCTATATATATGTTGTGTGCGATATAGTTCCGAAGTTATATTCGGAAGTTCTATATGTTAATTTATAAAGTATGTTGTTATTATTAGTTTTATGACAAGATAAAACTTGGTATGTTATATGTTGTTGTTGTTATTGGTTTTATGTCAAGATGAAACCTGGTTTTACTTCAAGCTATAGTTGTTATACTGCCTAAATGTTATGAGGTTAGGAGTAATGTTTAAAATCATAGTCTAGTAACTTAGGGTTTAGACATGAGAATGCTTTTGTTGTTAGAACTATAGGAAGTCGTCGAAGTCTACATGAGTAATTATATTCATCAACTAAGATTGGGGATCTTAGCGGAAATCCTGTGAACTGTAACCGTTAAGCCCGTGTGAGCGAGGAAGTCGTGTATAATTAGTATACGGGTTGACCACCCCACTTGTGACTGTTAGCTACAGTCAACCAAAAGTGAGTGATGAACTATCCTTTTACTTTTTATTGTTCTGGCATCGATGAAGCGTACGGTGTTGTTTCTCATAGTAAATCATGAGTGTGTTGTTTCTCATGGTAAATCATGAGTGTGTTTTATCAGAGGTATTATGTCATAGCAGCGGTTACAGGCTCATGGTAGCAAATTGTTAGAAACATTATACTTTGTCGTATACAAGTATTAATGTTAAGTATAAGTTTCCCTCTACTTATACCCTAGGTACTACTTGTATATTAAGTAGATAACTATACCTAACACACATACTCGTATAGAATTGAAATAAGATTTACACGTAGTAACTTTCGTTTATATGGAATTACAAACATTTATATTTATAATATATGAGATTTATAGGTATATACTTATTTGGTAAGTAAACCATTATACCTAGGATATATATACTAAACGTTGGAGAGTCAAAATGATACTTTCAAAACTATACTTTTGAACGTGGAAAATGTATTATTTTATGGAGTCAAAACTTGTGGACTTACCAACTTTATGTTGACGTATTTTAAAATGCATGTGTTTTCAGGAACTTGAAAAGTTGGTATGTATTCGAACAGAAGAAGTTTTACTATTACGTTTTTGTTCATTAAGAAGTATGCCATAGTCGGATATTATGTAATAGGTCCTAGAAAAACAGTTATGTAACTTTCAGTTATCAATAAAGGTATGTATTTTCTTTAGTACTGTTCAATGTATGTTATATAACTGTGATACGAAGAATGACGTTACAGCACCCGGTATTTTCGCCGATGGCTGGGGATGTGACTCCTAACCCACAATAGAAATAGGAAACAAGAAGCAAAATACATCAAAGGATTCCCAGAGGTTTATAACCTCCCCCAGATATTCCTGAAGTTCTTTCGGAAGCATCACTCATGTGTCAAGTTGAGTTCGGAATCAACTCGACTCTTGGAACCATCCCAGTAACCAAACCCCCAATACCAATTAGCACCGACACAAAGACAGATATTTTCCGATCAATAGAACGACATAATAAGTAAGGAAACTATCAGACCAAGCCTCTAACCTCAGAGAACACCCGTCCGACTCATAAGGAGGAAACGCGGATTGCCCATAGGACAACTGAACACTAAGAGTCAGGCAAACCCATCGTCAAGGATCGATATCCCCTATTCCGAATAGATGACCCACTCAGCCAACTCTAATAAACAAGTAATTATTGATATCCCACTAGTTCAGGATTCCGTAGGAAGAAAACTCCCAAGGCAGCCTAGGATTTATAATGCCAGCTGTACCACACGCAACCTTAACCTTGGAAACAATATTAGCAATCCTTAAGGTCTAGGAACACTACGTATAGGACATCAGGAACACAACCTTCATTAGGCCATTTGAGATCCTCACCAGGATAGGTTCAGAAGCCCATAGACTTCAGTTACCACAAAGACTCAACATCGTGCAAACCACATTCCACGTATCCAACCTTAATAGGTGTCTGACCGCCGAAGCTCTTGTGGTCCGACTCGACGAGATCAAGGTAAACAAGAACCTAGACCCCGAAGAGGAACATGTGGGGATAATGGGCGGGGAAACCAAAAGGACAAAGTCAAACACCAATAGAGAAGGTTCGCTGGAACACTACGCAAGGACCTAAATCCACCTAGGAACGGAAAGACCATATGAAACAAAGATACCCGCAACTTCTCCAATTTGCAAGATCCGTCCAAGAAGCTAATTTCGGGACGAAATTCCCTCTAACAAGGGGATGATGTCACAAATTGAAATTTTAGACCTAGAGAAGCCTAAACCCTAACCAAGTACAGGTGAAACCACATTACAATCCTTGATGCATTGTTACCTCTATAACCTCAAGGGCTTGTTTATAAGCTAATAACTAAGTGTAGTTTGAAATCTAGGTTGATTTAAGCTAATATATGGCATCATAAGCTAAAAGTCTAAGGTTTATATCTTAAAATAACCACCATATGTTGGTTTTCGGACAAAGGAATTTCACCCCAACAACCAAACCATAAACACATGCACTAATGAAGTCTTGACCGCAAAGCCATTCCCCTTTGACCTTGGATCGAAATCCCTTTTACTCTTTGACTCAAAACTGTGAACACTTCTTCCTTGTGGACTATATGGCCGAAAACCCAAAGGCCTTGGCCCATTAAGGCCGTAAACTCCATTCTAGGGGACATTTAGGGCGTAAACACCACCATTCTATGGTGTTTACGGACTAGGATGTGAATAAGACAAAATCAATTGATTTTAAAATGTGATATTAAACTTTTCCCCATGAAAGACACAGTAATCTACGCATATAACCCAACATATATCCATGATATAACCACCAGATATCAAAGAAAACTTCACATCAAACCTACTCCTTCTATTTCAACAAGATCATCTCCATAAGACCTCACCATTTCTTCATCCCATCTTCTGTTAAATTTCCTCCTTCTTTGAAGGACCCATTTCCAAGTTTCAAAAGATTTACTCTTCAAGCTTCCTTAGATTTTGAGTAAGTATTCTCCTAATCCCCTAGTGTTTATATATGGTTATATGTTAGTTCCACCAATTTTACACACATATTTGTGTGTTGATGTTGTTAGGGTAATAATCATTCTTAGAAGTTCATCCACTCCAACCAAGTACCAAGCTCGAAATCTTGTTCTACTTGTTTCAAATCATCCACCAAACTAAACCAATGTGAGTTCATACCCCCATATTTTCAAGCTTTTTCTATGTTTTAGGGGGTGGGAATACAAGTCAAACTTTGTTTATTCCACAAATAACTACAAGTTTTTCATCTTTATGCTAAGGATAAATCAATTGTACAAGTTTTGGTATACTCTAGTTTTGATATAAATATTTGTGATATATATATATATATATATATATATATATATATATATATATATATATATATATATTAGCAAAACTAACATGATTGCATAAATAGTTTCAAACCAACAAGATAAACTATAATCGGTATAGTTTGGAAGCCACAAACCACACCTTTCGTAGATACGTATAATTATTAAAAGCTATAATTATCCTATTTTACAAGTAAAAGGGGTCATAGTTCACGTAAATCTGTTAATGCTCTTGTGAGGCTCCTTCGTCGAACCTACCTAGCGTACACCGGAAGTCCTTTAGTTATAACCAGATTCTCCTAGAGGGAGAGCGGGATAATTGTGTATAGATCTATACGGGGTTGACAACCCCACACCTAAGCAATTCGCTACAGCTAGACGGGCCAGTCTACGGTGACAAATATCTTATTAGAAACCAACGCCTGAAGAACATCAAGACAGGCGCTTTAGTCGCATTAGCATGGTTATGGCGACTCACGTAGGGATTAACGAAAATGATTTTAGTTTATGGGAAGCTTATACTTCATTGGTTTTATTGAAAGAAATGAAACTATAAACTATTATCTGTATGATACTCACTTCCATCGTGGTCTTAGGGTTTATGAACATAGTTCATAATACTGCATTTTCTGGAACTATATATTGTTACTGTACAAGGAAAAGGTACCAAGGAATTACTTTCAATTTTAGTTCATATTAATGAAAATATAGGATTTTCTAGGAACACACTCTTTACAAGTATAACAAAAGAAAAAAAAGGACACGGATGCATATATTCACGGTTTTAAAACGAGGGTTACGAACTCTTTTTGTTAGAGAATATCGGATTTTCTGAAAGGACTATGAGAATTAATCTAAACAAATGCAAAACTATTTTATACAAAAATGCTTATGAACTCGCCAGCTTTTTAGTTAACGCTTTTTAAAACGACTTGTATTCTCATGGATCTAGCAGGCAGGTACTCAACCCTTATTGAGGGTCGGTGTCGTCATTTCATGTTTTTCCTACTTTTCAGTTATTTGTATTCGACTTTTGAACAATTGTGTTTGTAAACAATGTAATACTTGAAATCTAATTGTATGAATGTTTGTGTTGTTATGTTTCATTACTATTCAATTGTTATGATATTGTACATGAAGTCACTCCATCCGCTCCCAGACGTTTCCGCCGTTCTGGTTTGGGGGTGTGACACATTTGATTGCAAAAGGCAGAGCACATTGGTCATTGATAGTACGTTGGTCAATGGAAGTGAGCTGCTTAAACAACATCGAAGCACCGGTAGGCCCTTGTGCTGCCAGAAGGCAAGGAATCAAGAACAAGCAAAGTTCAGTTCATGAAAGCTAAATTAGAATTTGAAATCGTCATAAACCTTATCTTATGATTGTAGGTTGGAAGTGATAGATTCACATGGATGGGAACACATACACCATAAAATCTAAGTGGAAAAAGGTTACGCTCCAATTCATGAAAATGATTATGAGGAAACACTTTCGCTAGTAGATTTTAAAGATCTGATAAATATCAATGTGATTAGTGGTTGTGATAATTACATTCTCAAATTTGTAATGTGATTACGACATCCCTTTTCATAGTTCGAATTATGAGAAATGGAAAGGAATTGTTTGAACATTCGAGACTTATAGTTATAAGTTCTTAAAGGGTTTAAACACACACATATGATATCTAATGAAGGTGTATAAGCTTGAGAAGTATAGATGAAGACTTATTGAAGCATCACATATCAGAAATTTGCACTTTAGTAAGGAAGACAAAAGCTATTGATTTCTAGAAGTCCTGTTGATTTCTAGACACATGTCAAAGCTAGTGGAAGAATAATTGTTATGCTAAGTTTTGCAAGTTGGCAATACTATTTGTTGGAAACAAAGTCTACAAATTTGCAAGTTGCAAAGTTTGGAAATTATTTCGTTATAGTAAAGGCTCAGGGGAGAGGGAACTGATACTTCATTTAGAATCTAAAAGGCATAGACTGCATAGTTTAAAAGAACTTTGTCTTGGACATATATGAATATTGTGTTGAAATAATTCAACATAGGAAATTCTAATATATGGAAATATTATAGCAATAAAGACTGAATAGATATCAAGTCACTATGTAAGACATTATGAATCAAGTCCCATATGCTTCAGATATAGGATTGATTACATATCTTATAATATTCACTTGTTCTGATTTTTCCAAATGCCTAGCGCATTGAGAGGGAAAAGGACTAGAACTGGATATGACTAAAGTTGTTGAAAAAATGTCAAGAACATTATGAGGTTGTACTAAAGGATTGGTTGCTTGTGGACATTTGGAATTATAGTATTGGTTGGAAGGACCATAGTGACATGTTTTTGGTTGAGATGACTCTTGATCAAAATTGATGGTCATATGGAAATGTTTCCATAATAGGAGTTGATTATTAAAATCTACATGTGAGTTACAAACTTTAATGCAAGGAAATGTTCGATGAGTGTATCTTGAATTTGAGAATTCGTTACCATAGAATTGTTTTAAGTAACAAAGTTTCAGTGAAACATTTTGTAATATCGTTGGCAAAGTCTCTATGACTTTGAAGCCTGGACATCACAAAAAGGATAATGCATGTAAGGTTGAACTCTAACACATTTAGTAGTAACAAGAATTTAAAATTGTGAAATAAGCATCATTGGAATAATGTCCAATCGATCTGTTCACAAAGGAAGGACCATAAAGAGACATAGTATACATGTTTATAACATCGCATGACTGATGTTTAATTCATGTGTTTAGTTGATTACTCAAAACATTAAACAATGAATAAATTCTAATTAATATGGTGATTAAATAATAAGAGTTGACATTTAAATTGCTTGGCTAAGCCTGGATTGAATTGATTTGTTTAATTGGTAGTCTGATTTCAGACGTCATAAATCGGAAATCGGGAAACAAATCTTGGACAATGAGATTAATTATAATCCATGTCTCATGTGTATACGATATCTTGTAGAATGGAGGGATCTTTGATTACTTATCTTAGGACACGTAACTGATTGGGTCAGAGTTCGACATCAGCTTTTGGAAGCTACAATTTGGTGATCAGTTTGGAAGTTATGCTGGCAATTATAGTTATTAGACTTATCCAAGTGGGAGACTGTTGGATTAGGTGTCAAAGCCCATAACTATAATTGGTATAAACTTGAATTCATGGTAGCACACATCTTTTGGGTTGCCCTCAAACCTAGTAATTGAATATGATAACTTTTAAAGAGAGAGAGAGAGAGAGAGAGAGAGAGAGAGAATGATTTATTAATTTATTATATGGTTAATAAATTAATTAGAAATCATAATAAATGATTTATTAATATATTGTGAGAATAATATATTAATTGGAAATCATATTATTTAATTAATAATTAATCAGAATTTAATTGGAATTAATTTTGGGATTAATTGGATTAATTAAAAGTGTAGGGTCTGTTTGGTTATTTTTGAAAGTTGAAGAAATGCGTCCATGGATCACATTGGATGAGGTGGACGAAAATCACTTGGGCAAACCTAAGGAATTTCGTCCAAACCCTTGCATGAGGAAGGGAATGGGCAGCTTAGTCACCAAGCAAAGGGATTAGGGTTTCCTCCTTAAACGCTAGCTTTGGCACCAAGCTACCTCAGGTATATAAAGGCCTCCCTAGTACATAATTTCGTCCATGCCTCCCCTCTAAGAGCCTTGGACGAAATCTTGGTCCCCTCTCTCTCTCTATAGTTTTCCTCTTGCTAGCTTTGGTGTAAACCATCAGAGGCACAACATTTGTAGTGCTTGCTTCCAAGAGATCTTCAAAGGAAAATTTTAGTTGTTTTCTATAACAACCAAAAGGTATGTAACACTAAATCGTTTCTTTAGTATTTTTTAATATACCTAGGTATCCCTAGGGTTCTTATTTTATATTCAAAGTTGTATGTTCAATTAGAGAAAACATAGATCAAGAAACAAGGGTTAGATGCACACATAGGATTTTGTTTGTTATGCTCAAAACCCATCACATAGTTCTCATGCCGTGTGCTCTTATTGATCATGTTGTGAGAACAGTTTAAATTAGCTTTTTCGTTTAATCGCTACTCATGTCGTGAGCTCCAACTTCTCATGTCGTGAGCTCAGTTTTCCCCCAAATCCTTTCCAACTTTGAACAGTTAAAACTTCTTCCTTTCAACTCCGAATTCGACGTTCTTTATATCCACGGGAAGGTCATGAAGAGCAATACATTTCTATATCGATACTTTTGGCTTGCCACATGTCCAACTTAAAACCTTAAGCCTCGCAAGCGGCCTGACACATAACTTTCCCCAGTCCATCCTCAGCTCTAAACACACGATTCATAGGCCTTGATCCCCTTACCAACAATAAAATCTTTCAATAAATGCCAAACCTTAAGTTCTTTAAAGCCCCAAAGTCTACATATAACTAAATTGCGGTCCACGATCCTGAATCACATAGCAATCCGAAATAGGGCATTATAGAGTTGTGCGATGTTTGTTGAATATCTTAACCATAAGACATAAAGAGAACAATACTTATTATTTTTATTACTAAAGAGATGATTACATGAGATTATTACATGTAAATCCTATTTATTTCCTTTCATTTTTTATTCCCTTGAGATAATTTGCTTCTTTTGTGGCTCCCTAGGAAATCGTGTGATTTTGAAAACGGTCAACATGATGTTGGTGAGTTCACTAGTTTTATAGTTTACAAAAAGTACTCTTTTGTAAAGGTTTTCAATATAGGATCTTTGTTTTTTAATATATATAGTCTTTAAAAAATTCTTTTGTACTCTAAGTTTCTAGAGAGTGTTTTCTTTTACTATCTATGATTTGTTATTTGTTATCTTTTCTTTAAAATTTAGTTTGCTTCTTTTATCTTTCAGGATCATTTGGGTTTGTACTCTCGATTCGTTTTGAGTAGGTATTTTACAGGATACTTAGGAAAGTATCTATCTTTATATTTTTGTATTTATCAGTATCACTTCTTATAATCTTTTTAATTATTTCTTTTAAGATAAATCATTCTATTCCATTTATCTTAAGGCTTTTCACCCGTTTTACTATGTTGTTACATACTATTACTATTTCAAGGAATTCCCCTCTATGTAATATATTTCATTAAGGTTGGTCGAGCATTGTTACAATGATTCCAATAATTGAGCTTTTGACTAGATATTTTCCCCACACAACGCTTCATTAGACGTTGTAATGTTGTTTAGAAAGTTATGTCTGCTGTGACTTTATCGTCAGGGGTTGTAGCTGGCAACCACATGTGAGGGTGTCAATCCTGTATAGATCTATACATATCTTTCCCGCTCACTTAAGATTTAATGATTATATGTCAGGGTTAGCTGAAAACTAATCAGCTAGAGGATGAATTGTCATTCCTCATCTAACGTGCTTTGTTTAAGCTTATAGTATGTTTTATCGTTCTTGTTACTCTTTAGTTTTGTCTTGTCATTCTTTTCTTCCATAATTATTCCAATATATATATATATATATATATATATATATATATATATATATATATATATATATATATATATATATATATATATATATATATATATATATGTATGTATGTATATGTGTGTGTTTGTATATATATCGTAGTGTTGATGTTTTTGATTTAGGATATTGTGGCATAGTAACAACTAAGTACAATGCTCATCCTAAGATTTGGCCATCATAACATCTAGGCACTACATTATCCTAGGAGATTGACCAACATATTAACTAGGTATAATATTATAAATTAGGGTAGAGTTTCTAATGGGTATAATATCATCCTATGGTTTTGAGTAACATAACGACTAGGCATACTATTATTCCTAAAATTTTGGCAGGGTAACTACCATACATAATAACATCCTAACGTTTCATGCATTTTGTACTGTTATATTACAAATAGTAATACTATTTTGTAAAATCGATAATGTAGCATATTAACATGTATTCCACCCCATAAAACTTTTAAAACTTGTAAAAGTGGGGTCGTGAACTCAACCTTGTATCGTAATTTGGTTGCTCTGGATTTTTGCATCGGGATACTCTAGCCATTCAGAAGAAGGAAATTTATATGGATCGATTGAGAGAGAATAGAGAGTGATGTGAGGTGTGAAAAGAGAGAGGGTGAGGGTCTCTATTTATAGTGGTTGGTTTTGGTGTGCGCGTGGCGCGCCTTTATAGGTGCAGCGTGTATGTGCATGTTGGCTCCATCCAACGTTTGAAACGTTTCACTCTCTCGTTTGCTCACGTCTCTCGTATCTCGACGAATCTAGTTGTAAGAAGTACACGACGTGCATGGCGCGCGTAACGCGCGCACGAAAATGTTTTCAGAATTTCGTATCTCTTTCATATAAATTTTGTTTTCGGCGTTCTATATATATACACGTATCTATCGTCGAGTACTACAACTTTCCTTTAGGTTGTATTAGCTAATTTCGACTTTATTTTTAGCCCTTATTTTATAATTGAAATGATTTTACAAAAATCATATCCCTCTCATATGGACTCCGTTTTTCGTCTTCCTTGTCTCAAAATTCTTATCTCGAGGTGTACTAGGATTCTC
This sequence comes from Lactuca virosa, assembly GCF_052849685.1. Taxonomy (NCBI): domain Eukaryota; kingdom Viridiplantae; phylum Streptophyta; class Magnoliopsida; order Asterales; family Asteraceae; genus Lactuca; species Lactuca virosa. The sequence continues at coordinate 332,823,445 of NC_136433.1, forward strand.
CTTTTGGTGACTTTACCTAAAGGTCAACCATTTTCTTCGTAGATTTCTAGCGTTTCCTTCTTTCACGATGCTAATTTTTATATTTTACAACGATCATATATAATTCAGACGGATATAGATTTTTGAGAAATTTATATTTTTAGAAACATGTTGATGTGTATTTTCGGAATATATTATTCTTTATATTGATCGACGAAACTTTTCGCGCACTTATTTTTAAACTTTTCATCAATTCAAGCTGGCGTTTCTTACGCGTTATAGTTTGAAATCTTGTGTTTTGTTAACTATTGATTTCTAAGTCTTTTACAGTTGATGTAATTAGAGATTTGGGGTGGGTTTTTGTTATTTTTACACTAATCTACGATATTTTTTCTTCTTTAACATTAAAGGCCAATGTGGGGCTAGACCACTTCACAAAAGGTTTTGCTCTTAGATTTGAGGTAGCATGTTCTAATATGGGTTTTAACAAATTGTACATAATAAAGCAAACTTATAACCATTAACTAGTCGTAAAAAGAAAATCTACCATATTTTTTCCCATTATCTTGATTTTGATATCTTTTGGGTGAGGGTTTGTAAAGATTTCCTTGTTAGAGAACATAATATAAAGTTGTAAGGCTGGAGGGATTGGTGTCATACTTATGGCGGTCCACATAGGCGCCACATCAGATTCGCCACACTGCAGCAAAAATTTGCTATTTACAAAGCGTGGGTTGCCACGCTTGCCATGCTAATTTTTTTAATATTTAATTTATATAAAGGAAATCACACACTTGAAATTAAAAACATAACACACTTGAAATTAAACTAACACAAAACACCACTAGAAATTGAAACACACAACACCACTATAAATTAGAAGACAATGAGCTCAAATATGACGTCGTCTGGGGAATGCCTCACAATTTGCCAAAACTCGAAATGGCGGAAAGGTTTGGTGGTTTCTTGACGGAAACTCTTGAGAGCATTCACAAAAAAAATATTTTCACTCTCACCTTGCTCGACTTCACTCATCACCCTATGAAACAGATTGTTAAACTGAATTGAAACTGCGCTGTTATGTCTCCATTTGGAGAAGAGTTGATCTTTACTTCGAGGTAGAGTGGCTTTGCGGTTGAATCTTTCTGATACTCTACTCCATAAAGCAGTCGCATTGGTGTTAATGTTGATTGTATCTTATGTTACATCAACCCTGCCAATACGATCTCTTCATCAGTTGATCAAACACGAGCCATTTTTAACGATGAGGATATGAAGAAGATGGAAAATAAGAAAGTTAGGAGAATTGAATTAAGAAGATTTGAAACTTCTGAAAATGAAGAAGGATGGTTGTATTTATAGTTTAGGATTGAACGTTTAAATTTTGAAATTTTGAAAAAAAAAACGGTTATATTTTTGAAAAGGAGGTATTTTTTTTTTTAAATATGGTACTTTTGAAAATGAAAAATTATTTCAATGGTAAAAGAAGAAAAAATTAATAAATGCATACATCCCTTTCTCTCTCATCGGCAGAATTTCACCGGATACCATCACCGAAACAAGGTCATCGGGGACTCGGTACGGTGTTTTCCGAGTGGTGTCGAGGAGTGCCGACCCCACTCCATCGAGCCTAAAATTTGTTATGGATGTTTGTGTCATAGACTCTACATGCACTAGTTAGCAAAGTCATTGGTTTCCTAAAATGGAAATCCACAACTTACTATTATTGGGATCAAGAATGACACATGAATGTTTATGTTCATTCTTCTCTTTTAAAAATGATAAAGATGATGGCCAAAAATAGACCGACTTAATTAATAAGTATATAAGAAACAATAACGTTTATGACAGGTAAATAAATGATTTTCTTGATCAACTCATACCATCATAAACTAGAAGTGAAGAGCCATTAACACTACAACATTAACCCCATGTGGTGACGACAATTTCTGACCTTGTACCGACGACAGGTCGTCGGCGGAGGGTATGCCAACAACAGGTCATCAGGACTGATTCGTCGGCATTGGCTTGTCGGGATATGTCAAAAGCGTCGTTTGCATAGGCATCGTCGGGATAGGTACCCCCTATTCCAACGACCTTTCGTCGATACAGGTTTCGTCGAGAATATTTTCGAAAAAAATATAGTTTTATCAATTTCCTATGGCGACGACATGTCGTCAAGATAGGTGCCACCTATAGCAACGACATGTTGACGGTATAGATACCACCTATAGCGACCAACTTGTCGTCACTACATGGTTTTCACAGTTGTCGATCAAATACCTATAGCGACGACTTGTCGTTGGGATAACCAATGGGTGGTTTTTTTTAGTTTATACAGATTCTGTACATTACCATTCCTGCATTTTTAATAAATTCAAACACTTTGAAACATATATCAATTGAGATACAATAACTAGCTACCATTGTTCAAATTAAAAACATCAAATTCAAGTTTAATATTACAATAAGTAGTTAACATTGTTCAAAATAAAACAAAACATCAACCATCATTATCATATTCTTCTTCCTCTTCTTCTTCTTCTTCTTATTATTATTATTATTATTATTATTATTATTATTATTATTCCATCCTCTCAAGCTCGACATTTTGTTGATAGGTAGGAAATGGTGGTAGTTGGAAGTTATTAATACATGTCACCAATGATGCATTATATTGTTCCAAGTATTCTTGCATTTGTTGTGCATCAAATTGGGATTGAAATTTGGATTGTGATTGGGAAGATGTTTAAGTGGAAACCTGTTCATTTGGAATTAGACCGAAGTTCGCGGTTGGTCTCCTACACAGTCCACGAGCATGCCCGCATCTCGTCCCGAGGGCACGTGTGAAACATTCTTCCTCATCTACTGCTCCGCATTCCCCGACAACCCTTTGCATTTTCTCATATTCGTCTTGAATTTTCTCCTAAAATAAAGAAAACAATAAACATACGATATTTAAAACAAACAACTAAATTTAAACATTATAATAATAATAATATATCTTAAATAAAAAACTATAATTAATAATAATAACATATTTAAACAACATATTAATTTCGTTTATCACTTACCCAATCTTCTTGTGCTTGAGTTGTACACTAACCCGAGCCTTCTTTGTAGCTCATTTGTCTCCAACCTTCAATATGTTGCGGCTTCAGTCCTAGTTTTTCCTATAATAAGTAAAAAACAATAAATATATTTATACAAGTGTTAATAACAATTTTAAATAATACTAATATATTTTATTGGCTCTAAATAGCGTCGTTGAGAATAGGACCTACATCCGTAAGCCCTTGTGTGCGGAAGTTTCGACCTAGTAACTTTATTTTTGGCTGACGTGTGTTTATATTCATTGGTCAAAAACAACAAATCAATCATCTTATTCCAAACTTCGGCGGACCAATCAGTCAGTCGATGCCTTCTTGCCCTTTCCACATCCTCATATCCACTGACTCTGTCAAAATGATTCTTCATGTCATGCTTGCGATCTCGATAAGCTCTTTGCATATATACTTGGATACTCGCTCGAACGGGTTCCCACAAGTATGTGCCCGGATACCTATCAAGATCAAAATAAGTTTGCAAAAAAAATATGTTTGATTAGTAAAAGAAATATTTAATAAGTGTAAATTTCAATATATATGAAATATATTGTATACTTATAGCTTGGATATAAATTATATTTGTACTTGGTAGGAACACGACGCCGGGTATGATAATGCAACGGTACCTCTGATCCCACCAGATTTGAGATCAATCTGACAAACAATTGCATGTTGTCCCCCACGAATCGATACGTCCGCCTGGAGGTATCAAGTCTCATGACCAAAGGATTACGAACGTTATCTTCATACTCATCGTACAAAATTATGTTTCTCCATTTTCTACATACATTCACATTCTTCGTTTTTGCTACATTTACATATAGAATTGGAAATTTAGAAATTTAAAACTTTAAAATATATCCAACATTTTACATTAGTTTTACATTATAAATATGTAACATCCGAGTTCCAGGTATTATTATTAATCATCTTAATTGAAGTGTGGAACGGTTTTGTTTGGGCTTTGACCTTTGGGCTTTATAAGTGGGCTGAGGCAGCTTCGTACGCGGGGCGTACATTGCCATGTACGCCCAACGTACTCGTGAGAATGAACCGCAGATGTCATACACGTACTCCCAACGTACCAGGAGTACGCCCAACGTACGTGTGCAGCTCTTTAAACCCTAAAATTTAGGGTTTACTCCCTATATAAAGAGCATAACCCCTGTTGGTTCAGCCTCCCTTCACCCATAGCCAGCCACCACGAAAACCCTAGCTCATTATTGTGTGCCTTTGTGTTTTGGAAGCCATTTGAGAGTGTTTGTGTGTTGTGTTAGTGAGAAGGGAAGAAAGAAGCTTGAAGAAGAATCAAGGATCCGCCAAGAGCTTGTAGATCCAGAGGATTGACATCATTTTTGACTCTTTTGAGGTATCAAGTTCCTTACTTGGCCATTGTATGTTTAGATTTGTTCATATGGGTATTTTATGTCACCTTTTGACCCCATTGTTGAGAATGCTTGAGTATTGAGGGTTTCAGAGCATAAGAGCTGTCCTTTTGGACTCTTAGAAGCATCTATGGTCATAAAAATCGGATCTTGATGGTTAAGCGACAACCATGCAAGTGCTAGTTGGTCTTGAAGTTTGTTAAATGGAACAAAATCATGTTTTGACCCCAACCATGCATGCAAGAACATAAAGTTTGTGACTTTATGGTTTAGGAGGTCCTAAAGGACCTAGATCTGCAGTTTGGACGAAAGGACTTACTAGATTAAGTCATGAATAAAGTCCCTAGGAAGCTGGACAGTACGCTGGGCGTACTCCCTGGTACGCTGCGCGTACTGGGTCAACTCCCCGTTTTAGTCAAGGCCAGCGTATGTTGGATGTACGTGCCAAGTACGCTGCGCGTACGCATGCAGAGTGGATGTTTTGGGCTTTTGGGCCTTAAGAGAATGGGCCTGGACTTTTGGGCCCCATGGCCCACTGTGAAGTATAATTTTGGACTTGGGAATCTGGAACTAGAGTATTGGGCCTATTTGGCCACGATTTGACTCTTTGGAATTATTATATTTGGATTTGGAACTTTTTGGGCCCATTTGGGGGATAAGGCCCAAATCAGAAATTGGGTAATTAGTTGGATCTTAGGGAGCCTTTGATGGGCCATATGAGGGCTAGGCTTAATATGCTAGAATTGGGACTTATGAATGTTCCAATTAGATCAAGGGGTAAAATGGTCATTTTTACCCTAAATAATGTCATAGACTCTGATTGAGTGTTAATGTGATTATAATAGTCGGGAGTCATCGGAGCAACTGTTAGAGACTACTTTCCGCGAGATTCGACACGTAGTTTTACGAAGTGAGTTACCTTCCAGTAAGAGTGGGTCTAAGGCACCAAGGTCGGCCCACTAGTAGTTGATTATAGTTGAGATGATTGTCTTTGTGATAATTGTCTGGTTTGCTACTACTTGGTATGTGTATGTGCTAGCATGATATGTTATATGTGATAGTGGTAGTAGGAGGGGAATAGTCCCCGGAGTTCGGTTGTTAGGACCGAAGGGTAGGTCAGCACCCCAGAACTGCTTGACATGGGTAGGTCAGCACCCCATAACTGCTTGACATGGGTAGGTCGGCGCCCTAGAATGGCCACACAGGGTAGGTCGGCATCCCAGAATGGCCGGACAGGGTAGGTCGGGCACCCCAGAATTGTCCGATGGTATGTATGTTATGTGGTATGTGGTATGATGGGGGAACTCACTAAGCTTCATGCTTACAGTTTTCAGTTTTGTTTCATGTACCTCTTCGTCGAAGGGGAAGGAGTTGGCGCGGTAGCAGCGCATCACACATACACATAGGATTCCGCACTTTGAGATTCATGGGATTGTACTCTGATTTTACTACTAGTTGATGATATGATTTTGAGACATGTTTATTATGATTTTATGGATTGATATGATATGGACAATGTTTGTGGTAAACGATTTTTATAAGTTACTTTATTAAAAACAAAATTTTTGGCCTTGAAAATTGGGTTGTTACAAAATATATAACATATTTACCTTTTCTTTGAACAAGAAAGGAAATTCCATTTTGAAATCTCTTTCAGGAATTTCAGATTTGAATTCACTGGATGTGGGACAAAATGATTAGAATAGTTAAAATATATTATAACACTATCGAAAATGTAGTTAACAAATCAGAAACTTAAGATTTGTACCATCTCACCTCATCCTCGTCGCAATTGTTTAGTACAAACCAATGCAATGATATTTTGGCCTCTTTACAAAGTTCGGCGATTTTCTTAGCCGATATTGTGATGAGAACACAAAAAATTGCCTTTTTAGAAGGCCGGGATCATCATTTATCTCAGCAAGGTTGAATTTAGTTTGCATACCCTCAAGATACATCGAACAGAATGTCAAAGCTTCGTCTACAACATAACCCTATGATATTGAACCTTCTGGCCTCGCTTTGTTTCTGACATAATTTTTAAGTTTTTTCATATAACTTTCAAAAGATTACATCCATCTCATGTGTACAGTCTCTCCAAGAATGGCTTCTTCAAGTAAATGAAGAATAAGATGAATCATTATGTCGAAAAATGTTGGAGGATATATCAACTCAAGATTGCATAAGATCTTCACCAATTCTGTTTTGGCATTTCCCATGTCCTTAACATCTAATTACCATACACAAATTATTTTAAAGAATGTACACATGTCAATGATTGTTCTTGAAACATTTGGTGGTAGACTTGCTCGAATCCAGATAGGTAACAATTGATGCATGACGATGAGATGATCGTGAGACTTCAACCGAACCAAATTTGACTCAGTATCATTAACCTTCTTCTTAAAGTTTGATCCAAAACCATCAGGTAGTCTCACTCCTTTAATGAACTAACTAGAAACATTATCGATCAATTCGTTTGAAAGAGTTAGTAGCATGTGGGTGTATTTCTTTCTTCTTATTTTCTTCCTTGTTGTTGTTATCTTTCTTCTTTTTCTTGACTTTATCTTTTGGCCATTGATCTGGTCAAAGACCAATATTTTTTAAGTAAATTCTTGCTTCTTTTCTGTCTTTGCTTTTATCGTTCATTAGTGTCGTATTCAACACACTCTCATTCACATTTTTCGAAACATGCATAACATCGAAATTTTGTTTTAGGTCGAAGGAAGACCAATACTCAAGCTCAATAAAGATACTTCGTTTCGGCCAATTTAACTCTTTCTTTTTTCTTTCATTCTTGCGCTTTCTTTTTTGACCCCCATGATTAGGATGTTTCCCTGGAATACGATTAGAGAGACGAGTTACTTGCTTTAATATAGTTGCATTACTGAATCGTCTAGCACGCAGTCTTGTCTCAGATTGACCATCAAACAATAGACTCTCCCTCACGCTATGGTTCATATTCAAGAATCGTTTGTGACCAACATAAGACATCTTGTTGGTCACGTAAATGGAAGATGTGTCTTCGTTACAAGTAGGGCATGCTAAATAACCTTGACCACTCCATCCAGACAGAATGCCATGTGCTAGGAAATCATTGATAGTCCATAACAACATCGCAAAAATATTGAATACATTGTTGGCTGATGCATATCTCATTTGGAATCCTTTGGCCCGCAACATTTTCAACTTATCCACCAATGGCCTCAAGTAAACATCAATGTCCTTTATAGGTGATCTATGGCCAGGAATGTGCAAAGTTAGCAGGAAAGAAGACTCTTTCATACATCTCCATGGTGGTGTATTGTAGGTAATCAATATAAACGGCCAAATACTATAAGCATTATTAAATTTTCCGAAAGGATTAAAGCCAACAGCAGCTAAACCTAGACAAACATTTCTACGTTCTTTGGCAAACTCTAGATATCTCTTATCAAATTCTTGCCATGACTTACCATCTACCAGATGATGCATCATACCATCCGTTGAGCATCCAGTATTATGCCAAATCATATCTTTAGCTGTGAGTCTAGAACTATACATTTGTCGAAGCCTTGGAGTCAAAGGAAAGTACCACAACACTTTTTGTGGTACTCTCTTCCCCTTTGTGGTTGTGTCCACCCATCTACTCTCATTGTAAATCGGGGCAATTCTGCATGGAGTCATTCTCCTTCCAAAACAAAGCACACTCACATATGCAAGCATGGATGAATTGATATCCTAACCATATCTTTCTCAACTTTTTCTTAGCTTCTGAAGTTGGAATCTTTGTCTTCGGGAAATCAACTCTTAGTAACTCTACAAGTTGGTCAAGCAAACTATCTATCCATTTATTAATCACTTTAATATGCTACAACTTTTCCAAAAAGTTTAGGGATGATATCTCACAATCAAGGTATAACTCGGTATTGAGGTTATTAAACAAAGCATCAAATTCTAGGTCCATTCCTCGTCCTTCCTCATATATATTTTCTTCATCTATATTTTGTTCTGCCATAACATCATTAATTACATAAAACATCTCATTAGTTGTTGGAGTGTTTATTGGAGTCGAATTGTAGCCCAAATCCGAAACATGACGTTTCTCACCGAGATGATGCCATATAGTATATGATTTTTGAAAACCACAGTCATGTATGTGGGCATAAACTATACTCCGCAACTATTGATACATATTCACACACTTTATGCACGGACAACACACTTTGTCTTCAGAGTCAACATGATTCCCAACAATCTCATGTGGGGTTTTAGTTCAAAAATAGCTTCATAAACTAGAAAAATATGGCAACGGAAGACTTAAGATTTTGAACATAACATAACATTTTATACCCACCAAGGATCTCCATGCAAATTATAGAAAGATAATAACACCAACCATAGAATGGATGAAGAAATAACAACCTTTGTTGTTCTTTGGATCCTCTTGGGAGGCTTGGAAGTTGATGAAGAAGATGGAACCTTTGAGACACCAACAATGACTCAACTTGATGTAGATGCTAGTCCATAAACTCTTAACTCTTAAGCTTTATGTTCTTATCAAAATAAGAACACAAAGAGAGAAAAAGATGCAAGTGTTCTTCAAGCTTTCTAACCAAAACTAGAGAGATTGAGAGATGAGGTGGTAGTTTTGTATTTTGCATTCAAGAATGAATGATCACAATGCAAGCAACTAGTCTTAAGCATAAAGAAAAGTCCTTAACCATTAGGTCTTTGCACTTTAAGACAACCATGTCCCTATGTCATCAACATGTCTTTCTTAGGTGCTTACTTTAGATTAAACAATTGTAAAGGCCATACTCTCCCATAAGACAAACTAGTTTCGACCATGATGAGTAAAAAAGAAATAAAGAGTTTAAATTTTATAAATCCAAGTTTATAAAACATAAACTTTTTCTTTAGGTAAAAGACAAAAGACTCACCTAGTCCAAAATGTTGTACATGACTTATTAATTCATACATTATGAAATAATGTGTTATATTACTTGCTAATGAAAATTATTATTTTCATGAAATAAATAATTTATAATTTAATTATAAGAGTTTTATTGAATATTTATTAAAAGCAATTTCTAATAAATAATCAATTATATCAAGTTGTTGTTAGTGTGACCCATTAGTATCATATGTTAATTAGCAATATCACTTCAATATGATTCTTGAGCATACTAGACCTTTCATCTCCATAAAGTTTTTAAGATCTTCCAAGAATTTTGGGGACGTTCTGTTTTCACGAATCCAACTCGTATCGATCTTACTGTTTCATTATTAAAAATTACATTGTGTACATAGTTATTGAAAGTTAAATTGTATTTTGGCTATATTTAAATGTGTATTTCATGACTGTTTCTTTGAGAAAAGAATCGGACGAAATGGATAGAGTATTATATATATATATATATATATATATATATATATATATATATATATATATATATATATATATATATATATACACGCGCGAGAAGTAAAAATCGGACGAAATTGATAGAGTATTAACAAGGGTGGGCTTCTAAACCCTCTTTTTGAATACATTATCTCATATGTGAATGTGTATTGCATGATTGTTTGTTTGAGAAAAATCGGCAACATTTCCCCTTAGCTCCCAAGTATATAAAGAAATATATACATGAGGAGCAAGGAGATAATGACAACCAAATTTTTCTTAAACAAACAATCATACAATACACATTCAAATCCTAAATGAGATAAAGTATTCACAAAGCAGTCCCAAAACGGGGACAACCTGAAATTAATTTTTAAATCAATTTCGGACGTATATTTCTAGGATCTTGATGATTATAAAAAAGAGACTTAAACTATAAATCAATGATTCAATGTACTTTTATTATTTTGTTTTCTGTTAAAACTATAAAAAGAACAGAAAATAGAATACTTTAATAAACAAACGAATAAAAGTACGTTGCTATTAATAACTTCTGTAATTAGATTATCTTTAATAGCAATGTACTTTTATTAGTTTGTTAATAACCTTTGTAGTTAGGTTTCCTTTAATAGCAACATACTTTTATTAGTTTGTTTATTAAAAGAATTTCATTTTACTTCTTTTTTATATTTATAGTATTTTTAACATCTTATTTTTGTTTTTTTTTTCAATTATAGCATCGTACTTTAAATATTTTGTTTTTTTTCTATTATAACAATTTACTTTTGTTTTTCAATTATAACATTATACTTTAAACAATCATATTATCTAATTAAAATACAAAAACGTTAACTTATCACTAAGCACTTATCATGAATTTAAAGACAAACATTTTAACTTAGCAATTAAGCACTTTATCACTTCATGCACTCAAACCAATAAACCTAAACAAGTAGCACAAGCACAAATAATTTACATTTTATACATACAATTTCATATCAACCTAAACAAGCAACACAATCATACATATTTCACATTTTATACATAAAATTTCAATTTCATATAAACCTAAACAATTAAATTAATATTTTATACATACAATTTCAATTTCATATAAACCTAAACAATTTTAATTTCATATAACATTTTATACACAATTTCAATTTCATATAAACCTAAGCAAGTAAATTAACATCTTATACATACAATTTCAATTTCAAATAAACCTAAACAAATAACACATCATACAAAAACCAAACAAGTAACACAATCATACAATCATACAGTCATACAAGGGCCAATTTCAATTTCATATAAACTTATACATGCAATTTCAATTTCAACAAAAATTAGAAAAAAAACCAACATGTTCTGTTCTTCTTGCTGTGATGGCCAGATTCCGGTGGTCATATTTGATGGTGGTCCTCCGGTGGTGGCTGGTGGTCACAGGAAAAACACAAAATCAGTAAAGGAAAAAAAATGAGAAAAAAATCGCCAAATTCTTACCTACTGCGGTGAAGTAGAGAAGTTGGAAGGAAAGTGGAGTCCCAGGTGGGGAAGGCCGAAGGTGGTGAAAGACCGATGGTGGTGAACGACTGACAAACTACCAACCGGAAAAAAATCCTAAAATTGGGAATAAAGGTTGAGCAATCACTAACAAAGAACAAATTTGGAGTAAAAAGGTTGACCAATAGTGTACCTGCTGCTCGTCACCGGTGAAGGAGTGGCCAATTGCGAATTTCGTCTAGAGAGAAAGTGAGTTCGTCGTCCGCTGTTCAAATGAACGATGGTCTAAGTTCTGTTAGGGTAAAACCCTATGCCGACAACAAGTCGTCGGTATAGGGTTTACATAAACGACGTCATTCATTTTTTTGCTGAAAACAAAAAAAATTAAAAAGTTGCTGCAACGGAAACATGTCGGGATAGATATTTCACGCGGACCGTCACGTGGCATACCGACGACGAGTCGTCGGGATAACTTTCATAAAACTACGTCGTTTTGATTTTTTGCACCATGGAATAAAAATAAATCAAAGTTAGATTTGTTGTAATCTATACCAATGCCTTGTCGTCGACATAGGTTTTTAGAAGACCGCGAAAAAAGTCATTATTCCCACTAAATCAGTGGGGACAACATTTCGTCGGCATAACTTTCATGTCAAACATTTATAGTCAAAGTAGGAAAAATCTATGTGGACGACAAGTCGTCGGCATAACCCTTCTTTTAATGACGACAAGAGTCGTCGGGGTAGGTGTCATCACCATAGGTAGTTATACTTAGGCCTGTTGAAAATACACCATACCCAATTACCCGACCCAAACCGTTTTGAATTCGGGTAAATCGGGTGTCGGGTATATATTTTCGGGTATTTGGGTTACCCGGATTTTTTTAGACCGGTATTGGGTGTGTGTATAGGGTTTTGGGTATACCCGAAATACTCGATTCATTTAAAAAACTAAAGTGCCATTTGTGTAATATCTACGCTTATCCATACGTTATTTACGACTTTACCCTCATTCACGATCATTAAAAAAACCCTTGTCTGTTTATTGACTCTTCCATTGAAGTATCAAATCCTACGAAAACAAAGAGACATCTCTAGTAGACTTCAAACTTAACTCAACTCGTCGTCACCAACACACATTGATTTAGACTTCAAACTTCAACGTAAGTAATTTTCGTAAATGCTTTCGAAAATAAGGTATTAGCTTCTTGCATTTTGGTTTCTTGTAAATGGTATTAGGTTTGTGAAAGATTCCTTGATATCTCAAGAATTATTGACTAAAAAATATCAATTTTCAAAGTTTGAGTAACTTCATTTATGCCTCGTTTGTTTATATAAATAAGACTAATAGAGCACGACATATTTACTTAATTACATTTAATTTCGGGTAATACCCGAATTACCCAAACCCGACCTACTACCCGAATTACCCAAAGCTGAATTACCTGAATTTAATTCTTGTCAGGTAACGGGTATTTTTTTTAACATGAAAAACTCGAATTACCCGAAACCCGAAAAATTTATCCTACCAACACCCTTGGTTATTCTTGTAGTGTAAGCAAACAATTACTAGATGTGGTAAGAAATTATTCATCTTATTATATACTATAATCTAAAGTCAAATTAAAGTCGATTTTAGATGCATCGAAAACGAATACAAATCTAAAATTACTAAGCAATAGGCTTCAAACTTCTTCTTTGTGAAATACAATTATACAATCTCCCGTGATTAAAACTTATTGTCAAACCAGAAGACACCCTTGGCCTTTTCATTATCATCTGATTTAACATATACGCATTCTTTTGCTTCTCTGTACAAGGCTTTCAGAATCGGTGTTTCATCAAACCTGTAATAATCTTTCAATATGGGCTTGATTGCTTTCGTGGCCTCCATTGCATGATAATTAGGTATTTTTGGGAATAAAATGATGGATGACATGGGTATTAGTGATGTTGTGGCCTGTTATATATGTTCAAGATCCCATAATCTCTATCGACTGTTGCAAGAGCTCCTCTCAACCAATCCCATTCCGTTGAATCATAGTGGGGCAAGGAAGAGTGCGTGTGATGCAAGTATGTAACACAAATAAGTGAAGTGTTTAGAATGAGCATAGGCACGCCATACATACAGAAGACGCATGTGAGTCCCTTGGTCATTACTAGATTATAGAGGAGGTAAGTGACAACAACGACCCCAAAATCAGAAACAATGATCTGAGCACGTTCACTTTTCGAGTAAATAGGGCTGTTTGGGTAAAAGTGGCATGCAACCCTATCGTAGTTCCTGCCAGCATAGTTGAACATTAGGTACAGAGGCCAGCCTAGGGTGTGGACGAACAAGATATAAAGGACTCGACCAGGTGGGTTGTTTAGGTAGACAACTAATGAAGGGAGATTAGATTTTAGTTTAGGGACGAAGACTTCGTCACGTTCAAGTGAAGCGGTGTTGGAATGGTGGCGGCGGTGACTGTATTTCCAAGAGAAATAAGGGACAAGGAGAGAAGAATGTAATAGAAACCCAACGGTGTCATCGACCCATTGGTAGTTACTGAAGGCGTGGTGGCCACATTCATGGGCTATAACCCAAACACCACCTACGATTGTCGCTTGTAAGATTCAATTAATAAACAGGCCATGCGACATAGGAGAGGTTGCGGGGGAGGAGGTGGATGTAACGAGAGGCGAGGTAGTACATGATGAAGGAAATAGTTAGGTCGTATAAAAGGTAACTGAAAGAGCGAAGGATGGAGCGATTAAAACAATGAGATGGGATTGCTTTCTTGAGATCCCCAATTGTGAATGGAGGTTTTTTGTAAGGGGCTCTTTGGAGGGGTTCCTCATCGTAATTTTTGCTTCCTTTTGATGGTTTTGACATTTGCCCACCTGCGCTCATGTCCATCAGCGATCTGCATTAAGAAAAATGGTGCAGATATAGTCATGTAATCTGATTTAAGTTCCAATGCTTGTTTGTAGTGAGCGAATGAACTGGTGAACTGGAAAAATTGTAGCAAACAGGAAGACTATGCATGTGGTTCATAGGATATATATAACTTTTGGCTCTACGTGGTTCATAGGATATATATAACTTTTGGCTCTATGTATTTTATGTGTACTTCAAGGGTCCTACTAGAGACATACCGGTCTACTATCATACACTATTTTTGACCCCTATTTTTATATCATTATCATATAATAATCACATCAATAATCATTAGACTAACTTTTATATATGTATATTTCATAATAACCTAATCATTATTATCTTTATTATTTAATAAAATTTTATTACTAACTTTGTTAATTTATTAATTTTAAACTTACTTTTTAATAAGATAAAAAAAAGATAACAATAATACTGTTTTTATAAAAAAAAATTCATTAATTTTTTAACCTTATTTTCATCAATTTTTAAATGTGGCTTTTAGACTTAAACCCACAAACTTTATATATATATATATATATATATATATATATATATATATATATATATATATATATATATATATATATATATATATATATGACAAAATTGCAAGAATGGTCCTTGTGGTATGTCGAAAAATGCCACTTTGGGCCAAACAGGTTTGGACTAGCACCAATGGTCCAAAAAGTTTTATTTTGTTGCGAGTTTGGTCCATTATGGTTTTAAATGACGATTTTGCCCTTTGTATTTTGTTTTTTCAATTTTTTTACAAAATAAATAAAAAAAGAAAAGAAAAATGCTCTCTCTCTCTCTCTCTCTCTCTCTCTCTCTCTCTCTCTCTCTCTCTCTTTGTGGTCGAACCTCTCATCTCCTCACCCGTCACCTCTCTTTCTCTCTCTCTCTTAGGGAAACACACACACAATAACACCCTAACTGCCACCACTATCCGCCATCACCGCCGCCCTCACCAACCTCTGACGCCCTCTTCCTTTCTTCTGTTAACTCTTGGCCGCCACCACGACTATGCAACCTTTGAACCTGATCTGATTCCCACACCACCATCATCAATCTGTTTTGAACGTTACTTTTACGAAACCCTAGCACCGCCACCCTTCTGATCCGAAACTAGGGTTTTCTTCTTCAAGATTTGATGACAAGGCACCATCGCTGGAGAAGGGGAAAGACAAAGTTAGGGTTTAAAGAGGCGATGGCGGCGGCTGGAACGAGGGGTAACTTAAAGAAAATCAATAAATATATTGTATGACATATCTTTAATAATTAAACTAGAAAAATTCAAAAGTTGTGTAACTTAATAGCAAAAAAAAAAAAGAATACGTGACTTTTTTAGAAAATAAGTTATAAAAAAAAGTCCAAAGTTGTTTGACATATTTTTAGACTTTTTTATTTTATTTTCATAAACCTAATATCATTAATTATAATATATATATATATATATATATATATATATATATATATATATATATATATTACTGACTAAAAAAATATATAAACCCATAATTTTTTCCATGTCCATTGATAAAAAAAATTACCTCAAAAAAATAATGCATTTGTACATATGTATATTCATTTATCAAATAAAAAACAATAAATTTATTTTTGTCAAACAATTTATTAACGTTCGGATGTATGTTTTGTTTGTTTACCTTTATATTTTAGTTACAACTTTATGTTTAAAAATATAAATGTTAAATGACATTAATTAAAACTTTGTTGATATTACAAAATATTTTATTTGTATTTCGCTTTAATATAATATAAATTAAATAAAAATCATTGGAAAATACTTTATTATTAAGTTTGTAGTAAATAAAATTAATTTAACACCTACGTTTAATAATAAATATCATAAAATTTAAAGGTCTAAATTAAAAGTTTGATGTATCTAAGGGTTAATTTGTAAATAAACAAGAAAAAAAAGCAATAGGAAATATTTTGTTTTAATATATTATAAATTAAATAAAAGTCACTGGAAAATACTTTATTATTAAAATTATAGTAAATAAAATTAATTTAACGGTAAGGTTTAATAATAAATATCATAAAATTTAAATGTTTAGATTAAAGGTTTGATGTATCTATGTTAGTTTGAAAAAAAAAAAAAAAAAAAGTTAAAAAGATGCGTAACTTCTTATAAGCCAAAAAGGCGCCTGGCTTTTTTCTTAAAACAAATGTGCATTGATTTTTGTAGAATGTATATGAACAGGGATTGGCTAAAAAGACATCCATTTTTACCATTTAGACAACCCTAATTAATTTTGAAGTATTTTTATTAATTGAAATTGCATTGTTTTCCGAAAAAACTGATTACAAATGGTTTATTATAAGTTGACTTTTTAGTAGATAGGTATTAGATTGGTGTTTCCTAGGCTTAGGATAGAATGGTGTGTAAAATCAAAAACCCTTACTTCAAATATATGATTGCCGACATAAAGTTTCGTACAGTTTTATATGAAGTATGAAGATCATTGGAGAAGGGAAGCACCTGACTAATTCTTCCAGTGGTCTTTCTCTCTCTTTGTGGAAAAGATTCTATAAATTTGTGAATTTCATGGGAGAAAGCAAATGTATTTATATAGGCTTAGGGAGTGGTGCTTGCGCCAAGGTTGCCAAGCCTGGCTATTATGGCGAGAGGAGATAGAAGAGAGAAAGTTAACTTATGAATTTTGATCGGCTGTTCTCTTTTGCTCTTACTTTTAATTGTTTTAAAAAAATAAAACTTATTAAAATAACATACTACCACTGCTACACGTGATAAGTTTAATGGTTTTATCCTGTACTACACGTGCTAAGTTTAATGGTTTTAAAAAAAAACTAAAAAGACTTAAATGACAACATGTTAAAAAGTGCTGCCACTCTCTCGTGGTAAGCAAAGTAGGGCTACTGGATACCAAGTTGTTCGTAACATCATTGCATGAATGGCTACCATCTAGTTTTAGCGTGTTAATTAAGCACAGTAGGGCTGGCTGGCCAATGGGTACGTTAGACACAATTAATTGAGCACACCAAATGATGTTGGTAGACTATTCCATTCGGCTTTTTCACGACATTTATAATATTTTTATTTTGGCTTCATTTATCCTTCATTTATCCCTGTCCCTTTCCAATTATCCCTACCCATCAATAGTTATTTTTACTAATAATTATCTTTCCAATTATCCTTATCCCTCAATAGTTATTTTTTCTAATAATTAGATAATAATTACATACTTTTTCTAATTATTAGTGATTCCTTTTATCATAACCAATCAAATTTAAAAGTATAAATCTATTTTTTGGCTTTATTTATCCCTATCCCTTTCCAATTATCCCTGAATAGTTATTTTTACTAATAATTAGATAATGATTACATACTTTTTCTAATTATTAGTGATTCATTTTACCATAGCCAATCAAATTTAAAAGTATAAATCTATTTTTTTTTCTTGAAGGTCCAATTGCATTGTGCTTTCCATAAGAGCCATGTTGTCCCATAGCAAATAGCAATTAGACTCCTCCGTTTTTTATGGCATGTTCCCCATTTAGAGGCGAATTCCACCAGGTCTCTTATATGTGTGAAATGCGAGTCAAGTATCTCACACCACCAGAATATACATTCCCATACCGTCACAGCTTTTAGACATCGGAGAATCACGGGATCTGTATCTTCAGGTTCTAATCTGCACAAGGTGCAGGTAAGGATGGAAGTTGAATGCCACGTCTGATTAGGGCTGTAGCAGTAGGCAGCCGGTCGAGAACTGCCCTCCACATAAAGCAACTCACCTTTATTGGAATGCCATCTATCCAATCTATCACTACATCATCATGAGATAGACTACAGGTCCATTTATCTCACATGGAATGCACCATCATGAGATAGACTACAATCTACCACGTTTGAGTCCTTCCGTCAATTTGTGATCTGAGTGCCCTCACATGGAATGCACCATCATGAGATAGACTACATGTCCATTTATCTCGCCTGGGTAATGGATGGTGGTCTTCGACCCGAGCATTGATCGCTTCAAATTGGCTTATTTCATCAGGTGAGGTAAGGGTTGATTTCCAGCTCCAAACCAGACCATCTGGGGTTACTCGATCAGAGACTTTGCATCTCTTGTACATTTCCAGTTTGTAGAGCACGGTAAAGGATTCTTTCAGTGTTGTGTCCCCCTTCCACCTATCATGCCAAAACATAGTGTCTTCACCGGATCCGACATCTTTTATGAATACATCATCAGTGTTGATGTCTACTTTTGTTAGCACCTTATGAATTCCCGCCACATTTTTCATACGCCAGTTAATGTTTTTTTGAACATGTAATCTGCCGGTTTATTATATAGGTTATGAATTCCTTTTATGATCCTGCTCGATAGGCTAGTCCCATCAACCTTAAGTCGCCACCACCATTTCAGAATCAGGGCTATATTGAGTGCCTTCAGCGATCCAAGTCCAAGCCCACTTGCGTTTTTTGGGGATAATACCTTCTGCCACTTGACCCAATTTATCTTCCTCAATTCCTCCGCACCACCCAAGAGAAAATTTCGGCGAAGCTTTTCCAGAGTTTTAATGACACCTGCAGGAGCAACAAACAATAAGGAATAAAAGGTGGGTAGGCTGCCAAGAACAGCCTTGGATAGTGTAAGACGACCCCCTAGTGACAACGTCTTGTATTTCCATGAGCTAAGTCTTGAGCGGAATCTTTCAATCACAGGGCACCAATGCTTTGTGAGGTTCATGTTTGCCCCCACAGGGACACCGAGGTTTGTGAATGGGTGTTTAGCGGGTTCACATTGCAATGATGAAAAGGAATTGTGATAATGGATCGCCTTGTTGAATTCCTCGCTTAAACTCAAATTCGTTCGTCGGTGCACCATTAACGAGAACCGATGCTCTTGATGTTTTTAGGCGTCCTTGGATCCACCCCTTCCATTTTTCACCAAATCCCATCTGCATTTGGATATGGTCGAGGTATTCCTAATTTACCGTATCAAATGCTTTATTAAAATCAACTTTGAACAATAACATTTTCTCATTTTCCTTCTTTGCCCGTGAACAGAGCTCATTGATTATGAGTGGTCCATCCAAAATATTTCTTCCTTCCACGAAGGCGGTTTGGACATCTCCAATACATTGACCAATGACTTGTTTTAATCTGTTGGCGAGGATCTTTGCAATGATCTTATATATGCTTCCAATGAGGCAGATTGACCGAAAATCCCCAATTGAAAGCGAGTCTTTGATTTTTTAGACCAAAGTAAGGAATGAGGCATTGCAACCAATTCCAAATCTCCCGGTTCTTTCGAAGTGTTTGACTGCCTTGATTATGTCTATTTTCAGCATGTCCCAGTACGTTTTAAAGAATTTAAAGGAATATCCGTCTGTCCCAGGAGCCTTTTCACACCCACAGTCCCAAATGGCATTTTTGATTTCGTCAGTGGTGATGGGGGCTTCAAGTCTGGTACTATCAGCGGGGTCTAAGGTTGAAAAGTTTAGGTTGGTGAGCTTTGGTCTTGATGGCCACCTTTCCTGGAATTTCTGTCTGTAGAACTTGAAAACTTCTTGTTTGATTGCCTCCGGTCGTGTTTCCCACCTGCCATCAATTGAGAGTCCAGGAATAGAGTTCTTCCTTTTTTTTGTTATTAATGAATCCATGGAAAAATGAAGAATTTTCATCGCCATCAACAGTCCACTTGATTTTTGCTCTTTGCTTGATGTCGGATAGCGCAAATTTCTCAAGTTCAATTATTTTTTTGAACCCCAATCTCCTTTCTTCAATCTCCGAGTCGTTGAGGTCCCGAGACTCAGCTGCTAAGTCAAGTTCCTGCATTCTCGCCTTGATCTGTTGGAGTTCTTGCATTTCCTTGGGGTGATCTGTTGCCCTCCACTTTTTGATTTCGTTTTTTATAAATTTCAACTTTGATTTCAAATAAGTATCAGGGGTACCAAAACCCCTGAAATCCGCCCAAGCCTTTTGTACTAAATCATCAAAGCCGTCTCGTAACATCCAAGAGTTGAAGAACCGAAACGGAGGTTTACCAAAATCAGGGAGGGAGGTTCGTAGTGCGATCAGACAGTGATCAGATAATTCTCGTGGGAGAGCAGTAATGGAGACGGAAGGAAAGAGGTTTAGGAAGTTATCACATACCAGGAATCTGTCAAGTTTACTTAGTTTAAAGTCCGTTTGGCAGCAATAGGTGAATCTGTTTCCCCCCATTTTAATATCGTGGAGCCCTACCTCAGTGATGAATAGATTAAAATGGAATGCTGAAGAGGGACAAAAATGCAACCTGAATCTTTCTTCACTACGCCTCGCAGTGTTAAAATCACCAAAAATGATCCATGTACCTTGTTTCGCCCTTTTTATTTGCAATAGATCGTTCCACAATTGTTTCTTTTCCACTGGAGCATGTGGACCATATATATTGACCATTATCGTGTCACCAGGAATCCCCAGCCAGTTCCCAATTGTGATTAGAAAATGTCGTGATTTGATCGTTTCAGATACAATGTATTTAGTGGGGTCCCACATGCTTAGTAACCCACCAGATCTGCCTGTAGATTGGGTAGCTGAGCAACCAACCTTATCAGAATCCCAACAACCTTCAACATTGATTGAATTAAAGTCGGCCATCTGGGTTTCCTGAATACCTACAAAGGAAGCGTTGTTGCTAATCTTCAACCTATTGACCCATCGGACTTTATGTTCTTCTCCGATCCCCCTGATGTTTAGACTGATACAATTCATTAGGGGATAATGTGCTCACCGGGTTCGCCCATGGCATCGCGTAGGATGGGGTCATTTGGGGTGATGTTGAACCCCAATTCCATCCTAATTTCTTCCGTTCTTTGTAATTCCGATACATCTACTTCAGCATCCAAAGTTTGTGGGTGTCTAACTTGGGGGTGTTGAGATCAAGGGATTCGCCACTGTTAGTGGGTGATTCTGGTAGCGGTACATTATGAGGCGAAATCGGGTTATTAGGTTATGGAGCGTTCAGGAGGTTCTTGGATGAGTCTAGCATTGGTGTGGAGATTTTAAGACTTCGTTGCCTGCTTACAAGTCTTCTCCTTTTACCTGTGGACTCACTGGCCCATTGTGTATGGGTTTCATAAGGTCTGAAAGATGTGGAGGGAAAGGTCCCAAAACACTCGATGGGGGGTAGCCCATTACTTGGCCCGGATGTGTTTGGGGCTACAATAATTGGGGTGGTGGGGCATGTGTCTGTATCCAGGTATTGTGTTTTCCCATGCGCTGCTTCGATATCCTCGTACATTGGTTATGTCACCACTATCATGTCTTCCTTATGTGACTCTTCCCCTCCCTCGTCTAACTGTTCGTTTTCATCCGTCGGAAACCTAGTTTCCATCGAAAGTTCTGCTTCGTCGGTCACCGCTCCCATTCGTTGTTTCATTGTCAATGTATTGTGTTTCCGGCCCAATCTCCCCCTCTTCCATTTCTTCTACCATATTCTCTTCTGATCTTTCTTCATTCACCTCTCTCATGTGTTTATCAGTGTTTTCATACAGCGAGGTTTGGACTGGGGGTTTTTCCTGGTTGGATTCTTGGTTCGTGGGGGCATAGAGATAGTCTTCAGAGGGGTCGAATCTGAATGGGAACCAGTCTTGGTCGAACTCAATAATTCCCAACGTGTATACCTTCCCATCAAAGGCGACATAGATCTCCTCGTTAATTCGGGTCCTTCTGGTGGTAAGGATGTCAAGCTTAGCATGTGACAAGTCGACCCGATTGGGGAGGTCATTGTATGGGGCGATCGTTCGTCCAAAATTTCTGGATATTGCGTTGAAGTTGTGTTCGCCCCATAGTTGTAATGGTAAGCCCACAATTCGAATCCATGCCACCCGTTCAAAGTATGTTTCTGTCTTATCTCCCTAGTTAACCCATTTGAGGTGATCCTTCCACTTGTACTCATTTGCCATGAATTCCTTTGCTGCAGCCGAGTGATCAAACATGATGAGTACCATTAGCCCTCCAAGATATTTTATCTCGATTCCAGTTTCTCCTTTAGCAAGAAGTAACTTGGGGAGGTGCCTAAGGTGGTCAAGTGATACAGCTTCCCCAACAAGTGTTGTTTTTCTCAGCCAACTTTGCGTTACAAGTTCATGGTATAGCGTAATGGTGGTCGGGAGTGGTGGTCCTGGTGGGTGTGTAACCAATGAAGGTGTGGGCACAGGTTTCATCAGGTCTGCATAGGAGCGGTTATCTCGTAGGCTGGTTCTAGCCGTGTGTCGTGCAGGTTTGTTGACTGCCGGTGTGACATGGTTTCCCCTTCCGCCGTTGCTATTGTTTCTATTACTGCGGCCTGTTGGTTCTTTCCTCTCATGTAGGGAGAGGTTCACCGCGAGGGTCCTGCCCCTGAGCGTCTGTCCATCCAGTTGTCGTTCCAACATCTTGGCATGTTCCACTCCCAAAAAGCGAATAAACGCAAAGTATTCCCCGTTCTTCGCCCGGTTGTTCGCCATGTATACATCAGATAGCCTTCCGAAGCCTGCATATGTCATCCATACTTCTCTTTTCGTCGCTGTTCTAGGGACGTTTGTTACGAAGTATGTTGTTTCAATTTTTAGAACTATTATAAAAATTAGTGTTCTTATTAATAGAAAGTACATAAATGATATTCAATACTTTTTTTAATAAAAAAATTGATGTTTTTTGTTAAAGTAAATACACATACAAAAATTATAAACTATATTAAGTTAGAGGGTATAAAATGAACTATCTTTAAAGTTGGAGGTTGTTAATGTAAAGTTGTAAATATAAAAATCACACTATCGTTTAACCTAGCACAAGCTCTAGCCGCCAAGACGTGAGAGAGGTGATTTCCGACCACTATTCAAGCAATTTCCGGCCACAAACTATTCTATTTCCGGCTGCGCTTCAGGCGATTTTTGGCAAGGTGTCATGCGCTTTCCGGCGAGGTTTTCAGATTACGACTACTTATTTCTCACTCTCCAACCATTAAGACGATTTGAAGGGACGTTTTACCCATCTGTACAACGCTCCGACGAGTTTCTTTCTCACGCTTGTCTGATTACGAAGATTCACATTCTTCTCCGGTGAAATAGGTGGCGAGGCGTTGGATAATGGCGACATCTCTCTCTCTCTCTCTCTCGATTAGTCTCTCTCCTGATCTTTCATGTAGCCACTGACAGTAGTGGTAGTGGATGGCAACGGTGGTTGGTGGCCGAACGTGGGTTTGTTGTGGTTGAAAATGTGATTAAAACAATTTCAAAACTTATCGGAAATATAATTAAAACATTAGATGCACTGGACACATTCTTCAATGTGTTAAAAAAGATATTTTGTGTTTATTGGTTAATACTCTGAAAAGCTGTTATAAAAATTAAAAGTATAAAATCTGTACCAAATTAGTAATAATTAAAGGGATAAGAAGATAAAAACCGGGGTATTAATAACAGATCCTTTTTATTTTACTCTCCATTTCATATACTTATTATTTTTTATTTGTCGACTATTTATAAAAAATATATATTTAAGGACATTTATAAATATCTTAAAATCAATATAAATTCAAACAATAAAAATATCTTAAAAATCAAAATAAAGTGCCTATATGAAAAAATGAAATATCTTTTTAAAAAACCCATTTTAAATATGTATACAATTTTTAACAAGTTAAAGTTTGAACAATTTTCAGGACATTTATAATCTTTCTATTGTTACTCTCCATTTGATATACTTGTTATTTTTTATTTGTCAACTATTTATTAAAAATATATCTTTACATATGCATACAACTTTTAACAAGTAAAAGTTTGAACAACAAATACTTTGAAATAGTTATAATTTATTTTCTAACACTTTATCTGATATCATAATTTTCAACACCTTAATAACATCTCGTATGATTAACCGATGGTATGGCAAAAAATTATTGTCACATCATAGGTTTTTTTTTTCTAGCGGATGACTCATCCATATCGTCACCAATGATCTATATACTAAAGCAGTATTCAGGCCCTTTGTCCAAACGACAACACAAACCATTTAAAGCGTAATTTTGAAGGTCGTTAAGCACCCCTCAATTGAAACCATGCAGGATTGAACCCGCGTCACCCCTTTTTGGTGAGTGATTTATCAAACCTTTCCACCATTAGGCCACCGAGGTGGTGGTTTCATTTCATTAATTTTAAGATATAACTAAAAAGTCTTTTCAATAGTTAACCTCTTTTAATATTTTTTTTAAGTTTAATTAATATATAAAATATTATATAAAACCGTCTTGCTAATTACATGTTATTAAACATGAATTATATCTCAATAGAAAAATATAAATATAAATATTTTTGGTATTCATTTGTATACATAAAGTACGAAAAAATGATTAAGTTATAGTTATAAAAAAAATTTATAATATTGTATAATCTTTACAAAATTTATATTTCATAAATATTTAAAAATAACAAATATAATTAAAAGCTAAATAAAATATGATAAAAAAAAGATATTAGATATATAAAACACAAAAAATATATTGAACATTCAACAAATATATTCCCTACACAAGTATAAATGGTCATAGAAATATTAATAAGTGATAAACGATGATATTATTCGATGACAAATGCTTAAGTGTGAAATAATGAACTTAACAACTGATATAAAGAACAATAATAAAAGATTTGATCGTAAAGTAAACAAGCAAGATGAACAAAAAAGCAATATGATATACATTTCAAGTGATATTGTCTTGGAAGATGTAAGGGAAACCACAACCCAATCTCCTTTATATAAGAAAGTGGAAGGTCAATCTGGTAAATAACATATGACACAAAATTAAATAAGATGCTCTGCAACGGTTAAGGCGGTTAAGGATTGAGCATCTTAACTAACTACTGGATTAACATCTCCAGACACATACTTCTTTGGTAGCTCTAATCTTCGGACAATGTTACTGATGGTTAGAGTTGTGGGGGGTTACTTAAAGGTTAAAAAATCTCCCTAAAGTGACATGAGCAACCTTAAATAGTGCTTGTGGGATTTTTGTAAAAATTACACCACCTTCTTATAGAATCTTCGAACAACAAAGATTTATTTGATTTGTCTCACTATATCGATCTTCACTGCATCAAACGCTTTGGTAGATTCAATAGCATCATTCATGATGATCTTCAGAAAGAGTTGGAGTGCCAATGCTTTCTGCTAAATTTGAAGAACATCTTGTTTGATGAACCATTTACTCCAGAGATTGATCATTTCCGAGGTTCGCATTTTTACTCCCTTCGGACCATTATTTGGGAGTTCGGGTTTGCATTTCTGTTTTAGGCATTACTTCAGTTCAACATTATGGTTCTTCAGCAGCGGGTTTATCATATATATTCAACAGTGTTTGTTCAGTTCGGCAATACATCACCAAGTCTACCCATGACCGAAAAATAATATCCTCGTTTTTACGGGTAGATGCTCACATCAAGGGGGAGCGTGCGATCCTCTATCATATCCGGCATATTCTCTTGCCCGGTTTCATGATTATTTTTGATCTTTATTGCATGGTCGATCAAAAATAGGGGGAGAATCATGAGCATCCATTTTGATTTATTTGAGTTTTGACGTTAGAGACATTTGAATACGGAGAATGATTTAGTAGTGTGATGTGGCACTGATTTTTGATCTTTACAGATCGAATTTTTGGCATTACTTGATGTTCTTCAGATTATGATTATTTATCTTCAGACTCCACACATTGGGATGTCTCATTTGTGTTTGCATCTGGTTCAGATCTTATGATTGTTCGAGTTTGGATTTGCGATATTTTGAAGACGATGATTATTTTAGCGATGCGGCGTGACACTTATTTTTGATCTTCCGATCAAATTTTTGGCATTGCTAGACCATGTCTTCGGATTCATATTATTTATTATTCGGACTTCACTTTTGGATGCTTCACATTTTCAGCAGGTTATTCTTCAAAGTTTATTTGGTGCATTATCATTCGATTTCGGAATATTGAAGACATTGTGTGATTCGAGATTGTGCTCTTCGGTTCTACAGTCTAGGGGGAGATTGTGAACATAATTAGTTGTTGGGGACTGATCACATTCGAAGATTGGGATTTCATACTTTTATTCAGAGATTGGGGTTTCTCTGTTTGTTCTTTGATGCTAGAGATTCCATTACCAGATTCCGATATCACGACAGCTTCAGCACTTCCCAGACGCTTCAGCACCAGACCCACTAGACCTGCCTGTCGGATGTTCTGCCTTTTATCACTGCTTTACCCTCACCATTTCCGAGCATTTAGGGGGAGATTGTTGGAGCATGAAAATGCTCCATAATGTTGAGTGTTTATTAGGTTAGAATATTCCCTTGTATGAAAAACATATTCCCTCCACTAGTATATAAAATGGAGGTGATGGTTATTTTTATATTAGTGTTCACTATGTAGACTTTGTAGTTTAGAGAGAGTGTGGTGGGATCTCTCCCACCATGGGAGAGTTATCTCTCCCAACCCATGAGTGTTCTTATAATATTTTATATCTCTTTATCTATCTACTACAGTTTTTACTCACATATCTTGTTCACCATGTTCATACACGATTATCTTCTTGCTAATATCTTTTGCACCGATCCAATCGAGAAAATGGGAATCTACAGTGTTCTTCTTCATTACTCCCGAGAGATTAAAAGAGTAGTGTGGAGATGTTTTGAATGCAAGCGTGCAAAAGCCTTTGACTTTGATGATTATTCTATTGGACTAACCATAGTAAAGTTTCTTATTTCCTTAAAAAGTCACTTTTACGCTTCCTTTCATTGTATTAAGTATCTTCAACTGGCTTGATTAACTCTATTAGATCGAAGATGGAAAAGTATTGAGCATTTGGTGAGTTTGGATTTCCTAGTCATATTATAATTTGATTGGAGCATCATAGGAAAGATGAAGAACCATGTCCCTATCTATCACACCTCCAAACCTGAACGGCGGAAACGTCTAGGGGTGGATGACTTCATGTACAGTATCATAAACAAATGAACAGTAGTATCAAAGCATAATAGCCATGTAGCACCTGGTTCCTGGTATGTATTTTATTTAAGTAATTTTTCATTTTTGGCCTGGGACTCGGCGAGTTGAAGGCCCAACTCGCTGAGTAGAAGCGGGATGAGACGCGGGATTTAAGTATGGGACTCGTCGAGTCAGGTCCTGGACTCGACGAGTAGGCTCTGTCTGGACAAAACCCTAATCTGAGGGTTTGCACCCTATTTAAACAACCTTATACAGCCTCCATCGCCCCTTTATGCTCCCAGAAACCCTCCATATCAAACCCTAAGTGTTTTGGTGCAAGATCTAAAGCTTTTGAGTGATTTTGTGGGTTTTGATCACAAGGAAGAAGGAAGAGAATAGAAGGATCAAGAGGAGACTGAAGGATTCGAGTTTCGTGCATCATTTGCAGTGTTTGAAAGGTATAAAGTCTGTACCTTGCTTGCTTATTCGTTTGATCCCTTTTTGGGGAGATTTAGAGCTTTTATAAGCCATTCTTGGTAACCAACCATGATTGCAAGCATGGTTGGGGGTTGAGGCTTCGGATATAGGCCCATGGAAGAGTTACAAGGCAGAAAAGGGCTGCTTTTGCACCCATGGAAGCCCCCATGCAACTTAAGAGCCTCTTTTAGAGCCTTTTTGGTTCAAAGTCCCATGCATGCATGTAAAGTTCGTAACTTTACGTGCTAGATCGAGTTTAGGGGCCTAGATCTATCATTTGGACAAGAGTTGTACACCAGAAATCGAAGGAATAAACTTGGGACTGTATCGACTCGGCGAGTCATTCTTGGGACTCGGCGAGTCCGAGGCTTGACTTCCTTTTTTGTTATGGTCCAAGAGACCCAGTTGAGTGAGAGAAAGGTTTTAGAAGGTCCAGGAGAGTGACCCAGACGTATCGGGATAAGCCATAGTCCTGGAGTTCTAAGGACTCGGCGAGTGCATGAGTCGACTCGGCGAGTCCAAGGCAATCTCCCAACTCTTGAAGATGAACTCGACGAGTTGTTCATACAACTCGGTGAGTCGAGGACAGGACGTGTTCATAGGATGAAGATGGACTCGACGAGTGTTTATACCACTCGGCGAGTCGGATGAAGGTTCATCCAAGGTTGTGTTAGAAGGAGAACTCGTCGAGTCGTTGCTAAACTCGACGAGTAGAGTCGTGGATGGGGACAGTTGAAGAGATAGGGACTCGACAAGTTGGCGGCCCAACTCGATGAGTAGAGTCGTGGATGAGGACAGTTGAAGAGATAGGGACTCGGCGAGTTGGCGGCCCAACTCGGCGAGTCGGGTCAACTGGAAGTTGACTTTGACTTTGACTTGGACTTGGTCAGGGGTAAAATGGTCACTTTACCCTAAGAATAGATATCAGACTCTGATTGAGTGTTTTGTGGGGATTATAGCCGGAAGATTTCCGGAGCAGAAGCAGACATAGATTTCCCGCACAGATTATCAGCAGCTACTCGTTCGAGGTGAGTTACCTTCTAGTAGCGGTGGGTCTACGGCCAAAATGTCGGCCTACCAGTAGGAGTTGTATGTTGGATGATTGTCTTTGTGATATTCATCTAGGTTTGCTACTACCTGATATGTTATATGCTAGCATGATATGTATATGTGACAGTAGTAGAGTCCGGTTGTTAGGATCGGAGGGTAGGTCAGACACCCCAGATATGTCTGACAGTATGTGATGATATGATTATATGCTGGCATGATATGTTATATGTGATAGTGGTAGTAGGGAGGGAATAGTCCCCAAGTTCGGTTGTTAGGACCGAGGGTAGGTCGGACACCCCAGAAACGTCTGACAGTATGTTTACGTTATGATATATGTGATAGTAGCAGTAGGGGGTGGAATAGTCCCCGAGGTTCGGTTGATAGGACCGAAGGGTAGGTCAGCACCCCAGAATGGCTTGACATGGGTAGGTCAGCACCCCAGAATGGCTTGACACGGGTAGGTCGGCACCCCAGAATGGCCGTATTGGGTAGGTCGGGCACCCCAGAATTGCCCGGCAGTATGAATGCGGTATGTCTGTATGGTATGTGGTATGATGGGGGAACTCACTAAGCTTTGTGCTTACAGTTTTAGTTTTGGTTTCAGGTACCACTTCGTCTAAGGGCAAGGAGCCGGCAGTGTAGCAGCGCATCACACACACATATGATTCCCGCATGGAGTTTTCTGGGATTGTACTCTGATTGATTTTACTTTGACATTATGATTTCAGACACCTTGTTATAGTTTTGTTTGCAAATGATATGGCATGGGAAATGTTTTGGTAAACTATGTTGAGAATTACTTAATTTAAAAAAAAAAATTGGGCTTGGAAATTGGGATGTTACAAACCATCATATTGATAAATAATAAGTTTACATTGTGTCCAAAACATTTTTTACTTGATACCATATACATATGAGAAAAATAAACGACGTCATGCTGCGACGTCCCATCCTCAAAACCATTTCGGTTACCTGTGTACTGATTTCCTGAGAATACAAGTGATTTTGAAAAGTGTCAACAATTAAGTTTCTGAGTTCATAAGCGTTTTGTATGAGAAGGATTGGTAACTTTTATGTGTAAAAATGATAGTGTGTACTTTCAGAAAATCCAATATTTTCTTTAAAAATAAGTTGTAAGTCTTAAATCCAAAGACTAAAAATGTAAGTAATGTTGTATTGGGAAATAGTATTATGTAGTTTTATCTTTATATAAAACCAACTGAATGTATGTTAACCCCGTAAACCAAATGTATTGTTAATACCCCATGTGAGTTATCATAACCATGCTAATGACTAGTTGGCCTGCTACGACGTTCTTCAGGCGTCAGAATGATAGACATTTGTCACCCTAGACTGCCCGGTCTAACTGTAGCTAACAACTTAGGTGTGGGGTTGTCAATCCCGTATAGATTTATACACAAGTGTCACGCTCTCCCTACAAGAGACTCTGGTTATAATTCAGGACATAGTGTGTACTCTGGTAGGTACGGTGAAGCCAAATGTCTCACAAAATTGTATTAACCGGTTTACGTATAGTGTACTGAAAACCCTTTTTCTTGTAAATGAATGCATTACTCTTCCATAGTGGTTACATAGTGTGAAAATAATTATACCTTTAACTAATTATTTGTTTCTTCCGAAATTATAATGTAGTGTTTGTGACTCCCAAACTATACCAAATATAGTTTATTATGATTGTTTGTCAAGACTATTTATATAATCACTTATATAAATACATAATAGTTATCTTGTCTAGATGTTTTTAAAAGATTATGTCATAAAAACTTACATCTAACACAAGTATGAGAAATTTGTATGAAAAAGTCCATTTCGAGCTTTTGCCCCGTTTGTAACAACCTAATTTTTTTTTCAAAGAAATTTTCCATTTTTAAATAATCAAAACATTTCCAATAATCCACAAAATCTCAAGAATAATTGTTTTCAAATTCATAACGTCAACATTTTATTTCAAATATCAGAGTGTCCCATAAAAACGCGTGAGAGAGTGCATGCCGCGCCATCAAGCCTTGCCCTTGCCCTTAGGCTCAGAAGTAACTGAAACAAATCAACAAACTATAAGCTAGTGCTTAGTGAGTTCCCCAGAGCATACCCCACACAATCCACATAAACACATAATCCATATTAGCTATAAAATCCACATAAACCACACAAGCCATGCATACAACCTATAAGGATGCCATGGAAATCCTCCAAGGTCTTATACCTAATGCCACTGGAACCCCCACGTGGTCTTAACTACCTGCCATGGAAACCCCCACACGGTATTCCTTCCATGGGAACCCCCCTTATGGTATTCACTAACTAAGAAAATATGATACAAGCTAAACATGCAACTATACTAGGATGCCATGGAAACCCTCCAAGGTCTTACACCAAATTCCATGGGAATCCCCACATGGTCTTAATCTATTTCCACGGGAACCCCCAGGGTCTTTCATGCAAATGTCATACCAACATAACGCATAGTCGATCAATAATCTACATATCATAAAATCGGACGGTCTTGGTGCCTTAGACCCATTGGTGTGGTGAGAAAACTCACCTCAAATGCAAACTGTAGCTGAATAGGTCCAAGCCCCAAGTATCAGCTCCACCAACTCCCTAATCATAAACAACTCCTTAGTATACAACTCAACCCTTCAAACCCTTAAAAGTCTAACTTGGTCAACCATGGTCAAAGTCAAAGTCAACGGTCAAGGTCAACAGTCCATGTTGACCCAACTCGTTGAGTGCATCTAGCAACTCGTCGAGTTCCTTCAGTTTTCAGAAAACCAGGGAAAACCTTAACCAACTCACTGAGTTATCTTATCAACTCGCCGAGTTACTCGTCATACTGAAAACGGGGAAAAACCCGATCCAACTCGTCGAGTTATCTGATCAACTCTTCGAGTTTACTCTGCAGGCTGAAAACGGAAAAACCCGATCAAACTCGACGAGTTGCTAGGGCAACTCGTCGAGTTTTACCTTGTGTTAACATAATAAGTCCTTCCAGTCAAATCCAAACCTCCAAACTACAGATCCAGTCCCTTAGGACTGAAATACCACGTAAAGTTGGAAACTTTATGTGCATGCAAGGCCTCAAAAGGCTAAAACACTAAAACGAAGGTTCATACAAGGTTTAAAGCATGGAAAAGGGCCTAGACTAGATAAACTGAGCAACTTTATGTCCATGGAGGCCTAAAGATGTCCAGATCTGAACCATATCCTCATGACAAGTCCAAATCCGAGTATGACACCATTTTGCACCAAAAGTGACCATATACTTCCATAGGATGAGATCTAAGCAAATAGAGATCAAGGTAGCAACTTTTTACCTCCAAATAAATGCTAACACCAGGTGGATGCTAGATATAAAGCCCTCTCCTCACTTCAATCTCTACAATCTTCAAGTTTCCTTCCAAAAAGCCCAAGATTCACTCTCCAAAGCTCACACACACTCAAGAAGGCACTAAAGCACGAATAGCGTTTCTCTCTGGACATTTAGGACGATGAGGGAGGCCACAAATGATCCTTAAGTTCCTTAAATAGAGTACAAACCCCTGAAAATTAGGGTTTTCCTTTACAGTGTCTACTCGTCGAGTTGGGGCCTTCCAACTTGTCGAGTAGACCCTAATTCCCGCGTCTAAATTGATCTCTACTCGTCGACTTGGGGCTCCCCAACTCGTCGAGTCCTAGTGCAAAACCCTAAAAACTTAAACTATAAATGATACATGGAACAAGCGTTACACCGTTTTTAATGGTGTTTTGTCTACCTTCAAAATGTATGGTCAAAACAACATATTTTTGGGTTGTATCCCACAAAAATTGTGAAATAACTAGAGTGTAACTAGTTTTTTTTTGGAAAAATCATATCTTGGTAAAAAGTCTCAAAATCCTTGTAGCCTTGTGGTTTTAACCTTTTACTAAAGAACATATAACATAGTTTTTGTTTGCTTTTCTTAGTTTTTTATCATTAAAACTATCATACCACAAATAAATGTTTTAAAAACTAGTAATACTCATATTTCATGCAAATAGTGTTTTATATTCACAAAGAAATAGAACATGCAAACATTTGTGTTAAAAGTTAACTTTACTTGTATCCCCCCCCCCTAAAACATGAAAAACTCAAAAATGTGGGGGTATGAAGTCACCTTGAGTGTGCTTGTGGTTGGTTAAATCGATGATGGTGAAGATCTTGAAACCTAGAATACTTGAGAGTGGTTGAAGAACCCTTTGAGTATGGTATTATCTTATGAGTTTTAACATATAATAATGTGTGTAAATGAGATAGAAGTAACACGAAAGTGTGTAGAAACACTAGATTAACAAGAACTACTTACCAAAAATTCTAAGAATCAACTTGGAGAATTTATCCTTGGAAGATTTGGACTTGATTCTTGAGAGAAAATGAAGAACTTCGAAAATGGTGGGGGTTTGGGGATGATCTCGGCCGAAGTTAAAGAGGGAAGGATGAGGTGATGTTTGCATTGATATATGCTGGGTAAAAGCATTGTTATATGTTGTTTAATATTTCTTATTGGGAAAAGATACATCTGTCATGTCACAAGTCAACTCTTTTCTTTTCTCTTTCCAGCCGAAAACGCCTTAAAATCCACCGAAATCGCATGATGACTTCGGTCGAAGAAGCCACCGAGATCATAGAGACTTCGGTCCAAGAAGCCACTGAGATCCTAGTGATTTCGGTCCGAGAAACCACAGAGATTCTAGTGATTTCGGTCTGAGAATCACCGAGATCCTACTAATCTCGGTCCTAACCA
This sequence comes from Lactuca virosa, assembly GCF_052849685.1. NCBI lineage: Eukaryota > Viridiplantae > Streptophyta > Magnoliopsida > Asterales > Asteraceae > Lactuca > Lactuca virosa. The sequence continues at coordinate 332,857,018 of NC_136433.1, forward strand.
AGAACTCTAAAGGCAAGGTATAATTCACATAATTATATCCTACCAGTTTCACCTTCGTTGACTTGTTTGACTTTTGTTGACTCGTTTGACTTCTGTTGGGTCCAAAATCGGCAGTTGTCACATAATCCCCACGTTATAAGGAATTTTTTCCCGAAATTTGTTCTAGAGTGGGTACTTATGAGCTACGGAAAAGGTGTGGGTACTTCTGTTTCATTTGATCTTCTCGTTCCCAGGTTAATTCATGTCCTCTCTTGGCGTTCCAACGAACCTTTACTATGGGTGTAACACCTCGTTTATTTATTTAATAAATAAATAAATTAATCGATGAATGAATCGTAGCCCAGAAATCAGTAATTATATGGCAAGGTGTTGGTCTCGAGGGGTTAATTGTCAGTTTGAGAAGTTTGGGGTTAAAAGTGTAAGTTCCGGGATTTATTTTGTAAAGATTTTTAGAAGACATGGGGTATTTGGTAAATTCTAGGCCAAATATGAAAAGGATTGGTTGGGGAGAGGCTGTATTGTAAATCTCGGACCTAATTTGTAATGTATTTAGATGGCAGGGGTTAAAAAGGTAAAATATGGATTACATTTGAATAAAAAGGGGCATGGAGGGACTGTTATTGCCATTATGGCAAACTCTTGAGTGGAGCCAGGTACAAAGGGTTAAGAAAACCCTAACCCTAACGTTAATATGTTCAGACGCCACTTCTTCACCTTATACCTCCCATCTCTTGCGCCACCTCCTTCTCATGTTCCCCAGCCGCCGCCGATGTCCCTTTCGTTTTCCGACCAGATGGAGTCCCGAACGCCACCGCCTGCTGCCTCACCATCGAAATGCCATCGTGGCTTTGCTGCCGCCAAAGACACGTCTCGCTACTGTTTCATTGCCGCCTCCTCGGCACCACCGAAGAACCACTGGAGCTTGCTGACCACTGCTATGCTGCCGACGCGAGACAACGAGGAAGATCGACGGTGCGAAGGATTGCTTATGACGCTGCTGTTCGACGTGGGAGCCCTCGCCGCCAGCCGTTACTCCGCCACCGTAGCAAAACTGCCACTATCGGAGAGTGAAGCGTTGCTCGCCGCACCACCGTCTATAATCATGGTGGCCTGCTGCAGCGAAGCCGAGCAATTACCACCCTACTCTTGTCGTTGTTGCCTTATCTGATGGGAAGGACCGATGTGGCGGTCATCATAATCTATCTCCATCTGCGGCCGTTGCGCCGCCGGTGCGGCTGCTGCCGTCGCCAAATGCCACCAGGTGGGTGGCTATGCTACTTCTCCGAGCATAGGGTGTTGTGTGTGTTATTTCTATGATGTAAGTTCGGGAATCTGTCATCCAGCAGCTGGGGTTGAGTCTGTGGGACTTCAGTAGTGTGGGATTGAGTCTACGGGACTTCAGCAGTGTGAGGTGAGTTACCTTCCAGTAGTGGTGGGTCTACGGCCACAATGTCGGCCCACTAGTAGGAGTTGTATGTTAGATGATTGTCTTTGTGATATTCATCTAGGTTTGCTACTACCTGGTATGTTTATGTGTTAGCATGATATGTTATATGTGATAGTGGTAGTAGGAGGGGAATAGTCCCCAAGTTCGGTTGTTAGGACCGAAGGGTAGGTCGGGCACCCCAGATATGCCTGACAGTATGATTATGTATGATATATGTGATAGTAGTAGTAGGGGGTGAAATAGTCCCCGGAGTTCGGTTGTTAGGACCGACGGGTAGGTCAGCACCCCAGAATGGCTTGACACGGGTAGGTCAGCACCCCAGAATGGCTTGACACGGGTAGGTCAGCACCCCAGAATGGGTTGACACGGGTATGTCAGCACCCCAGAATGACTTGACATGGGTAGGTCGGCACCCCAGAATGGCCGGACCGGGTAGGTCGGGCACCCCATAATTGCCCGGCAGTATGCATGCTATGTGATTGTATGGTATGTGGTATGATGGGGGAACTCACTAAGCTTTGTGCTTACGGTTTACAGTTTTGGTTTCAGGTTTCATCGATTTGGAAATGAAGGGCTCAGATTGATCGCAATGCACACACCTATGATTTTCGCAATGAATGGTTTTGGGACGAACTCTGATAATTATTTTACTTAATGATGATTTGGAATGTTTGAAATAAATGGTATCAATGTTTTAGCTATATTAAAAATGAAAATTTTACCTCTGATTTTTGGGTCGTTAGAAGTTGGTATCAGAGCCTTGGTTTGAGGGATTCGGTCACACTCCCGGGTGTGTCTGAACTCAAACTAAGGACTTGGTATGAAAATTTTCAAAAGTAAAACCCTTTTATAAAAAGAAGTTTGAAAAGAATTTGAAAAGAGAAAAGAACTTTGAAAAGAACAAAGTGTGTGATGCGTGCAATCAGCCGAGCTCAAGTAAGTTTTCCCCAAGATACCTATACATGTTATGTTATGGTATGATATGATATGGTTAGGAGAATTGCATGCTAGATTAGGGCTGAGGATCTAGGAGGATGACTTATATGCCTATTGTATGTGCTTGTAGACTTGCATGCTAGTACTGATCAGTCAGTGATAGGATAGCCTGTTTAGGTTATGCTTGATTGTATGAGCCTTTAAATTGCATGTACAGATCCCTGAGTAGAGGATATAAAGGTTTGATTGGAATATGATGGTTAGATTTTCCATGGTCTGAATGCTGCTTGCTTTTTGCTTTGTGGGACTCTTAGTAATGTGAGCTTACTATATTCATGAGGTAGCTAGCTGACATTACTAAGAATCTTTCAGCAGCTGAGGACTGGGTGAGTTTGGGAACCTAGGAAAGCCTAGGATATGTTTCAGTGGGTTAGTAGAGAGGTTTAGTGAGATTTGGGTGTATCAGATTGAGGAAGTGACTTGGAGGATCCGAGAGGATTGCTGAGGAAAGTATGGATAGGTGTGGAAGGTAGTATTGGGCCCGTACTAGTGAAAGAATAGGATCCATACTCGAATCGGTGAGAGCCTTGGAGAATCCGAGAAGCTTCGGGGAAGAGTTTGTGACCCGGTTTGGGGATAGAGGATGTTCTAGTTGTTGCAGCTTAGCCTTGGGCAAGTGAGCTAGTGAGCGTGACAGGGTGTCAGACCCTGAAGGACATGATTTCCAAGAGGTTGCAGATGCGAGATTGATTTGGAGCACTTTGAGAAGAAAGGTTCGTGCTAGGTTAGTATAGTAGAGGGTCCCGGGAAAAGACCCATGACTTCTAATCATCGGGTGAAAGGCCAGCAGGGCCTGAGTCTGTGCAACACGTACGGGAAAGTGCACAAGGGAGTTTGTCGCTCCAAGGGTTAGGGTGATACAGGTGTGGCAGGGTTGACCATGTCAGCTGAAGGTGATCAGTATTCCTCCAGATGTTGCAGGTATGTCATCTTCTTCTGCTAATGTTTGGAATACGTATCGCTTTGGAATTGTGAGTGAGTTTGGATAAGTCAGACCTCGGGTCGGTTTTTCTGCTAGTGTTTGGGTTATCAAGGATCATATATGCCATCCTGCATGCCGAAAGGTCCTTGGGTAGGTCGGGCACCCCAGAATTGCCCGGCAGTATGAATGCGATATGTCTGTATGGTATGTGGTATGATGGGGGAACTCACTAAGCTTTGTGCTTACAATTTTAGTTTTGATTTCAGGTACCACTTCGTCTAAGGGCAAGGAGCCGGCAGTGTAGCAGCGCATCACACACACATATGATTCCCGCATGGAGTTTTCTGGGATTGTACTCTGATTGATTTTACTTTGACATTATGATTTCAGACACCTTGTTATAGTTTTGTTTGCAAATGATATGGCATGGGAAATGTTTTGGTAAACTATGTTGAGAATTACTTAATTTAAAAAAAAAAATTGGGCTTGGAAATTGGGATGTTACACACCATCATATTGATAAATAATAAGTTTACATTGTGTCCAAAACATTTTTTACTTGATACCATATACATATGAGAAAAATAAACGACGTGACGCTGCGACGTCCCATCCTCAAAACCGTTTCGGTTACCTGTGTACTGATTTCCTGAGAATACAAGTGATTTTGAAAAGTGTCAACAATTAAGTTTCTGAGTTCATAAGCGTTTTGTATGAGAAGGATTGGTAACTTTTATGTGTAAAAATGATAGTGTGTACTTTCAGAAAATCCAATATTTTCTTTAAAAATAAGTTGTAAGTCTTAAATCCAAAGACTAAAAATGTAAGTAATGTTGTATTGGGAAATAGTATTATGTAGTTTTATCTTTATATAAAACCAACTGAATGTATGTTAACCCCGTAAACCAAATGTATTGTTAATACCCCATGTGAGTTATCATAACCATGCTAATGACTAGTTGGCCTGCTACGACGTTCTTCAGGCGTCAGAATGATAGACATTTGTCACCCTAGACTGCCCGGTCTAACTGTAGCTAACAACTTAGGTGTGGGGTTGTCAATCCCGTATAGATTTATACACAAGTGTCACGCTCTCCCTACAAGAGACTCTGGTTATAATTCAGGACATAGTGTGTACTCTGGTAGGTACGGTGAAGCCAAATGTCTCACAAAATTGTATTAACCGGTTTACGTATAGTGTACTGAAAACCCTTTTTCTTGTAAATGAATGCATTACTCTTCCATAGTGGTTACATAGTGTGAAAATAATTATACCTTTAACTAATTATTTGTTTCTTCCGAAATTATAATGTAGTGTTTGTGACTCCCAAACTATACCAAATATAGTTTATTATGATTGTTTGTCAAGACTATTTATATAATCACTTATATAAATACATAATAGTTATCTTGTCTAGATGTTTTTAAAAGATTATGTCATAAAAACTTACATCTAACACAAGTATGAGAAATTTGTATGAAAAAGTCCATTTCGAGCTTTTGCCCCGTTTGTAACAACCTAATTTTTTTTTCAAAGAAATTTTCCATTTTTAAATAATCAAAACATTTCCAATAATCCAAAAAATCTCAAGAATAATTGTTTTCAAATTCATAACGTCAACATTTTATTTCAAATATCAGAGTGTCCCATAAAAACGCGTGAGAGAGTGCATGCCGTGCCATCAAGCCTTGCCCTTGCCCTTAGGATCAGAAGTAACTGAAACAAATCAACAAACTATAAGCTAGTGCTTAGTGAGTTCCCCAGAGCATACCCCACACAATCCACATAAACACATAATCCATATTAGCTATAAAATCCACATAAACCACACAAGCCATGCATACAACCTATAAGGATGCCATGGAAATCCTCCAAGGTCTTATACCTAATGCCACTGGAACCCCCACGTGGTCTTAACTACCTGCCATGGAAACCCCCACACAGTATTCCTTCCATGGGAACCCCCCTTATGGTATTCACTAACTAAGAAAATATGATACAAGCTAAACATGCAACTATACTAGGATGCCATGGAAACCCTCCAAGGTCTTACACCAAATTCCATGGGAATCCCCACATGGTCTTAATCTATTTCCACGGGAACCCCCGGGGTCTTTCATGCAAATGTCATACCAACATAACGCATAGTCGATCAATAATCTACATATCATAAAATCGGACGGTCTTGGTGCCTTAGACCCATTGGTGTGGTGAGAAAACTCACCTCAAATGCAAACTGTAGCTGAATAGGTCCAAGCCCCAAGTATCAGCTCCACCAACTCCCTAATCATAAACAACTCCTTAGTATACAACTCAACCCTTCAAACCCTTAAAAGTCTAACTTGGTCAACCATGGTCAAAGTCAAAGTCAACGGTCAAGGTCAACAGTCCATGTTGACCCAACTCGTTGAGTGCATCTAGCAACTCGTCGAGTTCCTTTAGTTTTCAGAAAACCAGGGAAAACCTTAACCAACTCACTGAGTTATCTTATCAACTCGCCGAGTTACTCGTCATACTGAAAACGGGGAAAAACCCGATCCAACTCGTCGAGTTATCTGATCAACTCTTCGAGTTTACTCTGCAGGCTGAAAACGGGAAAACCCGATCAAACTCGACGAGTTGCTAGGGCAACTCGTCGAGTTTTACCTTGTGTTAACATAATCAGTCCTTCCAGTCAAATCCAAACCTCCAAACTACAGATCCAGTCCCTTAGGACTGAAATACCACGTAAAGTTGGAAACTTTATGTGCATGCAAGGCCTCAAAAGGCTAAAACACTAAAACGAAGGTTCATACAAGGTTTAAAGCATGGAAAAGGGCCTAGACTAGATAAACTGAGCAACTTTATGTCCATGGAGGCCTAAAGATGTCCAGATCTGAACCATATCCTCATGACAAGTCCAAATCCGAGTATGACACCATTTTGCACCAAAAGTGACCATATACTTCCATAGGATGAGATCTAAGCAAATAGAGATCAAGGTAGCAACTTTTTACCTCCAAATAAATGCTAACACCAGGTGGATGCTAGATATAAAGCCCTCTCCTCACTTCAATCTCTACAGTCTTCAAGTTTCCTTCCAAAAAGCCCAAGATTCACTCTCCAAAGCTCACACACACTCAAGAAGGCACTAAAGCACGGATAGGGTTTCTCTCTGGACATTTAGGACGATGAGGGAGGCCACAAATGATCCATAAGTTCCTTAAATAGAGTACAAACCCCTGAAAATTAGGGTTTTCCTTTACAGTGTCTACTCGTCGAGTTGGGGCCTTCCAACTTGTCGAGTAGACCCTAATTCCCGCGTCTAAATTGATCTCTACTCGTCGACTTGGGGCTCCCCAACTCGTCGAGTCCTAGTGCAAAACCCTAAAAACTTAAACTATAAATGATACATGGAACAAGCGTTACACCGTTTTTAATGGTGTTTTGTCTACCTTCAAAATGTATGGTCAAAACAACATATTTTTGGGTTGTATCCCACAAAAATTGTGAAATAACTAGAGTGTAACTAGTTTTTTTTGGAAAAATCATATCTTGGTAAAAAGTCTCAAAATCCTTGTAGCCTTGTGGTTTTAACCTTTTACTAAAGAACATATAACATAGTTTTTATTTGCTTTTCTTAGTTTTATATCATTATAACTATCATACCACAAATAAATGTTTTAAAAACTAGTAATACTCATATTTCATGCAAATAGTGTTTTATATTCACAAAGAAATAGAACATGCAAACATTTGTGTTAAAAGTTAACTTTACTTGTATTCCCCCCCCCCCCTTAAAACATGAAAAACTCAAAAATGTGGGGGTATGAAGTCACCTTGAGTGTGCTTGTGGTTGGTTAAATCGATGATGGTGAAGATCTTGAAACCTAGAATACTTGAGAGTGGTTGAAGAACCCTTTGAGTATGGTATTATCTTATGAGTTTTAACATATAATAATGTGTGTAAATGAGATAGAAGAACACGAAAGTGTGTAGAAACACTAGATTAACAAGAACTACTTACCAAAAATTCTAAGAATCAACTTGGAGAAATTATCCTTGGAAGATTTGGACTTGATTCTTGAGAGAAAATGAAGAACTTCGAAAATGGTGGGGGTTTGGGGATGATCTCGGCCGAAGTTAAAGAGGGAAGGATGAGGTGATGTTTGCATTGATATATGCTGGGTAAAAGCATTGTTATATGTTGTTTAATATTTCTTATTGGGAAAAGATGCATTTGTCATGTCACAAGTCAACTCTTTTCTTTTCTCTTTCCAGCCGAAAACGCCTTAAAATCCACCGAAATCGCATGATGACTTCGGTCGAAGAAGCCACCGAGATCATAGAGACTTCGGTCCAAGAAGCCACTGAGATCCTAGTGATTTCGGTCCGAGAAACCACCGAGATTCTAGTGATTTCGGTCTGAGAATCACCGAGATCCTACTAATCTCGGTCCTAACCAAGAACTCTAAAGGCAAGGTATAATTCACATAATTATATCCTACCAGTTTCACCTTCGTTGACTTGTTTGACTTTTATTGACTCGTTTGACTTCTGTTGGGTCCAAAATCGGCAGTTGTCACATAATCCCCACGTTATAAGGAATTTTTTCCTGAAATTTGTTCTAGAGTGGGTACTTATGAGCTACGGAAAAGGTGTGAGTACTTCTGTTTCATTTGATCTTCTCGTTCCCAGGTTAATTCACGTCCTCTCTTGGCGTTCCAACGAACCTTTACTATGGGTGTAACACCCCGTTTATTTATTTAATAAATAAATAAATTAATCGATGAATGAATCGTAGCCCAGAAATCAATAATTATATGGCAAGGTGTTGGTCTCGAGGGGTTAATTGTCAGTTTGAGAAGTTTGGGGTTAAAAGTGTAAGTTCCGGGATTTATTTTGTAAAGATTTTTAGAAGACATGGGGTATTTGGTAAATTCTAGGCCAAATATGAAAAGGATTGGTTGGGGAGAGGCTGTATTGTAAATCTCGGACCTAATTTGTAATGTATTTAGATGCCAGGGGTTAAAAAGGTAAAATATGGATTACATTTGAATAAAAAGGGGCATGGAGGGACTGTTATTGCCATTATGGCAAACTCTTGAGTGGAACCAGGTACAAAGGGTTAAGAAAACCCTAACCCTAACGTTAATATGTTCAGACGCCACTTCTTCACCTTATACCTCCCATCTCTTGCGCCACCTCCTTCTCATGTTCCCCAGCCGCCGCCGATGTCCCTTTCGTTTTCCGACCAGATGGAGTCCCGAACGCCACCGCCTGCTGCCTCACCATCGAAATGCCATCGTGGCTTTGCTGCCGCCAAAGACACGTCTCGCTACTGTTTCATTGCCGCCTCCTCGGCACCACCGAAGAACCACTGGAGCTTGCTGACCACTGCTATGCTGCCGACGCGAGACAACGAGGAAGATCGACGGTGCGAAGGATTGCTTATGATGCTGCTGTTCGACGTGGGAGCCCTCGCCGCCAGCCGTTACTCCGCCACCGTAGCAAAACTGCCACTATCGGAGAGTGAAGCGTCGCTCGCCGCACCACCGTCTATAATCATGGTGGCCTGCTGCAGCGAAGCCGAGCAATTACCACCCTACTCTTGTCGTTGTTGCCTTATCTGATGGGAAGGACCGATGTGGCGGTCATCGGAATCTATCTCCATCTGCGGCCGTTGCGCCGCCGGTGCGGCTGCTGCCGTCGCCAAATGCCACCAGGTGGGTGGCTATGCTACTTCTCCGAGCATAGGGTGTTGTGTGTGTTATTTCTATGATGTAAGTTCGGGAATCTGTCATCCAGCAGCTGGGGTTGAGTCTGTGGGACTTCAGTAGTGTGGGATTGAGTCTACGGGACTTCAGCAGTGTGAGGTGAGTTACCTTCCAGTAGTGGTGGGTCTACGACCACAATGTCGGCCCACTAGTAGGAGTTGTATGTTAGATGATTGTCTTTGTGATATTCATCTAGGTTTGCTACTACCTGGTATGTTTATGTGTTAGCATGATATGTTATATGTGATAGTGGTAGTAGGAGGGGAATAGTCCCCAAGTTCGGTTGTTAGGACCGAAGGGTAGGTCGGGCACCCCAGATATGCCTGACAGTATGATTATGTATGATATGTGTGATAGTAGTAGTAGGGGGTGAAATAGTCCCCGGAGTTCGGTTGTTAGGACCGACGGGTAGGTCAGCACCCTAGAATGGCTTGACACGGGTAGGTCAGCACCCTAGAATGGCTTGACACGGGTAGGTCAGCACCCCAGAATGGGTTGACACGGGTATGTCAGCACCCCAGAATGACTTGACATGGGTAGGTCGACACCCCAGAATGGCCGGACCGGGTAGGTCGGGCACCCCATAATTGCCCGGCAGTATGCATGCTATGTGATTGTATGGTATGTGGTATGATGGGGGAACTCACTAAGCTTTGTGCTTACGGTTTACAGTTTTGGTTTCAGGTTTCATCGATTTGGAAATGAAGGGCTCAGATTGATCGCAGTGCACACACCTATGATTTTCGCAATGAATGGTTTTGGGACGAACTCTGATAATTATTTCACTTAATGATGATTTGGAATGTTTGAAATAAATGGTATCAATGTTTTAGCTATATTAAAAATGAAAATTTTACCTCTGATTTTTGGGTCGTTAGAAGTTGGTATCAGAGCCTTGGTTTGAGGGATTCGGTCACACTCCCGGGTGTGTCTGAACTCAAACTAAGGACTTGGTATGAAAATTTTCAAAAGTAAAACCCTTTTATAAAAAGAAGTTTGAAAAGAGAAAAGAACTTTGAAAAGAACAAAGTGTGTGATGCGTGCAATCAGCCGAGCTCAAGTAAGTTTTCCCCAAGATACCTATACATGTTATGTTATGGTATGATATGATATGGTTAGGAGAATTGCATGCTAGATTAGGGCTAAGGATCTAGGAGGATGACTTATATGCCTATTGTATGTGCTTGTAGACTTGCATGCTAGTACTGATCAGTCAGTGATAGGATAGCTTGTTTAGGTTATGCTTGATTGTATGAGCCTTTAAATTGCATGTACAGATCCCTGAGTAGAGGATATAAAGGTTTGATTGGAATATGATGGTTAGATTTTCCATGGTCTGAATGCTGCTTGCTTTTTGCTTTGTGGGACTCTTAGTAATGTGAGCTTACTATATTCATGAGGTAGCTAGCTGACATTACTTAGAATCTTTCAGCAGCTGAGGACTGGGTGAGTTTGGGAACCTAGGAAAGCCTAGCATATGTTTCAGTGGGTTAGTAGAGAGGTTTAGTGAGATTTGGGTGTATCAGATTGAGGAAGTGACTTGGAGGATCCGAGAGGATTGCTGAGGAAAGTATGGATAGGTGTGGAAGGTAGTATTGGGCCCGTACTAGTGAAAGAATAGGATCCATACTCGAATCGGTGAGAGCCTTGGAGAATCCGAGAAGCTTCGGGGAAGAGTTTGTGACCCGGTTTGGGGACAGAGGATGTTCTAGTTGTTGCAGCTTAGCCTTGGGCAAGTGAGCTAGTGAGCGTGACAGGGTGTCAGACCCTGAAGGACATGATTTCCAAGAGGTTGCAGATGTGAGATTGATTTGGAGCACTTTGAGAAGAAAGGTTCGTGCTAGGTGAGTATAGTAGAGGGTCCCGGGAAAAGACCCATGACTTCTGATCATCGGGTGAAAGGCCAGCAGGGCCTGAGTCTGTGCAACACGTACGGGAAAGTGCACAAGGGAGTTTGTCGCTCCAAGGGTTAGGGTGATACAGGTGTGGCAGGGTTGACCATGTCAGCTGAAGGTGATCAGTATTCCTCCAGATGTTGCAGGTATGTCATCTTCTTCTGCTGATAGATGAATGTTTGGAATACGTATCGCTTTGGAATTGTGAGTGAGTTTGGATAAGTCAGACCTCGGGTCGGTTTTTCTGCTAGTGTTTGGGTTATCAAGGATCATATATGCCATCCTGCATGCCGAAAGGTCCTTGCTGAACCCACAGAGGGACGCATCTTGCGGAGTGCATTTCGCGTGTACCGTTATCATTCCAGATCTTTGTCGGGATCTGTGCAGAAGAATTATTTTGAGGATACTCGGTCAGGAGTAGAGCTATAGTTCTCCAGTGAAGTCAGCGTTCAGTGATTCTATCATGGTTCGGGTATGGTCGGTAATTGTCTATGGATGAACTTTGGAGTTCAAGGCACTATCGTTGCTAGGACAGAGCTGGTGACATGAAGAGGGTAGTGTCAGTCGCGGGTGTTAGATGCATAAGTGGTTGGTCATACGATGTTCAAGAGAATTGTATTTTCGCATGGGCTGTGTTCGGTTAGAGTTCAGTGGTACTGCAAGATTGGGAGTGGGAACGAGGATTCATCAGCCAGAGTGAAGATTGAGGCCTTCAATTGACAGCATGTGAGATGGATTGAGGTGTCAGACTGGACCAGATTTCCAGAGTACTCTTCATGATTTTAGAGGATTAAAGATCTTAAAGTCGAACTGGTAATTGATCGTTAGCATTGGTAAGCACAGGTTGTCATCAGTGGGATATTAAAAGCGAGAATATTGGGAATCCTTCAATTCTCGCATGCCGTGAGGGCTTAGTCGGATCTAAGTGAGGAAGAGACTTTTTATTAAGTTCCCCAAATGTGAGTTCTGGTTGCGCGAGGTGCAATCTCTTGGGCACCTTGTCAACCAGAAGGGTATTCCGGTCGATCCGGCCAGGATAGAGGCCGTGATGCAGTGGGAGATTCCGAGGTGTCCAACCGAGATTCGGAGTTTCCTGGGTCTAGCGGGTTATTACCGGAGAGTTATGCAGGACTTCTCCTAGATTGCGGTTCCTTTGACCCGACTGACCAAGAAGTCGGTGGCCTTTCGTTGGGGGCCTGAGCAGCAGACAGCCTTCGAAACTCTCAGACAACAGGTTTCGGGAACCAGGGTAGAGATCCAGTTAGGACTCAAGGTCAGTTGTGTGTTAGGTCGAGTGCGTGTTCGACCCAGTATGGAAAGTGTTGTAAGACTACGGGGGTAGTCGTAGCATTCACTATCAGTCAGTTAGTATGGAAAGTGTTGTAAGACTGCGGGGGTAGCCGTAGCATTCACTATCAGTCAGTTAGCATGGAAGGTGTTGTAAGTCTGCGGGTGTAGCCGTAGCATTCACCAGGTTGGCAGATAGTGTGAGGAGTGTTGTAAGTCTGCGGGTGTAGCCGTAGCATTCACTAGCAGCCAGATAGTGATAGGGTGTTGTAAGTCTGCGGGTGTAGCCGTAGCATTCACTAGCAGCCAGATAGTGTTAGAGTGTTGTAAGTCTGCGGGTGTAGCCGTAGCATTCACTAGCATGCAGATAGTGATAGAGTGTTGTAAGTCTGCGGGTGTACCCATAGCATTCACTAGGTTAGTAGATAGCGTGAGCGCGTTGTTAGGACGCGAAAGGAACAATAGTACCCACCAGTTCGGGTGTAGCAGTGAGGATATGGAAATCCACGATATGGATTTCGGAATTACCCAGATGGATTAGATCTGGTTGAGCCAGTGATTAGACTGTAGGAGTGCCACTACAGTTATGGGATCGCGGAAGCAATGGACTGTATAAGATGGCTTGTGATATAAGGCTACCATCGGTTAGGTGGCAATCACTTTTAGCCCTGGACTTGGTGACTTCAGGATTTGATGCATGGACCCGATCAGTTATATCAGAAGGATGTTTGAGCCACAGTGGCATGATAACTAGTGGCAACTAGTTCTCGAGAAGGATTTCGTTCAGAAGTCGTGTGAGACGACCATGTGGGAGCCCTTTTAGCTCGGCGACCGGGCTGGAACCCGATATTTCAGATGACTGACAGATGAATTGAGACCAGGGAGGTCTCGATAGATTTTGGGAAGCAAATATGTAGCAGCATACCACTTCAGGCAGTTCGGTGTTCGAGCAGTTTCAGCATTTGGGCGGTGTTAGCATTTGTGCTTTAGGTTGCGAGTACGGACGAAATAACTAGATGATTTGAGGAGTGACAAGTAACTCACAGCAGGAGTATCGGAGCCTTGGCCAGGTACAAGTGATCTGCAGAGATAATCGGGTCTGTGATCCTATTTCATAGTGGGAAGCCAGAGTTATCAGAAGTTAAGTAGTCAGTTGAGGGATCAACAGACTAGATTCAACAATAATGATCCATTATGAGTTGTCTGTTAGGGATTCAGACCATTTCGAGACAGCAGATTTCAGACGGAGTAGATGTGATCGTATTGCGAGGAATTCGTTTACCTTTGGGTTTTAGGGCTTTACAAAGATTGGTCACGGCTACCCTGGGAAGCCTAGGGTGTGCTCAGGATGGTGACCATGTTACTAGAGTGGTTGGGCGTGTAAGGAATGGTAAGGAATGATTTCGAGGACGAAATCTAATTTAAGTGGGGGAGAGTTGTAACACCCCATTTATTTATTTAATAAATAAATAAATTAATCGATGAATGAATCTTAGCCCAGAAATCAGTAATTATATGGCAGGGTGTTGGTCTCGAGGGGTTAATTGTCAGTTTTAGAAGTTTGGAGTTAAAAGTGTAAGTTCCGGGATTTATTTTGTAAAGATTTTTAGAAGACATGGGGTATTTGGTAAATTTCGGGCCAAATATGAAAAGGATTGGTAGGGGGAGGGGTTGTATTGTAAATCTCGGACCTAATTTGTAATGTATTTAGATGGCAGGGGTTAAAAAGGTAAAATATGGATTACATTTGAATAAAAAGGGGCATGGAGAGACTGTTATTGCCATTATGGCAACTCTTGAGAGGAGCCGGGTATAAAGGGTTAAGCAAACCCTAACCCTAACGTTAATATGTTCAGCCGCCACTTCTTCACCTTATACCTCCCATCTCTGGCGCCACCTCCTTCTCATTCTCCCCAGCCGCTGCCGATGTCCCTTTCGTTTTCCGACCAGATGGAGTCCCGAACGCCGCCGCCTGCTGCCTCCCCATCGAAATGCCATCGTGGCTTTGCTGCCGGCAAAGACACGTCTCGCTACTGTTTCATTGCCGCCTCCTCGCCACCACCGAAGAACCACTGGAGCTTGCTGACCACTGCAATGCTGCCGATGCGAGACAACCAGGAAGATAGATGGTGCGAAGGATTGCTTATGATGCTGCTGTTCGACGTGGGAGCCCTCGCCGCCAGCCGTTACTCCGCCGCCGTAGCGAAACTGCCACTATCGGAGAGCGAAGCGCCGGTCGCCGCACCACCGTCTACAATCATGGTGGCCTGCTGCAGCGAAGCCGAGAAACCACCACCCTAGTCTTGTCGTTGTTGCCTTATCCGATGGGAAGGACCGATGTGGCTGTCATCGGAATCTATCGCCATCTGCCGCCATTGCGCCGCCGGTGCGGCTGCTGCCGTCGCCAAATGCCACCAGGTGGGTGGCTTTGCTACTTCTCCGGGCATGGGGTCTTGTGTGTGTTATTTCTATGATGTAAGTTCGGGAATCTGTCATCCAGCAGCTGGGGTTGAGTCTGCGAGACTTTAGCAGTGTGGGATTGCGTCTACGGGACTTCAGTAGTGTGAGGTGAGTTACCTTCCAGTAGTGGTGGGTCTACGGGCACAATACCGGCCCACTAGTAGGAGTTATATGCTAGATGATTGTCTTTGTGATATTCATCTAGGTTTGCTACTACCTGGTATGTTTATGTGTTAGCATGATATGTTATATGTGATAGTGGTAGTAGGAGGAGAATAGTCCCCAAGTTCGGTTGTTAGGACCGAAGGGTAGGTCGGGCACCCCAAATATGCCTGACAATATGTTTATGCTATGATATTATATGGTAGTAGTAGGAGGTGAAATAGTCCTCGTATCTCGGTCGTAAGGACCGAAGGGTAGGTCGGGCACCCCAGATATGCCTGCCTGACAGTATGATTATGTATGATATGTGTGATAGTAGTAGTAGGGGGTGAAATAGTCCCCAGAGTTTGGTTGTTAGGACCGACGGGTAGGTCAGCACCCCAGAATGGCTTGACACGGGTAGGTCATCACCCCAGAATGGCTTGACATGGGTAGGTCGGCACCCCAGAATGGCCGGACCGGGTAGGTCGGGCACCCTAGAATTTCCCGACAGTATATATGCTATGTGATTGTATGGTATGTGGTATGATGGGGGAACTTATTAAGCTTTGTGCTTACGGTTTACAGTTTTGGTTTCAGGTTTCATCGATTTGGAAATGAAGGGATCGGATTGATTGCAGTGCACACACCTATGATTTCCGCAATGAATGGTTTTGGGACGAACTCTGATAATTATTTTACTTGATGATGATTTGGAATGTTTGAAATAAATGGTATCAATGTTTTAGCTATATTAAAAATGAAAATTGTACCTCTGATTTTTGGGTCGTTACAATGGGTATGCTGGTTTGTTTCGTCCTTTTGACCTCTCTGTCCATGATTTCCACAGGTTCCTTTACGAAAAGTAGACTCTCGTTTACCTCGATTTCATCGAGTGGGATAACAAGAGTCTCGTCGGACAAACACTTCTTCAAGTTGGACACGTGGAAGGTGGGGTGTACATTACTGAGTTGTTGTGGTTGTCGATTTTGTAAGCCACCGGGCCGATTCTAGCAAGGATCTCGAATGGACCGATTAACCTTGGATTCAGCTTCCCACGTTTTCCAAATTGTATCATTCCCTTCCAGGGTGAGACCTTCGACAAACCACGTTCACCAAACTTGAATTCTAAGGGTTTGCGTCGTTTATCTGCATAGCACTTTTGCCGATCCCGGGATGCCTTTAATCGTTCTCGGATCTGCATAATCTTCTCCGTGGTTTCCCTTATGATTTCAGAGCCAGTAAGTGTGCTGTTAGGCACTTGTCCTCTTGCGAGCTACGTGTCACCCACTTCGGCCCAGCACAAAGGTGATCTGTATTTGTGCCCATAGAGGGCTTCGAATGGCACGACTTTGATGCTAGTGTGATAGCTGTTATTGTACGAGAATTCGATGAGTGGTAAATGGGTATACTTGGCTTTATCAATGTCTATCACACAAGCTCTCAACATGTCCTCTAGCGTCTGTATGGTTCTCTCGCTTTGACTGTCGGTTTGAGGGTGATGAGCCGTACTCATCTCGAGTTTGGTTCCCAAGGACATTTTGAGTGATTGCCAAAACTGTGAGGTAAACCTACTATCTCTGTCGGAGATGATAGATATTGGCACGCCATGCAATCGTACAATCTATTTGATGTACTTCCTTGTTAGTTTCTCCATCTTGTCTGTCACCTTTATTGGCAGGAAGTGTGTGGATTTGGTTAATCTATCGACGATCACCCAAACGGTGTCCAGTCCACCCATTATTTTGGGCAACTTAGTTATGAAGTCCATGGTTATCCGCTCCCACTTCCACTCCGGTATATCTGGTTGCTGAAGCAAACACGAGGGCTTTTGGTATTCTACCTTGACCTTGGCACAAGTCAGGCACTTGCCCACATAGGAAGTGATTTATGCCTTTATGTTTGGCCACCAATAAAGTTTCTTGAGGTCCAGATACATCTTGTCTGAACTGGGATGAACAGAGTATTTGGTTTTGTTAGCCTTGTTCATGACAACGTCTCTGTACCTGCCGAATCTCGGTGTCCAAATTCGATTCATGAGGTAATGAGCTCTGTCATACCTGACTTCAAGGTTTTTATCCATTCCCCGCAAGGCCTCATCTGCGACATTCTCGGGTTTAATGGCTTCTAGCTGCGCCTCCTTGATCTGTGTGGACAAGTGTGAATGGATGGTCATGGTCAACGATTTTGCTCGGCGGCCTGAGTATTCTTTCCGACTTAGGGCATTTGCTACTACGTTGGCCTTGCCCGGATGATAACGAATTTCACATTCGTAGTCATTTAGCAGTTCTACCCATCGTCGTTGTCTCATGTTGAGCTCCTTTTGATCGAGAATGTGTTGAAGACTCTTATTATCTGTGAAGATGGTGCATTTTGTGCCGTAAAGGTAGTGTCTCCAGATCTTCAAGGCAAACACCACTGCTCCTAGTTCGAGGTCGTGCGTGGTGTAATTGACCTCATGAGTCTTGAGTTGTCTTGAGGCATAGGCGATGACCTTCCCTCGTTGCATGAGCACGCATCCTAGGCCTTGCTTAGATGCATCACAGTAGACCACAAAATCTTCGGTCCCTTCTGGGAGAGACAAGATGGGAGCACTACATAGGGCTTGTTTAAGCGTTTGGAAGGCATTTTCTTGTTTATTCTCCCAGCTAAAAGTCACTCCCTTCTTGGTCAAGGTAGTGAGCGGCTTTGCAATTTTGGAAAATTTTTGTATAAACCTTCGGTAGTAGCCAGCAAGGCCTAAAAACTGGCGTATCTCTGTCAGTGTTCTTGGTGTTGCCCAGTTTTCAACCGCCTTAACTTTGGAAGGGTCCATGTGTATCCCTTCCTCGCTGACTACGTGTCCCAAGAAGTCTACCCTTCGAATCCAGAATTCGTATTTCGAGAATTTCGCATACAGTTTCTCTACCCTTAACGTCTCCAAAACTTGGTATAAATGCTGAGTATGTTCTTCCTTGCTTCGTGAATAGATTAATATGGCGTCGATGAATACTATCACGAATTTATCCAGGTAAGGTCGGTACACACGGTTCATTAGGTCCATGAACACTGCAGGCGCATTAGTCAAACCAAAGGGCATCACTACAAACTCGTAGTGACCGTAGCGTGTTCTAAATGCCATTTTAGGAACATCTGCCTCCTGGATTCACAGTTGATGGTACCCTGACCTTAGATCGATCTTTGAGAAGTAGCTCGATCCTTGCAGCTGATCAAATAGGTCGTCGATTGGAGGTAGGGGATAACGGTTTTTGATAGTGAGTTTGTTCAATTCTCGATAGTCTATGCACATGCGGAATGATCCGTCCTTCTTTTTCATGAACAAGACCGGTGCTCCCCAAGGTGAGCAGCTCGGTCTGACAAATCCTTTGCTCAGAAGTTCGTTCAGTTGAATGGACAGTTCTTGCATTTCAGGCGGTGCTAAACGGAATGGGGGTTTGGCTATGAGGGTGGCTCCAGGAATTAAGTCGATTCTGAACTCGACTTGGCGTAGGGGGGGGGGAGGGTATTCCCGATAGGTCTTCTAGGAACACGTCGGGAAAGTTATAGACTTCGGGAATATCCTTGATGTCTTTGACTTCTTGTTTCCTATCAACAACGTGGGCTAAAAAGGCATGGTATTCCTTGCGTAGGTACTTCTGAGCCTTGATGCTGGAGATGATTTGTAGATTTGTGTCGGGTTTGTCGCCATAAATGACGAGGGTTTCGCTACTTGGCAGGTTAAGGCGCACGGCCTTCTTGTAACACATGATATCAACATGGTGAGGACTTAACCAATCCATGCCAATGATAACGTCGAAACTGTTGGGTTTTATGGTCTGGACAGTTTCAGCTTTGAAAAAACAAGTTTGCATCAAGTATAAGTGAAAACAAGCCTACGCTCTGATACCACTATTGGGTTTTAAGCATTCTAACACTCCTAAGTGTACATGCAACCCTAAATACCTTGGATCTATGTTTTCTCTATTATACATGCAAATATGAACTTTCCAAGGTATTCATCCTAACTAGCATAATAACCTTTGAGTCATATGAATATATCAAGTTAGAATTACATACCTCTTTGATGTAGAATGACTTCATGAAGCTTGAGTGCCTAGTGCCCCAAGTGTGACACCTCAAATGGTTCACACAACACCAAATACACTTGGAATAACTTGAGAGAACATACACAATTCATCAAAATCGGCTAGCCCTTATGTTCATCCTCTAGTGAGTGATTTTGTCAACAATAAGATGCTTATATAGTTAGTGACAATTAGGGTAAACCCTAATTGTCATGGCTTTCCATTTCCTTGGATCCATGGGTTCAAACATACCATGGAGCATCCATGGAGCATCTTATGGTTTTTAGCCCAACTTGACAATCCATGGAGCATTAGCCCACTATACAAGTATGGGTGATTTACACAATCAACCCATATATTTAATTAGTCTTCTTTTGATCACTTAATTAATTCTAGATTAATTCTTGATCAATACTAATTAAATAATCTTATTAATATATTATATAACATATAATATATTAACAAACCTAAAGTGTTATTTCTCTCATTTTAGTCTATCCAAATGCATGATGCCATGCAACCCAAATGGACCATGCCGGGTCGGGTCAAGTCTTACCAATTATAGTTATGGACTTAGACATTAATCCAATAGTCTCCCATTTGGATAAGTCTAAAACTATTATTGCGTATGACTTCAAGAACCGACTGGCAATCGTAGCTCTCAAAAGCTTCCGTCGAACTCTGACCTTGCCGATGATCTCTGAACTTTGTCAATGACTTGTCTATTAGATAAGTGATCATATATTCCTCCATTCTAGATATCATATGGAATGAGACATGGATTGTAAATCATTCTCTCTGTCCATTTGTTGTTTCCCGATTTCCGATTTATGACGACTGACTGATTGAACAAATCAAATCAGTCCTGGCTTTGCCAAGCACTCACATGTGTCATCACTGAATCATCGAGGGGCCCACAGATATCGCTTTTATCCCGAAGGTAAAAGGAATGGATAAACTTTGACTCATATGGCTTGTTGTACTACTTGTTGAATCATACACAAAGGCATGTTTTATAACATCGAGTTACCAATGCGTTTTCATGCAATCAATGTATAACCAACTCATAGTAACAACTCATATCTCTAGGTTTGAAGAATATAAGATATTATCGTCTCATGATCACTCGTGATAAAATCCATGAAGTGATTCAAATGAGCGTGGGTTGAATCCAATACTCAGAACTTATGAGCACTCATGAGTGTTGTAGCACAACTTTGTCCACCAACTTGGACCTTTACAAGCCAACCCATGACAGTCTTGATGCATATCTACTTCCAACATATGACCGACTGTGGATAGTTTGAATAACTTAGTCATTCAGGAAGAATGACCTGGTTTATTCTGGAAGTCAAAACATGCAAAGTGAAACACAAGAATAATTGAATCAAATATGGTATCAAACCCTATGAATATAAATAGACCACTTTTATTTATCACCATACTGATTACTCATTATTTCATTGTTTCGGTTTTATCAACTTTATACCTGAATTAAAAACACTAGTTGTCCCATGCTCCAAGCATGTACACTATGTTTTTCTAAACAATAGCTTTGCCATACACCAAGTATGCACTCTATGTTTGTCTATGATCCTTACTTTGTGAAATAAACCAATTGAACATAATTTCAGTGATTCTAATTTCACACTCCCAAATCCTTATTGAAAAATGTGAGAATTTCAAATTCTTATCATTTATCGAAATATGTTTAGATTTTAAACTTATATGCACTGACCCTCTTGTAATGAATATGTACAAAGTCACAAAGACTTGTCAACAATCATTATAAGGTATTCCAATGGAGTTCAACTCCATGGAAACTAAGTCTCATATTCAAAGTACATTGCTTTGAACATGCTTCTTGCATTAAGTTTTCTAATCTTACACAGATAACGTCCACCTATGGAGACAACTCCATATTCTCATTTTGACTATCACTTCTGAACAAGAGATGCCTCTTTTCAGAATATGTCAATATGGTCCTTCAAAAATTAGCACTATACTTCCAACGGTCCCTGAGCAACCAATCTTTGGTAAACCTTAAATTGTCCTCGACAATTGCTTAATCCTTTTAGTCATATCCAATTCTAGACCTTTTCCCTTCTTAATGTCTGTGGGCATTTGGAAAATTTAGAAAGGAAAAATATTATAGCACATGCAATCGATCCTGTACCCAAAGTAAATGGGACACGATTCATGATGTGTCACATAAAGACATGATTCTAGACCAGTCTTTTGCTACAATATTTTTATTTGCCATGTTTTTCAAAATTTGACTATGAAGAGGGATGCCGTAATCATAATCAAATTTTGAGAACGCAATATATAGAATTTCCTTAAGTGGAACCAATCCAACATGAAATTCATATATATATTCTTGACTAAAGATGATTAAGGTCTCAATCTAAGCCTTTAGAACTGAAATGAAGTATATCCTCTCCCTTAGCAAAACAACTTTTCAACCCCTGTAACTTCACGAATTGAAACTTTTGTTTGCTATAATTAACATTGCTGACTTGCAATACTTATCATAATTATCATGCTCCCACTAACATGATGATTATTAGCATAACACTTATGCTCCCACTAGCTTTGACATGCACTCAGAAATCAGCTGGACTTCTAGAAATCAATACTTTATTGACTTTCTTACCAAAGTTCAGATTTCTGATACGAGATTGCTTTGATAAAACTTTATCAAAATCATACACCTTTCCTTAGATAGGATGTATGTGTGTCTAAACAATTTCAGAACTATGAAAAGGGATGCCGTAATCATAGTCTCAATTGTTTAGACCTTTTGTCATATGCTTCAAATCTACTTGGTGGAAGTGTTTCCTTACCATCATTTTCATGAATCGGAGAGAAACCTTATGACCCTTAGATTTGATGGTGTATGTGTTCCTATCCATGAGAATTTGTCAAGACCACAATCACAAGACTAGGTTAGTGATAAATCCAAACTCATATGGATTGAACTTGATCTTAATTTCTTACCACCTGGCAGCTCAAGGGCCTGCCATTGCTTCCAAGTTGTTATGCAACCAACTAAGAACTCTAAGAACTCATATGTAAAGCCAACTTTAACTGGAATGGGCACAAAAATAGAAATATGTCAACACGATAGGTTATAAACCTCACGTCGTGTGCTAGTGTTAAACTAAAGTTTTTATTCTTGATTAGTTCTTGAGACTTTCAAGACCTTTGAGACTCCCACTGTCCTCTTGACATATAAGACTCCCTTGTCAAATATTCAAGGGATAGTGTGGATTCTTTACAAACACTTCACACAATTGGCCTTAGTTGGTCTTTGTTTAATCCAAAACATCACAACTTACCAACTTCAAATGTACAAGAGTAGAAAACTTTTTACTCTCACATTTGACTAGTGTTAATAAACCTTCTTTAAGATGTGTCACTCAAGTTACAACCTTGGAGTATGACTCTAAGAATTGTTTTGGAACGAAGTATGACTCATCTTCTTGATTTAACCATTTCGACAATTCATGACTCCTCTTCTTAGTCATAAGAATGCACTAAGATGACCTTAGAGGACTAATTGTGATATGATTTCTAAATCATTAAGATGATCACAAACATGATACTAAAGTACTCTCCCATCTTTTCAGATATGAGAAACTTTTATCTTTCTGCCTCATTTGATTCTTCCCATTCGTTCTGCCATACATTGAGACTTTTTCCAATGTTTCAGAATTATACTTAAACTTGTAAGTATAACCATATTTACTAAACTTTAGTAAATCATGATGAATAGTCTTAACGAGCTTTGTGGTGGACATGACCAGTGCACAAGAATGTGTACTCGATCCCTTTAGTCCTTCACTTGATTCACACATCCATGTGAACAAGTCTTAATTTTCCAATGCTTGAAAGTTCTCATTCATCATACTATTCAACTTGCATGATTCCAAGTTTCTATCCAACTGAAGCCTTGGGAATGAGAATCTTTCCTTATTTGGTAAATTATGACACTACCACAAACAAAAGAATCAATTTCATTTTTTTTTCAAATATTGCTATCAGTGGAATCATATAAACAACCATTTTTCACAAATGCCACTTGTAAGGATATTTAAAATAAATATAACATTAAAACCTTTTATTTTATTTAAAAACTTTGCGAAAAAAACTTATCCTTACAGTGCAAATGCATATAAAAAACTTGTTGTTATCTATTCCTAAGCAATATATCATAACTCCTAAGTAACAGCTTCAAAAATTCTGATCACCAAAGCATGCGATCGAAATCCATCTTCGTGATCAGAATCAGCATGTACTTCCTTTAAGTTTCTTCACTTTTCTTTGATTCTTAAAGCATCAACATGTGACCTAGTCACATCATGTAATGAAAATCTCATAATAGAAACTTAACAGAGTTAGATAGTGGACTTTTACCTGAAGAAGAGTCAAACTTCTTGACTTGATCAACCTTATGATCTTTCAGGTAAATAGGCAGCTTTGTAATCAATGCCCCTTCCTTTGGCAAGATAAACATATGGACTCTTTGGTAATGGGACTATCTCAGACTTAGCCTTTATCTTTACCATTTGGTCAACCGAGTTGACTATGACCAATCCCTTTCCATTGGGAAGCGAAAGCTTTTCTGGATATCCAATGTTACCATTTTCAAAGTCCATGGAAGTTTGGGAAGTTGATCTTCTAATCACATTCGCTTTACTAGTGTTCCAGATCATTTCTGATTCAGCAGCACCATGCAAATATATAAGATCATTAAGGGTATTTTCATAGTCTGTTTCATAGAAGTCCTAAAGGAACTCACTATGTGACTTAGAAAGTGATTGAACATTCAACTTTCTTAAGACTTTGACACCCAACTCTCCCGGCTTGTCAATATGTGACTTCATCTCTAAGATGTGATCACACATAGACCTTGCTTGCCAATAGGCCTTGAGTGACCTTGAACTTGTGGGTTAGGGAGAATAATTGGAGGAGGTGGAGGAAGTGAAGTTCCAAGAGATTTGGAAAGATCATAGATTTCTGAAGTAGACATCTTTTGGGAGATATTCAAGATAGTTTATTTAAGTCCTTAATATAACACCCAATATGAGATATTAAGGCTAGGACCCAACACAATACTTTTATAACTTGGAAGAGGGATGCCGTAATCCAAGCTATAAAATATTTGAAGGTAGGCGAATGACAATTCACCAATTTCCACCATGAAAACGAAATAATTTAATTAGGTTTTGCTTTGATTTGAAATTCCTAGATCTTTTGAGATTCATTGAACTATTCAAAGGCATGTTTCAATCTCGAGTGTGCCCTTCAGGTTTTGTGACTGGGATGCCGAGGATCATAAAACAAGGTGTGAAGTAACCATGCAAATTACTTGGTACCCTTAATATTTACCCCTTAATCGATGTGTCGGTTAACCACACACGCTCCACCGATACTATGATAAATATTAAGTTACCATTTGCCTACCTTGTTAAATCAAGGTAGTGTGCCGGTTAACCACACACGCTCCACTAACCGACTTAAGCGAAGTGCAAAGTGTAATTTCATGGATTAGCACCTTATTCACATTTTCCTAAGTAACTAAGATTGGGAATTGATAAAAGGTTTAGTTACTTAGTATTTATCATTAATACTTTTAATGAAGGGAGAATTACAGTCCTTGTCCTACCTGTTCGGCTAAGGACCCTCCACCAGTCAAGGAAGCGGTGGGTGAGAGTGGACTCCCATTAAGCTGCCATTTTATAGGCAACAACCTTATAACCCCCTTATAGACCGGCTTCGTGAATGATGCCTACTAATGGTAAGACTGACTTGCTCTTATACATATATATATATATATATATATATATATAATTAACTTATAATAGGATAAAGTATAAGGGTTGAATTTTAACTTTTAAAATTCTAAGGGCTTAACTTGGAATTAAAGTATTCATGAGAGAAACTTTACAAATTCCAAAACTTGAGGGCAAGTTTTGAAAATATTCAAAACCATTTAATTCCATAACTTATGTGTTTAAAGTAGGTTTAATTAAAACTCTTCAAGTTCCGTAACTTGAGGACAAGTTATGGAAGACTTTAAACTATTAAAGAATGTAACTCTTCTTCTTTTGTAACTTATGGAACTAATTAAGGTTACACATTTTTATTATTTAATGAAGTGACCCTTGAACCTCCATAACTTGAGGACAAGTTATGGAGTCATAAAACCATTTAATGAGGACAAGACTCTTCATTTTGTAACCTTTGCCAACTTTTATGAGTTTTAAGAAACTTAAATGTGACCTTTCATGTAACTTGAGGACAAGTTACACAAACACATTTTAGAATCAACTCTTAGATTAAAATGGATTGAAAACACATAATCAATTAACTTTTCTATTAATCTAAGCAACTCATATGAACAAGGATCAAACTTTTTCATGTAATTAGCATAACTTTTAAACTAATACAAAACATGAATCTATTGACAATTATCATTGAAATTGGATTAGCATGAACATTACCACATCAAAACAAGGTTACAAGTTCAAAAACAGCTTAGGGTAATGTTCCTAGTCCAATTCTAGCCAAAAACATCAACCAGCAAGCTGTCAGCACCTAAAACTCGTCGAGTTCCTTGAGGAACTCGTCGAGTTCATGCCCAAAATGATGAACTCGTCGAGTTTTATGGTCTCGACAGTTTCAGCTTTGAAAAAACAAGTTTGCATCAAGTATATGTGAAAACAAGCCTACACTCTGATACCACTGTTGGGTTTTAAGCATTCTAACACTCCTAAGTGTACATGCAACCCTAAATACCTTGGATCTATGTTTTCTCTATTATACATGCAAATATGAACTTTCCAAGGTATTCATCCTAACTAGCATAATAACATTTGAGTCATATGAATATATCAAGTTAGAATTACATACCTCTTTGATGTAGAATGACTTCATGAAGCTTGAGTGCCTAGTGCCCCAAGTGTGACACCTCAAATGGTTCACACAACACCAAATACACTTGGAATAACTTGAGAGAACATACACACTTCATCAAAATCGGCTAGACCTTATGTTCATCCTCTAGTGCGTGATTTTGTCAACAATAAGATGCTTATATAGTTAGTGACAATTAGGGTAAACCCTAATTGTCATGGCTTTCCATTTCGTTGGATCCATGGGTTCAAACATACCATGGAGCATCCATGGAGCATCTTATGGGTTTTAGCCCAACTTGACAATCCATGGAGCATTAGCCCACTATACAAGTATAGGTGATTTACACAATCAACCCATATATTTAATTAGTCTTCTTTTGATCACTTAATTAATTCTAGATTAATTCTTGATCAATACTAATTAAATAATCTTATTAATATATTATAACTTATAATATATGAACAAACCTAAAGTGTCATTTCTCTCATTTTAGTCTATCCAAATGCATGATGCCATGCAACCCAAATGGACCATGCCCGGGTCGGGTCAAGTCTTACCAATTATAGTTATGGACTTAGACATTAATCCAACATAAACTACTTATTGTGACCGACATTAGGTCGATTCAGAAGGAATGATTGTTTAGAGTAAGTGTGCAACATATGTATATATCTATAGTGCTTTCTGTTTTTCCATTGGCCATTTTTATGGTGAATGTTTCATTTAGCGATTGGGGTTTCTGTTTGAGTAAGTGTTTAAACTAGTGGCTCACGAAACTTTTCTCCGCACCACTATCGAAAAGTATGCATGCATATGAGTTACTTAGGAGGAACGTACCAGTAACCACGGTGGGATCCCTCATGCCCTCCTCATGCCCCATTGATAGAACCCTTCCCACGCCTCTGCTATTTCTGTTCCGTGCCTTCGGGCACTCCTTCTTGAAATGTCCCATCTTACCGCACCCATAGCATGCGCGACTCACCACAACATTAGCGGATTGGGTGGTTTATTGTGCTGACACTTTGCAGAAACAGGCAGTATGCCCCTTGTAAGTCCCCAATCTACTTGTGTATCAATCAGATCCGTTTGATGGTGCGGAATCCCAATCAAACGGATGATGCCAGATCAAATGAAGAAGAAGGAGAACAAGAAGATGATGAATCTTGTATGAATTGATTAGAATGATGATCCAGATACAAGATTCACACACACTAACACATACTAAAGCTCCTCTTTTCTCTCTAACTTTCTCTCTCTACAATATGCTCTCCCACCTCTATGCCTCACCACTCTTGTTCTTCTACCACTCCTCACCCTATATATAGTAGACATTGGCCATGAATGGGTTTACGGCCGTAAACCTGTTCAAGGCCGTAAACACAGCCGTAAACACCAAGTTGTTTACGGTCCTAGACCTAAAAATACATTTACTAGAAAAGCAAAGTATAAACCATAATTTTAGACCGAACACAATCATAATAAACTATAATTGGTATAGTTTGGGAGTCACAAACAGTACATTATCATTTCGGAAGAAACAAATAATTATTTAAAGGTATAATTATTTTTACACTATGTAACCACTATGGAAGAGTAATGCATTCATTTACAAGAAAATGGGTTTTCAGTACACTATACGTGTACCGGCTAATACAATTTTGTGAGACATTTGGCTTCTCCGTACCTACCAGAGTACACACTAAGTCCTGAATTATAACCAGAGTCTCTTGTAGGGAAAGTGTGACACTTGTGTATAATTATATACGGGATTGACAACCCCGCACCTAAGCTGTTAGCTACAGTTAGACCGGCCAGTCTAGGGTGACAAATGTCTAACATTCCAACGCCTGAAGAACGTCGTAGCAGGCCAACTAGTCATTAGCATGGTTATGATAACTCACATGGGGTATTAACAATACATTTGGTTTACGGGGTTAACATACATTCAGTTAGTTTTATATAAAGATAAAACTACATAATACTATTTACCAGTACATAATTACTTACGTTTTTAGTCTTTGGATTTAAGAATTGCAGCTCATTTTTAAAGAAAATATTGGATTTTCTGAAAGTACACACTGACACTTTTATACAGAAAAGTTCCCAATCCTTCTTATACAAAACGCTTATGAACTCACCAACTTAATTGTTGACACTTTTTAAATTCACTTGTATACTCAGGAAATCAGTAGACAGGTAACCGAAATGGTTTTGAGGATGGGACGTCGCAGCGTCACGTCGTTTATTTTTATCATATATATACAGTATCAAGTAAACAATGTTTTGGACACAATGTAAACTTCTTATTTATCAATATGATGGTTGTAATGATTTGATGACTACTATTCATTTTTTATGATACTGTACATCAAGTTATCCACCCCCAGACGTTCTCGTCGTTCTGGTTTGGGGGTGTGACAGATTGGTATCAGAGCACTGTTTATAGTGAACTAAGTATATCAAACCATGTAAGATATACAACTATAAATACAATGGGGCTAAAACACTCTGACTAAAAGTATACTTTTAAGATATAAGTATTTTATAAAAGTATTCATACATGCATACATACTAGAACAGTGTCATAATAGGAACCATATAAAAGTATTAAGATAAGTTGGACGCTGCGATTAAGCCTAGATAGTTATGTAATCATATATGGGATGAGTATAGTCTGATCAACCATATTCATGCAAGATATGACAAACATGTGTTTGGGAATGGTCGTGGTGAACAACGAATCTAAAATTTACCAACCCTATATACCAATAAACTCTAGAATCAAACATCAAGTTTAAAATACTATAAGAGTATTTTAGAATACTAGAGAGTCATACACATAAAACCTTCATGCATTTCTCCTATCTCAATTCTGGCGCAGACGTCATGGCAGGATTTCATATGCCTGGAGACCCTTATTTCCCTAACCAGGGAAATGGCGGATGGATCGAAGAGGATCATGAGGAGATAATGGAGGAAGAGCCGAAGAGAATCCAGAATAGGATCTAGAGGAGGAAGAAGACGATGAGGAGGTAGAAGAGAACTCGGACGCAGAGTCTGTGGCATCCCCTTTTTTCACGGCCAGAAAAGACCGATTTTTATGCTTTATAAAAATGAGAGTACCTCTTTTAATAAAAATGTTGCGGAATTTGTTCCCAGAAAAAAACATGATAAATACGTTATCAAAGCATTTTCGAAGAAATGTATTTTTATCCATTTTAAAACATTTGGGATGTCATTGTCAATACAGAAACATAAGCATAAACATAACTCACATTCATTTACACTAGTGATGTACATCTCTTTTAAATCCCTCAGTGTAAAGTAGCTTCATATCGACAATTGTGATACAAATAAGCTTGAGTGGGTCAGGTTGGGAAACCTGGTGAGTACATAGGGTTTTCAACCCACAATAATATAATTATGTTTAATCATTAAACAATCAACCCAATTACCCATCCCCATTATCTTCTTTATTCCTTAAGGATCTCCCCTAAGAATCATTTATCATTCACTCATTCAGTCCTAAGGAGTGGGCACGAAGTCCATCGTTGCTAATGACACAGTTGTCAATATTATCTATTAAGCACATCTGCCAATATTATCATTTAGGCGCAGCTGCCAGAATTATGACATTCTCTATTAGGAGCAGCTGCCGATATTGTCCTTTGGGCGCAGCTGCCAGGGTTATAATGTCCTCTATTAGTCGCAGCTTCCAATACTATCCTTGGAGCGTAGCTGCTAGGACGTTTAGAGTAGATCAAAAACATCTACAGATTGTGGTGCAGCTGCCAATGCTCATCTATAGGGTACTATGTCCATTGTTGCCAATGTTCACCTATAGGGCACTATGTCCATACTGCCAATGTTCCTCTATATCAGCTTTCATCCCTCATCATTCAACTACCCATGTTTTACCCAACATATTTTGTAGATATAAAATACATATACAGTTTAAATCATTAAAAACATGTATAAAATCGTTTATCCATCATAGATAACAAGTATACAGATAATATGCACACATAGAACGTAATTTATATAAAATACTTCATATCTATGTGTAAGATGAAAGTAACTATGCACTCATTTGTTAAAGTGATGATTCCAAACTCGGGCAGCACTTTGCTTTTAACGATTCTATTTTCCTTCGACGAAACGTAGCATTATTATCGCTAAGTTTTAGTCTAATCTTTATTGCGACTAATTATTAGTCTAGATTCATCATTAACTCAAAGTCTACTTTCATGATCTATCAAGTAAGGAACAACCATGTAGGATCATATCGGAGGTAAGGTCCGTTTGGTATACGAAGTATACTGTTTGGAAATCCTATTTTAAACACCTCACTAAATCACAGCCTAGACATCATTCCCGCAAGTAGATCAATCAGTATAACGACTTTGAATCACTAATAAATCTTATTTATAGGTTTATTATAATGATATTATATTTATATATAAGCTATATTTAAAGTATGGTAGGCGTATCTCACTTACAGCGGGTTTTTATTAAAAACCGGGCTTCACTGGAGCACCGTTTCCGAGCCGAAAAGCTCTTCTTCTCGGAGCCGTCGAGCGCTCCGGGGATTTCTTCTAGTGCTAGGGAAGTTTCCTAGGCTTTAGGGGGGGTTTAGGGAGTCTAGAGAGAAGTTAGAGAGAGAAAGAAAGGCTTATGGTGTAAAGAAAATATGAAGAGATCATCTCTTATTTATAGGGGTTTTCTCGTAGAGTTGGCCCTAAATTTTGTCCGTATCTTTCCCGTACGAGCTCCGTTTTCTACGTTCTTTATATCCACACGTTGGTATTTACACATACTACAAATTTCATTTAGACCTCGTCGGCTAATTCTCATTCTATCTCCGATTTGGAAAATTGTATCGAATTTATCGCGCTCGAAGAGTAGGGACTAAGCTTCGTCCATTTCTTTAGCATACGAGCTCCGTTTTTTACTGTCTTTTTGTCATTTAATTCCTATTGACGATATCTTCATTTCTAATTTAGATTATTTTGGCTAAAAATCGACCGATCTAAAATTCGAATTTCGGGTTGTACACTACTATGCTAAATCTTAGAAAAATCATATCTTCCTCATACGAAGTCAGATTTGGACGTTCTTTTTATGAACACTCTCGGTTTAACATATACGACAAATTTCATGTAAATCGCTAAGGCTAGAAAGTATTTATCGTAAATTCACTTTTTACGATTCCCGATGTCGTACCAGTTTTGCCGTAAAACTTCGACGGGTCATAACTTCTTCGTTATAACTCGGATTTCGGAGTTCTTTATATGTACGGAACCCTTGTGACATATACTATAACTTGGTTAAGATTAATCCTTCTAAATAATCTTCCATAAAAAAGTCATTTTTGACGCTCATTGTCTCTAAATTGTGTAGCCCGAATCTGCGGGTGTTGCAATTATCTCCCCCTTAGGATGATTACGTCCCGGAATCATCAACAAAACAGGGCTTGTATAATGACTCCATAAGTTATATCTTCATCCTAGGTACTAATCGTAAATTCTATATTCCTTCAAATTAGTATCTATCTCTTAGACTTATTGACTACAAGCAATACTCGATCGTGCACCCACTCTCTATCTCACGTTAGGCTTCCAATCATGACCTTCGAATCACAATCTCGATTCCTTATTGGATACTCTTGCTCCTCTGGAAACAGTATTTACTACGATTACCATAACAGACTGATGGGACATGTTCTAATGACATCTCGTCGTATGATGCAACTTAGAGTCAAATTCCAGAACGGAATATACCTTCCTTCATGTTCTAATGTGATATAACCACATTCTAGCATGTAGCACTTCTAGGTACAAGATTCTAATCTTAACAACGATTACGATACTTCTATTGATCGCTTCTATTATCTTTCACTTCAATCTTCTGACTTAAGTCAGATGCTACATCGATCTTGGTTCTCTGAACCATGTAACATACTCATCTTAGTCGGACTCAACATGATATGGCCACTAGGGTTGGAATAATAATCATCTTCTTAGTCATTACGGAAATGATGGTAACGACATACATGAACAAAATGGAATCAATTACTAGCGCCTTGGTAACCTTGTGACTTTCCCTGATCCAAGTGTGAGTCCTGTGCTTCCGGTAGTATAGGCCTCTACTACCTTTCACACCTACTCATACTCGTCCCAAGTATTGTCTCGCAGTTCTCCAAGTCATTATCACAAAAACAATTTTAACACATACAAATGTGTCCAAACAATCATATTATTTTCCCTAGACTCTACTAGGACTTCTTCCATGCGTATCTTCAATCATCAACTCTGCTTCAACTCGGTTGGTGATGGAAATGTCAGACGATGGGAGAACTTCATGGATTATACCAAAAATCCTTCTTTCTGCTAATCGAAAGTGTACTTCTCTCGTACTAGACGTATTATTTCTTAGACGCGTTCTAAAGGCAAGATATCACTGTTACGATATCTTCCGATAGGTACCACTCAGTATCGTAAGCCTTCTCATTTCCTCCATTTACTCAATTCACTATGAGTCTTCACCATGATGTTTTTCACACCAAAGCAGTCGTTTGGTGTATCGAGACGAGAATAAAGATAGAGGAAGGTTTAGACGCGTATTCCACCTTATTACCTCGAAAAATTATATGTCAGTTCTAATATCGTAATTAAACGTTTAGAAATCTGAAAACATAAAATTTCCAGATCCGGTCGGCAACAGAACATAGATTCGATCAAACGATAGCATAAAGCATCACAAATTATTAAGCACATAAAAACATCTTAGGCATCTTCCCTAATTAAGCTAGTGTTTGTGTCTATTAAGGCGTACTTCCTAAAATATATTAGACACACTCCTCACGATCATCGCTTACCATTCTAAGTTTAAGTCTAGAAATAAATCCTTATTCCTAGTTCGCTTATACTAATACTCTGATACCAATTGTGACATCCCCATTTTTCACGGCCAGAAAAGACCGATTTTGTTTATGCTTTCTAAAAATCAGAGTACCTCTTTTAATAAAAATGTTGCGGAATTTGTTCCCATAAAAAAACATGATAAATACGTTATCAAAGCATTTCCGAAGAAATGTAACCATTTTAAAACATTTGGGATGTCATCGTCAATACAGAAACATAAGCATAAACAGAACTTACATTCATTTGCACTAGTGATCTACATCTCTTTTAAATCCCTCAGTGTAAAGTAGCTTCATATCGACACCTGTGATACAAATAAGCTTGAGTGGGTCAGGTTAGGAAACCTGGTGAGTACATAGGGTTTTCAACCCACAATAATATAATTATGTTTAATCATTAAACAATCAACCCAATTACCCATCCCCATTATCTTCTTTATTTCTTAAGGATCTCCCCTAAGAATCATTTATCATTCACTCATTCAGTCCTAAGCAGTGGGCACGAAGTCCATCGTTGCTAATGACACAGCTATCAATATTATCTATTAAGCACATCTGCCAATATTATCATTTAGGCGCAGCTGCCATAATTATGACATTCTCTATTAGGAGCAGCTGCCGATATTGTCCTTTGGGCGCGGCTGCCAGGGTTATAATGTCCTCTATTAGTCGCAGCTTCCAATACTATCCTTGGAGCGCAGCTGCTAGGACGTTTAGAGTAGATCAAAAACATCTACAGATTGTGGTGCAGCTGCGAATGCCCATCTATAGGGTACTAGGTCCATTGCTGCCAATGTTCACCTATAGGGCACTATGTCCATACTCCCAATGTTCCTCTATATCAGCTTTCATCCCTCATCATTCATCTACCCATGTTTTACCCAACATATTTTGTAGATATAAAATACATATACAGATTAAATCATTTAAAACATGTATAAAATCGTTTATCCAACATAGATAACAAGTATACAGATAATATGCACACATAGAACGTAACTTATATAAAATGCTTCATATCTATGTGTAAGATGAAAGTAACTATGCACTCGTTTGATAAACTGATGATTCCAAACTCGGGCAGCGCTTCGCTTTTAACGATTCTATTTTCCTTCGACGAAACCTAGCATTATTATCGCCAAGTTTTAGTCTAATGTTTATTGCGACTAATTATTAGTCTAGATTCATCATTAACTCAAAGTCTACTTTCATGATCTATCAAGTAAGGAACAACCAGGTAGAATCATATCGGAGGTAGGGTTCGTGTGGTATACGCAATATACTATTTGGAAATCCCACTTTAAACACCTCACTAAATCACAGCCTAGACATCATTCCGGTAAGTAGATCAATCAGTATAACGACTTTGAATCACTGATAAATCTTATTTATAGGTTCATAATAACGATATTATATATATAAGCTATATTTAAAGTATGGTAGGCGTATCTCACTTACAACGGGTTTTTATTAAAAACCGGGCTTCGCTGGAGCAGCGTTTCCGAGCCGAAAAGCTCTTCTTCTTGGAGCCGTCGAGCGCTCCAGGGATTTCTTCTAGGGATAGGGATGTTTCCTAGGCTTTAGGGGGGTTTAGGGAGTCTAGAGAGAAGTTAGAGAGATAAATAAAGGCTTATGGTGTGAAGAAAATATGAAGAGTTCATCTCTTATTTATAGGGGTTTTCACGTAGAGTAGGCCCTAAGTTTCGTCCGTATCTTCCCCGTACGAGCTCCGTTTTCTACGTTCTTTATATCCATGCGTTGGTATTTACGAGTACTACAACTTTCATTTAGACCTCGTCGGCTAGTTCTCATTCTATCTCCGATTTGCAAAACTGTATCGAATTTATCGCGCTCGAAGAGTAAGGACTAAGCTTCGTCCATATATTTCGCATACGAGCTCCGTTTTCGACTGTCTTTTTATCGTTTAACTCCTATTAAATATATATTCATTTATCGTTTAGATTATTTTGGCTAAAAATTGACCGATCTAAAATTCGAATTTCGGGTTGTGCACTCCTATGCTAAATCTTAGAAAAATCATAACTTCCTAATACGAAGTAAGATTTGGACGTTCTTTTTATGCACACTCTCGGTTTAACATATACTACAACTTTCATTTAGATCGCTAAGGCTAGAAAGTATTTTATCGTAAATTCACTTTTTACGATTCCCGATGTCGTGCCGGTTTTGCCGTAAAACTTCGACGGGTCATAACGTCTTCGTTATAACTCGGATTTTGGAGTTCTTTATATGTACGGAACCCTTGTGACATATACTATAACTTGGTTAAGATTAATCCTTCTAAATAATCTTCCATCAAAAAGTCATTTTTGACGCTCATTGTCTCTAAAATGACTAGCCCGAATCTGCGGGCGTTACAGAGTCCGTGGTCATTAATCCCCCCTATGTCGCCCGGGTTCCCGCACACAGTCTGGGCTACCAGGGGCCCATGCCCCGTTGGGCGGAGGACCTGGAAAGGTGGAGCAGACATCAACACCAGCGTTCCCATGCGGCATGGAGTGAGGTTTTTATAACCTCAGTCACGTAGGTCCGACAGACAGGGCCCTCCCTGTGATGGTTCAGCGGATCGCACATCTCGGGGATATGACTAGGGCGTCGGCGAATCAGATCTTGGAGTTGGGGGCTGCTGCGGAGACTACTGACGCACGAGCTTGATGACCAGAGAGGGACTACCCCTAGACATGTAGTGTCATCGACCGCCTCCAGGAGGACCTCACCACCGCTCGTGTGGAAGTGAGAGAGTAACATGAGAGACACTCAGCCCTCGAAGAGAAAGTGATCGCGGCTGAGCGTCGGATAACGGAGATGCAGGCCTCCATGACTTCATCCCATGGCCCACAGGAGACCACCCACCGCGACTAGGGCTCATACTACTCACATTTTGCTATAGATTAGGTTTACGAGTAGGCGTTTGTGCTACTCTTTCCTGCATGTAGGTTCGACACTACGAATAAGTGATTACACTATTTAAGGGGTCTATATGCCGCCAAAGTTTTTTTTTTTCAATCCTATTGATGCATTGTAAACCTCCTTAAAGGTCAATTTTCACAAAACTATGTACTAATACATCTTTTGAATGAAATTTGCATGCATTTTATTTCATTGGGTGTTGTTATTTATTATGAATTGTTTACTTCTTATAGTAAATTCCATTTATGAATAGCTTGCAAATTTCAATAACAACGAGACCTAATACATATATAATCGAGACATTCCGTTACGATAATGCCTAATTCATGACCATTATCAAAGACTTATCATTATCCCACCTCTAAACTTTAAGGCAGAAAGATGCCACCACGAAGAGTTAGAAGTCGTGTCGTCAACATCTCAGCAACTCCACCACCACCATCTCCACAGATGGACTCTACCGTTTTCCAAGCTGCTGTAACAGCCGTTGTGGCTGCCGCCATGGCCCAAATAAGCAGTACCGGCACGAATGGGAACGAGAATGGAAACAGAAACGGAAGCAGGAATGGGTCTAGCAGTTCCAATCTGGGTGACAACCAAGGGCACCAACGGATGTGCTCCTATAAAGAATTTATGAACTGCAAGCCCATGACCTATCATGGCGACGGCGGAGTAGTTACTTTGACAAGATCGTTTGAGAAGACCGAGTCCATATTCGAAATCTGTGCATACCCGGACGAGTTCAAAGTCAAATACACTGTGTGTACATTCGCAGACTCGAACTTGTCGTGGTGGAACAGCCACATTAAAACTCTTACTCTAGCCGTGGCCAACGCCATAAGTTGGGAGGACCTGAAAGTTATGATGCTCGAGGAATACTTCCCAAGGAGCGAGATGTAGAAAATGGAACAAGAAATGTGGGATCACACCATGAAGGGCTATGATATTGCCACCTATACCGCCTGATTTAACGAACTGGCAAATATGTACCCAGGAATGGTCACACCGGAGGCCAAGAAAGTGGAAGGTTACATTTGGGGGCTATCCCCTCAGATCTAGGGAATGATCATATCTGCCAACCCAAGCACCCTCGACAGTGCTAAGCGTTTGACACAAACTCTTGTCGACCAGGGAGTTCGTCAAGGCATTATAACCCCCACGCCCGAACACCCAAAGTTTGGGAATAAGAAAAAGGGCCAACCCTCTCAAGACCCAATCAAGAAACAACAAACGGTGGCCGTCCATGCCATCACCGCCCCTACACCAGCCAAGCAATATGTTGGGACTCTTCCGAAATGCAACAAGTGCAATTACCATCACCATGGAGCCTGCCGATAGATGCAATGTAACAATTGCAACAAGAAGGGGTGTAAGTCCCCAATCTGCTGGTGTATCAATCAGATCCGTTTGATGGTGCAGAATCCCAATCAAACGGATGATGCCAGATCAAATGAAGGAGAAGGAGAGAAGAAGAAGATGATGAATCTTGTATGAATTGACATGAATTAAGATCCAGATACAAGATTCACACACACTAACACACACTAAAGCTACTCTCTTCTCTCTTACTTTCTCTCTCTACAATATTCTCTACCACTCTGGCCTTCTTCTTCTCTTCATTTAACCACTCTTCACCCTATATATAGTAGACATGGGCTGTGAATGGGTCTACGGCCGTAAACCTCTTCACGGCCGTAAACACAACCGTAAACATGTATACAGATGTAAACACCAAGCTGTTTACGGTCCTAGACTTAAAAATACATTTTCCTAGAAAAGCAAAGTATAAACCATAAATTTGACCCAACAATCTCCCCTTGGTTTATAGCTTTCTTTTTCTAATTGACCCAACAAGCTCCCCCTAAAAAGTAGTTGGGTTTTCTTGTTAATCTTCATTGGGAGCTTGGCTTCAACATTAATCTTCAAATTCTTCACAAATTCAAGATGAACTTGATGAATCTTCAATGAATGACTTCATCTTGAGCGGTTGGGCTTTTCTTCAGGATTTGGCTTTGAACGCACGTTGGGTGAGGAGGCTTCTTGAAAAGATTCTTGAAAGATAGCGCTTTCAGCTTGAGAATCTTTAGAGAGAATATCAGAGAGAACTAATCTTCTGGATCACTTCAGCAGGTACAATAATAGCAGCAAATTGATTGAGGAGGCTTCAATACAATCTGTCACATAATCTTCAATAACAGCTTGACCTTGCTTCTGGGGTTGAAGGATTGAATGTTGAAGGAATAATCTTCATTTCTTGCTCCTTCGAATGAGAATTCTTCGATGATCACGGATGAAGCCTTGGCTTAAAAATTCTCCGATACAGTCTCAATTAGTCTTATATACATCTGAATTCACTTTTCAAGACACATAAAGCTAAAAAATTGAAACAAACACAATATTTTTGGATTTTTCATATTTTCTGAAAAAGAAATAAAACAGAAATAACACTATTTTTGGATTTTTAATTTTCTGATTTTTGTTTGGTTTTTAAAATTTTTAATTCTCCCCTAATATTTTAATTAGAAGAAAACTATGAAAAATTTAACAAAATCAAAAATAATAGCTAACTTTAAGAGTGATTTCGGATCAAAGTTTTTTTTAGACAACCTTTATCCATTTATCAGTACCTCTCCCTTCATGAATAGATCTGGTCAATCGCCGATATTGTGGTCCACTTAAACACGAGAGATTGTGACAAAATTAGGACATACTATAAGTGACAAGACAATGTGATCCTATGTTCCTAGATAATATTCCTAAAAGACCATTCAGCTGACGACGTCCAAAGATATTGTTGTCCACCTAAATTGAGCAGCGAGATCTACAAACAACCTAGTGAGTGTTCAATTTTAAATGTACTAGAACATGTTTCCCGCTTCCTCACATACCCCAATAATCAGGAAATTCCAAAGTACTCCTTACTTTAGGTGAGCAGACAATTATTATGAGAGAAGTCAGATTTAGAATGCATATATTATACACCCAGGTCGGATCTCTTCCAATCTCCCAGAGGGTGAAACATATGACTAACCAGATTTAGAAGGATTGAGAAGTAGAATGGTGCATATGCTGTGTACCAGGTCGGATGTATTTCAATCACACAAAGGAGACAGGATATGACTAACAGACATGAAGAATTGCATAGATAGAAGATGCAGAGAAATAGAATTGCATATGTTACAGTCCAGGTCTAATGTATTTCAATCACGCAGAGGAGGCAACGTATGAATAACAGAAAGAAAGCAAGAAAATAATTTTCTATAGACCTACTTTATCGGAATTCCCCAGTCGCCCCATCAATACCGGAATTATGGACAGAGTCCGTACATCGAGGAAGAGTTAAACCACGATTCTAGATACAGATTACTTTAGTGTGACCGGTGGATTATCATGTATATCTCCCTGCTCAACCTATCTGAGCGTCGTATTGTCAGGCTAAATGGAACTATCTAGGTCAATATTTGTCAGGTCTCTAAATTCCTAATGTTCATCTGATCCTAGTCAAGTGCATTTTAAAACCCCTCGTCCCTACCAGCACATCGAACACAGAGCCTAGACAATTCAGATTCAGTCCCTTACACATGTTTAGGCTGCCCGTTATCACTTGAAAATTTCACTTCCCAACACATCACCTGCAAGCACATTCAATTAACAACATATTTTTGGATTTTCTGATTTTTTAATGTTTTTGGATTTTTTAAGATTTTCTAATTTTTTTTTGTTTTTATTTCTCCCCCTAAATCTGTGCATAGAAGAGAAACGAAAGTAAATGCACAAATTTAAACTATCCTAAAACAAAAATTTGTCTTTGAAGCGAACCAGCTTAAGAAAAACTCAGGAGTATCGAGAAGAAAACGTAAACCTTAAGTCACCGATTGAATTTACATCCAGAAGGTCTGAGAACAGCACGCATAATCTCAGAACATATCCGAGAATTCTTCACATCGTTAAGCACTAACCCCATGAGTGATCCCTTCCTTTCTTCCTTTCCCGCAAAGGA
The DNA here is from genome assembly GCF_052849685.1 of Lactuca virosa. Taxonomy (NCBI): domain Eukaryota; kingdom Viridiplantae; phylum Streptophyta; class Magnoliopsida; order Asterales; family Asteraceae; genus Lactuca; species Lactuca virosa. The sequence goes on from NC_136433.1 coordinate 332,896,764, forward strand.
CACATACTCTCAAACACTGTTATGAGTGTTGTACAGTTGAGAGATGCCTCCTATCATGTGCCTGGAACAGCCACTATCAACAAACTTAAGTCTGATGATATGCCTCCACAGCTGCTCCGACACAGAGCGGGATCAATTGATCTTTGGAACCTAGTCCATTTTGAAACTGGGTTGACCTTTGTCATCAATGCAAGGTACTCTCTCCCATGACATGTCTTGTTTATCACAAACATAAGATGTAGAAATATTAGAAGCATTAGGAGATTTAGGAGATTGAACCTTTGGTACCCATTTGTAGTTGGGTTGAACCCATTTATTTTTCGATCCGATGGGTGCCTCGTCACTTGATTTTGAACTTGAAGTCGGCTGCCGAGATGACTTCGACCTAACCGGTTTTGGCTTCACAGGAGCATTTCTTGAACTTGACTTATGGGCCGACATTCCCTTCTTGCCCTTGGGATTTTGATTCTTGGCCTTGTGGGTTTGATTCTTGTACTTGTGTATCAATCAGATCCGTTTGATGGTGCGGAATCCCAATCAAACGGATGATGCCAGATCAAATGAAGAAGAAGGAGAAGAAGAAGATGATGAATCTTGTATGATTTGATATGAATTAAGATCCAAATACAAGATTCACACACTAACACACACTTAAGCTATCTCTCTTCTCTCTAACTTTCTCTCTCTCTACCATATACTCTCACTTCTATGCCTCACCACTCGTGTTCTTCTACCACTCCTCACCCTATATATAGTAGACATGGGCCGTGAATGGGTTTACGGCCGTAAACTTGTTCACGGCCGTAAACACAGCCGTAAACACGTATACGGCCGTAAACACCAAGCTGTTTACGGTCCTAGACCTAAAAATACATTTACTAGAAAAGCAAAGTATAAACCATAATTTTAGACCCAACAATCTCCCCCTTGGTTTATAGCTTTCTTTTCTAATTGACCTAACAAGCTCCCCTAAAAAGTAGATGGCTTTTCTTGTTAATCTTCATTGGGAGCTTGGCTTCAGCGTTAATCTTCGATTTCTTCACAGCTTCAAGATGAACTTGATGAATCTTCAATGAATGACTTCATCTTGCGCAGTTGGGCTTTTCTTCAAGATTTGGCTTTGAACGCATGTTGGGTGAGGAGGCTTCTTGAAAAGGTTCTTGAAAGATAGTGCTTTAAGCTTGAGAATCTTCAGAGAGAATAGACAACGAAACTTCTGGATCACTTCAGCAGGTTCAAGATAGCAGCAAATTGATTGAGGAGGCTTCAATGCAATCTGTCACATAATCTTCAATTACAACTTGACCTTGCTTCTGGGGTTGAAGGATTGAATGTCGAAAGAATAATCTTCATTCCTTGCTCCTTCGAATGAGAATTCTTCGATGCTCACGGATGAAGCCCTGGCTCTGAAATCTCGATATAGTCTCCATGAGTCTCATCTACACCTGAATTCACTTTTCAAGACAAAACAAAATTAAAAGAAAACTTAGCACACAATATTTTTAGATTTTTCATATTTTCTGAAAAAGAAATAAAACAGAAATAACACTATTTTTGGATTTTTAATTTTCTGATTTTTGTTTGGTTTTTAAAATTTTTAATTCTCCCCTAACTTTTAAATTAGAAGAAAACTATGAACAAATTTAACAAAAATAAAAATGATATCTAACTTTAAGAGTGATTTGGGATCAAAGTTTTTAGACAACCTTTATCCGTTTATCAGTACCTCTCCCTTCATGAATAGATCTGGTCAATCGCTGGTATTGTGGTCTACTTAAACACGAGAGATTGTGACAAAATTAGGACATACTATAACTTTCTACAGACCAAATTTATAGATGGATCGGATAGGGAAGATAATATCAATACCGGAGTTATGGACGAATCGTAAAGACAAAATCGATTTTTGAGCTATGCGCGTGCCCATAAGGGAGCAAAGTGAAGTTTGCTGCCTGCACCTTCTCTGATAGAGCCCTTACGTGGTAGAATAGCCATGTCAAGTCATTGACTCTCCTGATAGCAAATGAAATGGGCTGGGAGAATCTAAAATAAATGATGGTGGAAGAGTACTGCCCGAGGGGCGAAGTGCAAAAACTAGAGCATGAGCTATGGAATCTCACCATGGCAGGCTCAGACATAGAAGCCTACACCGCCGGATTCAGCGACTTAGCTGCACTATGCCCGGGGATGGTTGCCCCGGAGAGTAAGAAGGTAGAAAGATTCATTTGGGGACTACCTTCTCCACTCCAAGGAAACGTATTAGCAACAAAACCTCTTACATTCAACAGTGCCAAACGCATGGCTCGACCCTTGGTGGACTATGGGATCCGTCAAGGCATAATGGACCCCGTTCATGAGCCAACCAAAGGAGGCGATGATAATCAAAGGTCCGAGAGCAGAAAGAAGAGGCAATCAACACAAGAACCCTCCGAGGAACAACAGACAGACACAGCCTATACTGCTACGACCCCAACCCCAGTAGCACCCGTCAATCGTTACGCCGGAACCCTTCCTAAATGCAATAAGTGTAACTTCCATCATACCGGAAGGTGTCGGAAGTTGTATTGTAGGAACTGCCTCAGAAGAGGACACACCATCCGCTTCTGTAGGGCACCGGCACGACCAATCTCTCAGGTTCCATTTGAGGAAGTGAGTCAGACCTGCCACGAATGTGGTGAAACAGGACACTTCAGGAGAAATTATCCATTGGCCAGGAACTCTGGTGAAGAAGGAAGAGTGCTAATGATCACCGCAGGAGAGTCCACCCCGGGACCATATGAGGAAAGCGGTACGTTTCCCAACCAAATCATAACTATAATAGTTTCTTCCTCGTCTAAACTAGGCACATAGTTTATATACAAACAAAATACTTTTCTGGTAAGCTATAATGACTTGGTGTAAACGTTAGGGCCATAGTTAATTAAGAACCAACAGACTTAGAGTGCGTGATTCCATCTTATTTCCTGTTCCTTGTCTGGTTGTGGATTTAGGGCAGAGTCACTTAGTCGACCGTCCTGTCAATCTTAGTTATATATGACTTGTAGACACCAAGCGAGTATAGAGGGACCGGATAGGGAAGATAATATCAAGTATCAGTGACTAGAACAATCTTACAGTTAATAGAGACGTATGTCAATACAAAACTATCGAAGTAGTAATATCAGGATCAAAACAGAAAGCACCAAAAACATTCACTCAAATGCACCAATATTCTAACGAAACACTCTCTCCGAACGAACTTAACTCGTGATCCGACGATGTCATCCCACCTAGTCTAACTGAGTCCACGCGATGCCGAACCTATGTGTCACCAAGGAGATCCTTTACCTTAAACCGACCGAATAACAAAACTCTCGTCACTCCTAACGACAAACTAGATGTGAACCTCGAAATTTCATCTCGCTTCAACCCCTGAAAATACTCATGTGAGGAGTATGGTATCCTCCCGTAACCTTCCTTAAGCACCCTAAGCAGATCATTTTGGAAATACCACACGCGCAGCAAGTTAAGTTCAAGCACAGAGGCTAGGGACAGATACGGTTAGCCTATCATTGTTAAATGTACACGCGAGGGTGGTATATAATTAAAATTCTACTGACTTAGGATGTGTGTTTCCGCCCTATCTCCTCTTCCTTGTCAGGTTGTGGACCTGGGGCAGAGCCACCCATCCGACCGTCTTGTCAATCTTAATTATATACGACTTGTGTACAGGAGACAATGATAGATGAACCAGGTATGAGTCCTACCACGAACTTCGGGACAAAGGCTGCTCAGGACCACAAAAAGGGCATTCTATCGGTTGGACGAACATGGTTGATCAAGCTAAATCTACAGACCATTCACAGACCAGGACATCAAATACAACAGTGATGATCCGCTGAAACAACCAGCGAGGATCTGAATTCACTGGAGAATGCGAGGGTTTTATGAAACCCAAGTACCCTACCGATTCTAGAGAGGTGTCTATCCGATGAGACACTTGTGATACCCTACATCTATTTCCACGTTCATGATTCATATTCAGTGTTTGAATTTCGGGACGAAATTCCCTCTAACGGGGGGATGATGTGACAACCCGAAACGTTTTCCGTTACCGCTAATCAACTTCCGTTAATAAAAATTTGAATTTTTATTGAGACTCGTCAAATTCCTTCGGTTTGGAAAATCAATTAGTTATATAATTGGACTTTATATGCGAGTAGGGACCAAAACCGCGGGAAATTCGTGTTTTCCTTTTAACAAATATAGCAGATCACGGCCTGACTAGAGTACACGGCCGAAAACCCACCCACCGACCACAAAACCCCTATATATATGAGACCCCCACCCTCATTTGAACACTTTGGACCGGAAACTCTCTCATTCTCTCTCAAGAACCCCTGGCCGTAAACACTAAAAACACCTTCAATCTTCGGGAAAACATCGAGAAACACCATTTAGAGTCATTTCGGGGCGTCTGGAACACGTTTCTCTTCGAAATCAGCACCCTCGTTCTTGAGTTTACGGCCCATCTTCAAAGGCCGTAAACTCGTTTACAGCCGTAAACTCATCGAATCTCTAGAGACCGTAAGATCTTCACGACCGTAAGCCCTGTTCACGGCCGTAAACCCCTGTTCATGGCCGTACACGTCCCTTGAGTAGTAAAGACTCGTTTTCCGATTCAACCGAGTTCCGGTAACATTCCTTAACCGAAGGCAAGTGTTTTATAACACTTTATCTAACAAAATCGCTAATTTAGAAACATATATGTATTTAAATTGTTATTAGGATTTCGTTAAGTGCCGTACACTACGACTCGAGGGTCTTCATTTCGGTTTGTTGATTCGACGCTTGTACACAACTAACGGTGAGTTCATACCCCTACATTTTTTGAGTTTTTAATGTTTTCAAGGGGGGGGGGGGGGGAATACAAGTAAAAGCACAAGTCATCTTCTGTTTAAAATATATAATTTGGTTTATTATATTTCTTATCATTAGTATACAATGAACATAGAACTTACTAAACTTGATGAACATAGCTACTACTAGATTTGCAGACAGTCTTATAAACATGTTAAGATACAAACATTGAAAACTGAGTTTTCAGAACAAAGGAAACAAACTTATGAATTATAAAATAAAAGATATTATTTTATAAGATTTCATGATAATAACAAAAGGGGTTTTCATAGTATTATTAGTGAATTTGTTGAGAGAACTACAGTGTGAGACGCCTTGTAACCAGAGTCTCCTGGAAGGAGAGCGTGAGTTTGTGTATAGATCTATACGAGAGTGACAATCCCGCACCCTGACTATTAGCTACAGTCAACCGAGGGTGACCGACATCATTTTTATCGACGTACGTCCGAGTACGTCGTATTATTGAGCGTCCATAGTATGGTTATAAGAATCCACAGGTGAAACAACGAATCGTTCACATAATAATATACCTAAAAAATAGTCAACATAGGTAGTAACTATGTGATGACTTAGTATGCACATTAGGGTAATATGAAATTAACATCCGACTTGCAGTGGAATGTGTGATCTCCGCCTCATTTCCTGTTCCTTGTTTGGTTGTGAGCTTAGGGCAGAATCACCCAATCGACTGTTTGTTCGATCTAGATTTCTATAACTCGTATGTACTAGGTGATCACAGGAGGGTACTAACAACACTTTCAGGATATAGGAGACTACGTTTACAACTAGTTTTATTTATGTAATAAGACTAATATACATCACTGGGGGTAGCCAGGGTTTTCATATAAAGGTTTTCATACAAAGGTTTTCAAACAGAACAATGTGTAAACAAAATAAGTATGGTAGATACTTGTACTCTACGATTTTGAAACAAATAATCCGATAATGTACACTTAGGGAAAATATAGGATTTTTCAGGGTAAATATCAGTACTTTATAAACAGTTGATTCCTTATTCAACTAACGAATATTCATTACTAATTCCATGACTCCTTAGTTTATGCATCCGGGTCACGTCTGAAGAATATCTGATAGACTGTGGAATGTGTGGCTTCCGCCTCATTCCCTGTTCCTTGTTTGGTTGTGGGTTTAGGGCAGATCCACACAATTAACTGTCTATCCGATATTGGTTTATACGTAACTAGTGTGAACTGAGAAGTCATAGAAGGAATGGGTTAATCATGCTTACATAAGAAAATATTGGATTTTCTTGAGGAATACTTTCAACAGATACAGTTAACTTTGTAAGTACCTAGTGAATACTTCAGGATTATGTACATGATGATCCAACCACCAGTGGAACGTGTGGCCTCCGCCTCATTTCCGGTTCCTTGTTTGGTTGTGGGCTTGGGGCGGAACCACACAGTCGATTGTTTGTTCGATCTGGATTGTACATGATTTGTATACACTAAGTACTCGCAGGAGGAACTAGTCAAAATCATTTTTACTTAACATTCAATACATCAGAAAATATCAGGTTTTCTAGAGGAACATAACGTATTTTCTTCAAAGAACAAAGAATTGTTTTCTAAAACAAAACGCTTATGAACTCACCAGCTTTATGCTGATACTCTTTCAAAATCTACTTGTATTCTCAGGACATTAATAGATAGGTACACGCACCGGGTTCAAGAAGATGGAGCATAGTAGCTTCGAGTCTTTATTTATATTTACTTTTGAAGACATTCATGTATAAATCAAATGTAATGTAAACCTTATACTAGTAATACAACGGTTGTTGTTGCTTTGATTACTATTATTCAATTGTTGTGATACTGTACATGACGTCCTCCGCCCCCGAACGTTTCCGCCGTTCCGGTTTGGGGGTGTGACAGATTGGTATCAGAGCACATCACTTTAATACACACCAAACCATCGATTAAGTATTGAAGAGCACATCACTTCAATACTAGAATTAAGGAGAAAGTCTACACATCGAGGAAAAGTTAATCCACAGTTCTAGATACAGATCATTTAATGTATTCGCAGATTCCCATGTATATCTCTCTGCTCAACCTACCCAAGCGTCGTATTGTCAGGCTAAATGGAACTATCTAGCTCAGCCTACCAGCACATCGGACACAGAGCCTAGACAATTCAGATTCAGTCCCTTACACAGATTCAGACTGTCTGTTATCACATGATTATATCACTTCCCAACACATCACCCTCAAGCACACACCATATTTTTTGATTTTATGATTTTCTAATATTTTTGGATTTTTTAAAATTTTCCAATTTTTTGTTTTGTTTTTATTTCTTCCCCTAAATTTGTGCATAGGAGAAAAACGAAAGTAAATGCGCAAATTTCAACTATCCTAAAACAAAAATTTGTCTTTGAAGCGAATCAGCTTAAGAAAAACTCAAGAGTATAGAGAAGAAAACTCAAACCGTAAGTCACCGATTGAATTTGCATCCAGAAGGTCTGAGAACAGTACGCATAATCTCAGAACAGATCCGAAAATTCTTCATGTCATTAAGCACTGACCCCATGAGTGATCCCTTCCTTTCTTCCTTTCCCGCAAAGGCCACATACTCTCAAACAAAGTTCTGAATGTTGTACAGTTGAGAGATGCCTCCTATCTTGTGCCTGGAACAACCACTACCAACAAACCGAAGTCTGATGATATGCCTCCATAGCTGCTCCGACATAGAGCAGGATTAGTTGGTATTTGGAACTTAGTCCATTTTAAAACTGGGTTGACCTTTGTCATCTTCACATGGTACTCTCTCCCAAGACATATCCTGCTTACCACAAACAAAAGATGTAGAAATATTAGAAGCATTAGGAGATTTGGGAGATTGAACCTTTGGTACCCATTTGTAGTTGGGTTTAACCCATTTCGTTTTCGATCCTATGGGTGCCTCGGCACTTGATTTTGAACTTGAAGTCGGCTGCCGAGATGACTTCGACCTAACCGGTCTTGGCTTCATAGGAGCATTTCTTGAACTTGACTTCTGGGCCGACATTCCCTTCTTGCCCTTGGGATTTTGATTCTTGGCCTTGTGGGTTTGATTCTTGGCCTTCTGGGCATTCCAATCGCCATTGTCTGAACGTGAGCTTGGGGGGTTTCTTTTGGAAAATCTCCCTCTTGGCGCGTTCTGCCACCCTTGCGCATAGTAGGGAACATATGCGCGATTTGGACAATTTCTAGCAATGTGTCCAGGTGTTCCACAGTGAAAGCAAGTTTGCTTCTTCACGTAGGAGTTGTTTCTTCCTGCCCCTGGTGGCGTATCCATGCCTTGTCTCTTGTTGTTCCCACAAGCACAATTACAGCAAGCACTCTGTTTCGCTTGTTTTGGTGGCCTGTACTTCTCAACAGCAGGTTGAGCAAAAGCAACTGAGTTCGAAGCAACAGATTCAGAGTTCAAGGAGATATTGATTTGTTCAACAGTTTTCTCCTTGTTCTCATCTTCCGTTACTTTATCTGCACAAGAAGTAGAAGCATTAGAATCATTCAGCTCAACACTTTCTGGCACATCCACAGCAGAATTATCAAAGATTTCATGAAATATATCGAAAAAATTTAAGTCTTCAGACTTTGACACAATTTTATTATCAGACACACTCTCTTCAGCTGCTTGCTTTGATTGACTTAAAGATTGATCTGCATGGGAAGTAGAAACATTAGTATTTTCAACATTAATACTACCTCCTGACACAAATCCATATTTAATATGTGGCTCTCTGTCTATTTCCTCTTTTGTCAAAGGGTTATTAGTATAGGTATGATTAAAAGGAGGAGGCACTTTATCATACCGTAAACCCTTTGACTGATTATTTTTAAATTGCAAATTATTTTCTATCATGGATGCAACTACTTCACTTGACACATCAAATTTTCTAAAAGTAAAATCTGCATTTTCAAATTTGTTTTTCAATGTGTCAAGCTCAGCAGTTACCTCAACAAGTTGTTCAGTCACATATCTATAATGCGCACTCTTAGTGCTATACTCTTCCTAATTTTTTCTAAAGTCTTTGGTTTTTGCTTCTAATTCAGCCTTCAGGGGTTTCTGTCCTTTCCTAAGTTGATACCCTTCATATTTCAAGTCCTCGTTCTCTCTACGTAATAATTCTATATGCTCAAGTAAAATTTTGACATTATCAATGCATGTTTGAGAACAAGAAATTTCATTGACTTTGGTGTTTGAAGAACTCATTGTTTATCAAAAATGCCCTTTGACTTAAAAACTCAAAAGTCAACCTTAAAAGTCAAATTTTAAAAAGTCAAACTTAAAAGTCAAACTTGAAAAGTCAAACTTAAAAGTCAAACCGAAAAGCCAAATTTAAAAAATTAAAAGTTAAACGAAAAAGTCAAAGTTTAAAGTCAAAGGTCAAACTTAGAAGTCAAAGTCAAATTTTATGTAAAAAGTCAAAATTAAAAGTCAAAAATTAAAAGCTAATTTTTTTTTGGAAGAAAATAGAATTTAAAAATGAAAGAAATTTGAATTTTGGGCTAAAAGAGTCAAATTTGCGAAATTAGGTGCGACTGGGAGAGCTTTTGAATTAAATTTCGAAGGAATGGAACAAAGGACTTGCTAGTCCAACTGGTAAGGCGGAGGGGAAAGGAAGCGGGTGATCCGGGTTCGATTCTTGGCAAGTACAAAATCGCTTCCCTTTCTTTAATGAACACAGATGCGAACTTCGGACTCTGATCGAAGTCTCCTGCTGACCGAGGTTGCGATGCGAGGACGAGGACCGCAAACGAGCAGGCCGTAAACTCCGAGCCGTAAACGTCCGATGGCCGTGAACTCTGAGCCGTACACGTGCGATGCTGACCGTAAACCTCGGACCGTAAAATCCGAGGCCGTAAACCTCGGATCGTAAACTCGGGAAACCCTAGCTGCTGGCCGTACACGCCGGCACCCCCTCGCTGGTTACGACCAAAAACAACGTTTTTCACCCTTTTTTGCTCCAAAACTCGATCAAAAACACTTTTTTTATCAAAAACAAGAAGAACAAATCCCCCCTATTTTTCAGAGATCTATACAAAAACGCAAAAATCCTTCAAAAATGAGATCAAAGAAGCTCCATATCTGGCCAAAATGATTGATACAATCCAAGCTCTGATACCAATTGTAAGTCCCCAATCTACTTGTGTATCAATCAGATTCGTTTGATGGTGCGGAATCCCAATCAAACGGATGATGCCAGATCCATAGGAGAAGAAGGAGGAGAAGAAGAAGATGCATCTTGTATGAATTGATATGAATTAAGATCCAGATACAAGATTCACACACACTAACACACACTAAAGCTCCTCTCTTCTCTCTAACTTTCTCTCTCTACAATATGCTCTCTCACCTCTATGCCTCACCACTCTTTTTCATCTACCACTCCTCACCCTATATATAGTAGACATGGGCCGTGAATGGGTTTACGGCCTTAAACCTATTCACGACCGTAAACACAGCCGTAAACACGTATACGGCCGTAAACACCAAGCTGTTTACGGTCCTAGACCTAAAAATACATTTACTAGAAAAGCAAAGTATAAACCATAATTTTGACCCAACAATCTCCCCCTTGGTTTGGGGCTAGCTGTGACTCAATCCTTCTCAATTACAAGTACATCGGACCCTCCCATTGCCCCTTGCCACATCTCCTTTGAAATAATCTCGGCAACCATTGTTGTGTACTCTTTAGCAGCAGGCTCGAAAATATCTTCAGCTACCTTGATCTGATGTAGGGCCAGATGATGAATATTCCACTTCCCAAATTGAAGTAGGTCTTGTTTGTCATACACGCGAAAGCAGCCATCTTGGAACTTGATGACAGCAGACGCAATATTTTCATCATAGACCCAGTAATGCATGTTTGCGAGAGATCCATCACTGACGGTCTGCAGCACTGGATTTTGTCTGACTTGATTGGTTGGCGGCCACATGACAGTCTGAAAGGGCTTATTGGTCTTGGGATCCAGCACGTTAGGGAAGTGTTTGATGAAAGACTCAGCAGTCTTCGTCCCAGTGAATCCCTTATTTACTTGATCCTCCAAGAATAGATTGAAATGCGTAACCCGTGGATCGCCTGATGGATTCGCAAAAGGAGCACTGGACAATTCTGAGAGATCAACCCTTGTCCAGGAATTGAAGTCATGGAAATCGTTGTAATACTCCACATTTTCGATTTTACGTTTTACAATCCACATGTTCAGCCTATCATGAAAGCCCCATGAGACAATTCCCGTTCTATCACCGTACCTGTGACCAAATTTTTTCTGTTCAAGATCAGTGACGGTGATAGTAGGTTTATTTCTAGGAGCATTCTGATCAGAGGTTTTCTTTAAAAGAAGTTGGTTTTTCTAGTCAAAAGCTGCTAACTTGGCACGCTTGAGTGCAACAACGCTTGGTGCTTGAGCTGGTTCCTTATCGAAGCGATCGACAATTGTATTTCTTCTTTGAGTGGGCGGGTCAATAGGGGGTTCTTGAACTTGTTGATCACAAGACTGGCCATCGTTCAAATGTTGAACTGAAGACTTGAATTTGTCGCCAAATTCTTCTGCCAGCTTCTTCTTAAGATCAAAACAACTTGCAGTCAAGGATCCCAGATGGGTTTGCAGATCCGAAATTTGCTGAGTTTTTAGAGTTTTATCCACTTCAAGATCTGCAACCTGAATTTTAAGTTGGGCCTTTTCAGCTTCAAGATCAGCCACCCGGATATCAAGCTCAATATTCTTCTGATTAAGCACGCTGATTTCCTTTTGAATTCCAGTTATGCTGGGATCATCCTCTTTTGAGTGGCCTTCCTCAATAAAAAATCCCTTAGCTCGGGAGGAAGGCACTGAGCTTTGTTCGTGGGCCAAATGTAGAGCAAGCCTCTCAGAGGTAACATCATGATAGGGCCTAAGAGGAGATGATCCCAAAGGAACTGAAGAACCACTAGCTTCATAAAAGGTTCTCGGTCCTTCATGGGATGAAGTAGGTGAAGTAGCAATAGAAGTAGATACTGGTGGAGTCGACAAGCCTTGAGATAATTATGGCACAAGAACACCAGGTCTAGGATCAAGTCTTCTCCTCTTCAATGAAGGCGAGGAAGTCTGAGTTGTCAGTGGTTCACTCACTGTTGGCTCAATAGTAGGAGGAACATTCTCAGAGGGAGGAATATCTGAAGATGTCTCCATAGGAGTTGAAGTTTCAGCCATTTGTTTTGGAGAAGGAGGCGTAGTTTCAAGAACGTCTTCTGACTCCCTTATCTCCGTTGCTGGATGAGCAACATCATGGATAGTGTCAAAGAAAGAGTCAAGATCCTCATTTGACAAGAAGTTTGCATTGCCTCCAAGATTCAAAGGGATATCATCTTTGTCAAAGCCCGAAAGATCCAAATCCTCAAAGGAATCATTTTCTTCATTCTCTGTCGCATCCTCTGATTGTCCCTTGTTGAAATCACTCTCAACATTTACAGAGTGTAAATCATGCTCTTCAGCTACCATCACAACAGGAGTAGCTTCAACATCTTCGTGATCGGAAACCGAAATAACATCATCTTCAGAAAAAAATATCATCTTCAGAGGTCACACGGTCAGATGAAACATGAGACTCAGATGCCACACAAGAATCGGCAAACAAGCCAAGCTTCACCAAGGGAAACTTTCCTTGAAAAGTAATTTTTCCCTTTCTGTTTTGCTTCATTAACCCGACGGTGTTCGTCCCAAGAGACTTCATGTCGAGGACTTCTCCATCTTTAGCCATATCGGGAAATTGTTCATCAATGAACACTTGAATGAACCTAGGGTACAACAATAACTTGTCCCTAGTTTTTACTTTGATGTTTGAAATCAGTTCTTCGAGAATAAACTTTGAGAAGTTGTAATTCAGTCCTGCAGCCAGAGCGATGATGGCACCAATGTTTCTTAGAAAAATCTCATCTGCGCCAGACTTTCTTCCAGAAATACAGCTCGCGAAGACATGAGCTAAGAATCTCCAGAACGGTGGCAACAACTTCTTTATAGTTGGAGGGAAGACACCTTCATATCCCATTTTGACAAGAAATTCTTCAACTTGGGAAATCTCGATCTCAGAGGAGAAGGTTGATTGGTCGTCAATTTTGAGCGTACTTCTGATGAACTGTTCAGTGATGATGATTTTGCAGTTTTTGACTGAAGCCTCAACAGAAACAACTCCATCATTTCCTTTCTTCACCTTTGCTGACCTCCAGAATTCCTTGATCAAGCCTTCATCAATATCTGGATTGACGGTCAGAGCAGTAGACAGACAACATTCTGGCAGTCCATGCATCATTGACTTGAATTCTCCGTGAGCAGCCAGAGGATCAGCCAAGAGGATAGCCAGGTTGTGACTGTCAACAAACTTGAGCTCTGCCATTTCAATCTGCACTAAAACAAGCCAAATGAGAAAACAATATATTTAAACATTTAAAATTAATGTTTTACTCATGTTTGCAGTTCAAATTGCCTTTAAAGTGAAACACATGAATAAAAAGCAATTTTGTTGACCAAAAGGGAGTTCACGGCCGTAAACAGCCTGGCCGTAAACGCCGACAGATGATTTTTCATCGATTAAACCTTGAAAACATGTCGATTTGATGCGAAAATAGCATATTCCTGGTCGGAATCAACATACCTTTGATGCTATCGGATCAATTTCACTAATTTTCACGAAAAACTTTTAGAGAGAGAGAGAGAATCTGGAGTGTTTGCGGCCAGGATTTTGAAAATGAGAAGTAAGCTAGGGTTCACGGCTATTTCTTCTTTATATACTTGGTCCAAAAAATTAATGGGCCGCAATCCACAATGATAAAGTCCAATACCCGAAAACCTTTATAAAACTAAAACATTTTGACGACAAAAATAAAATAAAAATAAAACTATAATAAAATGAAACTAATTTCTAAAACTAAACTATTTTAAAAAAATTATCAAACATTTTATCAAGATAAAAATAAAAATTAAAACTAAAAATAAAAATAAAAATAAAATTGAAATTCACTCAAAATTTAAAAAGATCTAACACTAAAAATAATTTTGAGACACTAGGATCAATGTTATTAGACAGCCTTACTCCGCTTATCGATACTTCAACCTTCATGTCTCTGTCTGGTCGATCGCCGGTATTGTGGTCTACTTAAACACGAAAGGTTGTGACAAATTTAGGATAATCTATAAGTGACAAGACATTAGATCCTATGAACTTAGATAATTTTCCTAAAAGACCATTCAGTTGACGACGACCAAGAATATTGTTGTCCACATAAATTGAGCAGTGAGATCTACAGACAACCTATAAGTGTTCAATTTTAATTGTATTAGAACGTGTTTCCCGCTTCCTGATATACCCCAATAATCAAGGACTTCCAGAATACTCCTTACTTCAGATGAGCAAACAATTATTAAGGAAGAAGTCAGATTTAGAATGCATATGTTGTACACTCAGGTCGGATCTTTTCCAATCACGCAGAGAGTGAAACATATGACTAACTAGAGTTTAGAGGGATTGAGAAGTAGAAGGTTGCATATGCTGTGTACCAGGTCAGATTGTTAGTCACACAAAGGAGACAGCTTATGGCTAACAGGTAGCAAGAATAACATAGAAGAAGATATAGAGAGATAGAGTTGCATATGTTATAGACCAGGTCAGATCTTTCGATCACACAGAGGAGGTAACATATGACTGACAGTAAGAAAGAAAGAAAATAACTTTCTACAGACGTAATTTATTGGAATTCCCCAGTCGCCCCGTCAATACCGGAATTTAGGACAAAGTCCGCACATCGAGGAAAACTTAATCCACAGTTCTAGATACAGATCATTTAATGTATCCGCAGATTCCCATGTATATCTCTCTGCTCAACCTACCCAAGCGTCGTATTGTCAGGTTAAATGGAACTATCTAGGTCAATATTTGTCAAGTCTCTAAATTCCTTAAGTTCATCTGATCCTAGTCAAATACATTTTAAAACCCTTCGTGCCTACCAGCGCATCGAACACAGAGCTTAGACAATTCGACTTCAGTCCCTTACACAGATTTAGGCTGCCCGTTATCACTTGAATATATCACTTCCCTGCACATCACCTACAAACAAAAACTATTAACAACATATTTTTAATTTTCTGATTTTCTAATGTTTTTGGGTTTTTGGAATATTTTATGAAAAAATAAAACAGAAATAACACTATTTTTGGATTTTTAATTTTCTAATTTTCGTTTGGTTTTTGTTTATTTCTCTCCCTAAATTTATGCATGGGTGAGAATGAAATTAAAATGCGCAAATTTAAACTAACCTAAAGCAAAAATTAGTCCTCAAAACGTAGCATTTTCAAAAAGGTCACAAGCACATCGAATCGAGCTTTGTTAAACGGATTTGTGAACAGATCCGCCACATTATTAGCAGTGGGAACCTGTACCAGCCGAATGAGCGAACGCTCATAACAATCTCTGATGAAATGAATTTTGATGTCCATGTGCTTGGTTTTCGAATGCTGGACTGGATTTTTAGCAATTCGAATCGCAGCCTCATTATCACAGAATATAGGGGTTTATAAGTAATTCAAACCGTAATCCAACAACTGATGTTGGATCCATATAACTTGAGAGAAACAGGCAGAGGCAGCAACATATTCCGTTTCTGCTGTTGAGATTCAGATGGTGTGCTGTTTCTTGCACTGCCAAGACACTAGCCGGTCACCAAGGAATTGACACCCCCCAGACGTATATTTCCTGTCAAGCCCACAAACTCCATAATTACTGTCAGCAAATGCATATAAATCAAATTCAGAATTTTTCGGATACCAAAGACCCAATTTTGGGCTACCTTTGAGGTACCGAAAAATTCTTTTGACAGCAAGAAGATGTGAAAGTTTAGGATTAGCCTGATAACGTGTGCATTGACAAACTGCAAACATGATGTCTGGTCGACTTGCAGTTAGATACATCAACGAACCGATCATCGATCTGTAGTGAGTTTGATCTACGGATTCGCCATCAGTATCTGGAGTCATTAGGGGTCTGATGAATCAAAGAATCAAGTATTAAACAAATCAGAGTATGAAATCAATTCAGAATGCGAGATTGAACACTAGGAGTAAATATGATCTTGTTTCAGCTCTATTACGATATCGAATGTTTACAGAGTACAATAGACAGGTCTGTAAAAACTCTTATCTAACTCTAGTAAATAACCCTATTTATCGGGATCAGAAAGCGTACAAAAAATATACTAAGGCATAGACACTTAAGCTTCGAATAAAAGCGCCCTAGTAAAATACATTACAAAACATTCGAAGAGTTCAAAATACATTTCGACTAATTACAACAATTCAACCCTTACAATCTCCCCCTTTGTAATCATGGTCGAAATACTCAATTAGTAAGAAGCTGGATGGAATACAGCATCACTCTTCGAATCTCCGTGTACCAAGAGATATTCTTTTTCAGGTCTTTCTTATCTCCTTCATTGTTCTTCTTGCAATGATTCATACGAACAATTAAGTTCGTATATTGAGATGTTGAATATCTCTCCACTTCGCATGTCTGGAATAAGAATCGTTTAGCTTTTCCAGCCTTGTCTTTTCCTGCGAATACCATTCCAAAAGGCTTCAAGCAAATTTCACCATCAGCATACTTCTTCAACTTTGCCTGAGTCTTCGTAGGAGCCATCGGAACTTTAATTTCCATACCTTTAGCCGTAGCTAACTCCACATCTGTAAGAGCCAAGCACTCATAGTAATTTTCGATGAAAATCTTGATGTGAGCAACCCTAAGCTTGAATTCATCAGGTTCTGTGTTTTGAAGGTATGAAAATGATTTGTCTTTTAAAATTAATGCAACTTGTATAAGATCATACAAGTTCATCAATGGAAAATCTGCAACAGTAAACTCACAAATATTTCCATTTGCCCTGGCAACCACATACTTGAAATTTTGGACTGTGTTTTCGAATACCACATCCTTTTTTCATACCGATCACTTTCTTGATTTTAATCAATGACCACACTTCCTCAGGGGCTTTTGCAAGAACAGTATGGAAATGAATTTTCATGTGTGTACCTTCATCCTTTACTTTAAAATTTTCTTCAGCTTTGAACTGAGGCATGATGAACATCATTTCGTTTATTGGAAAATCCAGCTGACTTGCATCAGTATTCGTGACCAAATAACTTTGTTTTGGTTTCTTCTCAAACGAACACATCTGATTATATGCTACCTTGGCCTCGATTGTTTCATAATTGTAGTGTTTGGATCGATCACCTTTGTCCATTCCCTTCGGATCACTAGCACGCTGAGCCATAATACTTTGAATCAACCTCAGTTTTTCGATTTCAGCTTCTGCTGCAGCCTTCTTTTCTTCTTTTGACAATTTCACTACAATCGATTTCCTTTTATCTTTCAAAGCTGGATTATCAATTGCCTCTTTTGATTTCGAACCACTTTCACCAGTCTCCGTAGATTTACCAATTACAATTCCTTTCGAAATAGGTCTTGTAATAGGTAGCGTTGTAACGACTGTTGAAGTAACCATCCCAGCAGAAACTATAACTGGCTTTGTTGTTGGGATCTTCGAAGAAAAAACTTTTCCTACAACTTTCGCATCTTCACCACTAGTCTTCGACTCACTAGTTTTTCTTTCTCCCCCTTGCACCCCTGTGAAAACAGGTGGGGCATTTGTTGTTGGAAGAAGGCTTGATATGCGAAAGAGAGGAGCAAGTTGCTTGTTGAGAATGGCTTCGAATTGGATAAACTTTTGTGATAAAAATTCAGGAGTAATCAGGGAAGAAGATGTTGGATTAATGTCTAAGTCCATAACTATATTTGGTATGTACTTGACCCGACCCGGCATGGTCCATTTGGGTTGCACTTCACCGACACAATTTATATGGATAGTCTTTTGAGAATAGTATATTTATGATTTATATTAATATATTATAAGTTCTAATATATTAATATATAATCATATTATTTAACTAGTATTGATCAAGAATTAATTTATAATTAATTAAGTGATCAAAAGGAACTAATTAAATATGGACTCTTAGATATATATATGTGTAGTGGGCCAAGTTCATTTAGGTTGGGCTAATTCTTCATGGATAGTCCATGGAGCTTTAACCCATGGATTCTAGGAAATGAAAGGTCATGGGTATTAGGGTTTAACCCTAATCCTCCACACTATATAAAGGGTCTTATGGTTCATGAAATTAGGCTAGTGGCTAGTGTGGATACACTAAAGTGGGCAATAACCGATTTCATAGTGTGAGCCAAGTATCCATATTCTCTAAAGGTTTTCCAAGGTGTTTTGGTGATTTGTGATTCCAGTTGAGGCTTCCACACTATTGGGGCTAAGCACTTAAAGCTTGAAGACATCATGCTACATCAAAAGGTATGTCATCTAACTAGAACTTTGTAGTATAGGTGCTTCATAATATGCTAGTTAGGATGAAACCTTGGAATAGTTAATATTTGCATGTATAATAGAGAAAACATAGATCCAAGGTTTATAGGGTTGCATGTACACCATAGGAGTGTTAGAATGCTCAAAACCCAACAGTGGTATCAGAGACATGGGTTGTTTTCTGTTATATTGATGCAAATGTTTTATTTTCAAGTTGAAAAAAAAGAAAAAAAAACATGAGGTTTGTCAAATTTTAAGATAATTACTTGTTGTGTGAAAAACTAATTATTTGTAAAATTTGAATCATTTGCTATATGAGTTGAATTAGGTCAAATTTAGTAAAAGATAAAATGATATGATTATTTTATTAGTTTAAAAGTTTGATCTAAAGAGTTTTTTGAAACCTCCATAAGTTATGGATATGAAAAGGTTTTTAAAAAAATTGATTCAAAGTTTTTTATGGAGTTACAAAACTTGGTCTTAATGTTTTAAAGAATTCCATAACTTGTTCTTAAGTTATGGAACATGAAAAGTTTCATCATAAAACAAGTATTTAACTTCATAAGTTCTGGAATCCAAAAGTTTTCAAGAGTTACAAAACTTGCCCTCAAGTTTTGGAATTTGGAAAAAGTTTTTTTTATGATAAAGAAAAAGAATTGAATTCTAAAACTCTTGGGTTCATAACTTAAACAATTAATTAAATGGTTTTAATTTTGAATTTAATAATTGGAATTATGATGTTTTATTGAATAATTCAATTAACTCTTATGGACTTTATTAATAGATAATTAAAGTGTTTAATTAAAAGAGAATTAATAATTCCATAATGACATGGTTTAAATTTAATTAAATTAAGAGTATAGTTTAATTAATAGATTAAACCACCAAGTATTTTAAATGTCTAAAATACACCCTTATACTATTATAATATTAAAAGTTTAATATATTATATGTATAAGAGCAAGTCGTCTTACCATTAGTAGGCCTCATTCACGAAGCCGGTCTATAAGGGGGGTATAAGGTTACTGCCTATATAATGGCAGTTTAATGGGTGTCCACTCTCACCCACCGCTTCCTTGACTGGTGGAGGGTCGTTAGCCGAACAGGTAGGACAAGGACTATAATTCTCCCTTCATTATAAGTATAATGATAAATACTAAGTAACTAAACACTTATAAATTCCCAATCTTAGTTACTTAGGAAAATGTGAATAAGGTGCTAATCAATAAAATTACACTTTGCACTTTGTTTAAGCTGTTAGTGGAGCGTGTGTGGTTAACCGGCACACTAACCTGAACTTAACAAGGTAGGCAAAGCGTAACTTAATGTTTATCATAGTATCGTTGGAGCGTGTGTAGTTAACCGACACATCGATTGAGGGGTAAATATTAAGGGTACCAAGTATATTTGCATGGTTACTTCACACCTTGTTTTGTGATCCTCGGCATCCCAGTCACAAAACCTGAAGGGCACACTCGAGATTGAAACATGCCATTGAAAAGTTCAATGAATCTCAAAAGAATCTAGGAGTTTCAAAACCAATTAAAACCTAATAATACATTTCGTTTATCTTGGTGGAAATTGGTGAATCGTCATTCACCTACCTTTAAATATTTTATAGCTTGGATTACGGCATCCCTCTTCCAAGTTATAAAATAGTTTCTTGGGTCCTAGCCTTAATATATCATATTGGGTGTTATATTAAGGACTTAAATCAACTTTACGTGAATTTCTACCATTGCTGATGTCTGGTTTAGACAACAATGATCTTCCCAAACCAAGCTTTCCTAATGAATATGACTTCCTGAGTTTGGCTCATGGAAGTCATACTTCTCTTCCTCCACCTCCTCCAATTATTCTCCCTAACCCACAAGTTCAATGTCACTCAAGCCCTAATGGCAAGCAAGGTTTATGTGTGATCACATCTTAGAGATGAAGTCACATATTGACAAGCCGGGAGAGTTGGGTGTCAAAGTCTTGAGAAAGTTGGATGTTCAATCACTTTCTAAGTCACATAGTGAGTTCCTTTGGGACTACTATGAAACAGACTATGACATGAACCTTAATGATCATATCTATTTGCTTGGTGCTGCTGAATCAGCAATGATTTGGAACGATAATAAAGCAAATTTGATTAGAAGATCAACTTCCCAAAAACTTTATGGACAGTGACAATGGTGACACTGGAAATCCAGAAAAAGCATTCTCTTCCCAATGGAAAGGGATTGGCCATAGTCAATCCGGTTGACCAAATGGTAAAGAGAAAGGCTAAGTCTAAGATAGTCCCATTACCAAAGGGTCCATATGTTTATTTTGCCAAAGGAAGGGGCGTTGATTGCAAAGCTGCCAAATTTACCTAAGGATGTTAAAGTCAATAAGTTTGACTCTACATCAGGTAGAGCCCATTATCTAACTCTGTTAAGTTCTATTCTGAGATCCTCATTAAATGATGTGACTGGGTCATATGTTGATGTTTTAAGAATCAAAGAATAGAGAGAAATCTTAAAGGAAGTATATGCTGATTCTGATCGCGAAGGTGGATTTCGATCGCATCAAATTTTGAGCAGTTGCTTAAGAAGTTATGATATATTGCTAAGGAATAGATAACAACAACTTTCCATGTGGATTGTAAGGATAAGTTTTTCCGCAAAGTTTTAAAATAAAAGAAAATTGTTTAATTTTATTTATTTGAAGTATCCTTACAATGGCATTTGTGGAAAATTGTTGCTTATATGATTCCACTCACAACAATATTGGAAAATGGATTTGATTCTTTCATTTGTGGTAGTGTCTAAATTTACCAAATCAGGAAAGTTCCTCATCACCCAAGTTTCAATTGGACCGAAACTTGGAATCATGCAAGTTGAATTGTATGATGAATGAGAACTTTCAAGCATTGGAAAATCAAGACTAATTACTTGTTCACATGGATGTTTGAGTCAAGTGAAGGACTAAAGGGATCGAGTACACATTCTTGTGCACTGGTCATGTCCACCACAAAGCTCGTTAAGACTATTTGATTTACTAAAGTTTAGTAAATATGGTTATACTTAGAAGTTTAAGTATAATTCTGAAACATTGGAAAAGTCTCAATGTATGGCAGAACGAATGGGAAGAACCAAATTAGGCAGAACGATAAAAGTTTCTCAAATCTGAAAAGATGGGAGAGTACTTTAGTATCATGTTTGTGATCATCTTAATGATTTAGAAATCATATCACAATTAGTCCTCTAAAGGTCATCTTAGTGCATTCTTATGACTAAGAAAAGGAGTCATGAATTGTTGAAATGGTTAGATCAGGAAGATGAGTCATACTTCGTTCCAAAACAATTCTTAGAGCATACTCCAAGATTGTAACTTGAGTGACATATCTTAAAGAAAGGTTTAAAACACTTGTCAAATGTAAGAGTAAAAGTGTCATACTCTTGTACATTTGAAATTGGTATGTTGTGATGTTTTGGATAAAACAAAGACCAACTAAGGCCAATTGTGTGAAGTGTTTGTCTTGATAAAGAATCCGCACTATCTCTTGAATATTTGGCAAGATAGTCTTATGTGTCAAGAGGATAGTGGGAGTCTTAAAGATCCTAAAAAGAATTTCAAGAACTAATCAAGAATAAAAAACCTGAGGTTCTCCACTAGCACACGACTTGAGGTTTATAACCTATCGTGTTGACATATTCTGTGCCCATTCCAGTTGAAGTTGGCTTTGCATAGGAGTTCTGAAAGTTCTCAATTGGTTGCATAACAACTTGGAAGCAATGGCAGGCCCTGTACTGGAAGGTGGCAAGAAGTTAAGATTGCATAAGTTCAGTCCATATGAGTTTGGATTTGTCATTATCCTTGTCTTGTGACTATGGTTTTGACGATTCACATGGATAAGAACACATATAACATAAAATCTAAGGGTCATAAGGTTTCTCTCCGATTCATGAAAATGATGGTGAGGAAACACTTCCACCAAGTAGATTTGAAGCAGATGGCAAAAAGTCTAAACAATTGAGACTATGATTACGGCATCCCTTTTCATAGTTCTGAAATTGTTTAGACATACATGCATGCTATCTAAGGAAAGGTGTATGATTTTGATAAAGTTTTATCAAAGCATCTCATATCAGAAATCTGAACTTTGGTAAGAAAGTCAATAAAGTATTGATTTCTAGAAGTTCAGCTGATTTCTGAGTACATGTCAAAGCTAGTGGGAGCATAAGTGTTATGCTAATAATCATCATGTTAGTGGGAGCATGATAATTATTGTTAGTGTTGCAAGTTAGCAATGTTAGTTATAGAAAACAAAAATTTCAATTCGTGAGGCTGCAGGGATTGAAAAAGTTGTTTTGCTATAATTAAGGGAGAGGATATACTTCATTTCAGTTCTAAAGGCTTAGATTGAGACCTTAATCATCTTTAGTCAAGAATATATATATGAATTTCATGTTGGATTGGTTCAACTTAAGGAAATTCTATATATTGCGTTCTCAAAATCCGATTATGATTACGGCATCCCTCTTCATAGTCAAATTTGGAAAACATGGCAAATAAAAATATTGTAGCAAAAGACTGGTCTAGAATCATGTCTTTATGTGAGACATCATGAATCGCGTACCATTTGCTTTGGGTACAGGATCGATTGCATGTGCTATAATATTTGTCATTTCTAAATTTTTCCAATTGCCCAGAGGCATTCAGAAGGGAAAAGGTCTAGAATTGGATATGACTAAAATGATTAAGCAATTGTCGAGGACAATCTGAGGTTTACCAAAGATTGGTTGCTCAGGGACAGTTGGAAATATAGTGCTAATTTTGGAAGGACCATATTGTCATATTCTGAAAAGAGGCATCTCTTATTCAGAAGTGATAGTCAAGATGAGAATATGGAGTTGTCTCCACAGGTGGAAGTTATCTGTGTAAGATTAGAAAACATAATGCAAGAAGCATGTCCAAAGCAATGTACTTTGAATATGGGACTTAGTTTCCATGGAGTTGATCTCCATTGGAATACCTTATAATGACTGTTGACAAGTCTTTGTGACTTTGTACATATTCATTACAGGAGGGTCAGTGCATATAAGTTTAAAATCTAAACAGATTTCGATAAATGATAGGAATTTGAAATTCTCACATTTTTCGATAAGGATTTGGGAGTGTAAAATTAGAATCATTGAAATTATGTTCAATTGGTTTATTTCACAAAGTAAGGATCATAGACAAACATAGAGTGCATACTTGGTGTATGGCAAAGCTATTGTTTAAGAAAAACATAGTGTACATGCTTGGAGCATGGGACAACTAGTGTTTTTAATTCAAGTATAAAGTTGATAAAACCGAAACAATGAATAATAAGTAGTCAGTATGGTGATAAATAAAAGTGTTTATTTATATTCATAGGGTTTGATACCATATTTGATTCATTTATTCTTGCGTTTCACTTTGCATGTTTTGACTTCCAGAATAACTAAGTCGCTCTTCCTGAATGATTAAGTTATTCAAACCATCCAAAGTCGGTCATATGTTGGAAGTAGATATGAATCAAGACTGTCATGGGTTGGTTTGTAGAGGTCCAAGTTGGTGGACAAAGTGGTGCTACAACACTCATGAATGCTCAATAATAGTTTTAGACTTATCTAAGTGGGAGACTGTTGGATGAATGTCTAAGTCCATAACTATATTTGGTATGTACTTGACCCGACCCGGCATGGTCCATTTGGGTTGCACTTCACCGACACAATTTATATGGATAGTCTTTTGAGAATAGTATATTTATGATTTATATTAATATATTATAAGTTGTAATATATTAATATATAATCATATTATTTAATTAGTATTGATCAAGAATTAATTTGTAATTAATTAAGTGATCAAAAGGAACTAATTAAATATGGACTCTTAGATATATATATATATATATATATATATATATATATATATATATATATATATATATATATATATATATATATATGTGTGTGTGTAGTGGGCCAAGTTCATTTAGGTTGGGCTAAGTCTTCATGGATAGTCCATGGAGCTTTAACCCATGGATCCTAGGAAATGAAAGGTCATGGGTATTAGGGTTTAACCCTAATCCCCCACACTATATAAAGGGTCTTATGGTTCATGAAATGATGCTAGTGGCTAGTGTGGATACACTAAAGAGGGCAATAACCGATTTCATAGTGTGAGCCAAGTATCCATATTCTCTAAAGGTTTTCCAAGGTGTTTTGGTGATTTGTGATTCCACTTGAGGCTTCCACACTATTGGGGCTAAGCTCTTAAAGCTTGAAGACATCAAGCTACATCAAAAGGTATGTCATCTAACTAGAATTTTGTAGTATAGGTGCTTCATAATATGCTAGTTAGGATGTAACCTTGGAATATTTAATATTTGCATGTATAATAGAGAAAACATAGATCCAAGGTTTATAGGGTTGCATGTACACCATAGGAGTGTTAGAATGCTCAAAACCCAACAATTACTTCATTAATCATTAAGAGAAATGATCAATAGCTTGTGTGGGCTCCCGTGAATTACAATCGAATACTTGTTGATAAGTATCGAAGGATTTCTTTTATAATTCTTTGTGGGTAGGAAAAAATTTCGTTACATATCATCCTAAACATAAGGTGAGAAATTATAACAGAAATTACTTGTTTAACCTGTGTAGTCATTGACAAGTGTGTTTTGGAAAATTTTAAGTGACATGGATTTTCGAATGAAAGTCACACGGAAATCATATTCAAGAAATTTTTTTTTGTGTTGGATCTTGTTGGGTAACAAACATCATGGTTTTCGAATGTTTAATCAAGACCACTCATTTGAAATGAATATGATTTGGAGTTTCGAATTTTGGTACTGAAACTAATGTTTCGTGAAAAACTGGAACATTGTTCCCCGTCAATTCCTTAAAAGTATATTGAAAATTAGGTTTCACTTTCATCACGGTCTCATGATGTCAAATCATAAACACATATTTTTGATATGTCTAAGTCTCGATGGGTTTGATCAGAGACCTCTCGGACATATGTCTTTGTGTGTGATCGTGGAAGAACTTTATAGGTGAAAAAGATTGATGTAAGGCACGAAAAGTACCTCTGTTATTTTTGGACCAAACAGTAAACTCTTAACTCTTTTTGAGAAGAGTCACGTAGCTCACAGACTAATGTGAATATAAGCCTATTTGGGAAGAAATTTTCGTATGAAAAATTTCATTAAGGCTTTCGTACACACACATTGAGTCGTTGGAGGCTTTTGGACAACATGCAGCAACATGCTTCTAGGGACAACTTAACTAGTTCAAATGATGAAAAATTTATCGATTCATACGAAAAATGTACCTGACCCTAGAACTGCAAGCATAATCCACTCTGTATCTTCATGATTATCTGCAACAAAATACTAAAAAGAAATAAGAATCAAAATATTTTTGTTGTTTTGAGTTTTCGAAAGTAAACGGAGAACAAATAAAAATCTTTTTGGATTTTTGAATTTTCGAAAATTAAATGACAAAACAAACGAAAATCTTTTTGGATTTTTGAATTTTCGAAAATGAAATGATAAAACAAAAGAAAATCTTTTTGGATTTTTGAATTTTCGAAAATGAATTGACACAACAAAAGAAAATCTTTTTGGATTTTTGAATTTTCGAAAATGAAATAACAAAACAAAAGAAAATCTTTTTGGATTTTTAATTTTTCAAAAATTAAAATATACTGTACTTGTCGTAAAAACACGAAATTTTATGATCCTCTGATAAGTGACAAATGTACGAATTTGAAGGGGTCGAAGCGTTGACTATGAACAGTAACCTCTGAATCAACCCTTAAAATAAGTGACAACTGTACGAATTCGAAGGGGTCGAAGCGTTGACTATGAACAGTAACCTCTGAATGCTGACGGATATTGCTTTGTCTTTCATTCAGCGCCTCTGAATCATTCCTGATCATTCATCATTCTCCTTTTTCGCATGGAACAGAATTTCCATCGATCATTCCAAGTCCTTATATTATTCTCACAAGGGATTTTTCATCTAAATGTTTCGTGAAAATATCAGCTAACTGATCAGTTGTTTTCACGAAATGTACTTCAATATTCCCATCCTCCACGTGATCCTTGATGAAATGATAACGAAGTGCAATATGTTAAGTCTTCGAATGCTGCACGGGATTATGACAAATTCTTATTGCACTTTGAGAATCACAATATAATAGAATCTTTTTCATATTGATTGCATAATCACGCAATTGACTTTGAATCCATATAATTTGTGAAGTGCAAGCAGCAGTAGCCACATATTCTGCTTCAGCTGTTGAAATGGATACACATGTTTGCTTTTTCGATTGCCAGCTCACCAATTTGCCATCTAGAAATTGACATCCACCACTTGTGCTTTTTCGATCAAGATTACACCCACCCAAGTCTGCATCCGAATATGCTTGTATAAAGAACCCAGTTTTCGAAGGATACCACAATCCTAACGAAATTGTTCCTTTAAGATAACGAAATATATTCTTCACAGCAGTGAGATGTGGTTCTCGTGGATTAGACTGATACTTTTCATCAAATCTTCGAATTCTCTAGATAAAGCAGGGTCAGTTGAGCCAAAAATAATATCATCAGCATAAATTTGAACAAGCATTAGATGATCCCCAACTTTCTTTCGAAATAATGTGGGATCAACAGATCCTTGTTTAAATTTAGATTGTTTCAAAAATGAAGTAAGAGTTGCATACCATGCTCGTGGTGCTTGTTTCAAACCATAAACTGCCTTATCTAAAATATAAACATGATTTGGAAATTCTTCGTTAATAAAACCTGGGGGTTGTTCCACATAAACAGTTTCTTCAAGCTCTCCATTTAAAAATGCACACTTCACGTCCATTTGATAAACATCAAAATCTTTGTGAGCTGCATAAGCCAGAAATATCCGAACCGCCTCGAGTCTTGCGACAGGAGCAAAAGTTTCTTCATAGTCGATTCCTTCTTGTTGTGAATATCCTTCAACAACAAGTCTGGCTTTGTTTCGAACAATATTTCCATCTTTGTCGGTTTTATTTTTATAAATCCATTTTAACCCGACAATCGAAACATTTTCAGGTTTAGGAATTAATCTCCAAACCTTGTTTCGTTCAAATTCAGACAACTCAGATTGCATTGCAACAACCCAATCTGAGTGTTCCATTGCAACCCTAACTGTTTTTGGTTCAATTTTAGAGATGAAAACATTGAACATGCAAAATTCTTGATGAGTATTCAATACCTCATTCTTTGCACGAATTTGAGCTCTTGTTAAAACACCCTCTTGTGGATTCCCAATCACTTGATTCTTCGGATGATCTCTTGTCAATTTTTCCATTGGCGGATATGCTGGATCAAATTCCAAAGGTGCATCTTCGTATATATCATCATTCTCTGAACCTACAATCGAACAAACATCATCAAAATCATTATTATTCTCAATGTTTTCTAAATGCTCCCCCTCAACATTATGCTCCCTCTCAACATCATGCTCCCTCTCAACATTAGCATTCACTTTTCCATTCCCCCCCTCGAAAGAATGCTCTTCCTCAACTAGAGTATTCGAATCCAATTGCTCCCCCTCCACTGGATTGTTTTGCATGCTTTCGCCTTTCTCTGGAGAAGTTGATGTTGAATCGTCAGTAAGCTTCATTATTTCTGAGAGATGATTATCATTTGCATTTATTTCAGCATCAACAACATGATCTGAAATTTCAAAAATTAAATCATAATCAATATCTAATGTTTGTAAGGATTCAGATTCATCTTGAATGTTTTTCAGAATAGGATGATTTTCAAACTGCATTGTAGTTTGTTTAATGTAATAATCATCAAATGTAAGATTAAAAGTTTCTTCAACTTTTCATGTTTTTCTGTTTAACACACGATATGCAACTGAATTATGCGAATATCCCAAGAAAATCCCTTCATCTGCTTTAGCTTGAAATTTTGTAAGATTATCCTTGAGATTCATAATGAAGCACCTGCATCCGAAAAAATAAAAAAAAATTTGACGTTAGGTTTTCGATTGTTGAGAATTTCATATGGAGTAATGTTAAAACGACGATGAACGAAAGATCTGTTTTGAGTGAAACATACGGTGGATACTTCTTCTGCCCAAAGGTATTGTGGAAGATTTGCATATGCCAACATAGTCCTTGCCGCTTCGCATAGTGACCTATTTCTTCGTTCAACAACACCATTTTGTTGTGGTGTATATGGAGATGAAAAGTTATGCGAAATTCCTTTGTCCACCAAAAATGAATCAAGAACCTTGTTCTTAAATTCCGTTCCATGATCACTCTTAATTTTTCGAACAATCTTCTTCAATGTTGTTTCCATCTTTTTGATAAAGTCAATCATGATTTGTGCAACTTCGGATTTAAGCCTGAGAAAATAAACCCACGTAAATATGGAAAAGTCATCAACAATAACTAAAATGTACCTTTTCTTATTGAGACCACACAAATCAATATGTAAGAGCTCCAAAGGTGCAACAATTTTCGAATCAATCGTAATTGGATGACCTTGTTTATGTTGCTTTCCAACTTCACAAGCTGGACATAAAGAATCCTTGTCAAATTTAAGTACAGGTAAACCTCTTACCAAATCTTGTACCACTAGTTTATTAATGTTTCGAAAATTGAGATGAGAGAGTCTTCGATGCCATAACCAACTTAAGTCTGTTGTTGCCTTCGAAAGAAGACATATAGCAGGTTTCCCTACTATCGGATTGATGTCCAAAGTGAACATGTCACGTTTCCTTTTGGATTTCAGTAACACTTCTTTTGTGTTGACATTCGAAATAACACTTCCTTCTTCGTTAAAAAGAACTTGATTGCCAGTGCCCATAACAAGTTGGGAAACACTTATCAAGTTATGTTGAAGACCTTCAACATACGCCACACGATTCACTGTGAGTTGTCCGTTCGTGATCTTCTCATATCCTTTGACTTGACATTTTTGATTGTTCCCAAATTTCACAACTCCAGCATTTTTTAGACTTTGAAAATCACGTAAATTCTCCTTCTTCCCAGTCATGTGACGAGAGCAACCACTATCGATGTACCATTTATTATCACGTAAATTCTCCTTCTTCCAAGCGAGCCACCATATCATAAACCTCAGTATAGTCAAGACCCTCATCTGTCTAAACCCACGAACCACCAATCTCGCCTTATGGCGTACTATGACTCCGAAATCATCTTGCTTATTGCGGTATACCCAACGTGTGTCAAGAGACTTTTTTCCTTTAGGAAGTTCAACCAGCTTCCAAACCCCAAGTTTTTCAAATTGATTTAAATCTTTGTGCATAACATCTACCCAGCTGGGCTCATTTAAAGCCATTTCAACGTTCTTTGGCTCTATTTGAGAGATAACGCAAGAATAGAGACATGTATTAACATCTCCACTCTGGCTTCTTGTTTTAACACCATCACCCAGCTGGGCAATGACATTATCGATCGGATGATGGCGTTGAATGAATGAAGGTATCTCCTGGCTGATGTCATTGAGTGAAACAGGAAGATTGTGAATGTTGATAACTCCATCATTTGCCGAAGGATCCACGTCAGACGAACCTATCTCATTAGTAGGATCTGCCACAAACTCATTTGTAATTTGCTCAGGAAAGAGAAGTTCCATGAAAGTTTGAGTAACAGCAGAAGCATCTATGGTCATGAACTCTCTTTCATCAGGACTAAGAGGAGTGGCATTAGCATCTGGAGCATGTTGTTGACTTTGAGATTCTGGACAAGTAATTGGAACAGATGAATCCAGTGTAGGAATTGCAGAAGACACTATCGGCGGTCTGTAAACAACGTCTTCATCTTCATCTTTAGGTACAATCTTCGAACCAGAAGCAGAACCAGATAAACTATCTGAACACACATTGAATGATTTGAACAAAGATGTGTAATTGACAACCCCTAGACGTAGATTTCCTGTCAAGCTCACAGCCTCCATAATTACTGTCAGCAAATGCATATAAATCAAATTCAGAATTTTTAGGATACGAAAGACCCAATTTTGGGCTGCCTTTGAGGTATCGAAAAATTCTTTTGATAGCAATAAGATGTGAAAGTTTAGGATTAGCCTGATAACGTGCCCATTGACAAACTGAAAACATGATGTCTGGTCGGCTTGTAGTTAGATACATCAACGAACCGATCATCGATCTGTAGTGAGTTTGATCTAGGGATTCGCCATCAGTATTTGGAGTCATCAGGGGTCTCTCGGCCATTGGCGTCAAAGCAGGTTTTGCGTCTTTAAACCCGAACTTCTCAAGTATATCGACCACATACTTTGCTTGATGGATCAGGATTCCGGTTGTTCTTTGTTGGACCTGAAGCCCCAAAAACACGGTCATTTCCCCTAACGAGCTCATCTCGAACCTCTTTTTCATCACTCCTTTGAACTCTGTGCAAAGTTGTGGACTTGTAGACCCGAAGATAATGTCGTCAACATAGATATGGACTAGAATCTGTTCATTACCCACATGTTTGATGAAGAAAGTTTGATCGATAGTGCCGCGAGAATATCCATGTTCGAGCAAGTGCTTTGTGAGAGTTGCATACCACGCTCGAGGAGCTTGATGTAACCCATACAACGCCTTGTCCAACTTGTAGACATGATTGGGAAACTTCGAGTTAACAAACCCAGGGGTTTGATCAACGTAGATTTCTTCCTTCACCTTGCCATACAAGAAGGCGGTCTTGACATCCATCTGATAAACAATGAAATTCATGTAGGAAGCATACGCAAGGAAGATACGGATAGCCTCCAAGCGAGCCACCGGAGTATAAACCTCAGTGTAGTCAAGACCCTTGATCTGTCTAAACCCACGAACCACCAATCTCGTCTTATTACGTAGTATGACTCCAGAATCATCTTGCTTATTGTGGTATACCCAGCGTGTGTCAAGAGACTTTTTTCCTTAAGGAAGTTCAACCATCTTCCAAACCCCAAGTTTTTCAAATTGATTTAACTCTTCGTGCATAGCATCTACCCAGCTGGGCTCATTCAAATCCATTTCAACGTTCTTTGGCTTTATTTGAGAGATAAAGCAAGAATAGAGACATGTATTAACATCTCCACTCTGGCTTCTTGTTTTAACACCATCACCCAGCTGGCCAATGACATATCGATCGGATGATCGCGTTAAATGCGTGAAGTTATCTCCTGGCTGATGTTATTGAGTGAAACATGAAGATTGTGAATGTTGATAACTCCATCATTTGCCGAAGGATCCACGTCAGACGAACCTATATCATTAGTAGGATCTGCCACAAACTCATTTGCAATTTGCTCCGGAAAGAGAAGTTCTATGAAAGTTTGACTAACAGCGGAAACATCTCTGGTCATGAACTCTCTTTCATCAGGAGTAAGAGGAGTGGCATCAGCATCTGGAGCATGTTGTTGACTTTGAGATTCTCGACAAGTAATTGGAACAGATGAATCCACCGTAGGAATTGCAGAAGACAGTATTGGCGGTCTGTAAACAACGTCTCCGTCTTCATCTTCAGGTACAATCTTCGAACCAGAAGTAGAACCAGATAAATTATCTGAACACACATTGAATGATTTGAACAAAGATGTGTAATCAAACAGCCAATCAGGACCCATTCTAGCATCCCTTTCATTCTCCTCCAGCCAGCTCACATCGAAGGATTCTACGATTTGCTTTGTTCTTTTCTTGTAGACCCTGTACGTAGTGCGAGAAGCATACCCTACAAAATAATTGTCATCAGCTTTGGCATTAAACTTCGGATTAGACTCCAGGTGAAGAAGGGTACAAGGGCAGCCAAATACGCAGAAATGGCTGACAGATGGCTTGTGACCATATAGAATTGCGTATGGAGTCTTCATTTGGGCTTTGTTGATCAAAACACGATTCTGAACATAACATGCTGTGTTGATCGCCTCAGTCCAAAAGAAAACAGGTAATTTGTAGTCACACAACATCGTCCTTGCAGCGTCTTGCAGCGTTTGATTCCTCCGTTCAGCAACACCGTTTTGCTGAGGCGTGCGAACTGAACTATATTGACGCACAATTCCCTTTTTCTGCGCAAAAGTGATCAAGAACCGCATTCTTGAATTTTGTTCCATTATCAGTTCGAAGTGCCTTCACCCGGTTATTGGTTTGGTTCTCTATCATTACGATGAACTTCTTGATCAGATCAGATACCCCAGCTTTGTTGGATAAGAAGAAAACCCACGTGAAACGAGAGAAGTCATCGATCACAATGAGACAGTATGAATTCCTGTTGATGCTTAGGACATTGACCGGACCAAATAAATCCATGTGCAACAATTGGAGCACCTGGATGATTGAATTGATATGTTTTGGCAGGTGTGGTTTCCTGTGATGCTTTCCTTAGGCACATGACACACACTTTTCAAATGTTATGAAGTCTCTGACAGGCAGGCCTTGCACCATTTCATTTTTAGCAAGACGATTCAGATTCTTAGCGTTCGCATGACCGAGTCGTAGGTGCCACAGCATAGCATTTTGTTCTGAGACTTTTGAAAAGAGGCAGGTGACTTGCTCAGGGATGTTGCTATTCATGTCAATGATGTATGCATTTCCACCCCGCTTTGATTTAACAAGAATCCACTCATCCGGGATGACAATGCCTGGCTTTAAGATTAGACACTCTTTATCAGTAAAATATGTTGAATAACCCTTGTCGTAAATCTGAGAGACGCTTAACAAGTTGTGCTTTAACTCGAGAGCACATGTGACGTTCTCGAGACTCAACACTCCGTTTGTCACAGTTCCTCTCTGAGTGATATTTCCGCCTTCACCGCCCGCAAAGGAAATGAATCCCCCTTTAAAAGTCTGAATGTCGGTCAATTGGGAGATGTCTCCTGTCATATGTCGGGAACAGCCGCTGTCGACATACCATGGTCTGATGACATTCCTCCGCAACTGTCCCTGCAAAATGAGCGGGATCATTTAGATTTGGGAACCCAGGTCATTACTTTCCTGGGTTGACCCTCTACGATTACAGATTTATCTTTTAAATGTTTTGATTTTGAATCATCATTTACAATACTTTAAGAGGATGACGATGATTGGTTGGAAGTTAATTTGGGCACCCACTGATATTTAGGTTTTTGAAAACTCACAGGTGATTTTGAAACATTTTTCTTTTCAGTTTGGTTTGAGCATTTGGATTTTCTACCAGAATTGATTGAAGATTCAAATCTGCTCTTTGACGAAACCGACATCGGCTTAGCCTTGTTCGATTTTTGGCAAACTATTTGTGACTTTATTATTGAAAACATGTTTGTTCTTTTGAAAAACTGCCCTTTTCTTGTTTTGATTACCCTTCCAATCATCATATCGAGGACGAGATCTCGAGGACTTTTTAGTTAAAGACGTTCGTCGAGACTTGTTCTCTCCTCTTTGAGACGAAAAATGCACAAATGCCCTATTCGGACAATTCCTAGCGATGTGACAGGCAGTACCCCAGTTAAAACAAATTTGCTTTTTAGTTAAAGACGTTCGTCGAGACTCGTTCTTTACTTTCTTTACTGACAATTACTTTTTCCACAGGAACATGTGCAAGAATCAGATTGTGTGACAGGTGGGGGTGAATCTGGTTGTGTGATTGGTGAAGTAGACGTGCTTGAAACAGGAACATCAAATTCAGGAACATCAGAATTATCAAACCCACAAAAAGACTATAGAAAGAAAATAACAACCATTGTAGAAAAGGAAACGTTATAGTAATATCAAGTATCACACCCCCAAACAGGAAATAACTCTTACAGTGATATTATCACTCTAATTCCAAAAACATTAGAAAATCAGAAAATCCAAAAATATGGTGTGTGCTTGAGGGTGATGTGTTGGGAAGTGATATAATCATGTGATAACACACAATCTGAATCTGTGTAAGGGACTGAATCTGAATTGTCTAGGCTCTGTGTTCGATGCGCTGGTAGGCACGAAAGTTTTTAAAATGGACTTAACTAGGATCAGATGAACTTAAGGAATTTAGAGACCTGACAAATCTTGACCTAGATAGTTCCAGTTAGCCTGACAATACGACGCTTGGGTAGGTTGAGCAGAGAGATATACATGGGAATCTGCGGATACATTAAATGATCTGTATCTAGAACTGTGGATTAACTTTTCCTCGATGTGCGGACTTTGTCCTTAATTCCGGTATTGATGGGGCAACTGGGGAATTCCGATAAATTAGGTCTGTAGAAAGTTATTTTCTTTCTTTCTTACTGTCAGTCATATGTTACCTCCTCTGTGTGATCGAAAGTTCCGACCTGGACTGCAACATATGTAACTCTGTCTCTCTGCATCTTCTATCTATGCAATTCTTTCTGCCTGTTAGTCATATGCTGTCTCCTTTGCGTGATTGAAATACATCCGACCTGGTACACAGCATATGCACCATTCTACTTCTCAATCCCTCTAACTGTAGTTAGTCATATGTTTCACTCTTTGCGTGATTGGAAGAGATCCGACCTGAGTGTACAACATATGCATTCCAAATCTGACTTCTCTCATAATAATTGTCTGCTCACCTAAAGTAAGGAGTACTTTGGAAGTTACTGATTATTGGGGTATATCAGGAAGCGGGAAACACGTTCTAGTACAACTAAAATTGAACATTTATAGGTTGTCTGCAGATCTCGCTGCTCAATTTAGGTGGACAACAATATCCTTGGTCGTCGTCAGCTGAATGGTCTTTTAGGAATATTATCTAAGTTCATAGGATCTAATGTCTTCTCACTTATAGTATGTCCTAATTTTGTCACAATCTCTCGTGTTTAAGTGGACCACAATACCGGCGATTGACCAGATCTATTCATGAAGGGAGAGGTACTGATAAACGGAATAAGGGTGTCTAAAAACTTTGATCCCAAATCACTCGTAAAGTTAGATATCATTTTTATTTTTGTTAAATTTGTTCATAGTTTTCTTGTAATTTAAATATTAGGGGAGAATTAATAATTTTAAAAACCAAAAAAAAATCAGAAAATTAAAAATCCAAAAATAGTGTTATTTCTATTTTATTTCGTTTTCAGAAAATATGAAAAATCCAAAAATATTGTGTGCTAAGTTTTCTTTTAGTTTTGTTTTGTCTTGAAAAGTGAATTCAGGTGTAGATGAGACTGTATCAAGATTTCAGAGCCAAGGCTTCATCCGTGAGCATCGAAGAATTCTTATTCGAAGGAGCAAGAAATTAAGATTATTCTTTCAACATTAAATCCTTCAACCCCAGAAGCAAGGTCAAGCTGTAATTGAAGATTATGTGACAGATTGCATTGAAGTCTCCTCAATTAATTTGCTGCTATCTTGAACCTGCGGAAGTGATCCAGAAGTTTCGTTCTCTATTCTCTCTGAAGATTCTCAAGCTGAAAGCGCTATCTTTCAAGAACCTTTTTAAGAAGCCTCCTCACCCAACGTGCGTTCAAAGCCAAATCTTGAAGAAAAGCCCAACTGCGCAAGATGAAGTCATTCATTGAAGATTCATCAAGTTCATCTTGAAGCTGTGAAGAAATCGAGGATTAACGCTGAAGCCAAGCTCCCAATGAAGATTAACAAGAAAAGCCAGCTACTTTTTATGGGGAGCTTGTTGGGTCAATTAGAAAAGAAAGCTATAAACCAAGGGGGAGATTGTTGGGTCTAAAATTATGGTTTATACTTTGCTTTTCTAGGAAAATGTATTTTTCAGTCTAGGACCATAAACTGCTTGGTGTTTACGGCTGTATGTATATTTACGGTTGTGTTTACGGCCAGGTGGGTGTTTACGGCCATAAACAGGTTTATGGTCGTAAACCTATTTACGACCCATGTTCCTCAAGTATATATATAGGTGTAAAGGGTGAGGAGTGTGAAAAGAGAAAAGGGTTGAGAGGAGGTTAAGTGTGTGTATTCTAAGGTGTGAGAGAATATAGAGAGAAGAGCTAGTGTGTGAACTATGTGTATGAAGCATCATTCTATTAAAAATAATCACACCCATAAAAACAAGCACAATTACAACAATGACTCCCATGGATATTGTTTAGTGGGTGACTAACAATCCGACCTGGTACACGTGCGATGCTGACCGTAAACCTCGGACCGTAAAATCCGAGGCCGTAAACTCCGAGGCAGTAAACTCCGGCTGCAAACTCCGGAAACCCTAGCTGCTGGCCGTACATGCCGCCACCCCCTGGTTGGTTACGACCAAAAACAGCGTTTTTCACACTTTTTGCTCCAAAACTCGATCAAAAACCCTTTTTTATCAAAAACACGAAGAACAAACCCCCCCTAATTTTCAGAGATCTATCCAAAAACGCAAAAATCCTTCAAAATGAGATCAAATAAGCTCCATATCTGGCCAAAATGATTGATACAATCCAAGCTCTTATACCAATTGTAAGTCCCCAATCTGCTTGTGTATCAATCAGATCCGTTTGATGGTGCGTAATCCCAATCAAATGGATGATGTCAGATCAAATGAAGGAGAAGGAGAAGAAGAAGATGATGAATCTTTTATGAATTGATATGAATTAAGATCCAGATACAAGATTCACACACACTAACACACACTAAAGCTCCTCTCTTCTCCCTAACTTTCTCTCTCTACCATATACTCTCACTTCTATGCCTCACCACTCTTGTTCTTCTACCACTCCTCACCCTATATATAGTAGACATGGGTTGTGAATGGGTTTACGGCCGTAAACCTGTTCACGGCCGTAAACACATCCGTAAACACGTATACGGCCGTAAACACCAAGTTGTTTACGGTCCTAGACCTAAAAATACATTTACTAGAAAAACAAAGTATAAACCATAATTTTAGACCCAACAATAAAAATAATACATAGTAGTTATCTTGTCTAGATGTTTTTAAAAATAATCAGTCAAAGGGTTTAGGGTATGATAAAGTGCCTCCTCCTTTTAATCACACCTATCAGTATAACCCTTTGACAAAAGAGGAAATGGATAGAGAGCCACATCTCAAATATGGATTTGTGTCAGGAGGTAGTATTAATATTGAGAGTACTAATGTTTCTACTTCTTATGTAGGTGAACCACTAAGTCATTGAAAGCAAGCTGCTGAAGAGTGTGTGTC
The DNA here is from genome assembly GCF_052849685.1 of Lactuca virosa. Classification (NCBI taxonomy): domain Eukaryota; kingdom Viridiplantae; phylum Streptophyta; class Magnoliopsida; order Asterales; family Asteraceae; genus Lactuca; species Lactuca virosa. The sequence continues at coordinate 332,934,178 of NC_136433.1, forward strand.
TGATAATGAAACTGTGTCAAAGTCTGATGAATTAATTTTTTTTGATATATTTGATGATATCTTTGATAATTCTGTCGTGGATGTGCCAGAAAGTGTTGAGCTGAATGATTCTAATGCTTCTACTTCTTGTGCAGGTAAAGTAACGGAATATGAGAACAAGGAGAAAACTGTTGAACAAACCAATGTCTCCTTGAACTCTGAATCTGTTGCTTCGAACTCAGTTGCTTTTGATGAACCTGCTGTTGAGAAGTACAAGCCACCAAAACAAGCGAAACAGAGTACTTGCTGTAATTGTGCTTGTGGGAACAACAAGAGACAAGGCATGGATACGCCACCAGGGGTAGGAAGAAACAACTTTCCAGTGAAGAAAAATACATGTTTTCACTGTGGAACACCTGGACACATTGCCAGAAATTGTCCAAATCGCGCGTACGTTCCCTACTATGCACAAGGGCAGCAAACGCGCCAAGAGGGAGATTTTCCAAAAGAAACTCCTCTAGGTCACGTTCAGACAATGGTGACTGGAATGCACAGAAGGCCAAGAATCAAACCCACAAGGCCAAGAATCAAAATCCCAAGGGCAAGAAGGGAATGTCGGCCCATAAGTCAAGTTCAAGAAATGCTCTTGTGAAGCCAAAACCGGTTATGTCGAAGTCATCTCCGCAGCCGACTTCAAGTTCAAAATCAAGTGTCGGGGCACCCATCAGATCGAAAAAGAAATGGGTTAAACCCAACTAAAAATGGGTACCAAATGTTCAATCTCCTAAATCTCCTAATGCTTCTAATGTTTCTACATCTTCTGTTTGTGATAAGCAGGACATGTCATGGGAGAGAGTACCTTGTATTGATGACAAAGGTCAACCCAGTTTCAAAATGGACTGGGTTCCAAAGATCAACTGATCCCGCTCTGTGTCAGAGCAGTTGTGGAGGCATATCATCAGACTTAAGTTTATTGATAGTGGCTGTTCCAGGAACATGATAGGAGGCATCTCTCAACTGTACAACACTCAGAACATTGTTTGAGAGTATGTATCCTTTGCGGGAAAGGAAGAAAGGAAGGGATCACTCATGGGGTAAGTGCTTAACGATGTGAAGAATTTTCGGATCTTTTCAGAGATTATGCGTGTTGTTCTCAGACCTTCTGGATGCAAATTCAATCGGTGACTTACGGTTTGCGTTTTCTTCTCGATACTCCTGAGTTTTTCTTAAGCTGATTCGCTTTAAAGACAAATTTTTGTTTTAGGATAGTTTAAATTTGCGCATTTACTTTCGTTTCTCTTCTATGCACAAATTTAGGGGGAGAAATAAAAACAAAAAAAAATTAGAAAATATTAAAAAATCCAAAAACATTAAAAAACCTGAAAATCCAAAAATATGTTGTTAATGGAATGTGCTTGCAGGTGATGTGTTGGGAGGGATATTTTCAAGTGATAACGGGTAGCCTAAACATGTGTAAGGGACTGAATATGAATTGTCTTGACCTAGATAGTTCCATTTAGCCTGACAATACGACGCTCAGATAGGTTGAGCAGGGAGATATACATGATAATCCACCGGTCACACTAAAGTAATCCGTATCTAGAACCGTGGTTTAACTCTTCCTCGATGTACGGACTCTGTCCTTAATTCCGGTATTGATGGGGCGACTGGGGAATTCCGATAAAGTAGGTCTATAGAAAATTGTTTTCTTGCTTTCTTTCTGTTAGTCAAAAGTTGCTTCCTCTGCGTGATTGAAATACATCCGACCTGGACTGCAACATATGCAATTCTATTTCTCTGCATCTTCTATCTATGCAATTCTTCCTGTCTGTTAGTCATATGCTGTCTCCTTTGTGTGATTGAAATACATCCGACCTGGTACACAGCATATGCACCATTCTACTTCTCAATACCTCTAAATCTGGTTAGTCATATGTTTCACCCTCTGCGAGATTGGAAGAGATCCGACCTGGGTGTATAGCATATGCATTCTAAATTTGACTTCTCTCATAATAATTGTCTGCTCACCTAAAGTAAGGAGTACTTTGGAATTTCCTGATTATTGGGGTATGTCAAGAAGCGGGAAACATGTTCTAGTACATTTAAAATTGAAAACTCACTAGGTTGTCTGTAGATCTCGCTGCTCAATTTAGGTGGACAACAATATCTTTGGTCGTCGTCAACTGAATGGTCCTTTAGGAATATTATCTAGGAACATAGGATTACATTGTATTGTCACTTGTAGTATGTCCTAATTTTTTCACAATCTCTCGTGTTTAAGTGGACCACAATACCGGCGATTGACCAGATCTATTCATGAAGGGAGAGGTACTGATAAACGGATAAAGGCTGTCTAAAAAAAACTTTGATCCCAAATCACTCTTAAAGTTAGCAATTATTTTTCTTTTTGTTAAAATTGTTCATAGTTTTCTTCTAATTTAAAAAAATTAGGGGAGAATTAAAATTTAAAAAAAAAACCAAACAAAAATCAGAAATTTAAAAATCCAAAAATAGTGTTATTTCTGTTTTATTTCTTTTTTCAGAAAATATGAAAAATCCAAAAATATCGTGTGCTAAGTTTTATTTTAAGTTTTGTTTCTATTTTTAGCTTTAGGTGTCTTGGAAAGTGAATTCAGATGTAGATGAGAAATGAAGACTATTCTTTAAACATTCAATCCTTCAACCCTAGAAGCAAGGTCAAGGTGTTCTTAAAGATTATGTGACAGATTGCATTGACCCCTCCTCAATCAATTTGCTACTATCTTGTACCTGCTGAAGTGATCCAGAAGTTTTGTTCTCTATTCTCTCTAAAGTTTCTCAAGCTAAAAGCGCTATCTTTCAAGAATCTTTTCAAGAAGCCTCCTCACCCAACGTGCGTTCAAAGCCAAATCTTGAAGAAAAGCCCAACTAAACAAGATGAAGTCATTCATTGAAGATTCATCAAGTTCATCTTGAAGTCGTGAAGAAATTGAAGATTAATGCTGAAGCCAAGCTCCCAATGAAGATTGACAAGAAAAGCCAGTTACTTTTTAGAGGGAGTTTATTGGGTCAGTTAGAAAAGAAAGCTATAAACCAAGGGGGAGATTGTTGGGTCTAAAATTATGGTTTATACTTTACTTTTCTAGGAAAATGTATTTTTGTGTCTTGGACCGTAAACAGCTTGGTGTTTACGACCGTATACGTGTTTACGATTGTGTTTATGGTTGTGAACAGGTTTACGGCCGTAAACCCATTCACGACCCATGTCTACTATATATAGGGTGAGGAGTGGTTATATGAAGAGAAGAAGAATGCCAGAGTGGTAGAGCATATTGTAGAGAGAAACCCACAAGCACATCCAATTCACCAATCACACAACCGGATTCACCCCCACCTGTCACACAATCTGATTCAAAATCAAAATCAAGACTATTTATATAATCACTTATATAAATACATAGTAGTTATCTTGTCTAGATGTTTTTAAAAGATTATGTCATAAAAACTTTGATGAATCAAAGAATCAAGTATTAAACAAATCAGAGTATAAATCAATTAAGAATGCGAGATTGAACACCAGATGTAAATATGATCTTGTTTCAGCTCTATTACACTTTCGAATGTTTACAGAGAATAAAGACAGGTTTGTAAAAACTCTTATCTAACTCTAGTAAAAATCCCTATTTATAGGGAACCGAAAGCGTACAAGAAATATACTAAGGCATAGACACTAACGCTTTGAATAAAAGCGCCTTAGTAAAATACATTACAAGACATTCGAAGAGTTCAAAATACAATTCGACTTATTACAATAATTCGACCCTTACAATCTCCCTCTTTGTAATCAAAGTCGAACTGCTTAATTTGTAAGAAGCTGGATGGAATACATCATTACTCTTCGAATCTTTGTGTACCAGGAGATTATCTTCTTCAACTCTTTCTTATATCCTTCATTGTTCTTCTTACAGTGATTCATACGAACAATTAAATTCGTATATTGAGACGTTGAATACCTCTCCACTTCGCATGCCTGGAACAAGAACCGTTTTGCTTTACCAGCCTTGTCTTTTCTAGCGAAGACCATTCCAAAAGGCTTCAGGCAAATTTCACCATCAGCATACTTCTGCAATTCTTCCTGAGTCTTCGTAGGAGCCATCGGAGCTTTAATTTCCATACCTTTAGCCGTAGCTAACTCCACATCTGTAAGATCCAAGCACTCATAGTAATTTTCGATGAAAATCTTGATGTGAGCAATCCCAAGCTTGAATTCATCAGGTTCTGTGTTTTGAAGGTATGAAAATGATTTGTCTTTTAAAATTAATGCAACTTGTATAAGATCATACAAGTTCATTAATGGAAAATCTGCAACAGTAAACTCATAAATATTTCCATTTGCCCTGGCAACCACATACTTGAAATTTTGGACTGTGTTTTCGAATACCACATCCTTTTTCATAATAATCACTTTCTTGATTTTAATCAATGACCACACTTCCTCAGGGGCTTTTGCAAGAACAGCATGAAAACGAATTTTCATGTGTGTACCTTCATCCTTTTCTTTAAAATTTCCTTCTGCTTTGAACTGAGGCATGATGAACATCATTTCGTTTATTGGAAAATCCAGCTGGCTTGCATCAGTATTTGTGACCAAATAACTTTGTTTTGGTTTCTTCTCAAACGAATACATGTGATTATATGCTACCTTGGCCTCAATCGTTTCGTAATTGTAATGTTTGGATGGATCACCTTTGTCCATTCCCTTCGGATCACCAGCACGCTGAGCCATAATGCTTTGAATCAACCTTAGTTTTTCAATTTCAGCTTCTGCTTCAGCCTTCTTTTCTTCTTTTGACTTTTCCACAACAATCGATATCCCTTTTTCTTTCAAGGCTGAAATATCAATTACTTCTTTTAGTTTCGAACCACTCTCACCAGCCTCTGTATATTTACCAATTACAATTCCTTTCGAAATAGGTCTTGTAATAGGTAACGTTGTAACGACTGTTGAAGTAACCATCCCAACAGAAACTATAACTGGCTTTGTTATTGGGATCTTTGAAGAAAATTCCTTTCCTACAAGTTTCGCATCTTCATCACTAGCCTTCGATTCACCAGTTTTTCTTTCTCCCCCTTGCACCCCTGTGAAAACAGGTGGGGCATATGTTGTTGGAAGAAGGATTGATATGCGAAAGAGAGGAGCAAGTTGCTTGTTCAGAATTGCTTCGAATTGGATAAACTTTTGTGATAAAAATTCAGGTGGAATCAGGGAAGAAGAAAACGGCCTGTCAGAAATTTCTTTTAACTCCTTGAGCAAAGTAATCACTTCCTCAAAGTTTGCACTTTCGGATGTTGAAAGTTGAGTTAGTTGTGGACTCAAATTTTCATACAATTTAACAAATTTTGTGACTGCATCACAAATGATATCAACCTTTTGATTCAGAGAAGCATAATCTTGTTGAAAATTTCCAATTTCTTTTTGCATGTCTTCGCGAAGTTCACGAATTTGCAAATTGACATCCTCCCTTACTTTCTTCACTTCTTGAATAAAAAGAACATGCCGTTCTTTTGTGACATTCTTCAATTCTTTCACACCACTGGTAACCTTTGAATTTTGAGAATTGATCCGAAGTTCATTATTTTGATCATTATGATCAACCTTCTCCAAAATTCGAGATTCAGAGTCTTGAATCATCCCCGATACTTTACTGACAATTCTGGCTTCGAACATTTTCAACAATGAATCAACCTCCAAACTTGAAACAGACGAACCACCCCCCAGATCAGCTTGAGATTGAATTATCGAATTCAACTTCTGATTCAGAATTTTAAATTGCTTCATGGTCATCAGCATATGATCTGGAAACTGCTCTTCTTCTTCATGAAATTCCAATTCTTCAAATGTACCTCCAAACCCCTCAGTATCAGTTTCTGTCTCCATAAAAATGTTTTCTTGAACATTCGAATTCGGTTTGGGTGTTTCAGTGGATTGAGAAGAAAAAATAGAAGTGAATGGTTGATTGATAATGTTTTCGAATTTAGGAGAATCAGTGGTTGAAGTAGTGGGAATAATGAATGGTGGTAAAGAAACAATACTTTCGAAGGAAGCAGAAGTAGATTGACCTGGATCTTCATTCTTCGCATCTCCATCACCCATATTGACATTTGCATCCATATCAGATACGTTTGTAGGGATGCCTGAACTTCGTACCGCCTCAGAAGCTGATTTGGCAACCGAATCTTCGGGTGGTATGACAACTGTCTGCTCAGGAGTTGAACTTCCTACGTGAGGAGTTAACTCTGGTGTGTCTGGAATTCTTTCATCATCATCTTCTGTTGACTCAGTAGAAATCACGAGTTTCCGGTTCTTCTTCTTCTTCTTCTTTGACAAATGTTTTGCCATATCCTCGGCCCTTCGTTTCTTGGACACCGGAGAAACAGGTGCTGGCACTTCTCTAATTAAAACACCTTGATGAGTGATTTGAGGTTTTCGAACCACTTTATTTGTAGGACACTTGCTTTTATGGGTTGACCTCATTTTGATTCTACGAAACATACCAGTCTTCGAAGGAATGACAACATGCTCTTGTATTTCTTCAATAATAGGCTCAATCACTTGAGTCTCAGCAACAGACACTTCAACTGTTTCAGGCTTCTTCTTTGGAGATTTCGATGATTTTAACTCTGTTTCAGTCTTCTTCGTCTTCTTGGATTTCTTATCATCTCTTCCTAATAGTATGCCAGTTTCGATTGTAGAATCAATGGTCTTCAAATACGCCACCAAGACAGAATTCAAAGGATCAACTCTTTTAAGCATTGCATCGGGAATACGAGCAACTGATGGAAAAACTTCAGCACTATCTGTGACATCCTTCGGATAGTGGTACGATTGAAAAACGACTTTTTCTTCATCATTGGGTACCAAAATCCCTTCCTTATTGTAAAAGTATTGCAAAATTAAGCTCCAGTACCTTGCACACGAAATACCATGAATAGCATTCGTGTGTTCTACACCCTTTTGGAATTCCTTCCATAATTGTGTAGAATAATCCACTTGAAGATCATAATAGATTCCAGCAACCATTGCATAAACTTCCATTATCTCTTTATCAAGACCAACTGTTCTCCCAGTTAAACATCTTAGAAAGATTCCAAATAAGAAATTCCATAGTCGTGGAAGACCATATTTCTTAAAATCACTAATCTTGGACAATGGAGGCTGATATCCCATCTCATCAGCCTGAATGGGTATTACTCAGAACCTCAAGGATTTCGTGAGTGCAGTGTTCCAAAGAATGTAGACAAGAAACAAAGATAAGAAAAATTTGGGATATTGTGATGTCAAAATTTCAATTTGACACAAAAGCAGATGAAATCCCGGGCAAAGATTGCTTTGTTAATCATTAAGAAAAATGATCAACAGCTTGTGTAGGTTCCCGTGAATTACAATCGAGTACTTGTTGATAAGTATCGAAGGGTTTCTTTTATAATGCTTCGTGGGTAGGAAATTTTTTTTGTTACATATCATCCTAAACATAAGGTGAGAAATTGTAACAGAAATTACTTGTTTAACCAGTGTAGTCAGTGACAAATTTGTTTTGAAAATTTGTAAGTGACATGGACTTTCGAATGAAACTCACACGGAAATCATATGAAATTTTTTTTTTGTGCTGGATCTTGTTGGGTAACAAACATCATGGTTTTCGAATGTTTGATCAAGACCACTCATTTGAAATGAATATGATTTGGAGTTTCGAATTTTGGTACTAAAACAAATGTTTCGTGAAAATCTGGAACATTGTTCCCCCTCAATTCCTTAATAGTATAATGAAAATTGGGTTTCACTTTCATCACGGTCTCATGATGTCAGATCATAAACACAGATTTTTTATATGTCTAAGTCTTGATGGGTTTGATCAGAGACCTCTCGGACATATGTCTTCCTGTGTGATCGTGTAAGAACTTTATAGGTGAAAAAGATTGATGTAAGACACGAAAAGTACCTCTGTTATTTTTGGACCAAACAGTAAACTCTTAACTCATTTTGAGAAGAGTCAGGTAGCTCAGAGACTAATGTGAATATAAGCCTGATTAGGAAGAAATTTTCGTATGAATAATTTCATTAAGGCTTTCGTACACACACATTGAGTCCTTGGAGGCTTTTGGACAACATGCAGCAGCATGCTTCTAGGGACAACTTAACTAGTTCAAATGATGAAAAATTTATCGATTCATACGAAAAATGTACCTGACCCTAGAACTGCAAGCATAATCCACTCTGTATCTTCATGATTATCTGCAAAAAAAATACTAAAAAGAAATAAGAATCAAAATATTTTTGTTGTTTTGATTTTGCAAAAGTAAAGAGAGATCAAACGAAAATCTTTTTGGATTTTTGAATTTTCGAAAATTAAATGACAAAACAAACGAAAATCTTTTTGGATTTTTGAATTTTCGAAACTGAAATGACAAAACAAAAGAAAATCTTTTTGGATTTTTAATTTTTCGAAAATGAAAATATACTGTACTTGTTGCAAAAATGACGAAATTTTATCATCCCCTGATAAGTGACAAATGTACGAATTCGAAGGGGTCGAAGCATTGACTATGAACAGTGACCTCTGAATCAACGCTTAAAATAAGTGACCATTTTACGAATTCGAAGGGGTCGAAACGTTGACTATGAACAGTAACCTCTGAATGCTGAATGACTTTACATTGTCTTTTATTCAGTGCCTCTGATTCATTCCTTGTCAACCATCATTCTCCTTTTTCGCATGGAACAGAATTTCCATCGATCATTCCATGCCCTTCTATAATTTTCACAAGAGATTTTTCATCTAAAGTTTTCGTGAAAATATCAGCTAACTGATCAGTTGTTTTCACGAAATGTACTTCAATATTTCCAACCTCCACGTGATCTTTGATGAAATGATAACGAAGTTCTATATGTTTAGTCTTCGAATGTTGCACATGATTATGACAAATTCTTATTGCACTTTGAGAATCACAATATAATGGAATCTTTTTCATATTGATTGCATAATCATGCTATTGACTTTGAATCCAGATAATTTGTGAAGTGCAAGCAGCAGCAGCCACATATTCTGCTTCAGCTGTTGAAATGGATACACATGTTTGCTTTTTCGATTGCCAGCTCACCAATTTGCCGTCTAGAAATTGACATCCACCACTTGTGCTTTTTCGATCAAGATTACACCCACCCAAGTCTGCATCCGAATATGCTTGTACAAAGAACCCAGTTTTCGAAGGATACCACAATCCTAACGAAATTGTTCCTTTAAGATAACGAAATATATTATTCACAGCAGTGAGATGTGGTTCTCATGGATTAGACTGATACCTTGTACAATTACACACAGAAAACATGATATCAGGTCTACTTGCTGTAAGATAAAGTAATGAACCGATCATGCTCCTATAAAGAGTTATGTCAACTGCAGGTTTATCTAACGAAGGTATCAATTTTATGCCAGTTGCCATTGGAACTCGTAGCTTTGTGCTATTCGTCAATCCAAACTTTTCTAGCAGATTCTTCGTATATTTTTCTTAATTAATAAAAATTCCTTCTCTGCTTTGACGAATATTCAAACCAAGAAAATTATTGATTTTTCCCGTCATGCTCATTTCGAACTTACTTTTCATCAAATCTTCGAATTCTCTAGATAAAGCACGGTCAGTTGAGCCAAAAATAATATCATCAACATAAATTTGAACAAGCATTAGATGATCCCCAACTTTCTTTCGAAATAATGTGGGATCAACAGATCCTTGTTTAAATTTAGATTGTTTCAAAAATGAAGTAAGATGTGCATACCATGCTCGTGGTGCTTGTTTCAAACCATAAACTGCCTTATCTAAAATATAAACATGATTTGGAAATTCCTCATTAATAAAACATGGGGGTTGTTCCACGTAAACTGTTTCTTCAAGCTCTCCATTTAAAAATGCACACTTTACGTCCATTTGATAAACATCAAAGTCTTTGTGAGCTGCATAAGCCAGAAATATACGAAGCGCCTCGAGTCTTGCGACAGGGGCAAAAGTTTCTTCATAGTCGATTCCTTCTTGTTGTGAATATCCAAGGTTTATAGGGTTGCATGTACACCATAGGAGTGTTAGAATGCTCAAAACCTAACAATTACTTCATTAATCATTAAGAGAAATGATCAATAGCTTGTGTGGGCTCCTGTGAATTACAATCGAATACTTGTTGATAAGTATCAAAGGGTTTCTTTTATAATTCTTCGTGGGTAGCAAAAAAATTTCGTTACATATCATCCTAAACATAAGGTGAGAAATTGTAATAGAAATTACTTGTTTAACCAGTGTAGTCATTGACAAGTGTGTTTTGGAAAATTTTAAGTGACATGGATTTTCGAATGAAACTCACACGGAAATCATGTTCAAGAATTTTTTTTTTGTGCTGGATCTTGTTGGGTAACAAACATCATGGTTTTCAAATGTTTGATCAAGACCACTCATTTGAAATGAATATGATTTGGAGTTTCGAATGTTTCATTCAGCGCCTCTGAATCATTCCTGATCATTCATCATTCTCCTTTTTCGCATGGACCAGAATTTCCATCGATTATTCCAAGTCCTTCTATTATTCTCACAAGGGATTTTTCATCTAAATGTTTCGTGAAAATATCAGCTAACTGATCAGTTGTTTTCACGAAATGTACTTCAATATTCCCATCCTCCACGTGATCCTTGATGAACTGATAACGAAGTGCAATATGTTAAGTCTTCGAATGTTGCACATGATTATGACAAATTCGATTGCCAGCTCACCAATTTGCCATCTAGAAATTGACATCCACCACTTGTGCTTTTTCGATCAAGATAACACCCACCCAAGTCTGCATCCGAATATGCTTGTATAAAGAACCCAGTTTTCGAAGGATACCATAATCCTAACGAAATATTTCCTTTAAGATAACGAAATATATTCTTCACAGCAGTGAGATGTGGTTCTCGTGGATTAGACAGATACTTTTCATTAAATCTTCGAATTCTCTAGATAAAGCAGGGTCAGTTGAGCCAAAAATAATATCATCAACATAAATTTGAACAAGCATTAGATGATCCCCAACTTTCTTTCGAAATAATGTGGGATCAACAGATCCTTGTTTAAACTTAGATTGTTTCAAAAATGAAGTAAGAGTTGCATACCATGCTCTTGGTGCTTGTTTCAAACCATAAACTGCCTTATCTAAAATATAAACATGATTTGGAAATTCTTCGTTAATAAAACCTGGGGGTTGTTCCACATAAACAGTTTCTTCAAGCTCTCCATTTAAAAATGCAGACTTCACGTCCATTTGATAAACATCAAAATCTTTGTGAGCTGCATAAGCCAGAAATATACGAACCGCCTCGAGTCTTGCGACAGGAGCAAAAGTTTTTTCATAGTCGATTCCTTCTTGTTGTGAATATCCTTTAACAACAAGTCTGGCTTTGTTTCGAACAATATTTCCATCTTTGTCGGTTTTATTTTTATAAATCCATTTTAACCCGACAATCGAAACATTTTCAGGTTTAGGAATTAATCTCCAAACCTTGTTTCGTTCAAATTCAGACAATTCAGATTGCATTGGAACAACCCAATCTGAGTGTTCCATTGCAACCTTAACTGTTTTTGGTTCAATTTTAGAGATGAAAACATTGAACATGCAAAATTCTTGATGAGTATTCAATACCTCATTCTTTGCACGAATTTGAGCTCTTGTTAAAACACCCTCTTGTGGATTCCCAATCACTTGATTCTTCGGATGATCTCTTGTCAATTTTTCCATTGGCGGATATGCTGGATCAAATTCCAAAGGTGCATCTTCGTATATATCATCATTCTCTGAACCTGCAATCGAACAAACATCATCAAAATCATTATTATTCTCAATGTTTTCTAAATGCTCCCCCTTAACATTATGCTCCCTCTCAACATCATGCTCCCTCTCAACATTAGCATTCACTTTTCCATTCTCCCCATCGAAAGAATGCTCTTCCTCAACTAGAGTATTCGAATCCAATTGCTCCCCCTCCACTGGATTGTTTTGCATGCTTTCGCCTTTCTCTGGAGAAGTTGATGTTGAATCGTCAGTAAGCTTCGTTATTTCTGAGAGATGATTATCATTTGCATTTATTTCAGCATCAACAACATGATCTGAAATTCCAAAAATTAAATCATAATCAATATCTAATGTTTGTGAGGATTCAGATTCATCTTGAATGTTTTTCAGAATAGGATGATTTTCAAACTGCATTGTAGTTTGTTTAATGTAATAATCATCAAATGTAAGATTAAAAGTTTCTTCAACTTTTCGTGTTTTTCTGTTTAACACACGATATGCGACTGAATTATGCGAATATCCCAAGAAAATCCCTTCATCTGCTTTAGCTTGAAATTTTGTAAGATTATCCTTGAGATTCATAGTGAAGCACCTGCATCCGAAAACATGAAAAAATTTGACCTTAGGTTTTCGATTGTTGAGAATTTCATATGGAGTAATGTTAAAACGGCGATGAACGAAAGATCTGTTTTGAGTGAAACATGCGGTGGATACTGCTTCAGCCCAAAAGGTATTGTGGAAGATTTGCATATGCCAACATAGTCCTTGCCGCTTCGCATAGTGACCTATTTCTTCGTTCAACAACACCATTTTGTTGTGGTGTGTATGGAGATGAAAAGTTATGCGAAATTCCTTTGTCCACCAAAAATGAATCAAGAACATTGTTCTTAAATTCCGTTCCATGATCACTCTTAATTTTTCGAACAATCTTCTTCAATGTTGTTTCCATCTTTTTGATAAAGTCAATCATGATTTGTGCAACTTCGGATTTAAGCCTGAGAAAATAAACCCACGTAAATCTGGAAAAGTCATCAACAAGAACTAAAATGTACCTTTTCTTATTAAGACCACACAAATCAATATGTAAGAGCTCCAAAGGTGCAAAAATTTTCGAATCAATCATAATTGGATGACCTTGTTTATGTTGCTTTCCAACTTCACAAGCTGGACATAAAGAATCATTGTCAAATTTAAGTACAGGTAAACCTCTTACCAAATCTTGTACCACTAGTTTATTAATGTTTCGAAAATTGAGATGAGAGAGTCTTCGATGCCATAACCAACTTAAGTCTGTTGTTGCTTTCGAAAGAAGACATATACCAGGTTTCCCTACTATCAGATTGATGTCCAAAGTGAACATGTCACCTTTCCTTTTGGATTTCAGTAACACTTCTTTTGTGTTGACATTCGAAATAACACTTCCTTCTTCGTTAAAAAGAACTTGATTGCCAGTGCCCACAACAAGTTGGGAAACACTTATCAAGATATGTTGAAGACCTTCAACATCCGCCACACGATTCACTGTGAATTGTCCGTTCGTGATCTTCCCATATCCTTTGACTTGACATTTTTGATTGTTCCCTTTCACAACTCCAGCATTTTTTAGACTTCGAAAATCACGTAAATTCTCCTTCTTCCCAGTCATGTGACGAGAGCAACCACTATCGATGTACCATTTATTATCATATTGCTCGTCACATAGTACCTACAATTAATGGAAAAATTTAGGTACCCAAGGCTTTTTGGGTCCTTGGAAATTAAATTTCAATTTCGAATGAAATGAAGAACTTTTAACCCAATCACAAACTTTGGTTTTGAGACTATCAATTAAGTTTACATCTTCATTTAAAGGAACCGAAACATAAGTTTTTGATGGTTTCGATTGTTCACTGACAATACCCTTCGAATTATGAGTTTGTGAATGAACATTCTTTGCTTTTATTACTGGTTTCCAAGCTTTGACTGAAATGTTCGAATCCTTAGAAGATGAACTGCCGTTCGATGAAGTATTCACATACTTCTCATAAGCTTCGTGAATTTGCTCCTTTGAAAATGTATTCGACTGATACATCTTTCCTTTGCCTTCAAGCCAATGATCAATGTTTTTCCTTGAAGTCATTCCTTTTTCTCGTGAATTTTTCATAGTTTCTTTCTTCGAGTGATTTGGAAAATTTGGCTTTTGAGGAACAAAATCAACTTTTGGTTTTGTTATAAAAGATTGAGCATATGATTTATCAACTGTTGATTTAAAATGTTGATTTTGAAGAAATTTTTGATTTGGATTTGAGTTATTTGAAAATTTTCTTGGAATATTAGTTTCTGAAACTTTTGAAAACCTTGGTTGTTTATTCACTTCAGACTTTCAATGATTTGATTGAGATGAATGTTGAGGTTTTGTTGAAAAAGATGAATTTTTAGCTTTGAAAACATTTTTGGGTGATTGTGATTCAGACACCTTTTGAGACTCAACATTTTGCCAAAATATTTTCTTTCTTGCTTGTCTTTTTGAAATGTTGTTTTCTTTCAAAAATCTGTCAATTTGATCTTTGAATTCCTTGGAGTTTAGTTTGACAACTTTTTCATTTTCCTTTACAACTTGTTTTGAATTCTCTTTTTCAATTTTTGATTTTTCAACCCATTTTCTTTGTGGTTTTCGACGTTGGAACACATACGAATTCTTTGTTAAGTTGTTTTCAACTGTGCTTTGATTTGCGAAAAAACCTTCATCAGTTGTTTTTGAATTATCCTCTTTAACTAATTTCTTTAATTCTGGTTTGATTTTGTCAACATTTCCAGTAGTTACGAAAACTTGATTTGGAAAAATGACATCATCTGTACACTTGAAATTTGGATAAACCACTGTATTCGTTTCAAGATAGTGTTCACCTTTTTCATTCATTACTTTTTCGAACTTTTGTGTATCACCATACACTTGATCAACCACTATTCGAGGAGTTTTTTCTTCCTTTGAAGATTTCTTTTCCTTCGAAATTTTCTTTTCATCTTCATCATCACTATCATCAGTTTGACTGTCTTTGAGATCCACGAAGTTCATATCATAAACTTTCGAAGTTGAGGGTATATCAGTTTTATTCTCAACCATCAAATCCTTAACTTTTTCTTTCCCATTAGATGTTGATGCAACATTAACAACAGACAACTGAGAACAATCAACATCTTCAAGTTCACTAATTTCACTAATATTGTCAGAATTATTTTCAATATCAGCAAAATTAGATTGAGAATCAGATGTTGAATTCTCAGTCTTTTTCAAAATTTGAATTTGTTCAGATTTAGTTAAAGTATCATTCACGATGTAAACTAATTCATCTGCATCAAGACATTCATCAATTTTGACAATTCCAGATTTATATCTATCATTAGTAACTTTGTCAAAATCAGCTATTATTTGTTCACAATCATATGAAATATTATCTACCTTAGCTCTTTTGAATGCTAGAAAAGGTAGTAATTTTCTATGTTGCTCTTTACTTATGTCACATGAATGATGTAAATCAGTTAATTTGCCATAAAGTCTTTTCGCAGAATTACAATAAATGTTTCTTTGTGCTAGCAAAAGTTTGACTTCACTCGTTAAAGTATCCCTATCACGCATAATATTTGTTATTTGTAATTCCAAACATTCAATTTTGCTTATTTTCAAGTCTAATCTCTTTTTGGTCTCTAATAACTCCATGGACAATTTGTTGGCCTCATTGCTAGCAGACACAACAAT
Source organism: Lactuca virosa (assembly GCF_052849685.1). Classification (NCBI taxonomy): domain Eukaryota; kingdom Viridiplantae; phylum Streptophyta; class Magnoliopsida; order Asterales; family Asteraceae; genus Lactuca; species Lactuca virosa. The sequence goes on from NC_136433.1 coordinate 332,949,745, forward strand.
TGAATCAAAATAAGTAACCGTCTCATCAAAAGATATTAGTTCAGAATCATAAGCATGTGTAGGAATATTAAAAGATTCGAGAATTTTACGTACCTTTGTTGTCATTGGAGATTTGTCTGCCGTTTTGGATACGAAGCATCGTCCTTTCACTTCGAATTCCTCATCATCTGAATCCTCCTCCATTTTCGCATACATTGCTCCATGTGTTGGATTTCTCATTTCTTCATCGTCTGATCCGGATGACCAGATTTGATAAGTTCCATCTTCATCCTCATGTTCACCCTTTGCAACCAATGATAAATTCTTGGCTTTCGCACGAACCTCCTCAAGCCTCTCTGCATAATACGCCTCATCCTTGAATTTATTCTTCCTCTCATCCTTCTTTCGAAGCATACAGTCATTCGCAAGATGATTCGCACCGTTGCAATAATGACAATCTCTTCCAGCATCACCTTTCAGCTTTTTCTCAATCTTTCCTTCAGACATTTTCGAATCTTTCTTCTCAAGTTTCTTTTTCTCCTCATCAGCAGTTTTATTCACAACACTTCCTTTTACCTCAACAAGCTTAGTTTTCAGATTGAACGGCTTTTTGAAAAACTTCTTAACACGATTATTTGAGTAAAAAGCTATTGCCTCATCATCCGAATTCATGATGAATCCTTCTTCTTCCTCAGAGTCACCATTTTCTGCTTCTTTCTTAGATATCTTTGACACAAGTGCCAATGGACCTCCCAAATTTAGCTTCGTCTCTTCAGCAATTTCATTAAAACTGATTGTACAAATCATTGAGAGTTGATATATCAAAACTTTGCTGATTCTTCACCATCATACTTACACTTCTCCATTCTTTTCGAAGACCCATCACAAAGAAGAGATTGAATTCCATTGAAGTCCTGGTAATTCCATAGCGATTACTGTTGGATTGATGTCTAAGTCCATAACTATATTTTGTATGTACTTGACCCGACCCGACATGGTCCATTTGGGTTGCACTTCACCGGCACAATTTATATGGATAGTCTTTTGAGAATAGTATATTTATGATTTATATTAATATATTATAAGTTCTAATATATTAATATGGAATCATATTATTTAATTAGTATTGATCAAGAATTAATTTAGAATTAATTAAGTGATCAAAAAGAACTAATTAAATATGGACTCTTATATATATGGAATGGGCCAAGTTCATTTAGGTTGGGCTAAGCTTTCATGGATGGTCCATGGAGCTTTTAACCCATGGATCCTATGTAAATGAAAGGTCATGGGTATTAGGGTTTACAAGGATGTAACCCTAATCCTCCATAATATATAAAGGGGTCCTTGGCTCACAAAATTGCCACAAGTGTGTGAAAATAAGAATGGGCCGATTTTAGTGTGCATACATATTCTCTCAAGTTCTTCCAAGGTGTTTTGGTGATTTGTGATTCCATTTGAGGCTTCCACACTATTGGGGCTAAGCTCTTAAAGCTTGAAGACATCAAGCTACATCAAAAGGTATGTCATCTAACTAGAACTTTGTAGTATAGGTGCTTCATAATATGCTAGTTAGGATGAAACCTTGGAATAGTTAATATTTGCATGTATAATAGAGAAAACATAGATCCAAGGTTTATAGGGTTGCATGTACACCATAGGAGTGTTAGAATGCTCAAAACCCAACAGTGGTATCAAAGCCATGGGTTGTTTTCTGTTATATTGATGCAAATGTTTTATTTTCAAGTTGAAAAAAAGAGGAAAAAAAAACATGACGTTTGTCAAATTTTAAGATAATTACTTGTTTTTGTGAAAAACTAATTATTTGTAAAATTTGAATCATTTGCTATATGAGTTGAATTAGGTCAAATTTAGTAAAAGATAAAATGATATGATTATTTTATTAGTTTTAAAAGTTTGATCGAAAGAGTTTTTTGAAACCTCCATAAGTTATGGATATGAAAAGGTTTTTAAAAAAATGATTCAAAGTTTTTTATGGAGTTACAAAACTTGGTCTTAATGTTTTAAAGAATTCCATAACTTGTTCTTAAGTTATGGAACATGAAAAGTTTCATCATAAAACAAGTATTTAACTCCATAAGTTATGAAATCCAAAAGTTTTCAAGAGTTACAAAACTTGCCCTCAAGTTTTGGAATTTGGAAAAAGTTTTTTATGATAAAAAAAAGAATTGAATTCTAAAACTCTTGGGTTCATAACTTAAACAATTAATTAAATGGTTTTAATTTTGAATTTAATAATTGGAATTATGATGTTTTTATTGAATAATTCAATTAACTCTTATGGACTTTATTATTAGATAATTAAAGTGTTTAATTAAAAGAGAATTAATAATTCCATAATGACATGGTTTAAATTTAATTAAATTAAGAGTATAGCTTAATTAATAGATTAAACCACCAAGTATTTTAAATTTCTAAAATACACCCTTATACTATTATAATATTAAAAGTTTAATATATTATATGTATAAGAGCAAGTCGTCTTACCATTAGTAGGCCTCATTCACGAAGCCGGTCTATAAGGGGGGTATAAGGTTACTGCCTATAAAATGACAGTTTAATGGGTGTCCACTCTCACTCACCGCTTCCTTGACAGGTGGAGGGTCGTTAGCCGAACAGGTAGGACAAGGACTATAATTCTCCCTTCATTATAAGTATAATGATAAATACTAAGTAACTAAACACTTATAAATTCCCAATCTTAGTTACTTAGGAAAATGTGAATAAGGTGAAATTACACTTTGCACTTTGTTTAAGCTGTTAGTGGAGCGTGTGTGGTTAACCGACACACTAACATGGACTTAACAAGGTAGGCAAAGGGTAACTTAATGTTTATCATAGTATCGTTGGAGCGTATGTGGTTAACCGGCACATCGATTGAGGGGTAAATATTAAGGGTACCAAGTATATTTGCATGGTTACTTCACACCTTGTTTTGTGATCCTCGGCATCCCAGTCACAAAACCTGAAGGGCACACTCGAGATTGAAACATACAATTGAAAAGTTCAATGAATCTCAAAAGAATCTAGGAGTTTCAAAACCAATTAAAACCTAATAATACATTTCGTTTTTCTTGGTGGAAATTGGTGAATCGTCATTCACCTACCTTCAAATATTTTATAGCTTGGATTACGGCATCCCTCTTCCAAGTTATAAAATAGTTTGTTGGGTCCTAGCCTTAATATATCATATTGGGTGTTATATTAAGGACTTAAATCAACTTTACGTGAATTTCTCCCATTGTTGATGTCTGGTTTAGACAACAATGATCTTCCCAAACCAAGCTTTCCTCATGAATATGACTTCCCGAGTTTGGCTCATGGAAGTCATACTTCTCTTCCTCCACCTCCTCCAATTATTCTCCCTAACCCACAAGTTCAAGGTCACTCAAGCCCTAATGGCAAGCAAGGTCTATGTGTGATCACATCTTATAAATGAAGTCACATATTGACAAGCCGGGAGAGTTGGGTGTCAAAGTCTTGAGAAAGTTGGATGTTCAATCACTTTCTAAGTCACATAGTGAGTTCCTTTGGGACTACTATGAAACAGACTATGACATGAACCTTAATGATCATATCTATTTGCTTGGTGCTGCTGAATCAGCAATGATTTGGAATGATAGTAAAGCAAATTTGATTAGAAGATCAACTTCCCAAAAACTTTATGGACAGTGACAATGGTGACTCTAGAAATCCAGAAAAAGCATTCTCTTCCCAATGGAAAGGGATTGGCCATAGTTAACCCGGTTGACCAAATGGTAAAGAGAAAGGCTAAGTCTGAGATAGTCGCATTACCAAAGGGTCCATATGTTTATTTTGCCAAAGGAAGGGGCGTTGATTGCAAAGCTGCCAAATTTACCTAAGGATGTTAAAGTCAATAAGTTTGACTCTACATCAGGTAGAGCCCATTATCTAACTCTGTTAAGTTTTATTCTGAGATCCTCATTACATGATGTGACTGGGTTACATGATGTGACTGGGTCACATGTTGATGTTTTAAGAATCAAAGAATAGAGAGAAATCTTAAAGGAAGTATATGCTGATTCTGATCGCGAAGGTGGATTTCGATCGCATCAGAATTTTGAGCAGTTGCTTAAGAAGTTATGATATATTGCTAAGGAATAGATAACAACAATTTTCCATGTGGATTGTAAGGATAAGTTTTTCCGCAAAGTTTTAAAATAAAAGAAAATTGTTTAATTTTATTTATTTGAAGTATCCTTACAATGGCATTTTGTGGAAAATTGTTGCTTATATGATTCCACTGACAACAATATTGGAAAATGGATTTGATTCTTTCATTTGTGGTAGTGTCTAAATTTACCAAACCAGGAAAGTTCCTCATCACCCAAGTTTCAATTGGACCGAAATTTGGAATCATGCAAGTTGAATAGTATGATGAATGAGAACTTTCAAGCATTGGAAAATCAAGAATAATTACTTGTTCACATGGATATGTGAGTCAAGTGAAGGACTAAAGGGATCGAGTACACATTCTTGTGCACTGGTCATGTCCACCACGAAGCTCGTTAAGACTATTTGATTTACTAAAGTTTAGTAAATATGGTTATACTTACAAGTTTAAGTATAATTCTGAAACATTGGAAAAGTCTCAATGTATGGCAGAACGAATGGGAAGAATCAAATTAGGCAGAAAGATAAAAGTTTCTCAAATCTGAAAAGATGGGAGAGTACTTTAGTATCATGTTTGTGATCATCTTAATGATTTACAAATCATATCACAATTAGTCCTCTAAAGGTCATCTTAGTGCATTCTTATGACTAAGAAGAGGAGTCATGAATTGTTGAAATGGTTAGATCAGGAAGATGAGTCATACTTCGTTCCAAAACAATTCTTAGAGTCATACTCCAAGATTGTAACTTGAGTGACATATCTTAAAGAAAGGTTTAAAACACTTGTCAAATGTAAGAGTAAAAGTGTCCTACTCTTGTAAATTTGAAATTGATAAGTTGTGATGTTTTGGATAAAACAAAGACCAACTAAGGCCAAGTGTGTGAAGTGTTTGTCTTGATAAAGAATCCGCACTATCTATTGAATATTTGGCAAGATAGTCTTATATGTCAAGAGGATAGTGAGAGTCTTAAAGATCCTAAAAAGAATTTCAAGAACTAATCAAGAATAAAACCCGAGGTTCTTCACTAGCACACGACTTGAGATTTATAACTTATCGTGTTGACATATTCTGTGCCCATTCCAGTTAAAGTTGGCTTTGCATAGGAGTTCTGAAAGTTCTCAATTGGTTGCATAACAACTTGGAAGCAATGTAAGGCCTTGTACTGCCAGGTGGCAAGAAGTTAAGATTGCATAAGTTCAGTCCATATGAGTTTGGATTTGTCATTATCCTTGTCTTGTGACTATGGTTTTGACGATTCACATGGATAAGAACACATACTCCATAAAATCTAAGGGTCATAAGGTTTCTCTCTGATTCATGAAAATGATGGTGAGGAAACACTTCCACCAAGTAGATTTGAAGCAGATGGCAAAAGGTCTAAACAATTGAGACTATGATTACGACATACCTTTTCATAGTTCTGAAATTGTTTAGACACACATGCATGCTATCTAAGGAAAGGTGTATGATTTTGATAAAGTTTTATCAAAGCATCTCGTATCAGAAATCTGAACTTTGGTAAGAAAGTCAATAAAGTATTGATTTCTAGAAGTCCAGCTGATTTCTGAGTACATGTCAAAGCTAGTGGGAGCATAAGTGTTATGCTAATAATCATCATGTTAGTGGGAGCATGATAATTATTGTTAGTGTTGCAAGTTAGCAATGTTAATTATAGAAAACAAAAGTTTCAATTCGTGAGGCTGCAGGGATTGAAAAAGTTGTTTTGCTATAATTGAGACCTTAATCATCTTTAGTCAAGAATATATATATGAATTTCATGTTGGATTGGTTCAACTTAACGAAATTCTATATATTGCGCTCTCAAAATTCGATTATGATTACGGCATCCCTCTTCATAGTCAAATTTTGAAAACATGGCAAATAAAAATATTGTATCAAAAGACTGGTCTAGAATCATGTCTTTATGTGAGACATCATGAATCGTGTACCATTTGCTTTGGGTACAGGATCGATTGCATGTGCTATAATATTTGTCATTTCTAAATTTTTCCAAATGCCCAGAGGCATTAAGAAGGAAAAGGCCTAGAATTGGATATGACTAAAATGATTAAGCAATTGTCGAGGACAATTTGAGGTTTACAAAAGATTGGTTGCTCATGGACAGTTGGAAGTATAATGCTAATTTTGGAAGGACCATATTGACATATTCTGAAAAGGCGCATCTCTTATTCAGAAGTGATAGTCAAAATGAGAATATGGAGTTGTCTCCATAGGTGGAAGTTATCTGTGTAAGATTAGAAAACTTAATGCAAGAAGCATGTCCAAAGCAATGTACTTTGAATATGAGACTTAGTTTCCATGGAGTTGATCTCCATTGGAATACCTTATAATGACTGTTGACAAGTCTTTGTGACTTTGTACATATTCATTACAGGAGGGTCAGTGCATATAAGTTTAAAATCTAAACATATTTCGATAAATGATAGGAATTTGAAATTCTCACATTTTTCGATAAGGATTTGGGAGTGTGAAATTAGAAACATTGAAATTATGTTCAATTGGTTTATTTCACAAAGTAAGGATCATAGACAAACATAGAGTGCATACTTGGTCTATGGCAAAGCTATTGTTTAAGAAAAACATAGTGTACATGCTTGGAGCATGGGACAACTAGTGTTTTTAATTCAAGTATAACGTTGATAAAACCGAAACAATGAATAATGAGTAGTCAGTATGGTGATAAATAAAAGTGTTTATTTATATTCATAGGGTTTGATACCATATTTGATTCATTTATTCTTGTGTTTTACTTTGCATGTTTTGACTTCCAGAATAACTAAGTCGCTCTTCCTGAATGATTAAGTTATTCAAACCATCCACAGTCGGTCATATGTTGGAAGTAGATATGAATCAAGACTGTCATGGGTTGGTTTGTAGAGGTCCAAGTTGGTGGACAAAGTGGTGCTACAACACTCATGAGTGCTCATAAGTTCTGAGTATTGGATTCAACCCGCGCTCATTTGAATCACTTCATGGATTTTATCACGAGTGATCATGGGACGATAATATCTTATATTCTTCAAACCTAGAGATATGAGTTGTTACTATGAGTTGGTTATACATTGATTGCACGAAAACGCATTTGGTAACTCGATGTTATAAAATGTGCCTTTGTGTATGATTCAACAAGTAGTAGAACAAGCCATATGAGTCAAAGTTCATCCATTCCTTTTACCTTCGGGATAAAAGCGATATCTGTGGGTCCTCGATGATTTAGGGATGACACATGTGAGTGCTTGGCCAAGCCAGGACTGATTGATTTGTTCAATCAGTCAGTCATCATAAATCGAAAATCGGGAAACAACAAATGGACAGAGAGAATGATTATAATCCATGTCTCAGTCCATATGATATCTAGAATGGAGGAATATATGATCCCTTATCTAATGGACAAGTCATTGACAAGGTCAGAGTTCGACAGCGGCTTTAAGAGCTACGATTGCCAGTTAGGTTTTGAAGTCATACTCAATAATGGTTTTAGACTTATCCAAGTGGGAGACTGTTGGATTGATGTCTAAGTCCATAACTATATTTGGTATGTACTTGACCCGACCCGGCATGGTCCATTTGGGTTGCACTTCACCGGCACAATTTATATGGATAGTCTTTTGAGAATAGTATATTTATGATTTATATTAATATATTATAAGTTCTAATATATTAATATGGAGTCATATTATTTAATTAGTATTGATCAAGAATTAATTTAGAATTAATTAAGTGATCAAAAAGAACTAATTAAATATGGACTCTTATATATATGGAATGCGCCAAGTTCATTTAAGTTGAGCTAAGCTTTCATGGATGGTCCATGGTGCTTTTAACCCATGGATCCTATGTAAATGAAAGGTCATGGGTATTAGGGTTTACATGGATGTAACCCTAATCCTCCATAATATATAAAGGGGTCCTTGGCTCACAAAATTGGCACAAGTGTGTGAAAATAAGAGTGGGCCGATTTTAGTATGCATACATATTCTCTCAAGTTCTTCCAAGGTGTTTTGGTGATTTGTGATTCCATTTGAGGCTTCCACACTATTGGGGCTAAGCTCTTAAAGTTTGAAGACATCAAGCTACATCAAAAGGTATGTCATCTAACTAGAAGTTTGTAGTATAGGTGCTTCATAATATGCTAGTTAGGATGAAACCTTGGAATAGTTAATATTTGCATGTATAATAGAGAAAACATAGATCCAAGGTTTATAGGGTTGCATGTACACCATAGGAGTGTTAGAATGCTCAAAACCCAACAATTACAACGATAGATTAACTCGTTGAGTCGATCATAGTAGACTTTGATTGTTTCACCTTCTTTTTGTCTGAAATCTTTCAGCTCAACCAAACAGTGTTTGACTGAATTGATTTTCGTCTTCTCACATCCTTGAAACTTATCTTTCAGATTGTTCCAGACCTCCTTTGTAGTTGTACAACTCCTAACGTAATTGTACACAACTGGAGGTAAAGCACCTCGCAGTTCCCTCATACACCTCTTCTCCAGTTTCTTCAGACGATCAGATTGATTATCAACATTAGAACTTGTGGAAGAAGATCCGATTGGTTGAACATTCATTGGAACATTGACATTTCCAGTGATACATGACCATAATTCTTCATCAAGACCATTCAGATAATACTGCATACGATCAGCCCACTGATCATAGTATTTAGGGATTAGCATTGGAATTTTGGTTGATGATCCTAACAGATGAGAAAACGAGGTCATCGAATTGAGATTGAAACTCGCCATTGTTGTACGGAAGTTGATTTTGAAAATTCTGAAGAAGATTTGGAAATTTGAAATCAAACTAGTTGAATCAAACCGAAATTGCTAGAAGAATACTCGATTCAACAATTCAAATGCAAAATCAAATCACAGACTAAGATCTAGACAAATTTTTCACGATCAAAAAGTGCGGAAACTTTTGAACCAAAAATTTGATTAAAAAACTTTTTGAATGAATGAAAATCAGATCACAGATGTGATACTTGCTCTGATACCAATTGATGAATCAAAGAATCAAGTATTAAACAAATCAGAGTATGAAATCAATTCAGAATGCGAGATTAAACACCAGGAGTAAATATGATCTTGTTTCAGCTCTATTACGCTTTCGAATGCTTACAAAGTACAATAGACAGTTCTGCAAAAACTCTTATCTAACTCTAGTAAATAACCCTATTTATAGGGAACAGAAAGTGTACAAAAAATATACTAAGGCATAGACACTTAAGCTTCGAATAAAAGCGCCCTAGTAAAATACATTACAAAACATTCGAAGAGTTCAAAATACATTTCGACTAATTACAACAATTCGACCCTTACAGGGTCTCTCGGCCATTGGTGTCAAAGCAGGTTTTGCGTCTTGAAACCCGAACTTCTCAAGTATATCTACTACATACTTTGCTTGATGGATCAGGATTCCAGTTGATCTTTGTTGGACCTGAAGCCCCAAAAACATGGTCATTTCGCCTAACGAGCTCATCTCGAACCTCTTTTTCATCACTCCTTCGAACTCTGTGCAAAGCTGTGGACTTGTAGACCCGAAGATAATGTCGTCAACATAGATCTGGACTAGAATCTGATCATTACCCACATGCTTGATGAACAAAGTTTGATCGATAGTGCCGCGAGAATATCCATGTTCGAGCAAGTGCTTTGTGAGAGTTGCATACCACGCTCGAGGAGCTTGATGTAACCTATACAACGCCTTGTCCAACTTGTAGACATGATTGGGAAACTTCGAGTTAACAAACCCAGGGGTTTGATCAACGTAGATTTCTTCGTTCACCTTGCCATACAAGAAGGCGGTCTTGACATCCATCTGATAAACAATGAAATTCATGTAGGAAGCGTATGCAAGGAAGATACGGATAGCCTCCAAGCGAGCCACCAGAGCATAAACCTTAGTGTAGTCAAGACCCTCGATCTGTCTAAACCCACGAACCACCAATCTTGCCTTATGGCGTACTATGACTCCAGAATCATCTTGCTTATTACGGTATACCCAACGTGTGCCAAGAGACTTTTTGCCTTTAGGAAGTTCAACCAGCTTCCAAACCCCAAGTTTTTCAAATTGATTTAACTCTTTGTGCATAGCATCTACCCAGCTGGGATCATTCAAAGCCATTTCAACGTTCTTTGGCTCTATTTGAGAGATAACGCAAGAATAGAGACATGTATTAACATCTCCACTCTGGCTTCTTGTTTTAACACCATCACCCAGCTGGCCAATGACATTATCGATCGGATGACCGCATTGAATGCGTGAAGGTATCTCATGGCTGATGTCATTGAGTGAAACAGGAAGATTGTGAATGTTGATAACTCCATCATTTGCCGAAGGATCCACGTCAGACGAACCTATCTCATTAGTAGGATCTGCCACAAACTCATTTGCAATTTGCTCAGGAAAGAGAAGTTCCATGAAAGTTTGAGTAACAGCGGAAGCATCTCTGGTCATGAACTGTCTTTCATCAGGAGTAAGAGGAGTGGCATCAGCATCTGGAGCATGTTGTTGACTTTGACATTCTGGACAAGTAATTGGAACAAATGAATCCACTGTAGGAATTGCAGAAGACACTATCGGCGGTCTGTAAACGTCTTCGTCTTCATCTTCAGGTACAATCTTCGAACCAGAAGTAGAACCAGATAAACTATCTGAACACACATTGAATGATTTCAACAAAGATGTGTAATTGACACCCCCCAGACGTAGATTTCCTGTCAAGCTCACAGCCTCCATAATTATTGTCAGCAAATGCATATAAATAAAATTCAGAATTTTCCGGATACCAAAGACCCAATTTTGGGCTGCCTTTGAGGTACCGAAAAATTCTTTTGACATCAATAAGATGTGAAAGTTTAGGATTAGCCTGATAACGTGCGCATTGAAAAACTGCAAACATGATGTCTGGTCGTCTTGCAGTTAGATACATCAACGAACCGATCATCGATCTGTAGTGAGTTTGATCTACGGATTCGCCATCAATATCTGGAGTCATCAGGGGTCTCTCGGCCATTGGCGTCAAAGCAGGTTTTGCGTCTTGAAACCCAAACTTCTCAAGTATATCGACCACATACTTTACTTGATGGATCAGGATTCCGGTTGATCTTTGTTGGACCTGAAGCCCCAAAAACATGGTCATTTCGCCTAACGAGCTCATCTCCAACCTCTTTTTCATCACTCCTTCGAACTCTGTGCAAAGCTGTAGACTTGTAGACCCGAAGATAATGTCGTCAACATAGATCTGGACTAGAATCTGATCATTACCCACAAGCTTTATGAAGAAAGTTTGCTTGATAGTCCCGCGAGAATATCCATGTTCGAGCAAGTGCTTTGTGAGAGTTGCATACCACGCTTGAGGAGCTTGATGTAACCCATACAACGCCTTGTCCAACTTGTAGACATGATTGGGAAACTTCGAGTTAACAAACCCAGGGGTTTAATCAACGTAGATTTCTTCGTTCACCTTGCCATACAAGAAGGAGGTCTTGACATCCATCTCATAAACAATGAAATTCATGTAGGAAGCGTATGCAAGGAAGATACGGATAGCCTCCAAGCGACCCACCAGAGCATAATCCTCAGTGTAGTCAAGACCCTCGATCTGTCTAAACCCACGAACCACCAATCTCGCCTTATTGCGTACTATGACTCCGAAATCATCTTGCTTATTGCGGTATACCCAACGTGTGTCAAGAGACTTTTTGCCTTTAGGAAGTTCAACCAGCTTCCAAACCCCAAGTTTTTCAAATTGATTTAACTGTTTGTGCATAGCATCTACCCAGCTGGGCTCATTCAAAGCCATTTCAACGTTCTTTGGCTCTATTTGAGAGATAACGCAAGAATAGAGACATGTATTAACATCTCCACTCTGGCTTCTTGTTTTAACACCATCACCCAGCTGGACAATGACATTATCGATCGGATGATCGCGTTGAATGCGTGAAGGTATCTCTTGGCTGATGTCATTGAGTGAAACAGGAAGATTTTGAATGTTGATAACTCCATCATTTGCCGAAGGATCCACGTCAGACGTGATGGGTTTTGAGCATTCTAACACTTCCTAAGTGTACATGCAACCCTAATAACCTTGGATCTATGTTTGTCTAATAATCATGCAAAGTTGAATTCCAAGGTTATATTCCTATCTAGCATACATGGGGAACATTTTTAACTTGAATGAAAGATAGAATAACTTACCTTGTTGTTGATTATGATCCTTGAAACCTTGTGAGCCTAGCACCCCAAGTGTGATGCCTCAAATGCTTCACACAACACCAAATGCAAAGGAGTAAACTTTGAGAGAATCTTACACTTTCAAAATCGGCTCTAGCCCTCTTGTTTCTTAGTGTCGCTAATTTTGGTGGAGAATGGGTTTCTTATATAGTGTTGACACATCTAGGGTTACACCATGTAAACCCTAATGTGTCATGACTCTTCATTTCCATGACCCATGGGTTTGTAACTCCCATGGGGCATCCATGGAGCATCCTATGGGTGGAACCCAACTTGATAATCCATGGAGTCTCTTAGCCCACTATATAAGATATGGAAGATTTACATAATCTACCCATATATTTAATTAGTTATCTTTTGATCAGTTAATTAATTCTAAATTAATTCTTGATCAAACTAATTAAATAATATTATTAATATATTAGAACTTATAATATATTAATAAACCATAAGTGTTATTTCTCTCATTTTAGTTTATCCAATTGCATGGTGCCATGCAACCCAAATGGACCATGCCGGGTCGGGTCAAGTACATACCAGAAATAGTTATGGACTTAGACACCTTATCCAACAGTCTCCCACTTGGATAAGTCTAATAACTATAACTGCAATACTTCAGGAATCGATCGGCAATCGTAGCTCTTTCAAGGTCTCTCGGAACTGAGAAGATGATGATACGCCATTTAAGAGAAGTGATCATATAATCCTCTGTTCTAGATATTAGCCGGACAAATACATGGAACAATGTCTTGCTTATTGTCCAGCACTTTGTTTCCCGATTTCCAATTTGTTTGACAAAGAACTTAATTGAACACATCAACTTAGTTCTGACCGGGCCCGATACATAGGTCAAAACAAAATCATCGAGGGGCCCAGATATCAGCTTCTAATCCAAGAAGGAACAGATAAACTTCGACTCATATGTTTGTTCTACTACTCATTGAATTATACACAAGAGCATGTTTTATAACATCGAGTTACCAATGCGTTTTCGTACAATCAACGCATAATCAACTCATAAGTAACAAATCATATCTCTAGGTTTGAAGACTTATATTATATTACCGTCTCACGATCACTCGAGATAAATTCCATGAAGTGATTCCAGTGAGCGTGGGTTGAGTCCAATGCTCAGAACTTATGAGCACTCATGAGTGTTGTAGCCATGTCCAACAACTTAGACCTCTGCAACCAATCATGACAGTCTTGATTCATACCTACTTCCGACATATGACCGACTGTGGAGGTTCGAATAATATGATATACCAAACATAATTATTTTGGAAGTCAAAACATGCAAAAGAAATATAGTAAACGATCGACAAGAGATAGCAACACTTTACTCATAAATAAAACACCTTTTATTCATCATCTAATGTCAATTACACTTTACAAATTTCAAGGTTATCTAACTACTAAATCTAATATCATCCTTCAGCCCTATGCTCCGAGCATGCTGGAGATGCTTAACCCGAGTCAGTCCCTTCGTGAGGGGATCTGCTGGGTTCTCATCCGATGATACCCTCTTTGCCACGAGGAGTCCTTCTTCTATTCGTTGTCTGATGAAATGGTATTTTCTGTCGATGTGTCTGGATCTCTCGTGATCCTTTGGTTCCTTGGCTAAGGCAACTGCACTTTCACTATCACAAAAAATTTCCATTGGCTCTTTAATAGCTGGTACAACTCCAAGGTCTCCAATGAAGTTCTTCAGCCATATCGCCTCCTTTGCTGCCTCGCTAGCTGCTATATACTCTGATTCGCAAGTTGAATCAGCCACTGCCTCTTGCTTGGAACTCTTCCAAGAAATTGCTCCTCTGTTTAAGGTAAAGACCCAGCCTGACTGAGAGAGGAAATTATCCCTATCAGTCTGAAAGCTAGCATCACTATACCCTACAACTCTCAAGTCTTCACTCCCACCGAGGGTAAGGACCCAGTCCTTAGTCCTCCGTAGGTACTTGAGGATATTATTTACCGCAGTCCAGTGTGCCTTGCCAGGGTTCCCCTGATACCTGCTAACCATGCTCAAAGCAAATGCTACATCAGGTCGAGTACACGTCATAGCATACATGATCGATCCTACAGCCGAAGAATAAGGTATTCGACTCATTTCTGCTATCTCAGCCTCAGTACTAGGGCTTTGTGTTTTACTCAATCTGGCGTTACTCTGGATGGGTAACTCTCCTTTCTTGGAGTCCTGCATGCCGAATCTCTTCAGCATCTTATCCAAGTAGGTACTCTGACTAAGTCCAATTAGTCTTTTACTCCGGTCTCTCAAGATCCTTATCCCTAGAATATAGGCAGCTTCTCCTAGGTCCTTCATAGAGAAACACTTCCCAAGTCAGGACTTAACTTCCTGCAGAGTTGGGATGTCATTTCCTATGAGTAGTATGTCATCCACATACAATACGAAAAACCTAACTATACTCCCACTAGCCTTGACATATACACAAGATTCATCTTTACTCGTAGAAGAGCCAAATTCTTTGACTTTCTCATCAAAGCAAAGATTCCATCTGCGAGGTGCTTGCTTTAACCCATAAATGGATTTCTCAAGGTTACACACTTTATTAGGGTACTCTGTATTGACAAAACCCTCTGGCTGACTCATGTAAACATCCTCAGCCAACTTTCCATTAAGGAAAGCGGTTTTGAAATCCATTTTCCATATTTCATAGTCATGAAATGCAGCTATGGCTAACAGAACCCTAATAGACTTAATCTTGGCCACTGGAGAAAAGGTCTCATCATAATCAACTCCCGGAGTTTGTGAGAAACCATTTGCAACCAGTCATGCCTTATAAGTGTGTACATTACCATCCATGTCGGTCTTCTTCTTGAAGATCCATTTGCACCCTATAGTCTTACGACCTGGTACATTCTCAACCAAGTTCCAAACTTGATTGTCATACATGGAATGTATCTCGCTGTCCATTGCCTCTTTCCACTTGGCTGACTCAGGGCCTGCCATGGCTTCCGCGTAACTATTAGGTTCATCCAGACCTATCAGTGTCCCATCACTGATAAGTGTATCACCTTCCACAGTAATATGGAATCCATAGTAATGCTCAGGTGCATTCCTAACCCTTGTGGAACGCCTCAGAGGTACAGACTTGTCAATTGGCTCAACAGGAGTTTCCTCCTCAAGTTGAGTGCTAGGTTTTGAAGTTCCTTCACCACTTGACTCTTGAATTTCTTCAAGGTCAACTTGCCTCCCACTGTCTCCTTGGCTTATGAACTCTCTCTCTCGAAAGAACGCCCTCCTAGCTACAAAGACCACATTCTCACTAGGTCTGCAGAAGAGGTAACCAAAGGATTTATGTGGGTAGCCGATGAAAATACACCTCTCACTTCGAGGTTCGAGCTTATCATGAGTCTCGCGTCTCATGAAAGCCTCACAACCCCAAATCTTAATGTGGTCTAGTTTGGGTACTTTACCAGTCCACATCTCATGAGGAGTTTTGGCAACTTTCTTTGTGGGAACTAGATTAAGGATATGGGCGGCAGTCTCTAAGGCATACCCCCAAAATGAGATTGGTAGTGAAGCTCGACTCATCATGGAACGAACCATATCCAACAAGGTTCGATTACGCCTCTCAGCTACACCATTCAACTGCGGTGTCCTGGGAGGTGTCAATTGTGAGACGATCCCACATTCCCTAAGATAGTCGAGGAACTCTGAACTAAGATACTCACCACCTCGATCGGATCGAAGCATCTTAATGTTCCTGCCCAATTGATTCTCGACTTCCTGTTTAAACTCTTTAAACCTCTCAAAAGTCTCTGACTTATGCTTGATTAAGTAGACATATCCATATCTACTGTAATCATCAGTAAAAGTCAAATAATAACGATTAGCATCCCTTGTGGCATGTTTGAAGGGCCCACACACATCCGTGTGTATAAGATCCAACAAACCTTCACCCCTCTCACAAGAACCTGTGAAGGGTAACTTTGTCATTTTTCCAAGTAAGCATGATTCGCAACTATCATCTGACTTTAGGTCAAATGACTCCAATACTCCATCCTTTTGGAGTTGCCCTATACGTTTCTTGCTTATATGTCCAAGACGACAATGCCATAATGATGTTTTATCCAAGTTATTATCATTAACAGAATCAATACACAATACATTATTTCCTAAGTTATCAACCACAGATACAGTTTCATACACACCATCACAAGGTAATGCTTTAAAATAAAGAACATTATTAAAGAAAGCATTAATCGAACCAACTTCATTATCAAATGAAAAGGTGAAACCTTGTTTATACAATGCATGAAAGGAAATAATATTTCTTGCCATTTCTGGCGAATAACAACATTTATTCAAATCTAAACTAAACCCACTACTTAGCGATAAAGTATAAACTCCAATCTTGGTGACAGGTAAAACTTTCCTATTCCCCATGATTAAGTTTATTCTTCCATGCTCCACATTCTCACTTCTTCTTAGTCCCTGCAAATCAGAACAGATATGAATACCACAACCGATATCAAGGACCCAAGAGTTAGAATGGGGTGAGTTATTAGATAAGATAGTGTAAATACCTGCATGGTTGGGTTTAACTTTCCCATCCTTCACATCTTGCTGGTATTTATGGCAGTTCCGCTTCCAATGTGATTTTTCATGGCAATAGAAGCATTCAGCCTCTTTTGGGTCAGAAGAAGGAGTGACGAAACCTTTCTTGGTTCCACTTGAAGAAGAGCCATCAAGGGTCCTAGCCTTGGTACTCTTCGAAGAGCTCCTCCTCTTCTTCCCTCGACCTTTCCCGATTGCCAAAATCGGGGCGGAGTTTGGAGTAGGAGTGTTAACAACCGAATTACCCTTAAGACCTGTTTCTGCGGTCTTGAGGAGTCCCTGAAGTTTGCTGAGTGTGACCTCTTCCTTATTCATGTGATATGTCATGCGGAATTGATCATAACACAATGGTAAGGAGTGCAAAATGATATCTCTTGCAAGCTCCTCAGGGAAGTTCACATTAAGCTTCAGCAACCGATCCACATACCTTTGTATTTTCTGCATGTGGCTCGTGACGGATTCCTCGTCCTTCATCATGGTTGTTATGATAGAGCATATGATTTCATACCTCTCTTGTCGTGCACTTTGATGGTATCTTTCCATCAGATCTTGGTGCATTTCAAAAGGGTAGAAGTCCTCATAGGACTTTTGGAGTTCCGCTGTCATGGTGGCCAACATGATGCATGCCACTTTTGTAGCATCCCTTTCATGTGCCCGGAAGTCAGCGATCTCCTGGGGAGTTGCAGTGGTTTCATCAATCTCCTTAAGCTCCTTGTCAAGGACATATTCTTTGTCCTCGTAGCGGGTAATCATCCTGATGTTTCTGATCCATTCATTGAAGTTGGATCCATCAAAAGTGACTTTCCCACACAAGTTCATAAGGGTAAAGGAGCCATTAGGATTAGAGCCAGAAGCAGCATTGTTTGAAGACATCTGAAAGAAGAGAACAGGATTAGTTTAGATATTAAGAGAGATACTCTTCCAAATCAAAGGCTTACAGAGTTCTTAATCGAAGAACTCGTGTTCTCGAAGAAAGATTTGATGTTACCTTTGATGAAAATTTTGTTTGAAATTCTGGCCCAACCCATGTTACAACTCACATTATGGAGTCTGATGCTCCTGCGCCAGGATGTCCAACCCAACAAAGAATTCTTGAAGTTGACTTTGAGACCTTGTTCGGACCCTCAGAAACGACTCTTGTTTTGGAATCTCGAACAAGATCAACCATGTCCGAAGGTCCGGTCTCTCAAACAATGTATGCTCCAATCCCAAGTCTTCCTCCATTTGATTCTGAACCGTTTCAACCTTCTCAGGTTGAGGGGGAGAATGGTCACTCTTCCCTAGAATCAAATGTGGATGGATTTGATGATGCAACTGCTGATTTTGATGATTCCAATCCTATCAACATTGATGATGATGCAAACTTCTTTGAATTCCCACCTGAATATGATATCAACCTATCCTGTTCAGAAGTTCAGGGGGAGCAACTCAACCCCATTGTTGATATTGGATTATCTGCTACACAAGAACTCCCAAGGTTACATGTTTGGACCAAGGATCATCCTACAAACCAAGTGATAGGAAATCCAAACGCTGGCGTACAAACTCTATCTGCTACAAGTCTTCAACATGAATGTCATTTTTCGGCATTTATCTCTACGGTTGAACCTATATCCATCAAGAAGTACTCGAACATGGTGATTGGATCACAGCCATGCAAGAAGAATTAGCAGAATTTGATAGAAATGAAGTTTGGTCTCTCGTCCCTCCCCCTCAGAATCATCCCATTGTCGGTACTAGATGGGTGTTTCACAACAAGTTAGATGATGCAAGAGTTATCATTCGAAACAAAGCAAGATTGGTGGCTAAAGGATTTACACAGATTGAAGGCCTTGATGATGATGAGACCTTTGCTCCTGTTGCACGTCTTGAAGCTATCAGAATCTTTCTTGCTTATGCTGCTCATAAAGGCTTCAAGGTTTACCAGATGGATGTCAAAAGTGTTTTTCTAAACTGTGAACTTGACACTGAAGTATGTCTTCAACAGCCTCCCGGTTTTGTTAATCTTTCATATGCGAACTTCTTCTACAAACTCCGGAAAGCTGTCATGTTTTCAAAGAGGAATTTTCTCAAGCGTTCATGTTTTCAAAGAGGAATTTTAGATCCCTCCTCGTGCATGGTACGAGACCCTCACCGATTTTCTCAAGCGTTCATGTTTTCAAAGAGGAATTTTAGATCCCACTCTGTTCCGAAGGTGAAATGGACAGCATCTCATGCTGGTCCAAATTTATGTTGACGATATCATTTTCAGATCCACCGATTCTTCAATGGTTGCTAACTTTGCTAAGCTAATGGTCAACAGATTTCAAATGAGTATGAATAAGGAATTAAGCTTCTTTCTAGGCCTCCAAGTCAAACAAACTGACAGAGGAATTTTCATTCACCAAGAGAAGTACATTTCAGAACTCCTCAAAAAGTACTTAATGGACACCTGTGCCTCAGCCAAGGTACCAATGGGTTTCGGACACACGATATTTGCCGACCCTTCAGGTGTAGCAGTTGATGAAAAGAATTATAGAGGAATGATTGGATCCCTTCTCTATCTCACCGCAAGTCGTCCGGACATCATGTTTTCTACATGTTTGTGTTCTAGATTTCAAGTAAACTCGAAGATGTCTCATCTTTTGGCCGTGAAGCAAATTTTCTGATACCTTAAAGGTACAAAGAATCTCAGAATCTGGTACCCAATAAATGAGAGCTTCCTACTTCAAGCATATTAATATTCAAACTATGGTGGTCTACAATTGGACAGGAAAAGCACATCAGGTGGCTGCCAATTTTTAGGTGGCCGATTGGTTAGTTGGTCATCCAAGAAACAGAACTGCATTGCACTCTCTACAGCCGAAGCAGAATACATTGTTGCTGCCAGCTGTACCTCTCAAGTTCTATGGATGAAATATCAAATCTTGGATTATGGTTACCGCTTTCAATGCATTCCTATCTATTGTGATTCTCAAAGTGTCATTGCAATTTCACGCAATCCAATTCAACACTCCATGACGAAGCACATTGACATACGATACCATTTCATAAAAGATCATGTCTTAAATGGCAACATTGAACTCATTTTTGTTCCATCTGACGATGAAATTACTGATGTCTTTACTAAGGCATTAGACGAAACCAAATTTAATGGCTTTGTGAACAAGATGGGTATGATGATGCATAGGATCATTTTACTTGTCTTTATATCTAACCACCACATGAGTTTCAAGTTGTAGAGTTCATCTTATCATATGATGACCACAGTCCACATAGTCAATGGTTAAATTTTCACCTCAGAATTTACTTCATAAGGTCATCCCGGAATTCAAATCTGGAAAGGTATTGTATTTCACACTTCGAAATTTTCCTAAATTCCACTCCGAAAATTTTTCAATGTCTTGTTCCGGAAGTCTTGCAAATCTTGTTCCGAAAATTCTTTCAAATTTCACTCCGGAACATCAAAATAATCCTATCGGAATTTCGCATTTTGCTCCGGACTCATTTCTCAAAACCTTTTCGGAAATCATTCAAAATTACTTACTTCGGAATTTCTTTAAACAATTCTGCTCCGGAATTCAAAGATATATAACTCCGGAACCTCAAAGTTTCACTCCAGATTGTTTAAATTCTGGACCCTTCTCTTAAATCACCATGATTTGGAATTCACCTCTTTACCCTCCGGATCTCAAATTGTCCGGAATCACTCATTTGGAAGTCCAAAGGTTTTTAAGGTGATACTTTTTCAAACAGTTACTTTTAAAAGATGCTCATCGTGTTCGTTGAAATCCGTGCCACGTTTGCACTCCTTTTAAAGCAAATATCCCATCGCCGTTTGACAGTTTCTATTCCTCACTTCATTCCATAGAAACCTTTCATCATCATTAGTCAACTCACCCCCAAAACGAAAACATATTAAATGCAACCCATTTCCATTTTAGATCCTCATCATTACCCTTTCTGATCCGACCCGTTTCCATCACCTATACAAACCTTGTTTAACCCCCATTTGCCTCTTTACACGCTCAAACTCTCCAAAACTCCCAAATTCTCTATGTTCAGCATGTTCTTCAAGCTGTCATAATCTTTCAACAATGGCATCCCAATCTTCTTCCCAAAAACTTGCTACAACTGCCTCAACACCTAAGAAATCTGTCACCAAGAAGAAATCTTCCAAAGAATCATCATCCTCACATTCGTCTGAGCCTTTTCTTAGAGACACCACACAACTCTTCTCGATGAACCCTCTGGATTTTGATGAACCCATTAGAGTGATGATTGAGTTCATCGCAAATCATCCCATATCCATCCTACTCACCAAAATCCCAGATCCTCCTCTACCACTCAGTCTCTCACACACCGCTTTTACAAGAATCAAGATCGACAATGGTGTTCTCGAAACAAAGATCACAGGTGATAGAATCGTACCCATCCACAAATCCACATTGCTCAAGGCTATCGACGTCGATGAGAACCCTGAAGGGTTCAAGGTTCAGGAACCAAACATTGAAGAATTTCAAGAATTCCTAAATCACATTGGGTACAGTCAAGATTACAGGGCCAAGGACTTCAAGAAGTCGACAGTTTCATGTCTTTGGACCGTGTTAATGCACTTCATCATTCAAGGGCTGTCCGAAAAGCATGGTGGTATGGACTGTTGGATTAGTGTCTAAGTCCATAACTATATTTGCTATGTACTTGACCTGATTGGCATGGTCCATTTGGGTTGCATGGCATCATGCATTTGGATAAACTAAAATGAGAGAAATAACACTTAAGGTTTGGTAATATATTATAAGTTATAATATATTAATAAGATTATTTAATTAATATTGATCAAGAATTAATTTGAAATTAATTAAGTGATCAAAAGGAGACTACTTAAATATGTGGGTTGATTGTGTATATCATCCATACTTATATAGTGGGCTAATGCTCCATGGATTATCAAGTTGGGCTAAAGCCCATAGGATACTCCATGGTATTTTTCTACCCATGGATCATGGAAATGAAAGGCCATGACAAATAGGGTTTACATGGTGTAACCCTAATTGTGACACACTATATAAGCATCTTATTCTTGTCAAAATCGACCACCATGAGAGAACTATGAAGGAATGGTGAGGGCTAGCCGATTTCATGAAGTGTCTCATTTCTCTCAAGTTATTCTAAGTGTATTTGGTGTTGTGTGAACCATTTGAGGTGTCACACTTGGGGCACTAGGCTCTTAAGCTCCATGGAATCAAGCTACATGGAAAGGTATGTCTTCTAACTTATATTATTCCATATGAATTAATGTTTTGTATGCTAGTTAGGATAATACCTTGGAATATTCATATTTGCATGTATAATAGAGAAAACATAGATCCAAGGTATTTAGGGTTGTATGTACACTTAGGAGTGTTAGAATGCTCACAACCCAACAGTGGTATCAGAGCCTAGGCTTGTTTTCTTGTTATACTTGCAAAATTAGCTGAAAAATCGAAGTTTGTTGCTGTCTGAACAACAGACTCGCCGAGTCCATGAAAGGACTCGACGAGTCCAAGGCTAAACTCATCCAACTCGCTGAGTTGGTTCACGCCGAGTCCATGAAGGGACTCGACGAGTCCAAGGCTAAACTTATCCAACTCGCCGAGTTGGTTCATGCACTCGACGAGTTGGACCCCCAGACAGCATATCTTCGACTGTTTTGGCTGGAATTGGACTAGGAACATTACCCTAAGCTGTTTTTCAACTTATAAACCTGTTTTTGATGTGGTAATGTTCATGCTAATCCAATTTCAAAGATAATTATCAATAGATTCATGTTTTGTATTAGTTTAATGGTTAGGCTAATTACATAAAAAAGTTTGATTGAATTATCTTGTTCTTATGAGTTGCTTAGATTAATAGAAAAGTTATGTGAAATTGTTGTTTTCAATCCAAATTAATCTAAGAGTTGGTTCTAAAATGTGTTTTTGTAACTTGTCCTCAAGTTATATGAAAAGCCACATTTAAGATTCATAAAACTCATAAATATTTCCATAGGTTATGAATAAAGAAAAGTCATATTCTTTTAATAGTTTAAAGTCTTCCATAACTTCTCCTCAAATTCTGGAACTTGAAGAGTTTTTTGAATTAAAACTACTTTAAACACATAAGTTATGGAATTGAATAGTTTTGAATAGTTTCAAAAACTTGCCCTCAAGTTTTGGAATTTGTAAAGTTTTCCCTTATGATTACTTTAATTACAAGTTAAGCCCTTAGAATTTTAAAAGTTAAAATTCAGCCCTTATACTTTATAGTATTATAAGTTAATAATATATATATATATATATACATATATATATATATATATATATATATATATATATATATATATATATATATATATATATATATATATATATATATAAGAGCAAATTATTCTTACCGTTAGTAGGCCTCATTCACGAAGCCGGTCTATAAGGGGGGTATAAGGTTACTGCCTATAAAATGGCAGTTTAATGGGTGTCCACTCTCACCCACCGCTTCCTTGACTGGTGAAGGGTCATTAGCCGAACGGGTAGGACAAGGACTAGAATTGTCCCTTTATTAAAAGTATTAATGATAAATACTAAGTAACTAAACTTTTATAAATTCCCAATCTTAGTTTCTTAGGAAAATGTGAATTTGGTGCTAACCCATGAAATTACACTTTGCACTTTGCTTAAGTCGTTAGTGGAGCGCGTGTGGGTAACCGGCACACTAACCTGGATTTAACAAGGTAGGCAAAGGTTAACTTAATGTTTATCATAGTATCGGTGGAACGCGTGTGGTTAACCGGCACATCGATTGAGGGGTAAATATTAAGGGTACCAAGTATATTTGCATGGTTATTCACACCTTGTTTTGTGATCCTCAACATCCCAGTCACAAAATTTGAGAGGGCACAATCGAGATTGAAACATGCCATTGAACAGTTCAATGAATCTCAAAAGATCTAGGAGTTTCAAAGATATTTTATTGAACAGTTCAATGAATCTCAAAAGATCAAGTAAAACCTAATTAAATTATTTCGTTTTCATGGTGGAAATTGGTGAATCGTCATTCGCCTACCTTCAAATATTTTATTGCTTGGATTATGGCATCCCTCTTCCAAGTTATAAAAGTATTGTGTTGGGTCCTAGCCTTAATATTTCATATTGGGTGTTATATTAAGGACTTTAAATCAACTATCTTGAATATCTCCCAAAAGATGTCTGGTTCAGACATTTATGAACTTCCCAAATCTCTTGGAACTTCACTTCCTCTACCTCCTCCAATTATTCTCCCTAACCCACAAGTTCAAGGTCACTCAAGCCCTATTGGCAAGCAAGGTCTATGTGCGATCCTATCTTGGAGATGAAGTCACATATTGACAAGCCGGGAGAGTTGGGTGTCAAAGTCTTAAGAAAGTTGGATGTTCAATCACTTTCTGAGTCACAAAGTGAGTTCCTTTGGGACTACTATAAAACAGACTATGACATGACCCTTAATGATCTTATCTATTTGCTTGGTGCTGCTGAATCAGCAATGATTTGAGGACTAGTAAAGCAAATTTGATTAGGAGATTAAATTCCCAATGGACATTGACAATGGTAGCATTGGATATCTAGAAAAGGTTTTCTCTTCCCAATGGAAAGGGATCGGCCACAGTCAACTCGGTTGACCAAATGGTAAAGAGAAAGGCTAAGTCTGCCATAGTCCCATGTACCATTCGCAAAGAGTCCATATGTTTCTCTTGCCAAAGGAAGGGGCATTGATTGCGAAGCTGCCTATTTACCTGAAAGATCATAAGGTCGATCAAGTCAAGAAGTTTGACTCTACTTCAGGTAAAGTCCACTATCCAACTCTGTTAAGTTTCTATTTTGAGATTCTTATTACATGATGTGACTGGGTCACATGTTGATGTTTTAAGAATCAAAGAAAAGTGAAGAAACTTAAAGGAAGTATATGCTGATTCTGATCGCGAAGATGGATTTCGATCGCATGGTTCGGTGATCAGAATTTTGAGCTGTTGCTTAGGAGTTATGATATATTGCTTAGGAATAGATAACAACAAGCTTTTCATATGCTTTTGCACTGTAAGGATAAGTTTTTCCGGAAAGTTTTAAAATAAAAGGAAAATTTTTGATTTCATTTATTCTAAGTTTCCTTACAATGGCATTTGTGAAAAAATTGTTGCTTATATGATTCCATTGATAGCAATATTGGAAAATGAGTTTGATTCTTTCATTTGTGGTAGTGTCTATATTTACCAAATAAGGAAAGATTCTCATCACCCAAGGTTTCAGTTGGATTGAAACTTTGAAATCATGCAAGTTGTATATTATGATGAATGAGAATTTTCATCTTTGGAAAATTAAGATTAATTCCTTGTTCACATGTATATGTGAGTCAAGTGAAGGACTAAGGGATCGAGTACACATTCTGGTGCACTGATCAAGTCCACCACAAAAGATCGATAAGGCTATTCGTCATGATTTACTAAAGTTTAGTAAATATGGTTATACTTACAAGTTTAAGTATAATTCTAAAGCATTGGAAAAGTTTCGATGTATGGCAGAACGAATGAGAAGAATCAAATGATAAAAGTTTCTCAAATCTGAAAAGATGGGAGAGTACTTTAGTATCATGTTTTGTGATCATCTTAATGATTAAAGAACCATATCACAATTAGTCCTCTAAGGAAATCTTAGTGCATTCCTATGGCTAAGAAGGGGAATCAAGAATTGCTGAACTGGTTAAATCAAGAAGATGAGTCATACTTCGTTCCAAAACAAGTCTTAGAGTCATACTCCAAGACTGTAAGTTGAGTGACATATCTTAAAGAAAGGTTTATAACACTTGTCAAACGTAAGAGTAAAAGTGTTCTACTTTTGTACATTTGAAATTGGTAAGTTGTGATGTTTTGGATAAAACAAAGATCACCTAAGGCCAATTGTGTGAAGTGTTTGTCTTGATAAAGAATCCGCACTATCTCTTGAATATTTGGCAAGTGAGTCTTATATGTCAAGAGGACAGTGGGAGTCTAAAAGATCCTGAAAGTATTTCAAGATCTAATTAAGAATAAAAACCTGTAGTTTGACACTAGCACACGACGTGAGGTTTATAACCTGTCGTGTTGACATATTTCTATTTCTGTGCCCATTCCAGTTAAAGTTGGCTTTGCATATGAGTTCTGAGAGTTCTCAATTGGTTGCATAACAACTTGGAAGCAATGGCAGGCCCTTGTGCTGCCAGATGGCAAGAAATTAAGATTGAGTTCAGTCCATATGAGTTTGGATTTGTCATTATCCTTGTCTTGTGATTATGGTTTTGACAAAAATTCACATGGATAAGAACACATACACTATAAAATCTAAGTGTCATAAGGTTTCTCTCCGATTCATGAAAATGATGGTGAGGAAACGCTTTCACTAAGTAGATTTTAGGTAGATAGCAATTGTGATATTTGCATTCTCAAAGTCGTTAGTGGAGCGGGTGTGGTTAACCGGCACACTAACTTGAACTTGTGAGGAATGGCAAAGGTCTAAACAATTGAGACTATGATTACGGCATCCCTTTTCATAGTTCTGAAATTGTTTTAGACACACATGAGTGCTATCTAAGGAAATGTGTATGTTTTTGATAAAGTTTTATCAATACATCTCGTATCAAAAATCTGAACTTTGGTAAGAAAGTCAATAAAGTATTGATTTCTAGAAGTCCAGTTGATTTATGAGTACATGTCAAAGCTAGTGGGAGCATAAGTGTTATGTTGACAATTCTCATGTTAGTGGGAGCATGATAATTATGATAAAGTGTTGCAAGATAGCAATGTTAATTATAGAAAACAAAAGTTTCAATTTGTGAAGTTGCAGGGGTTGAAAAGTTGTTTTGCTATAATTAAAGGAGAGGAAATTATACTTCATTTCTATTCTAAAAGCATAGATTGAGGTTTTAATCATCTTTAGTCAAGGATATATATGAATTTTGTGTTGGAATTGCTCAACATAAGAAAATTCTATATATAGGTCCATTATTTGCGTTCTAAAATTCGATTATGATTACGACATCCCTTTTCATAATCTGAATTATGAGAACTTGGCAAATAGAAATATTGTAGCAAAAGGACTGGTCTAGTATCATGTATTTATGTGAGAAATCATGAATCGTTTCCCATATGCTCCGGATATAGGATCAATTGCATGTGCTATAATATTCATCCTTTCTAAATTTTCCAAATGCTCAGGGCATTAACAAGGGAAAAGTCTAGAATTGGATATGACTAAAATGATTAAGCAATTGTCGAGGACAATTTAAGGTTTACCCAAGATTGGTTGCTCAGGGACAGTTGGAAGTATAATGTTAATTTTGGAAGGACCATTTTGACATATTCTGAAAAGAGGCAACTCTTGTGCAGAAGTGATAGTCAAAATGAGAATATGGAAATATTCCCATAGGTGGAAGTTATTCATTAAATCTGTGTAAGATTAGGAAACTTAATACGAGAAGGATGTTCAAAGCGATGCACTTTGAACTTGAGACTTCGGTTCCATGAAATGATCTCCATTGGAATACTCTGAAATGTCTGGTGACAAGTCTTTGTGACTTTGTGCATAATCATTACAAGAGGATCAATGCATATAAGTTCAGAATCTAACAAGATTTAGGTAAATGGCAGGAATTTGGAGTTCTTGTGTCTGCGGTAAGGACTTGGGATTGTGAAATGAGAATCACTGGAATTATGTTCAGTCGATCTATTTCACAAAGTGAAGTTCATAGACAAACTTCGTGTGCATACTTGGTGCATGGCATAACTAATGTTTGGAAAAACATAGTGTGCATATTTGGTGTATGGCATGACTAGTGTTTAGAAAACATAGTGTACATGCTTGGAGCATGGGACATCTAGTGTTTTAATTCAAGTATTAAGTTGATAAATTTGAAACATTATAATGTGTAATCAATATGGTGATAAATAAAAGGTGTTTTTATTTATATTCATAAGTTCTGAGACCATATTGGATTCAATTATTCTTATATTTCACTTTGCATGTTTTGACTTCCAAAATACTTAGGTCGTTCTTCCTGAATGACTAAGTTATTCAAACCATCCACAGTTGGTCATATGTTGGAAGTAGATATGAATCAAGACTGTCATGGGTTGGCTTGTAGAGGTCTAAGATGTTGGACAAAGTGGTGCTACAACACTCATGAGTGCTCATAAGTTTTGAGTATTGGATTCAACCCACGCTCATTTAAATCACTTCATGGATTTTATCACGAGTGATCATGAGACGATAATATATTATACTCTTCAAACCTAGAGATATGAGTTGTTACTATGAGTTGCTTATACATTGATTGCACGAAAACGCATTGTTAACTCGATGTTATAAAACGTGCCTTTGTGTACGATTCAACAAGTAGTAGAACAAGCCATATGAGTCGAAGTTTATCCATTCCTTTTACCCTAAAAGGGATAAAAAGTGATATCAGTGGGCCCCTCGATGATTTAATGATGACACCCCGAAGTGCTTGGCCAAGCCTGGATTGATTTGATTTGTTCAATTAGTCGGTCGTCATAAATCGGAAATCGGGAAACAACAAATGGACAGAGAGAATGATTTTAATCCATGTCTCAGTCCATATGATATCTATAATGGAGGAATATATGATCCCTTATCTGATGGATGCGTCATTGATTTGTTGAGAGTTCGACGACAGCAGCTTTTAAGAGCTACGATTGCTAGTCGGGTTTTGAAGTCATACGCAATAATAGTTTTAGACTTATCCAAGTGGGAGACTGTTGGATTAGTGTAACGCCCCGATTCTCAGGTATTGATTTAAATAAGAAATTCTTTGATTTCCAAGGTCTACTCGACGAGTTGGTTGCTCTACTCGTCGAGTAGCAGCGGATTGGTCCACGTATTTTAGTGACCTACTTGCCGAGTCCAAGAATGAACTCGACGAGTAGAAGCTGGCAGATGAAACCCTAAATTTCAGGGTATTGCACCCTATTTAAAGGATCATTGGCCTCCCCCAGCCTCCCCTTCACTGTTTCTTGTCCCTCTCAAACCCTAATACGTGTGTGTGTGCTCCATTGTGTGTTTCAAGCCTTGGGAAGAAGATTCTTGGAAAAGGGAGCTTGAAGATCAAGTAGCTAACAGCAAGGAGCTTGTGTGGACTTGAAATCTACCTCATATAG
Organism: Lactuca virosa; assembly: GCF_052849685.1. Taxonomy (NCBI): domain Eukaryota; kingdom Viridiplantae; phylum Streptophyta; class Magnoliopsida; order Asterales; family Asteraceae; genus Lactuca; species Lactuca virosa. The sequence continues at coordinate 332,978,896 of NC_136433.1, forward strand.
CACTATTTGGAGGTATCAAGTCATTACCTTGACCTTCTTTCCTTCTAGATCTCCTTTGGGTTGATGTTTATGGCTTTTCATCATGTTATGTATCTATTCTTGGGTATGAGCTAGGATCTGAAGTTGCAACTTCAGATCTGAACTCTCCTTGGTCTTTAGATCCACAAAGCTTACAGTTTTAGCAAGTATGAACCCTCCCTTTTGAGTTAAACCCCATTTCAAGTTTAGATTTGGCATTATGAGTCATTAGATCCTTGCATGCACGTAAAGTTTGCAACTTTACGTGATAAACATGCCTTGGGAAGCTGGATCTACAACATGGAGCCTTGGCATGGCTTAAAAAGCATTTGTATGAATGATGGATTGAAGGGACTCGACGAGTCGCAAGGTCGACTCGGCGAGCCGTATGAAGATGGTCATGAACTCGACGAGTTGATGAACAACTCGGCGAGTCCGATGAAGATTGCCTTGGGCTCGGCGAGTCAGTCGAATGACTCGGCAAGTCGGCTAGGGTTTTCTCAGTCTTTGGACATGTATGAACTCAGCGAGTTAAAGCAAAACTCAACGAGTCAATCAAGGATTTCACGACATCTCGAGTTCAGGAAGGACTCGACGAGTCGGTGAACTACACTCGACGAGTCGAGTCAACATGCACTGTTGACTTTGACTGTGGATTTTGACTTTGACCAAGAATTGACCAGTTAACTTCTGAGCGTATTTTGGTAATTTGGAAACTTATGAAAAAGGGTTTTATGGAAACTATAGGTGGGGGGAGTTCGTGTTGGTGATCCGGGAGCCGAGCTTTCTAGTTTCAGACGATAGTTGTGAGGTGAGTTATCCTCACTATACTAAGGGGTCTAAGGGACCAAGGCCGGCCCATTGGATATGTCATCCTAGCAGTGTTAGATGTTGAGTATGAGTTAATGATGCATGCTAGTGGTTATACCAGTTAGGTGGACCTGTAGGACTACCTGTGATGTTATATGATTATTGCATGCTCAGTGGTTATGTTATATGTTTTCTGTTATGTGGGATGGGTTGAGGTTGTACTGCTTCGTGCGGTGGCCAACAAACCCTAGGAGCATTCCAGTTACGGGCTAAGGGAGACTCGTACTGTGGGCTCGATGGTAAGCCAGATGTGAGCTGTGGGCCCGTAAGGCAATCCAGACTCACACTGTGGGCCCAGGGGGTAATCCAGTCTGTAAAGATGTGGACCCAGTACATGCTGTTGTTTATATATGTGTTATGTGCAGTGTATCGGTATTTTGGTGGAACTCACTAAGCTCTCGGGCTTACAATTTCAGTTTATTATTTCAGGTACATCAGGGGATTGCGGCAAGGCGAAGGCGTGATCGTACAGCTCCTCATGTTTTGTTTATGTTTCTGGGAAAACTATGATATTATACATGTTGAAAACAAAGTTGTGATGATTTTAATGGTTTGGAATGTTTTGAAAAGTTTTAAATCCGCTTAATTTTTGGGTGTTACAAGTTGGTATCAGAGCCTTGGTTTGAGTGGATTGGAGGGACACTTGTGTAACTCCAGTCTCAAATCAGGGAAACGATTTTCAAAATGATTTTTTCAAAATGTTCAAAATAAGTAAAGGAGGATGCAGGGTTTAAGATCAGTCGAAGCCAGTAAGCAGACCCCAAAATACCATACAGTTATTTGATTACGTGATAGGTTAGAACAACATGCTAGTACTAGGCTAGGGATCTTCAGGAATTGCATTGCCTGATTACATGATGACTGCTAGCCTAGGGTTTCCTTTATATGAGATTGACATCATTACTGTAGTTTCTTAGTGCATGCATCACGGTTATACATAATTAAGATCTTATAGCCTGAGAATGTTTGATTTGGCCTTATGTTCTGTTCTTGTTTGATTGGCAGCTTAGGGTAGGATTGGATATTCGAAAGTCTATCGGGTCCAACGTTATGTATGGCTAGCATACACTAGTGCTGCAAGGTTGGTGGAAGTTTCATGGATAGGTGGGTTGTGTGAGGCCGAGAGGCCAGTTATGAGATATTTAGCATTCCTCTAGGAGTGAGGATTGAGCGCTCGCCATGTTTTGTATGCAGTTAGGGCGTTGTGGTGATGCTTGAGACAAATATGGGTAGGTGTGGAAGGTAGTATGGGCCCGTACTACTGAAAGCACAGGACCCATACGCGTGCCAAGTAAGTCACAATCCCTAGGGTTAGTCGGGAGTTGGCTCCCTGTTATTTATATGGATTATCTGATATCTTGTGGTATGTTTCAGAATGGTGATGACGAGACGCTTTGTGGCTGGATCCGGTTCGGGATCAGGATCAGGGGACAGAGGCCAGGAGGGGCCGACAGCACCTGAGCCGGTGGTACAGATGGGTACAGAGGAGTTGGATGCCAGGATTCGAGAGATCGTGCATGATGAGGTTGCTGCTGCATTCCGGGCTCAATTTCCGGAGATGTTCGGGTCGATTAAGACCGCCATGGTGGAGTATTTTGATGAGCGCTACGCAGCCCTTGCAGAGACAGCTGCCGCAGCAGCTGCAACAGCTCTATCAACGGCAGGGGGAGGAGTTGGCAGGGGTTTTCAGTACAGGGACTTCGATAACACGAAGCCCTACTTTTGATGGGGCGCAGGATCCCATCAAGGCTATGAGATGGATTTAAGATGTGGAGGGGTGTTTCTTCACCTGCTCATGTCCTACTGACCCGAAGGTCAGGTGTGCTCTGAACCTGCTTAGCTCCGGGGCCAAGGACTGGCGGAGACTTGCGACTGGGTCATACACTGATGATCAGAGAGCTGCTGTTACTTGGGAGCAGTTCAGGGACATGTTCTGCCCCCGCTACATTCCGCGGGTCGAGCGGGAGCGTTTGGCACAGGAGTTTCTGAGTTTGAGACATGATGGGGAGTCGGTGACGGAGATCACCCGTATGTTCACTGAGAGGGCGATGGTTTGCCCGGAGTTTGCTTTAGAGCAGACTCAGATGACCTGTTATCTGAGCATGCTCAAGATGGATATCCGTCAGTTTGTGTCTACCCAGCGATGTGATACCCTTCTAAAGTTGCAGGAGGCCGCCAGACGGCGTGAGTTGGAGATTAAGCTGTAGTTGAGAGAGCTACGGCAGGCCCCGATAGTCTCAGCCGGCGCCGAAGCGGTCGAAGACCGCTGGTACTAGGACGGGGGGTCAGCAGAGCCGCACTTGTGGGAAGTGTGGCAAGGGTCATTCTGGTATGTGTCGAGCTGGTAGTGGGTGCCACAGGTGTGGCAAGGAGGGGCATTACGTGAAGGACTGTCACCAGACAGTCCCAATTCAGGATATGAGGTTATGTTATCACTGCGATCAGGTTGGCCACGTTAAGGCCAACTCTCCATTGCTAGCCGCCAAGCCGGCACAGGCTCCAGCGCCAACTACTTTGAGGATCAAGGATGGGAGACTAGTCAGGGCAGAGCCTCCGAAGGCTCAGGGGCGCGCATTTCAGCTTACGGCCGAGGAGGCCAAGGCAGCACCGGATGTGGTTGCTGGTATGTTTCTATCCTTTATGTCATTTACTATATTTGTTGTATGCTTATCTGTTGTACCTGTGATTAGGTACGTTTCTAGTGAACTCCTTACCTGCTTTGGTTTTTTTCGACTCGGGGGCGAGTCGGTCTTTTGTATCTCATACATTTAGTAGGGAGTTCAGAGTGCCAGTAGGCGAGCTAGAGTGTCCGTTGCGAGTCTCTATCGCCAACGAACATGGGGTTTCTGCTACTTCGATCTACCGAGGGTGTGAGATGGAGATCTTCGGGGTATCTTTTCCGATAGACTTGATTCCGATTCCCATGGGGGATGTATGCGTGATTGTGGGAATGGACTGGCTCAGTCATTTCGGCGCTATGATTGATTGCGAGGGCCAGCGAGTGGTAGTTCGAACCCCAAGTGGGGGAGACCTGATTGTGTATGGCGAGGGCACCAGAGTGGGATCAGGGTTTTGTTCAGCTGCCAGGGCTCGGCAGTACATTCATCACGGGTGTGGGGGTTATCTAGCGTATGTGGTAGATACGCGGGTCGGAGATCAGACATAAGTTTATGAGGTTTCGGTAGTTAGAGAGTTTGCTGATGTGTTCCCGGAGGAATTAACCGGAGTACCTCCGGAGAGACAGGTCGAGTTCAGGATCGACCTGGTGTCAGGTGTGGCCCCTATCGCTAAGGCGTCGTACCGATTGGCACCACAAGAGATGCAGGAGCTGTCGTCACAGCTACAGGAACTGCTGGGCAAGCAGTTCATTCGACCTAGTAGTTCTCTATGGGGAGCACCGATTCTTTTTGTCCGGAAAAAGGACGGTTCGCACCGGATGTGCATTGATTACCGGGAGTTGAATAAGTTAACGGTGAAGAACCGTTACCTACTCCCGAGGATAGATGATCTCTTTGATCAGTTTCAGGGCACATCTTGGTTTTCCAAGATCGATTTGAGGTCCGGGTATTATCAGATCAGGGTCATAGAGGAGGACGTAGAGAAGACCGCCTTTCGAACCCGTTATGGACATTACGAGTTCGTGGTGATTCCGTTTGGACTCACCAACGCACCAGCGGTATTCATGGACGTGATGAATCAGGTTTGCTGACCGATGCTGGATCGCTCGGTCATCGAGTTTATAGATGATATCTTGGTGTATTCCAAGACCCGAGAGCAGCACGAGGAGCAGCTTAGGGAGCTATTGGGAGTTCTGAGACGAGAGCGGCTATATGCCAAGTTCTCGAAATGTAAGTTTTGGCTACGAGAGGTCCAGTTCCTCGGACATCTCGTTAACCAGGAGGGGATTTTGGTCGATCCGGCCAAAATCGAGGCAGTTATGCAGTGGGAGGTTCCGAAATCTCCGTCAGAGATCAGGAGCTTCTTGGGATTGGCAGGGTACTACCGGAGATTCATACATGATTTCTCCAAGATTGCAGTACCCCTCACTCGTCTGACGAGGAAGGGGGTGGATTTTCGGTGGGGCTCTGAGCAACAGAGGGCGTTCGAGACCCTCCGGCAGCGGTTGTGCGAGGCTCCAATTTTGACACTCCCGGAAGGAGTTGAGGACTTTGTGGTGTTCTGTGATGCATCCATAACAGGTCTAGGGGCAGTCCTCATGCAGAGGGGACGAGTGATAGCTTATACGTCACGGTAGTTGAAGCCGCATGAGACGCGATACCCTACGCATGATTTGGAGCTGGGGGCGGTGGTGTTCGCCCTCAAGATATAGAGGCATTACCTTCATGGGGTCCGTTGTACCATATACACGGATGACAAGAGCTTGAGACATATCATGGATCAGCCGAACCTGAACATGAGGCAGCGCAGGTGGCTGGATGTAGTCAAGGACTACGACTGCGAGATCCTTTACCACCCTGATAAAGCGAATGTGGTTGCGGATGCTTTGAGCCGCAAGTCAGCTGGGTCTTCCACCCCAGTGGTATGTATGAGGATAGCGGTGGATTCTCCGCTTGTGAGTTTGATGAGAGATGCCCCGGTTGAGGGCATGCGACCGGAGAATTGGAAGTTGGAGAGGATCAAGGGTGAGAATACCCGGTTTGTGCAGGATAGTCGGGGATTATTGACTCGATGCGGTCGGATCTGGGTTCCGATGTCTGGTGGGGTCAGGCAGACGGTCATGGAGGAGGCTCATAAGTCGTATTTTTCTATTCACCCGGGGGTCACCAAGATGTATAGAGACCTGAGTTTGAGTTACTGGTGGCCATGTATGAAGCGAGAAATCGCTTGGTATGTCGAGAGGTGCTTGACCTGCAGGATGGTCAAGGCCGAACATCAGAGGCCGCATTGTAAGCTGCAGCCTCTAGAGATTCCCATGTGGAAATGGGAACAGATCACGATGGATTTCATTACCAAGTTGCCGAGGACGGCGAAGGGATTTGATGATATATGGGTCATCGTGGATCGATTTACCAAGAGTGCCCATTTATTGGCTATTCGGGAGAGTTCGTCGGCCGAGAAGTTGGCCGACATGTATGTTCGCGAGATCGTGTCTCGCCATGGGGTTCCCGTCTCCATTGTCTCCGGCCGAGATGTTAGGTTTACCTCCAGTTTCTGGCAGAAGTTCCACGAGGAGCTGGGCACACGGTTGCACTTTAGCACAACATTTCATCCGCAGACTGACGGTCAGAGCGAGCGGACCATTCAGACTCTCGAGGACATGTTGAGGGCGTGTGTCATTGACTTTGGTGGGAGCTGGGATTCTTACCTACCGCTTGCAGAGTTCGCCTACAACAACAACTATCATTCCAGCATTGGCGCCCCGCCTTTCGAGCTGTTGTATGGACGGAGATGTCGCACCCCAGTTTGTTGGGGTGAGGTGGGACACAGGGTGATGGGACGAATGGAAGTAGTCTTGTAGACTAACGAGAAAATTCAGCAGATTAGGCAGCGATTGCAGACCCCTCAGAGTCGGCAGAAGAGTTACGCCGACAAACGTCGATCTGAGTTAGAGTTTCAGGTGGGTGATATGGTTCTCCTGAAGGTCTCACCCTGGAAGGGTGTGATTCGCTTCAGGAAGAGGGGGAAATTAGGTCCCCGTTACATTGGGCCGTTCAGGGTCATTGCCAGGGTTGGCAAGGTGGCTTACAGGCTAGAGCTACCGGAGGATCTTAGTCGGATCCACAACACTTTCCACGTTTCGCAGTTGCGAAAGTGCATTATGGATCAGGAGGCAGTGGTGTCACTAGATGATATTCAGGTCGACGAATGCCTGAATTATGTGGAGAGGCCTGTGGCCATACTGGAGAGGAAGACGAAAGTTCCGAGGAACAAGGAGATACCATTGTTGAAGGTACAGTGGGAGCATCGTAGGGGGTCCGAGTGGACGTGGGAGCCAGAGGCAGAAATGCGGGAGCACTATCCGGGACTGTTCGCCGTAGCAGACTTCGAGGACGAAGTCTAGTTCAAGTGGGGGAGAATTGTAACGCCCCGATTCTCATCTATTGATTTAATTAAGAAATTCTTCGATTTCCAAGGTCTACTCGACGAGTTGGTTGCCCTACTCGTCGAGTAGCAGAGGATTGGTCCACGTATTTTGGTGACCTACTCGCCGAGTCCAAGAATGAACTCGACGAGTAGATGCTGGCAGATGAAACCCTAAATTTCGGGGTATTTCACCCTATTTAAAGGATCATTGGCCTCCCCCAGCCTCCCCTTCACTATTTCTTGTCCCTCTCAAACCCTAATACGTGTGTGTGTGCTCCATTGTGTGTTTCAAGCCTTGGGAAGAAGATTCTTGGAAAGGGAGCTTGAAGATCAAGTAGCTAGCAACAAGGAGCTTGTGTGGACTTGAAATCTACCTCAGATAGCACCATTTGAAGGTATCAAGTCGTTACCTTGACCTTATTTCCTTCTAGATATCCTTTGGGTTGAAGTTTAGGGCTTTTCATCATGTTATGAAGCTATTCTTGGGTATGAGCTAGGATCTGAAGTTGCAACTTCCGATCTGAACTCTCCTTGGTCTTTAGATCCATAAAGCTTACAGTTTTAGCAAGTATGAACCCTCCCTTTTGAGTTAAACCCCATTTCAAGTTTAGATTTGGCATTATGAGTCATTAGATCCTTGCATGCACGTAAAGTTTGCAACTTTACGTGATAAACATGCCTTGGGAAGCTGGATCTACAACATGGAGCCTTGGCATGGCTTAAAAAGCATTTGTATGAATGATGGATTGAAGGGACTCGACGAGTCGCAAGGTCGACTCGGCGAGCCGTATGAAGATGGTCATGAACTCGACGAGTTGATGAACAACTCGGCGAGTCCGATGAAGATTGCCTTGGGCTCGGCGAGTCAATCGAATGACTCGGCGAGTCGGTTAGGGTTTTCACAGTCTTTGGACACGTATGAACTCGGCGAGTTAAAGGAAAACTCAACGAGTCAATCAAGGATTTCACGACTTCTCGAGTTCAGGAAGGACTCGACGAGTCGGTGAACTACACTCGACGAGTCGAGTCAACATGGACTGTGGACTTTGACTGTGGACTTTGACTTTGACCCAGAGTTGACTAGTTAACTTCTGAGGGTATTTTGGTAATTTGGAAACTTATGAAAAAGGGTTTTATGGAAACTATAGGTGGGGGGAGTTCGTGTTGGTGATCCGGGAGCCGAGCTTTCTAGTTTCAGACGACAGTTGTGAGGTGAGTTATCCTCACTATACTAAGGGGTCTAAGGAACCAAGGCCGGCCCATTGGTTATGTCATCCTAGCAATGTTAGATGTTGAGTATGAGTTAATGATGCATGCTAGTGGTTATGCCTGTTAGGTAGACCTGTAGGACTACCTGTGATGTTATATGATTATTGCATGCTCAGTGGTTATGTTATATGTTATCTGTTATGTGGGATGGGTTGAGGCTGTACTGCTCCGTGCGGTGGCCAACAAACCCTAGGAGCATTCCAGTTACGGGCTAAGGGAGACTCGTATTGTGGGCTCGATGGCAAGCTAGATGTGAGCTGTGGGCCCGTAAGGCAATCCAGACTCACAATGTGGGCCCAGGGGGTAATCCAGTCGGTAAAGCTGTGGACCCAGTACATGCTGTTGTTTATATATGTGTTATGTGCAGTGTATCGGTATTTTGGGGGAACTCACTAAGCTCTCGGGCTTACAGTTTCAGTTTATTATTTCAGGTACATCAGGAGATCGCAGAAAGGCGAAGGCGTGATCGTACAGCTCCTCATGTTTTTTTTATGTTTCTGGGAAAACTCTGATATTATACATTTTGAAAACAAAGTTGTAATGATTTTTAATGGTTTGGAATGTTTTTAAAAGTTTTAAATCGGCTTAATTTTTGGGTGTTACAATTAGTGTCTAAGTCCATAACTATATTTGGTATGTACTTGACCTGATTGGCATGGTCCATTTGGGTTGCATGGCATCATGCATTTGGATAGACTAAAATGAGAGAAATAACACTTAAGGTTTGGTAATATATTATAAGTTATAATATATTAATAAGATTATTTAATTAGTATTGATCAAGAATTAATTTGGAATTAATTAAGTGATCAAAAGGAGACTAATTAAATATATGGGTTGATTGTGTAAATCATCCATACTTGTATAGTGGGCTAATGCTCCATGGATTATCAAGTTGGGCTAAAACCCATAGGATTCTCCATGGATGCTCCATGGTATTTTTGTACCCATGGATCATGGAAATGAAAGGCCATGACAATTAGGGTTTACATGGTGTAACCCTGATTATGACACACTATATAAGCATCTTATTCTTGTCAAAATCGACCACCATGAGAGGACTATGAAGGAATGGTGAGGGCTAGCCGATTTCATGAAGTGTCTCATTTATCTCAAGTTATTCTAAGTGTATTTGGTGTTGTGTGAACCATTTGAGGTGTCACACTTGGGGCACAAGGCTCTTAAGCTCCATGGAATCAAGCTACATGGAAAGATATGTATTCTAACTTATATTATTCCATATGCATCAACGTTTTGTATGCTAGTTAGAATAATACCTTGGAATATTCATATTTGCATGTATAATAGAGAAAACATAGATCCAAGGTATTTAGGGTTGCATGTACACTTAGGAGTGTTAGAATGCTCAAAACCCAACACAGACATCCTGAGGAAGGACTGGCTGTATGTAGTATACAACAGCTACTTCGGACGCAACAATGCAGTCGAACTTCCGGAAGTGTTTTGGCAGGATTTCCGAAAATTCCCTGTCAAAAGGAAGAGAAATGAAATAGCAAGCCCTCGGTTTTGGGCCCTGACGATTCCAGAACTCTACAAGGAACGATCCGAACCAATCCCAGTTGCTACAATTCTGAAAGAGGTATATCTATCCTTCAAAATTGTTAAGCACTATTGAGTTCCAGACCAATCTTCCTTTGCTCCCGTTAGACGTCTTCCGGACCATATGTTGGCCTTAATACATTCTTATTGAATTTACTTGAGACATCATCTAGAGACTTCGGTTGTGTTCGACCCAGCACAACCTGCCCCTGTCTCTGTTGAGGCTATTCCGGAAGAGGCCCATCCCACTACGTCCGGAGGAAAGATAAAAAAATCTGCTAAAAGGAAGACATCTCCCACTAAGTAAAGCCTAAAAAGAGATCTAAAGTGAGCTCTTCCTCTCAAAAGGAAGGAGCTCATGACATTCAGGCTGACTCTGGCCTTCCGAACACCCCACCAACCCACTCATCCGAAGTACCCCTCGATGTTTCAAAAACACAAGCACACACTCACGGGGAGTGTGCACATAATTCACCCTCACCTTCTCAAAGAGGTGATGTCGGTGTTGAACAAAGTTCCTTGCCCCCCTAGAACAAACCCACGTGTCACATTTGCTATCCCCACTTGTTCTACACGCACACACTCCGGAACCCCTGTTCCGGACCCCAAGCATTCCGAAGCTGGAGTTATCCCTCCAACCTCAGGTGCATCAATTGGTCTGATACCCAGTAAAGGTAGAGGACGACCAGGTGTTAATGATTCTTTGTGGGAAGATTTTGTGAACAGGGCACATTCAAGGCACCCGGATTTTACAAGATCTCAAGTTGAAGACCACACTCATTTCCATGCGAAACCGGGCTATTCAGAGCAACCTTCCTTATGTTGCTCCTTCAGATGAGATTACAAATCTTGAGTTTAGATCCGGAGAAACTCCCAAGTCTCCACCTCATACTTCCAATCATTCAGCTTCGGATGATGAAATTTCCGAAGAAGTGCTGCTAACCAAAGATGATGCACATGTTGCTAATAAAAATGTGTTTTCTTCTGTTCAGCTTCACTCCAAGCCATCTTCATCCAAACATGCTTTTGATTTCGCATCCTCCTCCTCCACTCAAGACAATGAATCAGAATTGACTCAAAAACTTCCTGATGATGCAGCTACCAACGACCCTGGTCCTTCGGTTGCTCCAATCAATCCTGAGTCACAGAAGCACAAGCCTCAACATTCCAGTTCAGACATTGGATCCTCAGCAGGAGACCACATTGATCCGTTTGCTCTCCTTGATATTCAAACCAATGTGTCTGACACCATGAAGAAGGTCAACTCTCTTGAAACTTCCCTATTAGGGCTTAACTCCAAGCATGATGAGAAGGTCTCTGGATTGGATTCGAAGCTTGATGCCGTCCTTAAATCTTTGTCCAAAGTCAAAAATTCCGGACCTACTTTGGCTGAACGAGAAGCCCAGCTAGATGAACTCATCTCCTTACGGCTCAAGCATACTGTTGAGGAAGTTGAGAAGAGGTATGAACCCTCCCTTTTGAATTAAACCCCATTTCAAGTTTAGATTTGGCATTATGAGTCATTAGAGCCTTGCATGCACGTAAAGTTTGCAACTTTACGTCATAAACATGCCTTGGGAAGCTGGATCTACAACATGGAGCCTTGGCATGGATTAAAAAGCGTCTGTATGAATGATGGATTGAAGGGACTCGGCGAGTCGCAAGGTCGACTCGGCGAGCCGTATGAAGATGGTCATGAACTCGACGAGTTGATGAACAACTCGGCGAGTCCGATGAAGATTGCCTTGGGCTCGGCGAGTCAGTCGAATGACTCGGCGAGTCGGCTAGGGTTTTCTCAGTCTTTGGACACATATGAACTCGGCGAGTTAAAGGAAAACTCAACGAGTCAATCAAGGATTTCACGACTTCTCGAGTTTAGGAAGGACTCGACGAGTCGGTGAACTACACTCGACGAGTCGAGTCAACATGGACTGTTGACTTTGACTGTGACCAAGAGTTGACCAGTTGACTTCTGAGGGTATTTTGGTAATTTGGAAACTTATGAAAAAGGGTTTTATGGAAAATATAGGCGGGGGGAGTTCGTGTTGGTGATCCGGGAGCCGAGCTTTCTAGCTTCAGACGACAGTTGTGAGGTGAGTTATCCTCACTATACTAAGGGTTCTAAGGCACCAAGGCCGACCCATTTGATATGTCATCCTAGTAGTGTTAGATGTTGAGTATGAGTTAGTGATGCATGCTAGTGGTTATGCCAGTTAGGTAGACCTGTAGGACTACCTGTGATGTTATATGATTATTGCATGCTCAGTGGTTATGTTATATGTTATCTGTTATGTGGGATGGGTTGAGGTTGTTCTGCTCCGTTCGGTGGCCAACAAACCCTAGGAGCATTCCAGTTACGGGCTAAGGGAGACTCGTACTGTGGGCTCGATGGCAAGCCAGATGTGAGCTGTGGGCCCGTAAGGCAATCCAGACTCACACTGTGGGCCCAGAGGCTAATCCAGTCTGTAAAGCTGTGGACCCAGTACATGCTGTTGTTTATATATGTGTTATGTGCAGTGTATCGGTATTTTGGGGGAACTCACTAAGCTCTCGGGCTTACAGTTTCAGTTTATTGTTTCAGGTACATCAGGAGATCGTGGAAAGGCGAAGGCGTGATCGTACAGCTCCTCATGTTTTGTTTATGTTTCTGGGAAAACTATGATATTATACATTTTGAAAACAAAGTTGTAATGATTTTTAATGGTTTGGAATGTTTTTAAAAGTTTTAAATCGGCTTAATTTTTGGGTGTTACAATTAGTGTCTAAGTCCATAACTATATTTGGTATGTACTTGACCTGATTGGCATGGTCCATTTGGGTTGCATGGCATCATGCATTTGGATAGACTAAAATGAGAGAAATAACACTTAAGGTTTGGTAATATATTATAAGTTATAATATATTAATAAGATTATTCAATTAGTATTGATCAAGAATTAATTTGGAATTAATTAAGTGATCAAAAGGAGACTAATTAAATATATGGGTTGATTGTGTAAATCATCCATACTTGTATAGTGGGCTAATGCTCCATGGATTATCAAGTTGGGCTAAAACCCATAGGATACTCCATGGTATTTTTGTACCCATGGATCATGGAAATGAAAGGACATGACAATTAGGGTTTACATGGTGTAACCCTGATTGCGACACACTATATAAGCATCTTATTCTTGTCAAAATCGACCACCATGAGAGGACTATGAAGGAATGGTGAGGGCTAGCCGATTTCATGAAGTGTCTCATTTATCTCAAGTTATTCTAAGTGTATTTGGTGTTGTGTGAACCATTTGAGGTGTCACACTTGGGGCACTAGGCTCTTAAGCTCCATGGAATCAAGCTACATGGAAAGATATGAATTCTAACTTATATTATTCCATATGAATCAATGTTTTGTATGCTAGTTAGGATAATAACTTGGAATATTCATATTTGCATGTATAATAGAGAAAACATAGATCCAAGGTATTTAGGGTTGCATGTACACTTAGGAGTGTTAGAATGCTCAAAACCCAACACAGACATCCTGAGGAAGGACTGGCTGTATGTAGTATACAACAGCTACTTCGGATGCAACAATGCAGTCGATCTTCCGGAAGTGTTTTGGCAGGATTTCCGAAAATTACCTGTCAAAAGGAAGAGCAATGAAATAGCAAGCCCTAGGTTTTGGGCCCTGACGATTCCAGTACTCTACAAGGAACGATCCGAACCAATCCTAGTTGCTACAATTCTGAAAGAGGTATATCTATCCTTCAAAATTGTTAAGCACTATTGAGTTCCGGACCAATCTTCCTTTGGTCCCGTTAGACGTCTTCCAGACCATATGTTGGCCTTAATACATTCTGATTGAATTTACTTGAAACATCATCTAGAGACTTCGGTTGTGTTCAACCCATCACAACCTGCCCCTGTCTCAGTTGAGGCTATTCCGGAAGAGGCACCTCCCACTACGTCCGGAGGAAAGATAAAAAAATCTGCTAAAAGGAAGACATCTCCCACTAAGTAAAGCCTAAAAAGAGATCCAAAGTGAGCTCTTCCTCTCAAAAGGAAGGAGCTCATGACATTCAGGCTGACTCTGGCCTTCCAAACACCCTACCAACCCACTCATCTGAGGTACCCCTCGATGTTTCAAAAACACAAGCACACACTCACGGGGAGTGTGCACATAATCCACCCTCACCTTCTCAAAAAGGTGATGTCGGTGTTGAACAAAGTTCCTTGCCCCCTCCCCTAGAACAAACCCACGTGTCACATTTGCTATCCCCACTTGTTCTACACGCACACACTCCGGATCCCCTGTTCCGGACCCTAAGCATTCCGAAGCTGGAGTTATCCCTCCAACCTCAGGTGCATCAATTGGTCTGATACCCAGTAAAGGTAGAGGACAACCAGGTGTTAATGATTATTTGTGGGAAGATTTTGTGAACATGGCACATTCAAGGCACCCGGAACTTACAAGATCTCAAGTTGAAGCCACACTCATTTCCATGCGAAACTGGGCTATTCAGAGCAAGCTTCCTTATGTTGCTGCTTCAGATGAGATTACAGATCTTGAGTTTAGATCCGGAGAAACTCCCAAGACTCCACCTCATACTTCCAATCATTCAGCTTCGGATGATGAAATTTCCGAAGAAGTGTTGCTAACCAAATATGATGCACATGTTGCTAATAAAAATGTGTTTTCTTCTGTTCAACTTCACTCCAAGCCATCTTCATCCAAGCCTGCTTTTGATTTCGCATCCTCCTCCTCCACTCAAGACAATGAATCAGAATTGACTCAAAAACTTCATGATGATGCAGCTACCAACGACCCTAGTCCTTCGGTTGCTCCAATCAATCCTGAGTCACAGAAGCACAAGCCTCAACATTCCAGTTCAGACAATGGACCCTCAGCAGGAGACCACATTGAACCGTTTGCTCTCCTTGATATTCAAACCAATGTGTCTGACACCATGAAGAAGGCCAACTCTCTTGAAACTTCCCTATTAGGGCTTTACTCCAAGCTTGATGAGAAGGTCTCTGGATTGGATTCGAAGCTTGATGTCGTCATTAAATCTTTATCCAAAGTCAAAAATTCCGGACCTACTTTGGCTGAACGAGAAGCCCAGCTAGATGAACTCATCTCCTTACGACTCAAGCATACTGTTGAGGAAGTTGAGAAAAGGTATAATGAAAGTTTCGATCACTACCTTGACACGATAACAAAGATGTTGAAGGTTCATGACGATATGTTGAATTCTTCCAATGAACTTATAAAGCAAACACATATTCGTCATGAGAAGCAAATCCAACGTCTGGAAAAGGAGATCCGGAAAAAGGATGAGATGAATCTCATTATACAACAAGTACTTTTCAAAGTTCTTCGTTCCTGCTAGAACATTGTGGATGTTTCGAACCAAAAGTTTGACGAAATGATTGCTATACTTTCCTCCTTATTCAACCATCTCAAAGCTCAATCCCCCACTACGGATGCTTATGACACCCTCACCCTTCAAATCAACACCAGCTTTTAGAAGGTGTTTGAGAAATTTTCCAAAGTGAAGGAGTCACTTATGCTTGCTCCGGTTGTCAGGCCTACCGGTGCAAGAGGGGGAGAAGGTCCAAGCCAAGGTTGGAAGACTGGCTCAAAATTCTAACTCCGAGATGAAGATGACAATTCCGATGATGAAGTCCAAGTTCTTTCCGAACTTTTAGGAAATAATGATGATGATGATGATGAAAGTGATGAAGAGGAAGAGGAGTTTGTAACCAGTGCTGTCATTGGAATCCCGAATCCTAAAAGATTTCCTACTAAAGTGGTCACGGAGGAAGAGCAGAGGATTTGGTTCGCAGTCTCATGGCCATCCACTCTACCGTATGTATTTCAAAGAAGTGTTGAAATAGCCAAATCTAAGACCAACCTAACAATTGATGCTTTCCGTGCCACTCCATCCATGCTGCCACCAATTCCGGCTCCCAAAATTGCTCTGATCGATGAAGGTTCTCCCCTCCGGACTCCTGATGACATTCCGAAAGAACCTCTTCCATCCTATCCTCCAAAGTTCACTATTAATGAGAACATGATGCATGTCATTTCTGTTCTCAACAAAGACAAAGGCAAGAAACCAATCACGGAAGAACATCCAACCCTTCACTCCGGACCTCCACCAAAGCAAAAGTTTGGATGGTCTCAGGAGGAAATCAACAAAGCCCTAGAGGATAGCATTCGGATCCAAGCTCTTAAAGATAATCCTGATCTGATGCGTGGTATCTCTCCTCTATGTCGTGAAGGCATTCTTCGTGATTCAGACATAATACCTTTCATGTACTACGATATCCTAACAACTGATTTGGAACAACTTGATCTGCCTCTCTCACCATATAGGAAGTTCTACACCAAGTTTGCTCCTCTCCACCCAAATGACGATCCAGAGATAATCATCCGGAAAGAGCGTGAAAGATTGAAAACTTTCTACTCCAAGAACGCACAACCTCAAAAGGAAGTGTGGACAAGGAAGAGGATAACAAAGATCTCTGGGTTCGGAAGAAAGATCTTAGTGAAGTATGAACTCAACTGTCTATTGTTCCGATATCATATCATCCAGAACAAACCTGCATATCGCACCATCACTGATGCTGACTTTCCTACAATGAATCTGAACGATGTCCTTACCATTGCTGCTCATCTCCGGAGTCTTCATGGAGATGACACGTTCATAATGGAAGAAGCAAACTAATCTGACTTGATTGCTAAGTTCACATAGGGGGAGATTGTTGGAACCTGAAAGTGAACCTCTTGCAATCCCAATCCGAAGTTAGTCAGAGTTTCGAAATGAATTGTTGGTGTTCGGACTTGAAGCTTGCTCGGAAATTACTTTTGTATCCGGACTTGAAGATATGCTCCGGATGAGAAGATCACTAAAGGCATTTCAGAATGGACTATATGTTCGGAATGCTTGTCTATCTTAATCAATGTTTTGTCTTTGTGCATTTGTTGTATTTGTCTTTTAGCTTGATTTAACTCGTCATAGTCTTAGTCTCTTTTGTCAAACAAGGGTATTCAGAGTGTCGGAAGTAAATCTTTTATCCAGTCCTATGTATGTAATCATTCAGTACTATGTACCTTGTTCTCTTATTTATAAGAGCATTCAAAGTTAAATAAAACGACGGATCATTCACTCAAATATAGCAATATTCTAGTTACTTCATCTCTCAGTTATTCTATCAAACATTCTTCTTGTTCTTCCTTTATTATCTTTACCTTGATCGTTATCTTCTCCCTTCATTTATGTCTTGAACACTTTGTTGAATGCATTAACTCAGACTTGATTGGTCTTACCAGACTTGACTGGAATACCTATTAGTAAGTAGACATTGATCTTAAGCATTCATTCAAGGTTTGAGTTTTCAAACCTTGCTCCTGCGCATCTGATCGTCCTTGTTCTCACATCCGGGACTGAGTTAACTAATTGAAGTAAGTTGAGTTGGAATCTGGCCGAGTGCGTTCTCACGATGTGAACAAGCACTGGTCACAACGTGAGTGTCAACTAATGGAAATGTTGATTGTTGACTTTAAATTTGATCGTTGACTTTGAGTGTTAAATTTTGGTGGAGTTGATTTTTGGTCAAATTGCTAGGTTTAGAAGGTGGACTAAGGGTTTACCTTGTATGGTTTGTTAGGAGGTATATGGCACTCGTGCGTTGGCTGTGTGAGCTGTTAGCTGTGGACTTTGTAGGCGATATGATTTTTTTTCACTGTATCTGTTAGCTGTGGATTGTCTTCATGAAAACTGTCAGTTATGCTTGTATTTGCTTTATGACTCTGGGATTCTTTGTGATGATATTATATAGTAGTGGTAAGGGGTGAAATAGACCTGGTCTCTGGTTGAAAAAGACCGAAAGAGATTACAAGCACCCAGATATGCTTGATGGTATCCGGTTGAAATAGACCAAAGGGGATTGCAAGCACCCAGATATGCTTGACAGTATCCGGTTGAACTAGATCAGAGAGGATTGCAAGCACCAGATATGCTTTAATGTATCCAGTTGAAATAGACCGAAGGTGATTGGAAGCACTCCGATATGCTTGATACGATCTGGTTGAAATAGACCAAAGGGGATTGAAAGCACTCAGATATGCTTGGCTGTGTGTTTGTCTGGTATGTGGTATTTTGGGAAACTCACTAAGCTTTGTGCTTACTGTTTTCAGTTTATGTTTCAAGTACTTTAGTTTCGAAAAGGAAAAGCATGGGATGACTGCATTGCACACACCACGTTATTCCGCATATTACATGACTTTGATGTACTTGGATGGTTATTGATACACTCTGATTCACTAAGGTTTTCATGATATTGTTTTGGATAATGGTTTTATTAATTTAAAAATCGAAATTTTTAGTCATAGTTTTTGGGACGTTACAAGTTGGTATCAGAGCCTTAGTTTGAGGGATTCATACATACACTTGGGTGTGTCTGAACTCAAACTGAGGGTTTGGCAGATTTTTCAAAAAGAAATGTTGTATGAAAGGGGGTTTCTAATAAAACAAAATTGGTGTGGTGCATGCCATCAATAAAGCTCAAGTAAGTTTTCCCAAAATACCCATGCATGTTTTATGTTATGATCTGATTTGGGAATCTGTGAACCGCATGCTAGTTAGGGCTAAGGATCTGCCCAGGATTTGCATGATAGAATGCTAGGAGAGATGCCTTTATATGACTATTGTATGAGCTTGTACACTTGCATGCTAGTACTGATCAGTCATTGATAGGATGGCCTGTTTAGGTTATGCTTGTTCCGATTACTCGATGCTCGAATGTTGCTTGCTTTGTGCTTTTAGGAGTTTCCATTAACCTCAACTAGTGAGTGGGTATATTAAGTTACATATTGTTGAGACTAGATAATTTTAGAAGGTAAGGTTTTAACTCTATTGCACAACTCTTTTTTTATTCCAACCATTGTAGTGTGAGACATTTTATTCGAAGAATTATCTGGTGTCGGCGATATGTAATTATATTCGTGAGATATTTAGAGGTTATTAGAGGGAGTTCCTTATGCTGCTGATGGCAGGGAGTATTGTGATGGTTGTCTCAGGTACATCGGCCCTTTTTAGAGTTTTGGCATGGGTGGGCCAGGTTGGTTATCGCCTGGATCTTTCTGAGTTGTTTAGTTAGATCTATAGCGCGTTTTACGTCTCTCAGCTGTGGAAATTTTTGGTGGATGGATTGGCCTTATATGTGATGCCTTGTAGCCTAAGAGAAATTGGATGTTCTTCTAGATTTGAAATCTTTCTTGGTATGAAGTAAGATTGAGATGTCCTCAGTTTGGCTGTGACTTGAAGTGTTACTACACGGATGTTTCTTACTTTGTGCTTTCTTGGACTCATGATGATGTGAGTTAATTATTAAGTGAATATGTTAAGTCACATGTGGCATAGGTTAAATAATCTCAGAGTGACGGATTTGACCCTACTGTGCAACTCTCATTTGAGTCTAACCGTTATAGGGATGAGTCTTTCACTCGAAGGATTATCTAAGCTTTGATGCATTTGATTGTATTCATGAAGTAGTTAACTGGCATTATTGGGAGTTCTTCAGCATCTCATTGCAGGGTGAGGTCGGAACCTAGGAGACCTAGGATGTGTTGTAGTGGGTTGGCCAACGTTGTTTAGAGATGGGTATTTATTAGAGAACGGGTGTAATAGAATGGATAGGTGTGGAAGGTAGTATTGGGCCCATACTACTGGAAGCATAGGATCCATATTCGAATCGAGGAAGATTTGGGGGATTCTAAGGAACTGGTTAAGGAAGGTGGCATGGTTTGGCACCATGATTCGTTGCGGTGTATTTCTGCCTTTATCGGTTTATCGGGTATGATCATCCAGCTTGAGGCTGGGTCAGATGATTGTTTGGGCCTCAGTAGCCATGTCTGTTGGGTTTCAATGGTGCAAAAACGTGGAAGGTAGTTGATTCCGAGGTCTGGAGGGCCTTGCTCAAGTAGTGACAGTTGAATTGCAGGACTCAAGAAGGAAGCGAGTATGATGAATGGCTCGAGGATTATAGTTGGAGATTAAGTGATGGGCAGATGGATTGGGATGTCACTATCATCCACAGGGTTATGTACTTCCAGTTTTCGGGATCGGAGGAAAGAGAGAGTGGTCATGTGATTTTTCAGGGATGGGATGTAGTCCAGACATGAGTCTAGAAGATTGTGGTTTTCTTGTCGATGGGTATGGCAGGATAAGAATCACAAAAGGGTTTATGGCGGTGCGGTTTCTTTGAGATGATATCAAGGGTCTGCTTTCTTGAAATTAGTTAGGTCAAGTGCTAGTTGATTGTTTCAGGAACCAAGGGAAGTAAATCAGCAAGAGCATCTTTGCTGTCTCTGATGTATCCTGACTAAGAGAATGATGCTTCTTATAATTATGAGTAATGCTCACGATAAATTGTTTGTTGGGGAATTAGGTGAGGTGTGCGGTAGTTTATTTGTTTCTAAATGGAGAATTGGTGTCATGAGTTGATAGAATTATTGTTTGTGCATCTACATGGGATTCTGATATTAGAGGCGGTTATGATTGGGAGGTTTTCGAGGTTTCCATCTGAGATCCGGGATAACTTTGTGTTCGCTTGGTTATTAACTGGACGACCGGTTTGAGATCTGGTATGTATGCAACGTTATTTGGTGGTAGTTCGAACCCTAAGTGGAGGAGAACCAGCTATTTTGGTTGAGGTATCATTGCTATGTTTGAGTTTATGATTTCAGCAGAATGGGTAGTAGGGATTTGCAGTTTGGGTACGCGGAACTTTGTTTTAGGATTTGGTCAGGACGGAGGTGCAAAGAAAGTTATCATTAGATGTATGTGTTGTGGAATGCAAGAGTTGTCTTCGTGGCAAGAAGATGTTGGATAAGGAGCTTGTTGTAGCTAGTGGTTCCTTTCATAATGTCGCTGAATAGATGAAGAGGCGTTTGGGATGCTCATGTTGAACATTGAGTGTTGATGGATTCCTCGACTTGTTGTATATATTGATATCCCTGTTCTAGGGTGGGCAGTATTGATCGATAAATAAGCTTCATATTTTCGTATGTTTAGTCTCACATGGATATTGTGCAAGTAGCGTATTGGGTTAGTTGTTAATGCAGTCTCGATCGGTGGTCTTTTCGTTCATCATCAAAAGTGGAGGTTCTTCGAAAGTTTCAAGTTGTGTCAATTAAAGTTCAATGGATGCATCGACCTACCGTCAAGTTTCGTGTGTTTTATATTTTCTTTGGTTTCTGGGTATGTTTACGCTCAATTATGGTGTGGAATTTTGGGGCATAGTAGGGGCAGGTTTTGGCAGCATTTATAGATCACCTTGGGAGTTTTCTCCAGCTAGTTACGAATTGGTGGAATCTGTTCGGTTTCAATCTAGGTGTGCGATCTTGTATCGATCGTTCATGAGGATGTTTGTGTTAATGATTGAGGTTCGTCATTTCGTTAAATCTATTAGTACCTTACCTTTTGGGTAAGGTTTGAGGACGAGAGGATGCAGTAGATCCAGGGTTGGGTATGTGTCTGCCCTTGGGGGCGTACATTGTAGTAGTGCCTCGATTATGGACAAGATATGTACAAGTGGACTGAGTAAGATAACTTGAGACCTCTTGATTAGTATTGTTGGCATGGTGATCATTTGGGTTATAACCTTCAAATTAAGACAAGAGTATGACTGTCTATCTCCTCCTCTGGTTGTGTGCGACCATGTTTTCGTCTAGTGTTACATTGATAACAGTCTGTGTTGTGTAAGGAATTGTGCATGATAGAAAAGTATGGCCCATGTTGTGTTCGGATAGCATTGAGAGGGATGTTGTTTGGGTTCCTTCAAGTAGGTGGACTGTTGGTTGGGTATCCTTAGATCCCTGTGGGGCTGGTCGTGATTCTTCAGGCTATAGATGTGGTGTCGGCAAGATCGGTTTAGTACCGTGAGCTCATCATGTAATGGATAGCAGGTGTCACGATGTATTGTGAACCAGTGGGTGTATGATTTATATGGGTAAGACCCGATTGAAATCTGATTCAGACTCTTGGGTCTCAGATTGTCAGCCCTGTTGGCATGTTTAGGTGTTAGGATAGTTTAGGGAGCCAGGACACTCAGTGGCCAGCTGGGTTGGATCATGCAAATAGTGATTGTTGTTTTGTTTGATGTATTAGTTGCTCATCCAAAGCCGTTGGTTGAGTGCTGCAATTATGGGTTGTTATTAGGGTTGGTTACCAGTGTTGGGTTTCGGTTCTGGAACTTCGGGTCACGAAGTTCGTTTTTTTGTATCGAATGATTTGTCAAGTGCTCGTGCACTTGAGCTAATGAGGATTTGGGATGTAGTGTGGGATTTTTGGTTTAACCATTATTACCCTCATGGGAGCACTGGGTTAGTGACCACTTGTCAAGAAGTCAAGTGGCTATTTTAGGCCTTTGGACAAATTCCCATATTTGGGATTGGTTAAAACGAACGACTGGGATGCTTTGAGTGTTCTTTCTACATGTTTTGGTGATGCTCCTAGTTAGGAACTAGGAACACGTAAGATGAATGGATGGGCATCAGTCTTAAGGTATGGTTTCTGAAGTTTAGACTGATGGGTTCCTGGTTTCGGGGAATGTTTTGGTGGAGTTGGTTATGGTTGTAGTTTTGAGAGTTCGCGGTTTAAGTGGTTTCCACCGGAAGTTGGTCTTACAGTTAGGAAAAGAAGGGTAGTTGTTGCGATCGAGTATTTTCATGTTATATGGTTGTTAGTCGGAAGCGGTGGTTTTTGATAGGCCTCTCGACTTCTCGGTATAGATATTTTGATTTCGAAGTGGTTAGAAGGAGCTTAAGGAATACGTCGACGTTGATGTTAACGTTTCTAACCAAGACGGATTTTGAGGACGAAATCTAATTTAAGTGGGGAAGAGTTGTAACGCCCTATTTCGGATTATTCTGTGATTCAGGATTGTGGATCGTAATTCATTTATATGTAGGCTTTGGGGCTATTAAGAAAGTAATTCTTGGGCTTTATTGAAAGATGTTATTTTTGGTAAGGGGATCAAGGCCTATGAATCGTGTATTTCCTGCTGAGGATGGACTGGGTAAAGTTATGTGTCAGGCCGCTTGCGAGGGTTAAGGTTTTATGTTAGACATGTGGTGAGCGAAAACTATCGATATAGAAGTGTAGAGCGCTTTAGGACCTTTCCGTGGATATAAAGAATGTCGAATTTAGAGTTGAAACGAAGAAGTGTAACTATTCGAAGTTGGAAAGGACTTAGGGGAAAACTGAGCTCACGACGTGAGAAGTTGGAGCTCACGACGTGAAAAGCGATTAAATAGAAATGCTGATTTAAACTGTGCTCATGACGTTAGCAATAGGAGCTCACGACATGAGAACTGTGCAACCTAAGCCCATGAGTTTTAGGATTTTCAACATATATAAGGGTTAGTTCTGTGTTTTTCGGGAATTTTATGAGCCCCCATCATATCTAGATCATCTTGAGAGAAACCCTAGCCTCCCTTTCACCATTTTAAGCCTCCTCTCTGCTCTTCAATCCATTTCTGAAGATTTTGGTGCTTTGAAAAAGAAGAAGATGTTCTTGGTGCATATATCTAGCAAGCAAGTTCCCTCACAACCTTAAAGATCATACCTTGGACCATGGTAAGTCCTCAAGTTCCAACGTTTATGTGTTATTCTACTAGATCTAGACTTTTATGCCTTTTTCTTCATGTTGGGGGTGGTTTGAGTGGCTGGATTCCATAAAGTTGGCAACTTTATGGATCCATGTGGTCCCTTTGATGTTTAGTGTGCTAGATTAATGCTTTGGTCGAGTTTTGGTCCAATGCATGAGATTTGGATCTCATTTTCACCTTTTTGACCTAATCAAGTTCAAGACATACATTAGACATGCATGTCCATAAAGCAAAGATTTTTTATGTTGCTTTTGATGTATCAAAGCCCTCAGGAAAGTTAGAATGGATGACTTAAAAGATTAAGGACTCAAGACATTAGGATTTATCATTAGATGTGACTCAGAACGCAACACAGGGAGTGCCATGACGTGAGAGTGGTTTTTATGCGATTGTTTCGACTGACTGAGCTCACGACGTAACCAAGGAAGGTTCACGTCATGAGGTCTGTTTAGTGGGTCATACAAGACCAAGTTGACTGAGTTGAAGTGAGTTGAGTTGGAATCTAGCCAAGTGTGTTCTCACGACGTGACCATGGAGTGGTCACTACATGAGTGTCAACTGATGCAAATGCTGATTGTTGACTTTGACTTTGAGTGTTGACTTTTGGTGGAGTTTAGTTTTGGTTAAATTGCTAGTTTTAGAAGGTCGACTAAGGGTTTACCTTGTATGGTTTGTTAGGAGATGTATGGCACTCATTCATTGGTTGTGTGAGCTGTTAGTTGTGGATTCTTTGTTATGATTTTATAGTATGAGGATTGTCGTCGTGACAACTGTCAGTTATGTTTGTATTTGCTTGATGACCCTGTGATTCTTTGTTATGATTTTATATGGTAGTGATAGGGAGTGAAATAGACCCGATATCCGGTTGAAATATACCGAAAGGGATTGCAAGCACACATATACGTTTGATAGTATATGGTTGAAATAGACCGAAGGGTATTGCAAGAACACAAATATGCTTGATAGTATCTGGTTGAAATAGACTAAAGGGGATTGGAAGCACCCATATATGATTGATAGGATCCGACTGAAATACACCGAAGGGGATTGCAAGCACCCAGATATGCTTGGCTGTGTGCGTGTATGGTATTTGGTATTTTTGCGAACTAATTAAGCTTTGTGCTTATGATTTTTTAATTTATGTTTCAGGTTCTTCTGTTTCTAAAGGGAAGAGCTCAGGATGAATGCATTGCACACACCATATTGTTCCATATATTACATGACTTTTATGTACTTGGATGTTTATTGATACACTCCGATTCAATATGGTTTTCATGATATTGTTTTGGATAATGGTTTGTGGAGTATTTAAGCAACATTATGGGTCATTTTGACTCACTGTGTCAGCCTCCAAGTCCTTTAGCCGTTTTGAGAGAACCCTAACCCCCATAGTGAGCATCTTGAGTTTATAGTGTGATTTTTGTGTGCCAAAAGGAGAAGTTAGTGCATCAAAGGATTCAAGGAAGGAAGCAAGCTTGCAGATCTAGGATTATCATCTTCTTGGGAAGCTTTGGAAGGTATAAAGCTTCTACCTTTATGCTTGGATTGTTTAGATCTTGTTTTGGTTGCTTTTTGGTATTCTTCTTGTCCCAAGAGTCCTACTGTTGTGCATGCTTTGTTTTGGTCATGTTGGGTTGTCCTTTCAGACCCTAGGCTGGGTCCTAAAGCATAAAAATGAGGTCCCTTGAGCTAGTTTGGTCCCTTTTTCTTTGTAGGAGGTCTTAATGGATTAATACCATGTTTTAATCCCTTTTTGGACGACCAAAGTCTTAAAGTTTAAGACTTTATGGTTCTAGAGTGCTATTGGATCATGGATCTGAAGTTTGAGCTCAAGTGCTTAATCCATTAAGCACTTATGGAAGTTTTAAGCCTTGCGACGGTACACCCCGCGTAGGTTCATGTACGCCCCGCATACTGAGTCAACCACCCTGTTGGTGGTCAATGCGAGGCGAAGTACACCCCGCATACCGAAGGGGTACGCCCCGCGTACACCTTCTGTTTGGGTTTCAGACCTTGGGCTTCGGGTATTGGGCCATCTATTGGGCTTTGATACTTGGGCCTAATGGACCATCCGGATAAGTGTGTTTGGGGCTAAATAGAGGATTGGACCTTTGGATAAGGCCAAATAAGGGGTTTGGGCCAATCATGGGCCTTGAAGTATGTTGGGCCTTTTGGATCAAGAATTGAGCTTAGGTCTTTGCCCAATTAGGGTATGAGTAAAATGTACATTTACCCTAAGTATGAGGTTTGAGTATAATTCGGCGTTGCAAGGTGAGTTTTCCTCATTGTACTTGTGACATCCCCAAATTTACAGTCATTTTAAAAAATTTATTTATGCTTTTTTGAAAATCAGAGTATTCATTTTAAAGAATAATATTGCGGAATTTGGTCCCAGAAAACACGATAAATATATTATCAAAACATTTCCCAAGAAATGTATTTTTGTTTATATTAAAACTTTTGGGATTTCATCGTCAATACATAAACATAAGCATAAACAGACCTTTCAGTCATTTACACAAGTAATTTACATCTCCTTTAATCTCTCAGTGTAATTGGAGCTTCGTATCGATACCTGTGATACAAGTAAACTGAGTGGGTCAGGATGCAAAACCTAGTGAGTACATAGGGTTTTCAACCCACAATAATAAAGTTATTATGTTTCATCATCATACAATTTACCAATTACCCATCCCCATTATCTTCTTTATTCTTAAGGATCTACCCTAAGAATCATCTATTCTTCATTTATTCATTCCTAAGGATTGTCCTAAGGAATAGGCGCGAAGTCCATCGTTTCCAGGGTTTACCTAACATGCACTAAGTCAATAGCTGCCAATGTTATCTAATAGGCACAGCTACCAACATTATCCTTTAGGCGCAGCTGCCAGGATCTGCTGAACACGTAGTTCAAAAACATCTATAGGTTGTGGCGCAACTTCCAATGTTCATCTATAAGGCACCAAATCCATAGCTGCCAGGGTTTATTTCTTTTCTCGATAGTATTATTTTAGGGAGTCCACCCACAATACATGTCAATGGGTTTTTAGACTACATCTAGTGAACATATCGTTCACAACACTTACAGGTTGCGAGCCTACTAGTGTTCCACTAGACTGTCTACAATAGTCTGTGGTTGTCATCTATACTTCGCTAGATGACTGGGCCATCGCTTGGGTCATCGCTTCTCATCATGTTTCACCTCTCATCATCTATATCATCTTTCACCTCTCATCATTCAACTCATATTTCATCTCTCATCATTCAACTCATCTTTCATCTCTCATCATTCAACTCATCTTTCATCTCTCATCTCATCTCTAATCTACCCATCTTTACCCATCATAATTGTAGGTATAAAATACGTATACAGATTAAAACGAATAAAACATGTATATTTTTGTTCATCCAACATAGATATCAAGAAACATATAATATGCACACATAGCACGTAATTTATATTAAATACTTCATATCTATGTGTAAGATGAAAGTAACTATGCACTCATTTGTTAAAGTGATGATTCCAAACTTGAACAACCTTCACTTCTAAAGATTCTATTTTCCATTGATGAAACCTAGCATTATTATCGCTAAGTTTTAGTCTAATCTTTATTGAGATTAATTATTAGTCTAGATTCATCACAAAATCAAAGTCTACTTTCATGATCTATCAAGTAAGGAGAAACCAGGTAGGATCATATCGGAGGTAGGGTCCATTTGGTTGAAACACCCCTTTCATACTTAACATTTTTACTCCAAACATGCTACAAGCATATTCATAAACATATTTTACATATATGGTCTTATTACAAAAGACTGGATACAAACCGACTAACGAGATTTTTACATACTTTTATATATTACGTAACTACCCAGGAATTTATACACTAAATACAAAAGTTATAATATTATCTATTCTACATCTTCTAACAGTACATAACTATACTGGATGCTTATGACCTGCAATAATTAAACACTGAGAGGGATAAACGGGTGACAATTAGTGAGTTCAATATCAGTTACAATATAACGTTATGCCATATATATATATATATATATATATATATATATATATATATATATATATATATATATATATGACAGAAGCAAAGAGGGACAAAGAACAACAAAAGGCAGATAAGTATCATATGACAGGCTTTCCATCTCAACCAATAATCTGATTCAAAGATTTACAATCAATGAAATACAACAATTTCAACATGATATACATCAATAAGGCTTCAGCCCACGTGGCACAGAAAATACAATTTCGAATTATCATTTTGCTAGAATATGCAGGCTTTCAGCCCTATATAGCCATATGCCAATACCAGAAGTTATATGAGTCATGCTCTACATGGCCAAAGGCACAAATTCAATACCAAAAGTGATACGAGACATGCTCTACATGGCCAAAGGCATAAATCCGATACCAGAATAATACGAGACATGCTCTACATGGCCAAAGGCTCAAAGCCAATACCAGAAGTGATACGAGTCATGCTCTACATGATCAACAGTATAAAACCAAAATAACTCAGGAAAGCACATTGCACATATAACACATAACATACAATTGTCCCTATATTGAACTCACTGTGAAATAACTGAATGGTAAAATGATAACTTGGGCAGCACTTAGTCTCTAAAAATGACTTTCTTTAACAAAACCGGGGATTTTTGTTGAATACCGGGCCTTGCGTGGGCAGAGTTTCAACTTGAAAATATTATTTTCTCGGGTCTTCGATGCGTCGGGACTTGCTTCGGGTGCGGGGTGATTTTCTAGGCTTCGGGGGGTGTTAGGGTAATTTTAGAGAGAGTAGAAGGTGAAAGAGAGTGAAAGAATATGAGACTTTGTAAACAAAATTCGGAAGGCTTGATTTCTATTTATAGTGGTCCGAAGACTCTCCCTACGTTGGGCGCAACTCTTCGGTACGTTGGGCATACTGCGTAGCGGTGCTCTACGCTGAGCCTAAGTTCGTACGCTGGGCGTACGAAGTGGATCAGCTCGGACGCGTCAAGGCTACGACACGTGGCTCTCATGCGAAGGAGTAGGGAGGGTGACAGACTCCGGATCACTTACACGAGTATGCTGGGTGTACTGCGGTACGCGGGGCATACTCCTTCGGACCAGCCTCGAAGTTTGTTCCCAAAACTTCAAAAAATCGTAACCTTTGCATACGAACTCCGTTTTTGACGTTCTTTATATCCACGCGTTGGTGAAATTATGCTCTACAACTTTCGTTTTAACAGGCCGGGACAGGAAAAGTCTGTTAAAAATTCATAACTTCTTCATCCGACGTCCGTTTTCGTCTGTCTTTTTCCCGTTGTACTACTATTGACGAGATCTTCGATTCTCGTTTAGGTTGTGTCGGCTAAAAATTACTTGATCTTTATTTCGAGTTTCAGGCTATGTACTGCTATGCCGAATCTTATAAAAATCATAACTTTGTCATATGAAGTTAGATTTGAACGTTCTTTTTATTAAAGTTCTCAGTTTAATGAATACTACGACTTTCATTTAGATCACTAAAGCTAAAAAGTAGTTTATTGAAAACTTACTTCTAACGTCTTATAACGTGGTGCCGGTTCTGTCGCGAAACTTCAATAAGTCATAACTTCTTCGTTATAACTCGGATTTCAGTGAGGTTTTCGCCTAAATGTTTCTAACGAGATAATATACAACTTTCAATAACATTATTTTTACTTATTTCCAACTTTATATTTTCGTTAATTTTGATAATTGACTTTTGATTGGAATCTCATAAGACTTCAATACTTCCCGAATGATTCTAAACGTAGTTTTACTTCAAATCTCATAAAACTATCTTGTTAGAACTCAATGCTCAAAACCATATAATATTTAATAATATTCATTTTTAAACTAACAAAACACGATAACTGAACGTGTATGCTACAAATACCTCCTCCTTTTGAGGATTTCGTCCCCGAAATTACAACGATTTAAACAAATGGGGATATTTCGCTCTTATTTCATTATTATTTTCCCAAGTATAATTTGGGCCTCGATCGTGTTTTCACTTGACAAGCACCAACTCCACTTCTTTATTACGTAATTCAATCGTTCTTTCGTTTACGATCTTTTCAGGCTCTTCTACATATCTTAATTTAATATCCAGTTTCACCTTGGATAACGGAACTGTTTCATCATATATGCTCAAACATTTACGCATATAACTCACATGAAACACATCATGAATACCTTCCAAATCTTCAGGAAATTCCAAACGGTATGCTTGTTTACCAATTCTCTGGATGAGTTTGAAAGGATCAACAAATCTAGGACTTAGTTTTCCTTTCTTCCAAAATCACATAATGTCTTTCCATGGGGATACCTTCAACATTACGAAATCACCCACCTGGAATTCTATGGTCGTCTCCTCTTTTCTGCATAGGACTTCTGTCGATCTTGGGCCACTTTCATTCTTTCTCGTACAATTTGAATCTTATTGGTGGTGTCTTGAATCATTTCAGGGCCTCCAAGGATTTTCTATCCTACATCACGCCATCATAATGGAGTACGGCATTTACGACCATATAATGCTTCATATGGTGGCATTTTGATTGAAGTGTGGTAACTGTTATTATATGAAAATTTGACAAGAGGTAAGTACTTATCCCAGTTACCACCGAACTCCAAGACGCATGCACGAAGAATATCTTCTATTTTTTGGATTATTCTCTTCGTCTGACCATCTGTCTAGGGATGATAAGTTGTGTTGAGAGCAATTCGAGATCCCAATTCACGTTGCATACTAGCCTAAAAATGAGAAGTGAAGCGAGTATCACGATCTGAAATAATCTTTAGTGGCACACCATGTCTTGCAATAATTTCATCCAAGTATACTTGTGCATATTTATCCATTGGAGCTGTTTCACGCATGGCAAGAAAATATGCACTCTTAGTCAGTCGGTCGACAATTACCCAAATGTTATCATTCTGTCTCGTAGTCTTTGGCAATTTAGTAATAAAATCCATGGATAGCTCATCCCATTTCCACATGGGGACATTAATACTTTCTGGACTACCGTATGGTTTTTGCTGTTCCGCTTTGACTTGTAAGCATACTAAGCATTCCTGCACATATCTTCCAATGTCTCTCTTTAATCCAGGCCACAAATAATCAGCTTGTATATCATAGTACATTTTACTTGTACCAGGATGTATTGACAGTTTAGTCTTATGGGCTTCATCTAAAATCTTCTGTCTTAATCCACCAATCTCTGGAATCCATAGCCGATTCTTAAATACTTTCAGTCCACGTGGATCATCAAATAAAATATCAGCATAATGTACCATCCCTTCTTTCTTCACATTTTCTGGCTTTAAGGCCTCTACTTGCCATTTTTCTAGTTCATCAAGAATAGTGAACTTTACTATAGTGTGAGTAATAACATAACACACACTATTATGATAAACCTTCCTGCTAAGTGCATCGGCAACTACATTGGCCTTTCCAGGATGATACAAGATTTCACAGTCATAGTCTTTGATCAGCTCCATGGGTTGCTGTTGTCTTATATTGAAAGTTCGCTGACTAAATATATACTTGAGACTTTTGTGGTCAGTAAACAATTGGCATTTTGTACCAAAAAGATAATGCCTCCAAAGTTTTAGGGAAAATACTACTGCAGCGAGTTCGAGGTCATGGGTGGGATAATTCTTTTCATGCTCTTTCAGTTTTCTTGAGGCATAGGCTATTACTCTACCACGCTGCATCAACACACAACCGAGTCCCAACCTTGAAGCATCGCTATACACGGAAAAATCATTATCACCTTCAGGGAGTGATAAGATCGAAGCATGAGTCAAAAGATATTTTAGAGTTGAGAAAGCTTTTTCTTGGGCTTCACTCCATTCGAATTTTACTTCCTTTCTTGTAAGACTTGTGAGAGGTACAACTATACGTGAAAAATCTTTAATCAATCTCCGGTAATACCCCGCGAGACCCAAGAAACTGTGAATTTCAGAAGCATTACGGGGCGCTCCCCAATTCTGAATGGCTTCAATTTTGGTAGGATCTATTGATATATACCATCACCAGAAATCACATGGCCGAGAAATTGAATTTGACGAAGCCAAAATTCACATTTTGAGAATTTTGCATATAGATTCTCTTTTCGAAGAAGTTCTAATATTTCACGAATATAAATGGCATCATCACCTTCAGACTTGGAATAGATTAGAATATCATCAATGAATACGATGACAGATCTATCAAGCATTGGGCGGCATACGCGATTCATCATATTCATGAATACAACAAGAGCATTTGTCATACCGAATGGCATGACAAGGAATTCATAATGCCCATATCGAGGACGAAAAGCAGTCTTCGGTCCATCTTGCTCGTGTACTTTCAACAGATGATAGCCAGATCTCAAATCAATCTTCGAGAAATAGCTAACAGCCTGAAGTTGATCAAACAAATCGTCAATGCGGTAGTGGGTACTTGTTCTTGATAGTTACCTTATTTAGCTCACGGTAATCAATACACATTCGCATTGAACCGCCCTTCTTCTTGACAAACAATACTGGAAAACCCCAAGAAGAGGTACTCGGTCGAATAAAGCCTTTGTCAAGTACTCCCTACAGTTAGATCATCATTTCCTTCATCTCAGCTGGCGCAAGACGATAAGGAGTCTTTGCAATTGGAGCAGCACCAGGTACAAGATCAATTCGGAATTCTACTTGCCTATCCGGAGGAAGTCCAGGAAAATCATCGGGGAAAACATCAGGATATTCATTAACAACGGGAACATCATTTATAATTTTCTTCCCCTCTTTTGAGATATCAACCGTATAGGCTAGATAAGTAGAACACCCATTCGATATAAACTTACGAGATTTTAAGAAAGAGATTATTTTAAAGATTTTAATTCTTTGTTCACCATAGACATAAATCGGATTCTCCCCTTCCATAGGAATGTGTACTATCTTTTCATAGCACAAGAGTTCTGCACGGTTCTTTGACAACCAATCCATGCCGAGAATAATATCAAAGTTGGGCAAGCAGATAGGAATCAGGTTAGCAAGAAAATTATAACCTTCAAATTCTATGACACAATCTCTATAGTCTTTATCAACAAGTAATGTTATACTTCGTGCTGTGTCTACATGAAACGGTCGAGCGAGTGCATAGCAAGCAATTTGAAAAGAACGTGCAAATTTATCAGACACAAAAGAATCTAAGGCACCAGAATCAAATAATATGTGAGCAGGTCTATAGTTGATGAGAAATGTACCAGTCACAACATTCGGTTCTTCACGTGCCTCCTTCATGGTAATTTAGAATGCACGACCTTTAGCTTTTGGCACCTCCTCCTTTTTTGTTGGAGTACTCTTTGGATGTTGAACGAAAGCTTGACTCCACGCCATTTGACTAGTAAGAGTAGGGCAGAAGCGCTTCATGTGGCCAGTAACACCACAAGCAAAGCAAGTAACATTCTTCATCGGGAAAACGGGCTTCATGTGGCCTATTTCTCCACATCCATGACATATCACTGATCCTTTTTTCAAATCTGCATTCGCCCTGATGATTCTTTCCACAATTTCGACATGATGGCGACTGAAGAGAAAAATATTGTGACCTACCGCGGCCACGAGAGGTATTATGAGATTGCACTTGTTTACCAGCATCAGTTCGAATGGATTGAGTCGGTGGAATAGAGGAAACAGGTGATGGGTTTTGAGCAAAAGAACATCCTATGTGCACATGCAAAACCCTAGAGCTTTGGATCTAGGTTTCTCTATTGTACATGCAAATTCATCCAAAGCTTGCAAACCGTAATCTAGCATACTATGAAAACGAGATCTATAATAAAACAAATTTAGATGATACCTTTCAATAGTTGCAAGAATCTTCAATATTCAAGAGCTTAGTATCACAAGTGTAATACCTCTAATGGATTACAAACACCAAGGCAAGAAGATAATTTAGAAGAGAGAAGGAGAGAGGCACAATTTCGGCTCTTAGGAACTCTATGGTTTCTTGGGTCAGCCGAAATCTGTAGTCGTGGGGTCCCTTAAATAGCTGAGCTGCCAGGGTTTCAGTCAAAATCCTAATTGGATGACTTAGGCCCTAAGCAACTTCAAGAACCTTCTGGAATAAAGCCCCTTGGACGAAATTAGAGTGGGCTTCCACTCTAAATTCCGTCCCCCTTATATCCATAAGGATTCACAGCCCAAAATCAATTATCTTATAATTGACAGTTCCAGCCCCCCTTATTTAATTAATCTCTTTTAGCCACAAAATTAATTCTTAATTAATTCATGACCAATATTAATTAAACTATATGATTACTCTTTTAATATATTATTCATATAATATATTAATAAACCATAATAACCTCTCTCTCTCCATAAATCATCCTGTCGATTTGCGTTGGTGAAGGCAACCCAAAAGGACCGTGCATAACCAGGTCAATTACATACCAAATATTGTTATGGACTTAGACACTAATCCAACAGTCTCCCACTTGGATAAGTCTAATAACTATAAATGAAAGTACGAATTTAGGATCTGATTAGCATTCGTTGCTCTCAAAGACGTTGTCGAACTCTGATCTTATCAGTAATCTGTCCTTTAGATAAGGGATCGTACAGTCCTCCGTTCTAGATATCGTGCAGACAATTACATGGAACGTAGTCATACTTATTGTCCTGTAGTTTTTTCTCGATCTCAGATTTGTCTGACATAGAACTCAATTGAACACATCAATTTAGTCCTGACCGGGCCCAACACATAAGTCAAACCAAATCATCGAGGGGCCCAAATATCGCTTTTACCCTCTTAGGATAAAAGGAACAAATAAAATTCGACTTATATGCATTTACCATTCACTCATCAAATCATGCACACCAATGCATTTTATAACATCAAGTTATTGATGCATTTACGCATTATCAATGCATAACCAACTTGCAAACAATAAACCATATATCTAGGTTTAAAGTCTATATGATATTATCATCTTGCGATCACTCGTGATAAATTCCATGAAGTGATACCAGCAAGCGTGGGTTTAATCCAATGCTCAAATCTTATTCATAAGCACTCATGAACGTTGCATCAAACTTTTGCTATCTCTAATACACTTTAGACAATCTACAAACCAATTCATGACAATCTTCAATCATACCTACTTCCAAAGTATAAGCGACTGTGGACTGTTCGAATAATCTTATTATTCAGGAAGTCAAAACATGCAAAATGAAACAATAGGAAAATAATTAACATAAGACAGTAACTTTACTCATAAATAATACTTCTTTATTTAATCATCAAATGTCAATTACAATTTATTTATTACACGTTTCGAAGCTATCTAATCTAAACTAATATCGTCCTTCTACCCAATGCTCCTAGCGTGCTGCAAGTGTTTAACCCTACTCAGTCCCTTCGTAAGGGGATCTGCTGGGTTATCCTCTGACGATACCCTCTTCACTACGAGGAGTCCCTCTTCCACCCGATGTCTAATAAAGTTATATTTCCTGTCGATATGTCGAGATATGCCATGATCCCTCGGTTCCTTGGTCAAGGCAACCGCTCCTTCATTATCACATAAAATTTCCATGGGCTCCTTTATGACTGGCACAACTTCAAGGTCTCCAACGAAGTTCTTCAACCATATCGCCTCCGTCGAAGCTTCGCTCGCCGCTATATATTCTGATTCGCACATTGAATTAGCTATGTTCTCCTGCTTGGAACTTTTCCAAGTCACTGCTCCTCCATTCAAGGTAAAGACCCAGCCCGACTGAGAACAGTAGTTGTCTCGGTCAGTCTGAAAATTGGCGTCGCTATACCCTCGCACCCTTAAGTCATCACTCCCACCGAGGACTAGAAACCATTCCTTGGTCCTCCGAAGGTACTTAAGAATATTCTTGACGGCGGTCCAATGTGCTTTGCCAGGGTTCCCTTGATATCTGCTGACCATGCTCAAAGCGAAGGCCACATCAGGGTGAGTACAAGTTATAGCATACATGATCGAGCCAACTGTGGAAGCGTAAGGTACTCGGCTCATCTCTGCTATCTCGACTTCGGTACTCGGACTTTGAGTCTTACTCAACTTGGCATTGCTTTAGATCGGTAACTCCCCTTTATTGGAATTCTCCATACTAAAACGCTTTAGTACCTTGTCCAAGTAAGTATTCTGACTAAGTCTTATTAGTCTTTTACTCCTGTTTCTCACTATCCTTATTCCCAAAATACAGGCAGCCTCTCCGAGGTCCTTCATAGCGAAACACTTCCCAAGCCATGATTTGACTTCCTGCAGTGTCGGAATGTCGTTTCCTATGAGTAGTATTTCATCGACATACAATACGAGGAAGCTAACTATACTCCCACTGGCTTTGACATATACACATGATTCATCATCGCTTCGCAGGAAGCCAGACTCTTTGACTTTCTCATCGAAACAAAGATTCCATCTGCGAGATGCTTGATTCAATCTATAAATGGATTTCTCAAGCTTACATACTCTTTTAGAATGCTTCGCATCGACAAAACCCTCTGGCTGACTCATGTAAACATCCTCAGCCAACTTCCCATTAAGGAAAGTGGTTTTGGCATCCATCTGCCATATTTCATAGTCATGAAATGTAACAATTGCTAGCATCATCCTAATAGACTTTATCTTCGCAACCGGTGAGAAGGTCTCATCATAGTCAACTCCGGGAGTTTGAGTAACGCCCTTCGCAACCAATTGCGCCTTATAAGTGTGTATCTTCCCATCCATATCGGTCTTCTTCTTGAAGATCCACTTGCACCCGACCGTCTTACG
This sequence comes from Lactuca virosa, assembly GCF_052849685.1. Taxonomy (NCBI): domain Eukaryota; kingdom Viridiplantae; phylum Streptophyta; class Magnoliopsida; order Asterales; family Asteraceae; genus Lactuca; species Lactuca virosa. Next base: position 333,015,128 of record NC_136433.1, read on the forward strand.
ACCTGGTACATTGTCAACCAAATTCCAAACTTGGTTGTCATACATGGACTGAATCTTATTGTCCATAGCCTCTTTCCATTTTGCAGACTCCGGGCCTGCCATGGCTTCCTTGTAGCTGTTAGGTTCATCCAAATTTATTAGTGTACTGTCACTAATAAACGTATCACCCTCACTTGTTATATGAAAACCATATAACACAGGTGTAACACTAACCCTACTGGAACGTCTAAGAGGTAAGGATTCGTCAATCGGTTCAACAGGAGTTTCCTCCTCAAGTTGAGCGCCAATGTTAGAAGTTCCTTCATCGTTCAGTTCTTGAAGCTCTTCAAGATCGATTTTCCTCCCACTGTCCCCTTGGCTTATGAGTTCTCGCTCTAAGGAAACCTCTCTCCTCACAACGAAGACAACATTGTCACTCGGTCTATAGAAGAGATATCTAAAGGACTTCTACGGGTAGCCGATGAAAATACACCGCTCACTACGAGGTTCGAGCTTGTCGTAAGTCTCTCGTCTTACGAAAGCCTCGCAACCCCAAACCTTGATATGTGCCAACGAGGGAGCTTTCCCTGTCCACATCTGTCACACCCCAAAACTGGAACGGCGGAATCGTTCGGGGGTGGAGGACGTCATGTACAGTATCACAACAATGCAAAGTAGTAAACAAGCAACAACATCATCCATTGCATTAATAATATAATTTAATACAAGTGTGTTCTGTCAAGTTTAATAGACACCAAGAATATAAATAAAAATAATAGATGAGTCTTGAACGAGCTCCATCTTCTCAAAACCTGGCATCGGTACCTGTCTACTGGTGACCTGAGAATACAAGTTATTTTGAAAGAGTTTATCATCTTTAAAGCTGGTGAGATCATAAGTATATTAGTGTTTGTGTTTGTATGAAAGTGTTTGTAAGATGTTTGTAAGATGTTTGAACTCTCCTAGAAATCCCTATGTTTTCTACTAAAAGTAGCCTTCTACCAAGGCATCAAGTGTTTGTCTGTGTGTCTCTTGGAAGAGTATGTATTTTCCCAAATCTTGACTATCATTAACAAAATATAGTTTTTACATTACTGTTTATTGTGTGAAGATCACAAAGTGAATGCAATGGGAATATGAAATAGTACTGTAGTGTTGTATTAAGTAACTACTGCTATACTAACTACCTTAAACCAATTGTTATTTAAAGTACCATGTGATCGGCCTGTACCATACTACCGACTATAAACACGACGATGTAAGACGTCGGAAGAAATGACGTTTGGTACCCGTAGACTTGCAAGTCCCACTGTAGCGAGCAACAAGGTGTAGGATAGTCAATCCAATATAGATCTATACACAAACTCAACGCTCTCCATTTAAGGAGATTCTGGATACAAAACGAGCCATGACAGGTGATGCCATGCCCCGTTACGTGGCTCACATAACTGTATTAGTGCACTTGTGAATGTATTGTATGTACTAGCTGTATTGTATGTTCTCTCTATGTCTAGTATGTATGTATGTTCTCTCTGTATGGTATTGTTTGTTTCTCAACATAGTATTCTCTATCTGTATGTAATGTTCTCTCTGTACGGTATTGACTCATGTATGAACTGACTCATTGTATGGTTCACTGTTCTAGTAATAGTATTAGTATCTTCCTAAACTACACCTATTATAGTTTACTAGTAATATGGTTTGTATGTATGAACATGTTTGTATACCTTTGCTACCTAAATGTATTGAATAGAAAGAAGGAACTTTTATATCTATATACATATACATAATATATAACTAGGATTCAAACGACCTTCGGACAAACAACCGATACCCTAAGTCCACAACCAAACGAGGAACATGAGATAAGGTGAGCTATCAGTCCTAAGTCCTTTCAATCCTACTTATATAACTATATCTATATAGATACACATTTAACAAAATATTAGTTTAAAAGAGTTTAATCAAAGTATTTGACATGTAAAAGAATTTGTAAAACAGTTTGAAGTAGTTTGTTTGATAACACAGTTTGAAAAGTAAGAAATCCACTTGTTTGGTAGTTATTAATCACATGTGATTGATATAATAACTATAATAGTTCAACTTGTATTTCCCCCCCCCCCATAAAAGCATTTAAAATCATTTAAAAGGTTGATTAAGGGGTATGAACTCACCTGTAGTGAGTGGTTTGGATGAACGGATGGTATAGGATGCTAAGTGTCAAGTGAAGACTTGAACACACACAAGGATCCTAGTTAACATATAATAACACATATGTGTATCCAATTAGTCATTTAACAACTAATTAATCAAGTTAAGACACCCTAGGACATGGAAAACACTTTGATTTTAGTGTTATAAGTACTAAGGATTGTATCTAAGGGTTGTAGGGCCTTGTCTTTGAGTTTAGGGTCCAAGGGGACACTCTTTTGGAGTTTACGGTTTTGGGACCAACTCCCTTGGAGTTTACAGTCGGAAACCCATGAGTTTACGGCCGTAAACTCTTGGTACCTCTACCATTTTGTGTTTTGAAGTCTTAAAGGTCATAAGGAAGCATCCTAACTTCAAGTCTAAGCCTTTGGAAGTGATTGGGGCAACATTTCACCCCTTTGTAGAGTTTACGGCCCATGGACCACTTCTCCATGAGTTCACGGCCGTAAACTCTAATGGTCCTTGATGTTTTCGATGTTTAAGGTCCTATACACTTCAAGGATGTGATCTAGACTAGTATCCATGGCTTGGTAAGGGACTAGGGCACACAATGGCCCTTTCATTAGGGTTTACGGTTCAAGAACATGCTTGGACCGTAAACACCTTTGATCTTGTGTTTCATTGTGTTTTCTAGTTGATTAATAAGTGTAACAAGCCTTATAACACACTAGGGTAAGAGTACTTACAATAAAGGAGCTTGAAAGGGTGTTAAAAGTCCAAGAACACTAGTGTGTGTTCTTGGTGTTCTTGGCGAAACTAAGAACACTTGAAGATCTACACATATGGAATGATTTCACGGATGAAATCATGTAAGATCACTAGATTAAGTAAGATATCAACTAATTAGGGCAAGAAACACTTACAAAGTTGAAGATCAAGAAGGAAAATAGGATGATACTTGAGAGGATTTGAGTTCTAGTTCTTGAAAGTGTGAAAAAAATGAGTAAAATGACTAAGTGTCATATTTATACTCTTTGGAGTTTACGGCCGTAAACTCCATGTTTAGGCCGTAAACTCCAAACTCTTGGAGTTTTGAGACTTTATTGTCGCACAATAAACCCAAGGGTATCCTCTCTCCAGTTATCTGTTACAGTACTAGGCTTTAGAACACTCAAACTGACTCTACACAGCTCAAAAGTTAGCAGGAACAGTTCTGACTTCTATTGAAGTGAATGGTTGTACAGAATAAAAATTTCGGGTTGTCACATCATCCCCCCGTTAGAAGGAATTTCGTCCCGAAATTAGAGTTTAAGCAAATAAGTAGTTACAAATAACTAAGTAAAAAGACGAGGATATTTCAGTTTCATCTGATCCTCTCGCTCCCAAGTGAATTCCTGTCCTCGCTTGGAATTCCATCGAACCTTCACTATCGGGATACGGCTTTGTTTCGTTTGCTTGACCTCTCGGTCCATGATCTCTACAGGTTCTTCCACGAAGTTGAGGCTCTCGTTGATCTCGATCTCGTCGAGTGGGATTACAAGAGTCTCGTCGTACAGACACTTTTTCAAGTTCGAGACGTGGAAAGTAGAATGTACGTTACTGAGTTCACGAGGTAAGTTACGTTTGTAAGCTACAGGGCCGATTCTAGCGAGAATCTCGAAAGGCCCTATGTATCTTTTCTGTCGGGCACTAGAGGCTTTCAATCGTCCACTAATCTGAACGATCCTCTCTATTGATGTCCTCTAACTCTAGGTCGTGTATTACATAGCTAGATTTGAGTGTTTCCAACTGATGGGAGGCTTAGGTAATGACCTTACTTCGTTGCATCAAAATGCAACTGAGCCCTGGATTTGGACGCATCGCCATAGACTATAAAGTCTGCTATTCCTTTTAGATGGGATAGTATTGGCGTGGTGCACACGGATCGTTTTAGCATTTGGAATGCTCTCTCATGCTTCTCTTCCCAGTCAAAGGCCACTCCCTTCTGGGTCAAAGTTGTAAGGGGCTTCGTGAATCGTGAGAAGTTCTGAAAGAACCTACTAAAGTAGTCTGCGAGACCTAAAAATTTTAAAAATTTTTGTAGGTGTCTTCGGATCTGACCATTCTCAATGGCCTGGATTTTGGAAGTGTCTACTTGAATTCCCTCTTCACTAACAATGTGACACAGGAATTTGACCCTTCGAATCCAAACTCGTATTTAAGAGAATCTCGCGTAGAGCTTCTCTGATCGAAATGTTTCCAAGATCTGCTGAAGATGTTGACTATGCTCCTCCTTACTATGAGAGTAGATAAGTATGTCATCGATGAAGACGATGACGAACTGATCCAAGTAAGGACGACACACCCTATTCATTAAATCCATGAATAGTGCGGGCGCGTTTGTTAATCCGAACGGCATCACTACGAATTCGTAGTGCCCATAACGAGTTCGGAAGGCTGTCTTCAGGACATCCTCCCCTAGCACTCGTAGCTGGCGATATCCGGATCTTAAGTCGATTTTTGAAAAGAAGTTCGCCCCTTGGAGCTGATAAACTAAATCGTCTATGCTAGGCAAAGGGTACTGATTTTTGATGGTTGGCTTGTTGAGCTCCCTGTAGTCGATGCACATACGAAACGATCCGTCTTTCTTCTTGACGAACAAGACCTGAGTTCCCCAGGGTGAGAAGCTTGGTCTTATAAAGCCCTTGCTGAGCAGTTCGTTAAGTTGACAGGACAGTTCTTGCATCTCTGCAGGTGCTAGACGATAGGGCGATTTGGCTACGGGGTTAGCCCCTGGAACTAAGTCGATTCTGAACTCGACTTGACGTTGCGGAGGTAGTCCTGGGAGTTTTCTGTTCTACCTGAATCTACTGTCTCGATCGGTGAGAAGGCATTTGATTGGATTCTAAGTTTATCCACATGGTAGTACGATCACTCGTAGTCTTGGGCAGTCTACGTCCTAAAGTTCATATCAGAAGTCATATTTGGTTCATCAATCACAGCTTCGTGTATACGAGTCGTATATAATTAAGACTGAAAAGGCAGTCGAATAAATGATTCTTCTTTAAGCTCACATCCAAACAAGGAAAAGAAGTTAAAGCGGAATCATCAATTCTAAGCCTGTAGAACCTTGATTATATACCACCCTTGCGTATACCTTCTCCAGCGATAGATCAACCGTATGGATCTTCGGGTTGAACTTGACGTACTGTACGACTGGTACTCCGGGGAGGTTCGTTGAGGTGTCTTCGGGAAGGATACGAAACATAAGGTACTCTCTGCATAAGTACCTCGGAGTTCTGGAATGACGGCTTTGCTAGAAAGGCGATTTCGGAGAAAAGAATTTACGCATGAAACTGGTATTGTGAGGGTCGAATTTACTCAAGTTAAACGATAATGTCGGACTATTCGGAATAAAAGGCGTTAGACTAGATCATAAAGGTGTTACAAAAACATAATGGTGCAACTTTTACAGAGTTTCGGTACTTTAGTTATACCTATAAGACTACTGCTACGAACATGGTATACTACAAAGCAAGTACACGCAGCACGAGAGTCTCTTGCCTGACGGGATCTCGCAATAGATAAGACTCGAGTTGCACTAGTTTTTCACAGTTTATAAGTCTACTAAAACGAAACGCCCTAATATTTCAACGTGGGTCCGGAGTAGTCTCTCCTACGGCAGTGATCCTTAGTATCTTCCCGTTTGCGCCAGAGTTCTCTGTTATTGGACAATCCTTCTTGAGTTGTCCTATCTCACCGTATAGGTGACATATCTGGCTAGCACCAGCATTAGTGGTGGAAGTAAAGTTTTGGGTCGGAGTTATGTGGACACGGTTGCTTTCGTTGATCTTCCCTTTTGGACAATTCCTATGATAGTGTCATGCCTCACCACAACTATAGCAAACTTGGCTAGCTCCGGTGGTAGAGGTGGTTCTACAGAAACGAGCAATGTGCCCCGTTTTGTTGCAATTGAGGCATTGCAATACCTGGCAAACTCCATTATGATGATAGTTACACTTGTTACACTTCGGGAGTGTTCCCTCATACCGCTTAACCGGTGCTGAGGTGGCAGGGGTCGCCATTGGTTGTCGTTGCATGGCAAACCTTTGAAATCGCTTGCGTTCCGTTTGAGTTTGACGTTTTCGTTTCTTAAATTCTGAGTTGTGGCTTTGGGTGTTCGCAACAGTTATCATTTGTTGACTTCCCGGGTGGTTACAACAATTTGAACTGTCAACACCTTTTTCAGCCTTGCTTCCGTTACTAGTGTTGAGGTGTGCAAGGACAGTTGTCACGGCAGCTGATACCGCTGCTTGGAAGGTGGCAACGTCTATGTGAAGGATCGGGGTTGTGTCGTTCAGCGGATTACCTCTAGGTGACGACATGATTCTGCTATTTGATAAGAAAAGGAGTTTGTGAGTGATTATGGTTGGCCCTAGATGTATTCTACTCAATCATGTAATTGTAAAGTTTTTGTTTTCTTAAACTGTTCTAGATGGTTTGACCTACATCCCTATGATGCAGTACTGGAAAAGAGTTGAAGTAGGTTCGTAGAATTTCTACTAGACATTTTCTATTTTGAACTAGACTATCATTTGTTGGTGAATAACCGGATCCAACCTTTGACAAGAATTGGACGTAATCCTTGAGCTAATTCACCATAGCTCAAAATTTGACGCAGTGGGTGTTTAGATAGGATTCTGACGATAGCAAAAGAAAGTATTTGAACAAGGATTGGCACAGAATTTAGCCGACTGTCAATATCATTGATATTTAAGATGTAATACGTTTGGGAAAAATGACCTTGGAGTAGGTCTTACATCGTATCCGAAGTAGCAAAAGTTTTGACGGCATACTGGCCTAACTAGAAAGTACTTACAGTACAGAGTTAGTTACTTAGAAAAGTGGTACTTAGAGCATAGATAGGAAGACTATTCTTTCAACCAAGGAGAGAAAGGTAGAATATCTCCTACTGGTGATGGTTATCCCTTGGGTGAACCCTCAGTTCAGCCAGCTGACGCTCCATATCAGGTAGGTGCCTTTCGTACACCCTTTGGCGTACTCGGAGCTCTATGACTTCAGCTCGAGTTTCAGCTAGCTCTTGATGCAGGGTCTCATGGTCTCCCCTAGATCTCTCACGAGCATCTTCCAGACGAATGGTGCGGAGGGTATGCATTCTCGTATTGGCGTCAACTTCCGTGATTCGATGGAGAGATGTCCTGCCCTGAATCTCGTTTCGGGCCACTCTGCTGAGCCTCCTTCGCTCAGGTCATAAAAGCTTTGGTCTCCGTCGAACGGTATGGGCTGATTATGTTCTTGGCTCCATGTTTCCAAGCTTTCCACCCACGGAGGCGTCGGGCCTTGAAAAGCCGGACGAGGGTTAGGATTTGGGACAGGAGCCATCGGGGGAAGGTTCTCAACTTCAGGCTCGGAGTCAGAACCATCTGTAGAGCCTTCAGCCTGGTGATCATCCGCAGGGATTGGGTGATCATTTTCTGGCTCTGCTTCAAACCCTCCTCCATTACCTTCGTTAGGGAAGTACAAGTTGCCGTGGGGATGGAATCCAGCCATGTTATCTACGCGAGAAATGGGATATAAAAATCTAGCACATAAGTAGTTTATAGTAACACAAAATACCCCTATAGTATTTTAAGTTCATGTTCTGTTCTAAGGTTTTCGTTGTGGTATTGTTGGTAAGTTTTTAGACATGTTGCAACCTCACAACCACACTTAGGCACATGCTAGTCACTCCTCGAATAATATAGTTGATCGGGCTATATCTTCCCAGATTTGACTATATGTCTCTAAGTCTACTTGTGCTGCCCAACAATCGTAATACTTTTGTTCTGTCCTAGTGACGTTGAGTTTTGTATGAATGCAGGTATGTATACCTAGTTAAATATTTTATTATTTAAAAGTATAAACTCTTTATCAGAGTATTTTAATCCCGCTGTGTTTATAGTTCGTATATCTTTTATTGGTTGATATACTCGATTCACTATAAACAAAGCTCTGATACCAATCTGTCACACCCCAAAACCGGAACGGCAGAATCATTCGGGGGTGGAGGACTTCATGTACAGTATCACAACAATGCAAAGTAGTAAACAAGCAACAACATCATCCATTGCATTAATAATATAATGTAATACAAGTGTGTTCTGTCAAGTTTAATAGACACCAAGAATATAAATCAAAATAAAAGATGAGTCTTGAACGAGCTCAATCTTCTCAAAACCTGGCATCGATACCTGTCTACTGGTGACCTGAGAATACAAGTTATTTTGAAAGAGTTTATCAGCTTTAAAGCTGGTGAGATGATAAGTATATTAGTGTCTGTGTTTGTATGAAAGTATTTGTAAGATGTTTGTAAGATGTTTGTAAGATGTTTGAACTCTCCTAGAAATCCCTATTTTTTCTACTAAAAGTAGCCTTCTACCAAGGCATCAAGTGTTTGTGTGTGTGTCTCTTGTAAGAGTATGTATTTTCCCAAATCTTGACTATCATTAACAAAATCTAGTTTTTACATTACTGTTTATTGTGTAAACATCACAAAGTGAATGCAATGGGAAAATGAAATAGTACTCTAGTGTTGTATTAAATAACTACTGCTGTACTAAATACCTTAAACCAATTGTTATTTAAAGTACCATGTGATCGGCCTGTACCTTACTACTGACTATAAACACGACGATGTAAGACGTCGGAAGAAATGACGTTTGATACCCGTAGACTTGCAAGTCCCACTGTAGCGAGCAACAAGGTGTAGGATAGTCAATCCAGTATAGATCTATACACAAACTCAACGCTCTCCATTTAAGGAGATTTTGGATACAAAACGAGCCATGACAGGTGATGCCATGCCCCGTTACGTGGCTCACATAACTGTATTAGTGCACTTGTGAATGTATTGTATGTACTAGCTGTATTGTATGTTCTCTCTCTGTCTAGTATGTATGTATGTTCTCTCTGTATGGTATTGTTTGTTTCTCAACATAGTATTCTCTATCTGTATGTAATGTTCTCTCTGTACGGTATTGACTCATGTATGAACTGACTCATTGTATGGTTCATTGTTCTAGTAATAGTATTAGTATCTTCCTAAACTACACCTATTATAGTTTACTAGTAATATGGTTTGTATGTATGAACATGTTTATATACCTTTGCTACCCAAAGGTATTGAATAGAAAGAAGGAACTTTTATATCTATATACATATACATAATATATAACTAGGATTCAAACGACCTTCGAACAAACAACCGATACCCTAAGTCCACAACCAAACGAGGAACAGGAGGTAAGGTGAGCTATTAGTCCTAAGTCCTTTCAATCCTACTTATATAACTATATCTATATAGATACACATTTAACATAATATAAGTTTAAAAGAGTTTAATCAAAGTATTTGACATGTAAAAGAATTTGTAAAACAGTTTGAAGTAGTTTGTTTGATAACACAGTTTGAAAAGTAAGAAAGCCACTTGTTTGGTAGTTATTAATCACATGTGATTGATATATTAACTATAATAGTTCAACTTGTATTCCCCCCCCCCCCATAAAAGCATTTAAAATCATTTAAAAGGTTGATTAAAGGGTATGAACTCACCTGTAGTGAGTGGTTTGGATGAACGGATGGTATAGGATGCTAAGTGTCAAGTGAAGACTTGAACACACACAAGGATCCTAGTTAACATATAATAACACATATGTGTATCCAATTAGTCATTTAACAACTAATTAATCATGTTAAGACACCCTAGGACATGGAAAACGCTTTTATTTAAGTGTTATAAGTACTAAGGATTGTATCTAAGGGTTGTAGGGCCTTGTATTTGAGTTTAGGGTCCAAGGGGACACTCTTTTGGAGTTTACGGTTTTAGGACCAACTCCCTTGGAGTTTACGATCGTAAACCCATGAGTTTACGGCTGTAAACTCATGGTACTTCAAGCATTTTTTGTTTTGAAGTCTTAAAGGTCATAAGGAAGCATCCTAACTTCAAGTCTAAGCCTTTGGAAGTGATTAGGGCAACATTTCACCCCTTTGTAGAGTTTACGGCCCATGGACCACTTCTCCATGAGTTTACAACCGTAAACTCTAATGGTCCCTTATGTTTTCGATGTTTAAGGTCCTATACACTTCAAGGATGTGATCTAGACTAGTATCCATGGCTTGGTAAGGGACTAGGGCACACAATGGCCCTTTCATTAGGGTTTACGGTTCAAGAACATGCTTGGACCGTAAACACCTTTGAACTTGTGTTTCATTGTGTTTTCTAGTTGATTAATAAGTGTAACAAGCCTTATAACATAGTAGGGTAAGAGTACTTACAATAAAGGAGCTTGAAAGGGTGTTAAAAGTCCAAGAACACTAGTATGTGTTCTTGGTGTTCTTGGCGAAACTAAGAACACTTGAAGATCTACACATATGGAATGATTTCACAGATGAAATCATGTAAGATCACTAGATTAAGTAAGATATCAACTAATTAGGGCAAGAAACACTTACAAAGTTGAAGATCAAGAAGGAAAATCAGATGATACTTGAGAGGATTTGAGTTCTAGTTCTTGAAAGTGTGAAAAAAATGAGTAAAATGACTAAGTGTCATATTTATACTCTTTGGAGTTTACGGCCGTAAACTCCATGTTTAGGCCGTAAACTCCAAACTCTTGGAGTTTTGAGACTTTATTTTTGCACAATAAACCCTAGGGTATCCTCTCTCCAGTTATCTGTTACAGTACTAGGCTTTAGAACACTCAAACTGACTCTACACAGCTCAAAAGTTAGCAGGAACAGTTCTGACTTCTATTGAAGTGAATGGTTGTACAGAATAAAAATTTCGGGTTATCACAACATCTCGTGAGGTGTTTTGGCAACCTTCTTTGTAGGGACGAAGTTAAGGATATGGGCGGCAGTCTCTAAGGCAGACCCCCAGAATGAGATAGGTAGCGAAGCACGACTCATCATGGAACGAACCACGTCCAGCAAGGTTTGATTACGCCTCTCAGCTACACCATTCAACTACGGTGTCCTAGGTGGCATCAATTGCGAAACGATTCCGCATTCCTTGAGGTAGTCGTGGAATTCAAGACTAAGGTACTCTCCACCTCGATCAGATCGAAGCATCTTGATTTTCCTGCCCAGCTGATTCTCCACTTCCTGCTTAAACTCTTTGAACTTTTCAAAGGTTTATGACTTGTGCTTGATTAAGTAGATATACCCATATCTGCTATAGTCATCGGTGAAAGTCACATAGAAGCGGCTCGCATCCCTTGATGTGGATCTAAAGGGCCCACATACATCGGTGTGTATGAGATCCAATAAACCATCACCCCTTTCACAAGTACCAGTGAAGGGTGACTTGGTCATCTTTCCAAGTAAACAAGACTCGCACACATCATCGTCCCTAAGGTCGAACGACTCCAACACTCCATCTTTTTGGAGTTGGGCTATGCGTTTCTTGTTGACATGTCCAAGAAGACAATGCCACAAGCATGCTTTGTCCAAACTATTGGAAGAATCAATATGCAACACATCATTTCCTAAGTTGTCTACAACCATCACAGTTTCATATACTCCATTACAAGGTAATGCTTCAAAATAGAAAACACCATTAAGATAAGCATTAATAGAACCCTTTTCATTATCAAATGAATATCTAAATCCTTATCTATACAAACCATGAAAAGAAATGATGTTTATTGCCATTTGTGGAGAATAGCAACAGTTATTCAAATCTAGTCCTAATCCATTACTAAGAACTAAAGAGTAAACTCCATTCTTGGTGACAGGCGACGATCTTCTGTTCCCCATGATTAAGTTTATCTTCCCATACTCCACATCCCTATTTCTTCTTAGGCCCTGCAAATCAGAACAAATGTGAAAACCACACCCTGTATCGAGAACCCAAGAAATAGCATGTGATGAATCATTAGATTCAATAGTGTAAATACCTGCGTAGGACGGCTTGATCTTTCCATCCATGATATCTTGCAGATATTTCGGCAGCTTCGTTTCCAATGCCCTTTGTCATGGCAGTGGTAGCACTCTGCATCCTTAGGGTTGGAGGTGGGTGCAGCAGGATCAGCCTTTGTTCTACTAGAAGATGTGCCATCATGGGACTTTCCCTTATGGGGGCAGCTGTAGTGGGAGTCGATGCAACGGATTTATCCTTGAGGTTGCTGTCAGCAGTCCTTAACAAGCCTTGAAGCTTGCTCAAGCTGACCTCCTCTTTGTTCATGCGGTAGGTCATCTGAAACTGGTTGAAGCAGGGTGGCAGTGAGTGGAGAATGATATCAATCGCCAACTCTTCATCGAAGTTAACATTTAACTTCAGCAGGCGGTCAACATATCTCTGCATCTTCTGCAGATGAGCAGTGACAGACTCTCCGGTCCAGCAAATCCTGGTGCATCTCATACGGATAGTAGTCCTCGTAGAAATTCTGGAGTTCTGCAGTCATTGTCGCGAGCATGATGCAATGGAATTTCATAACATCTCGCTTGTGGGCCTCGAAGGCAGCAATCTCCTCGGGAGTAGCAGTTTTTACGTCCACCTCCTTCAGCTCCTTGTCGAGGACATACTCCTTGTCCTCATAGCGGGTAACCATTCAGATGTTCCGGATCCAATCATTAAAATTGGTCCTATCGAAGATCACCCTCCTACACAAGTTCATGAGTGAGAACGAGTCGGATGAGGTTGATCCTGAAGCGTTGTTATTGTTCAAGTTATACATCTCAAAAGGAAAAGAGACAAAGTTTGATTAGATAAGAATCCCCAATTAAACACCCAAATGAGAAATTAGGGCTAGGATCCAACAACATTATTTACAACTTAAAAGAGGGATGCCGTAATTTAAATTGCAAATTATTTGAAGGTAAGTGAATGACGATTCACTAATTTCCACCATGAAAACCAAAAGTGATTAAGTTTTCAATGTATTGAAAACTCATAGATCTTTTGAGATTCATTGAACTTTTCAATGGCATGTTTAAATCTCGATATGCCTTCAAGTTTGTGACTGGGATACAGAGGATCACAAACAAGGTGTGAATAACCATGCGAATGTACTTGGTGCCCTCGATGTTACAATCAGCTAATCAATGTGTCGGTTAGCCACACACGATCCATTGATCTATGAAAGACAACGAGTCACCCTTTGCCACCTTGGCTTAGAGCCAAATTAGTGTGTCGGTTAACTACACACGCTCCACTAACGTCTTAGCAAGGGTACAAAGTGTAATTCCATGGAGTAGCATCAAATTCACATTTTTTCCTAAAGTAACTAAGATTGGGAATTTTATAAAAAACATTTAGTTACTTTATTAATCATTATACTTTTAATGAGGAATTAGTTGCCCTATCCTACCCGTTCGGCTAACGACCCTCCACTAATCAAGGAACCGGCGGGTGAGAGTGGACACCCATTAAACTGTTATTTTATAGGAAACAACCTTATACCCCTCTTATATATCGGCTTTGTGAATGAGGCCTACTAACGGTAAGACTAGCATTTATCTTACACATATATAATACTTATTTTTATAATATTATAATAGTATAGGGTTGAATTTTAAACTTGTAAAATTCTAGGAATTGGAATTTAATTATTTCAAAAATTAAACTTATAATCAAAAATTCAAATTCCAAAACTTGAGGGCAAGTTTTGAAACATTGCAAAACTATCTAGATCAAAATTCAAATAAAAACAATTAAACAGTTAATTGGTGGTTATCTAATTTTGACCTAGTTCAATTAAATGCAAGATATAAGGCAACAATTATCTAATTAAATGATAAATATCTTTTATTTTGACTAAGATAATCACATAGAATCAATACAATTCGGATTTTATTAATCAAATACAATTTTGGTAATTATCCCAAGTCAAAATAAGCCAAAATCCCGAAAATCCGTCTATCTGACAACCCGACTCGCCGAGCCCCTTATAGGACTCGCCGAGTACATCCTACTCATCGTGTACCTCATAGGGCTCGACGAGTCTGTCAAGCAGATAGCATAAAATTCGATTTTAAGCAATGAATAAATACACCATGCATCAAATACAATAAGCAAGGCTCTGATACCACTGATGGGTTTTGAGCAAAAGAACATCCTATGTGCACATGCAAAACCCTAAAGCTTTGGATCTAGGTTTCTCTATTGTACATGCAAATTAATCCAAAGCTTGCAAACCCTAATCTAGCATACTATGAAAACGAGATCTATAATAAAACAAGTTTAGATGATACCTTTCAATAATTGCAAGCATCTTCAATCTTCAAGAGCTTAGTATCACAAGTGTAATACCTCTACTGGCTTACAAACACCAAGGCAAGAAGATGATTTAGAAGAGAGAAGGAGAGAGGCACAATTTCGGCTCTTAGGAACTATATGGTTTCTTGGGTCAGCCGAAATTTGTAGTCGTGGGCTCCCTTAAATAGCTGAGCTGCTAGGGTTTCAGTCAAAACCCTAATTGGATGACTTAGGCCCTAAGCAGCTTCAAGAACCTTCTGGAATAAAGCCCCTTGGATGAAATTAGAGTGGGCTTCCACTCTAAATTTCGTCCCCCCTTATATCCATAAGGATTCATAGCCCAAAATCATTTATCTTATAATTGACAGTTCCGGTCCCTCTTATTTAATTAATCTCTTTTAGCCACAAAATTAATTCTTAATTAATTCATGACCAATATTAATTAAACTATACGATTTCTCTTTTAATATATTATTCATATAATATATTAATAAACCATAATAACCTCTCTCTCTCTCTCTCTCCATAAATCATCCTGTCCAGTTGCTTTGGTGATGGCAACCCAAAAGGACCATGCATAACCCGGTCAAGTACATACCAAATATAGTTATGGACTTAAACAGTAATCTAACAACAGGAACAGTTTGATCAATATGTGGATGCTTCGGAACAGAAAGAGTGGCACCACATATTTCTAAGTCATGGGCATACTCAACAGCTTTATCAAATGATAGAACATCCCGATTAACCACGAAATCGCAGATTTCATACCGTAGTCCTTCCATGAATAACTGAATTTTATCGTCTTCAGTTGGAATATGCTTTGCAGCAAATCATGCTTTTTGATTGAACTGAGTTTCATAATTATTCACAGTCATTCCTCCTTGCTTAAGCTCGAGGAATTCTTTCTCCAATATTCTCCACATGTCTACAGGACAATACTTTCCTAGCAAACGAGTTATGAACATTTCCCAAGATAAATTCTCTTGGTTATGCACGTTGAGAGCTTCGAATGTTGCTTCCCACCAGACCAAGGCTTCTCCGATGAGCATTGCAAAATCATAATTAGCCTTGTCTTCATTAACCACATGAGAAATACGAAATACTTTTTTGTGTTCTGGATACAAGTAAGAACAACAATGGGATTAAGAACACTTGAAAACTCCGTAACACCATTACTCTTGAAAGTTTTGAATGAGGGACGTTTCGCCTCTCCTTTTGAAGATTCTCTAGTGGCTTTCTCTTATCCTTTATCACTATTATTTTTATGTTTTTCGAGAGTCTGCCGAATAACACCAGTAAGTTTATCCATAAGTCGCTCCTCACGAGGGGATACCGGAGTATTTACTTCATCAGGATGAGGATCTCCACCCACATCTGGTGTATGGCTACTCACCTGTTCAGCCATTGTTCTGAAAATTTTAGAGTTATATAGTATTTTAGAATATTAGGATTTATCATTACCTAATACTTCACTTAAGTCTTTCCTATGGTTTGTATCCATATAATTACAATGAATCCGTTCATATATTGAACTTCCGACGGTTTAAGTCTAAATATCAATCTGTGGTATTTAGTTCACTTAAACTACTGCTCTGATACCATGATTGAAAGACCCCTTTCATACTTAACATTTCTACTCCAAACATGCTACATGCATATTCATAAACATATTTTACATATATGGTCTTATTACAAAAGATTGGTTACAAAACGACTAACGAGGTTTTTACAAAGTTTTATATATTACATAACTACCCAGGAATTTATACACTAAATACAAAAGTTATAATATTATCTATTCTACATCTTCTAACAGTACATAACTATACTGGATGTTTATCACCTGCAATAATTAAACACTGAGAGGGATAAGCGGGCGACGATTAGTGAGTTCAATATCAGTTACAATATAACGTTATGCCATATATATATATATATATATATATATATATATATATATATATATATATATATATATATATATATATATATATATATATATATATATGACAGAAGCAAAGAGGGACAAAGAACAACAAAGGCAGATGAGTATCATATGACAGGCCTTCCATATCAACCAGTAATCTGATTCAAAGATTTACAATCAATGAAATACAAGAATTTCAACATGATATACATCAATAAGACTTCAGCCCAAGTGGCACAGAAAATACAATTTCGGATTATCACTTTGCTAAAATATACAGGCTTTCAGCCCTACATAGCCCTATGCCAATACCAGAAGTTATACGAGTCATGCTCTACACGGCCAAAGGCAGAAAGCCAATACCATAAGTGATACGAGACATGGTCTACATGGCTAAAGGCATAAATCCGATACCCGAATAATACGAGACATGCTCTACATGGCCAAAGGCTCAAAGCCAATACCAGAAGTGATACGAGTCATGCTCTACATGATCAACAATATAAAACCAGAATAACTCAGGAAAGCACATTGCACATATTACACATAACATACAATTGTCCCTATATTGAACTCACCGTGAAATAACTGAATGGTAAAATGATAATTTGGGCAGCACTTCGTCTCAAAAAATGATTTTCTTTAATGAAACCGGGGATTTTGGTTGAAAAGCGGGCCTTGCGTGGGCAGAGTTTCAACTTAAAAAGATTATTTTCTTGGGTCTTCGGTGCGTCGGGACGTGCTTCAGGTGTCGGGGTGATTTTCTAGGCTTCGGGGGTGTTAGGGTAATTTGAGAGAGAGTAGAAGGTGAAAGAGAGTGAAAGAATATGAGAATTTGTAAACAAAATTTGGAAGGCTCGATTTCTATTTATAGTAGTTCGAAGACTCTCCGTACGCGGGGCGTAACTCTTCGGTACGCTGGGCATACTGCGTAGCGGTGCTCTACGCTGAGCGTAACTTCGTACGTTGGGCGTACGAAGTGGATCAGCTCGGACACGTCAAGGCTACGACACCTGGCTCCAATGTGAAGGAGTAGGGAGGGTGACAGATTCCAGATCATTTACACGAGTACGCTGGGCGTACTCCTTCGGACCAGCCTCGATGTTTGTGCCCAAAACTTCAAAAATTCGTAACTTTCGCATACGAACTCCGTTTTTAACGTTCTTTATATCCACGCGTAGGTGAAATTATGCTCTACAACTTTGGTTTAGACCCCGTCGGCTAAGTTTGATTTATTTTTAAAGTTATATTTTTAACATGCCGGGACAGGAAAAGTCCGTTAAAAATTCATAACTTCTTCATCCGACGACCGTTTTCATCTGTCTTTTTACCGTTGTACTACAATTGACGAGATCTTTGATTCTCGTTTAGGTTGTGTCGGCTAAAAATCACTCGATCTTTATTTCGAGTTTCGGGTTGTGTACTGCTATGTCGAATCTTAGAAAAAACATAACTTCTCATACAAAGTTAGATTTGGACATTCTTTTTATCAAAATTCTCGGTTTAACGAATACTGTGACTTTCATTTAGATCACTAAAGCTAAAAAGTAGTTTATTGATAACTTACTTTTTACGTTATATAGCGTCGTGTCGGTTTTGTCGCGAAACTCCAATAAGTCATAACTTCTTCGTTATAACTCAGATTTCAGTGAGGTTTTCGCCTAAATGTTTCTAACGAGATAATCTAAAACTTTCAATAACATTATTTTTACTTATTTCCAACTTTATATTTTCGTTAATTTTGATAATTGACTTTTGATTGTATCTCATAAGTCTTCCAATACTTTCTGAATGATTCTAAACATAGTTTTACTTCAAATCTCATAAAACTATCTTGCTAGAACTCAATGCTCAAAACCATATAATATTTAATAATATTCATTTTTAAACTAAGAAAACACGATAACTAAACTTGTATGTTACATTGGTATACGAAGTATACTGTTTGGAATCACAGCCTAGACATCATCCCTGTAACTAGATCAATCAGTATAATGACTTGGAATCATTGACAAATCTTGTTTATAGGTTCATAGTAACGATAAGGGACTTAAACATATGTTATACTTAAAGTATGGTAAGCATAACTCAACTTACAGGGGTTTAGCGAGGAACCGGGCTCTGTGAGGGCAGAACTTCCGAGCCAAAAGCTCTTCTTCTCGGAGCCTTCTAGCACTCTGGGGCTTTCCTCTAGCAATTAGGAGTTACTAGGGCTTTTGGATAGGTTTAGAAAGAAGTTAGAGAGAGAGAAGGGTTAAGGTGTGAGGAAAATGGGGTGCTCTCGCATCCTATTTACAGGCTAGAAAATGGCCAAACTCGTCAAGTTTGAGCCTACAACTCGTCGAGTTGGTGCCACATGTTAACATCCGGTGGCAAGGCGTGGGGAGAAAGCAATGGTCCACATTAAGCCTCGTCACCCCTTTCGCAACATCACCCTTCCGACATCTAAATTCTGTAACTTTCACATACAAGTTCCATTTTCGACGTACTTTATATTCACGTGTAGGTATTGACAAGCCCTACAACTCTCCTTTTGACTCTATCAGTTAATTCTCGACCGATTTTAAATTTAACAGTATGAGAAGATTACATTGTTAACAACCATGTAAAATTCATAACGTCTACATACGGACTCCGTTTTCGACTGTCTTTTTATTGTTGAGCTCATATTAATTAGATCTTCAATTCTCATTTAGGTTGTGTCGGCTAAAAGACGATCGATCTAAAATTCGAATTCCGGGTTGTGCACTACTATGTTAAAGCTTAGAAAAACCATAACTTCCTAATACGAAGTCCGATTTGGACGTTACTTTTTGCACGTTCTCGATTTAACGTATACTAAAACTTTTTTTTAGATCGCTAAGTCTAAAAAGTAATTTATCAAAAATTTACTTTTTACGTTACGTGGTACCGTGCCGGTTTTGCCGTAAAACTTCGACGGGCCATAACTTCTTCGTTATAACTCGGATTTCGGCGTTCTTTATATGTACGGAAACCTTGTGTCATATACTATAGCTTGGTTAAGATTATTTATTCTAAATAATCTTATGTCAAAAAGTTATTTTTGATGCTCATTGTCTCTAATTTGACTAGCCCGAATCTACGGGCGTTACAATTATCTCCTCCTTAGGATGATTATGTCTCGGAATCATCAACAAAACAGGGCTTGTAGAATGACTCCATATATTGTCTCTTTATCCTAGGTAATAACCGTAACTTCTTTGTTCCTTCAAATGAGTATCTAACTTTTGGACTTCTTGATTGCAGGCGCTACTCAATCCTACAACCGCTCTTCATACTATATTGGACTTTCAATCTTAACCTTCAAGTTACAAAATCAATCCTTATGGGAGACTCCTTCTTCTTCTTAAGATAATTTCTTTCCTTCAATTACCATAATATACTAATGGGTCCTGTTCTAATGACCTCTCGTCGCATGATGCAACGCTTAGACTCAGGTCTTCTAGAGTCAAATTCCAGAATGGAAGTTTCCTTCCTTCATATTCTAATGTGATGTAATCACATTCTAGTATGTAGCACTTCTAGCTACAAGTTTCTTACTTTCTCGGTGATTTCGATACTTCTATTGATCGTTTCGATTATCTTTCTCTTCGATCTTCTGGCTTAAGTCGGATGTTACATCGAACTTGGTTCTCTAAATCACGTAACATACTCATCTTAGTCGGAATCGATTTGACATGAGCACTAGGGTCGGAATAACAATCATCTTTTTAGTCATTACCGAAATGATGGTAACGACATACTTGAAAAAAATTGAATCAATTACTAGCTTCTTGGAAACCTTGTGACTTTCCCTGATCCAAGTGAAAATATTGTGCTTCCAGAAGTATATGCCTCTACTACCATTCACACCTACTCATACTCGTCCCAAGTGTTGTCTCGCAGTTTTCCAAGTCACCATAATAGAATTTCGCGTAGTCATTTAACACATCGGATAACATAACCAGGCTTTATATTATTTATTGAAACAATTACATAGGTCTTAAAGTTCGACCTATACTATGCCTTTAATAGGCTACACCACATGCTACTCTCCACATGACTACTTTATATCTTGATCTTCGGATACAAAGTCCCTTACTTCTGATCCCTTGCATTGTCATCTTCTTTGTCGAGGATCACCAGGAACACTCTTTTGTTGAATGTACACTCATTAGCTCCTTCCCTCTTTGGGCAGTCTTGCTTGAAGTGACCTTCTTCATTACGTTCGTAACACACCCTTTTGTTGAATGTACACTCATTAGCGTAATGCCCAGACTTTCCATACTTGAAACATGTCACCTCCTCACCACATTTTCCAAAGTGTTTCTTCTTGCACTTATCGCACCATCTTGCTTCACCTCCACATCCTCCAAACTTCTTCGAACCAGACTTCGAGAAATTTCTCTTCTCGTTGGACCTTAAAGATCCTTCAAACTTTCTCTTCTCGCCAACTTCGACCTTGTTGGCGGCCCTACTCTTGATCATCTCCTCAACAGACATAGCAGCCCAGATAGCCTCCTCGAGACTAGGTGCCAGGCGTACTGGCACAACATATTCCCATGGTAGTCCCACCGTATACTTATCGACTTTTGTTAGTTCGTCAGGGATGATGCGCAAAGCAAACTCCATCTTGTCCGTGAAAGCATTGGTATACTCGTCAATGGACATGCTGCCCTTTGTTCAATGTCAAAAACTGGTTTTCTAGTTCCAACATGTTTTGGGTTGAGCAAAACTTGCATTTGAGGTGGACCAAGAATTTTGCCCATGTCAGTTGTTGTGGCTCATTTGGGTTCATGGTCTTTCCCAAGGTGTTCCACCAGCGAACAACACCACCTCTAAACTCACGCACTGCATAAGTAGTTTGTAGCTTGCCCTTGCAACAACATGTTATGAAAGCTAGCTCCATCTCAGAGATCTAGTCCATAACTCTAATTGGATCTTCTTTCTCAGTAAAACTTGATGGTTTGCAAGTTGTGAATTCTTTGTACTTTCATCAGTTTCTTTCAATCCGTTCATCTTGGTTATTTCTCTCAGCCACTGGCGGTTCATCTTGGCCAACGGTTCTACTATACTTTCCTTTTCTGACTGACCTTCATTCAGTTCAGGCTCTTCAAGAGGCATAGTAGGTTCATCCCTATTGGCTCGGGTGCAGCCGCTACTTCTGGTGCATGCTCAATCACAGGCCACTGATTAGCATTAGCATTTCAAAATCCGCTTCGAGTTCCCACCATGTCGATCTATTCACCAAATCAAATGTACGGTGTGCAGTATACAGTGACGAGAATTTAGACAGGAAAGCTTTATTTACGATAGACGTATAAATCTCTTTATCTTTTTGAAAAGTTACATGTCAGTTCTAATACCGTAACTAAACGTTTAGAAATCTAAACACATAAAATTTCCTTGATGCGGTCGGCAATAGACCATAGATCCGATCAAATAATAGCATATAATGCATCTTTATAGCTATAACATAAATCATTTAGCATATAAAAGCATTTTAGGCAGGTTTCCTAAAATAAGCTAGTGTCCGTGTCTATTTAGGCTTACATCCTAAATATAGCAGACACTCATCTCACAATCATCGCTTAGCACTCTAAGTTTAAGTCTAGAAATTTCTTAGAATTCTTAGTTCGGTTAAACTAATGCTCTGATACCAACTGTAACATCCCCAAATTCACAGTCATTTTAAAAATTTTATTTATACTTATTTGGAAATCAGAGTATTCATTTTAAAGAATAGTATTGCGCATTTTGTTCCCAGAAAACACGATAAATATATTATCAAAGCGTTTCCGAATTATGATATGTATAGTTTATGTCCACTACCACTGTTTGATAAACTATAATATGCATAATTCATGTTCACTATCACTACCACTATTTGGTGAATTATGATATGTATAGTTTATGTCCACTACCACTACTTGATAAAATATGATTAGCATAGTCTCGGTCTTTGGTTTTTAAGACTACATTCTATCTACAATTGTTAGTTTTCAGCCATAATTACTAAGTGTATATCCTATAGTTATATAGAATTTAGTCGTGGTCGACTTAGAATTGGTGGGTCCGCTTTATTTCTTGTTTCTTGTTTGGTTGTGGGCCTAGGGCAGACCCATTACATTCGACGGTATATTTAACTTAAATTTTATATAACTTATATACACTTAGAGATTATAGAAGGAAACTATAGGAAATTCTAGGATGCACTATTTATTAATATAGAAACTTACGATTCACTCTTTAAGGAAAATATCGGATTTTTCTTTGGAAACATATTTCTATTAAAACTACATTACGTCTAGAAATGTTAGGCTTCGGCTATAATTGCTAAGTGTATATGCTAGAGTTATATAAGAATCTAGTCACAATCGACTTAGAATTGGTGGGCCCGCCTTATCTCCTGTTCCTTGTTTGGTTGTGGACCTAGGGCAGACCTATTATATTCAACGGTTTATTTAACTTAAATTTATATAACTTATATACGCTGGGTAATTATAGAAGGAACCTACAGGTCTTTCTAGGGTTCATTATCGCATAACATAGGAGCATTCATTTCATACTTAATTAAGAAAATATTGGATTTTCTGGAAACCTACTCTGTCGCTATTACAAGGAAAACGGTTTCTTTCTCAAACAAAACTCTTATGAACTCATCAACTTAATTGTTGACACTTTTTCAAAACTACTTGTATTCTCAGGAAATCAGTGAAACAGGAAAACCAACAGCATTTTGAGGTTGGGACGATAAATCGTCAAATAGTTCATTTTATCATCATAATGTAATTGATTTTGAAACATGTAAACTTATTCTATGGTGTAACCTTTTCAATTATATTTATGATGGTTGTATTTACTTTGAGCACTATTATACTCGTTGTTGTGATACTAAACATGAAGTCCTCCACCCCCGGACGTTTCAGCCATCCTTGGTTTGGGGGTGTGACAGATTGGTATCAGAGCATTGTTTATAGTGAACTAAGTATATCGAACCACATAATATATACAAACTATAAATGCATTGGGACTAAGGTCTCTGATTTAACATTTTCAAATAACTATACTTTTAGAAATAAATAGTTTCTTGTTAAAAGTATACATGCATGCATACATACTAAGGTCAACATCATTCTAGAGCAAAACAAAAGTTGTGATTGTTGAATGGCACAAGTAGGCTTGGGGATGTATGGTCAGGTCTGGGAATGAGATAGCCTGATCAACTATGTCTAACCCAGAAGTTATTAGCATATGCCCGGGAATGGTTGTGGCATTGCAACAAGTCCAAAAACTTACCAACTCTATCTACAAACAAACCTTGAAAAACATAAGTCAAACATTAAAATACTATAGGAGTATTTTGTGATACTATAACCAACTTATGTGAAAACTAAAGACCCCTATTAGTAGGCCTATAATGACTAAGTGCATACGCCAAGGTTATACATAATTAAAGATATTATAGACTCAGAATCTATGACTATTGCTCTATCTCATGTTCCTTGTTTGGTTGTGGACTTAGAGTAGAGTCATTTATTCGAAGGTCTATTCTATCTCGGATGATGTATAACTGGTATGCACTATGTGATTATAGACGTGACTAATAAGGATCACCCCCTATAAGTAATTATAGGATTAGACGTCTATTAATTATCTCTTCTACCCCTATTCTCGCACGAGGAACATGATGGGTAAATCTTAACGCCCGTACAAAACCTACTTCTACCCACCACCATAAATCCGTCTCAGGGACGTTAGCAGAAACACCGAGAATAGTTCAGTAAAGTGTGAAATTTATACGTGTGTATATAAATGGTAAGGATATAACTAGAATATATCAATAAAAATTGGCATGCATTTTATTTCAGTGGGAGTTTACCACATATTTCATAACCTTGTATTACAAGCGATTTGCTTATGGTAACTCTAAGATTACTTAATGTATACCTCAAGGTTATGTGTAATTAAGAGACGATCGGCTTAGAAATGGTAAGTCCGCCTTAGGTCTTGTTCCTTGTTTGGTTGTGGGCTTAGGACAGACTCATTAAGTTCAACGGCCTATTGGACCTTAATTACACACAACTGGTATACATTGGGTGATCTTAGGAGTGGACCGAGCATGGAACAAATCACAAGATTACAATCGAGTCATTTCTACCAAATTCATAAGTTTATTTATATAGACCTCTGGTATGAATTGTTTTCCACATTCGAAAAATCGGGAAATACTATACTTAAAAACTAGCATCGATTAAAGTATATCAACCATAAATCGAGAGAACATGGCAAAACCCGAATAAGTCTTATCACCTATATAAAAACGCATGGTTTTTACTAGTGAATCTATCATGGCTAGTGTAAACATTGTGGCCATATATCATTAAGATTCTATGGACTTAGAATGTGTGATTCCGCCTTATTTCATGTTCCTTGTTTGGTTGTGGGCTTAAGGCGGGGTCACCCATCTGAATGCCCTTGCAATCTTAATGATATACGACTAGTTTACACCAAGCGATTATAAAAGAACTGGTAGGACTTATAATGCAAATTTCGTCACAATTTGTTGAAACATTCGTAATACTAGTACTCACAAATTACATTATAAAATATTCATAGCAGTAATAACAAGTATAAAGCGGAGAGCATAAAGGCACACATTGAATACACTATCATTCCAAAACAATAACTCCTTTTAAATCGACCCAGCTCAAGTTACAATAAGAAATTCTGAGGTCGTCATTTAACATCAGGCGGGTTGTTCCCCACCATAATCAATTTCTTGTACCACGAAAAGTTCCCCCATCTTTCCTCCAAACTCTTGAAGTCCCAGTCGAAACACTAATTTCGAGACGAAATTCTTTCTAAAGGGGGGATGATGTGACAACCGTCAATTTTTTGCCAAGTCAAAGTCAACTAAAGTCAACAAGTCAAACCTGTCAACTCATCTAACCCTTGTATATTAGGGTTTCCATTACGTTTCTTATTGTACAACCCGCAATCTTAATATAAAGTATCACTTAGAGTTTTCAGCCTTGTTCGGAAGTTCTAACCCTAACCAGGGTAAGTGATGAATCTACTCGATAAAACATTATTCCGTACCCCTCGAGAGCGTATAACATTCATAACAAGGCTTAACAGAGTGTAAGAACCTTGCGTTGCGAAGCCAAACACTCAAAAAGGTCATAAAAAAAGTCTCTCCCAATCTCTTACACTCTAACTCTCCCAAAACTCTCTAAGTAAGAGAAATCTCTCCAAGAATGTGAAATCTCTCCCAAATTTCTCTCTGTATGAGAAGTCTCTCCAAGAATGTCAAATCTCTCCAAGTATGTGAAATCTCTCCCAAATCTCTCTCTGTATGAGAAATCTCTCCAAGAATGTCAAATTTCTCCCAAATCTCTCCAAGTATGTGAAATCTCTCCCAAATCTCTCTCTGAATGAGAAATCTCTCCAAGAATGTGAAATCTCTCCCAAATCTCTCCAAGTATGTCAAATCTCTCTCTGAATGAGAAATCTCTCCAAGTATGTGAAATCTCTCTCAAATCTCTCCAAGTATGTCAAATCTCTCCCAAATCTCTCTCGAAATCTCTCTCAACTTCTTATAATCACTCGGGGCATCCCGACCCTTAATTTAGTCGAAAACCGCTCGAAAACGGAAGTCTACGCGAAAAACCGGCTTAAGGAGCCGAAACCCTCTTAAGGAACCGAAACCTCTTAAGGAGTCGAACCCTCCTTAGGAACCGAACCTCCTGAGAGCCGAAACCTCCTGAGAACCGAACCTCCTTAGAACCGAAACCCTCTCAGCCGAAATGGACAGAGGGCTCGGTCTATTTCGGTCCCCTGATCACTCCAAACCGAGACCTGACCTTCGGCTCTTCCTTTCACTTTCGGTCCGAGAGGACTTCACTTTCGGTCCCAGAGGACTTCATCCGATGCGCAACTTAAGAAGCCGAACCTCGGACCTTCGGTCCCTCCCCCCCCGCACCTTCGGTCCTCTTCCCTACTCTCGGTTTCTTCTTCTACTCTCGGTTCTAAGGGCTAGGACCGAACCTCCGGCCCTGAATTTCGGATATTGGCACTTTTCACCCGGTTTTCAATATTTTTAGCGTTTTGAGCCCGTTTTTCGTGATTTTAACGCGGGGTTTTCACCCAAACTCGTATTTTAACATAATAAACCCTAAATATTCATATTTAATTATATTTTTGAGAAAATCCTTACTTAGGAATAAAAATCTAATGGGTATGGCTTAGACGTGGAATGTGGACTTTGCTTTAGTGTATGACACAAGCGACCACCCCATGCCCACTCCATGAACCACCCTTGTCCTTCCACCATACCTAGTCATTCCATAGTACTTTTCCCACCATTTTCAGCCTCACACTTGGTTAAGAGCTGG
Organism: Lactuca virosa; assembly: GCF_052849685.1. Lineage (NCBI taxonomy): Eukaryota > Viridiplantae > Streptophyta > Magnoliopsida > Asterales > Asteraceae > Lactuca > Lactuca virosa. The sequence continues at coordinate 333,041,820 of NC_136433.1, forward strand.
AAAAACCCTCCTCTCTCCTCACATTTCTCTCATTCTCCACCAAAGAACAAACACCTTTCTCTCTCACTTCTCTCTCTCAAATTCGAGATTCAAGGGCTGATCATCAAGTTTTCTTCCACTTTTGGTAAGTGATATTATCCTCCTTATGATTATTTCACTTCCTTCTACCCAAAATCATAGAATACTTACACAAATTCCATCACATTTGTGTTAGATCTTCAAATCTTCAAAGCATCTCCCAAGTGTTCTTCAGTTGAACACTTCTTTTCTCCATCATCCACCTACTAAAATCACTTAAGGTGAGTTCATACCCCTATCTTTTCATGTTTTTCTTAAGTTTTAAGGGGGGGAATACAAGTTAAAACACCAAGAACACAACTAAACTCATTAAACAGCTTTCATCAGAAACGTTGAGTCTTATTCACAGACTGTTTTGACTATCTTAAACTTAATATCTTTCAAAACTGTTTAATATGAAATAGTGCAGGTTCTTACCTTTAAAATGACTACTTGCACATCTCCATACGATTTTTCTACGATTTATGGTGATTTTTACAAAACTGCCTATCATTTCAGAAACGAATTCGGACCAGTCTGTGAATATGAACATTTTAACACAAATTAAAACTTCTAAAAATCATAATAAAAATTATGAATATACTAGACACATTTTGTGAACTCTCAGCATTTACAGAATCAGTTTTTGACTTCGTATCATTTTTCTAGAATTTTTCTAAAACAGTGTAGAAAGGTAAAAATTTAGATAACAACTTATAACTTTCATTACACTTTGTAACTTGTTGAGCAAAGTGTTAATCTTTGAAGATTTCATATTTTAAATGTGTTTCTTGTTGTGGTATAATTATATAACAGAAAATACTCACTGAATTGTAAGAATTATCCATTATTACCATTAGTATAAAAATAAGGCATGATAAACATAGTTATATTTTTGCTATACATCCAACTTACATAGAAAAAGGGTCCTTATACATCACAAACAAACATGCTAGAACTATAATAGGTATAGTTAGGTTGCATATACATTACAAACATTTTGGATAAACTATAATATGCATAATTCATGTTCACTATCACTACCACTATTTTGTGAATTATGATATGTATAGTTTATGTTCACTACCACTACAACTTTTGGATAAACTATAATATGCATAATTCATGTTCACTATCACTACCACCATTTGGTGAATTATGATATGTATAGTTTATGTTCACTACCACTACCACTTTTGGATAAACTATAATATGCATAATTCATGTTCACTATCACTATCACTATTTGGTGAATTATGATATGTATAGTTTATGTTCACTACCACTATCACTATTTGATAAACTATAATATGCATAATTCATGTTCACTATCACTACCACTATTTGGTGAATTATGATATGTACAGTTTATGTCCACTACCACTATTTGATAAACTATAATATGCATAATTCATGTTCACTATCACTACTACTATTTGGTGAATTATGATATGTATAGTTTATGTCTACTACCACTACTTGATGAAATATGATAAGCATTGTCTCGGTCTTTGGTTTTTAAGACTACATTCTATCTAGAATTGTTAGTTTTCAGCCATAATTACTAAGTGTATATGCTAGAGTTATATAGAATTTAGTCGTGGTCGACTTAGAATTGGTGGGTCCGCTTTATTTCCTGTTCCTTGTTTGGTTGTGGGCCTAGGGCAGACCCATTACATTCGACGGTCTATTTAACTTAAATTTTATATAACTTATATACACTTAGAGATTATACAAGGAAACTATAGGAAATTCTAGGATGCACTATTTATTAATATAGAAACTTACGATTCACTCTTTAAGGAAAATATCAGATTTTTCTTTGGAAACATATTTCTATTAAAACTACATTACGTCTAGAATTGTTAGGCTTCGGCTATAATTGCTAAGTGTATATGCTAGAGTTATATAAGAATCTAGTCACAATCGACTTAGAATTGGTGGGCCCGCCTTATCTCTTGTTCCTTGTTTGGTTGTGGACCTAGGGCAGACCCATTATATTCAACGGTTTATTTAACTTAAATTTATATAACTTATATACGCTGGGTAATTATAGAAGGAACCTACAGGTCTTTCTAGTGTTCATTATTTCATAACATAGGAGCATTCATTTCACACTTTATTAAGAAAATATTGGATTTTCTGGAAACCTACTCTGTCGCTTTTACAAGGAAAACGGTTTCTTTCTCAAACAAAACTCTTATGAACTCACCAACTTAATTGTTGACACTTTTTCAAAACTACTTGAGGATGGGACGATAAATCGTCAAACAATTCATTTTGTCATCATAATGTAATTGATTTTGAAACATGCAAACTTATCCTATGGTGTAACCTTTTTAATTATATTTATGATGGTTGTATTTACTTTGAGCACTATTATAGTCGTTGTTGTGATACTATACATGAAGTCCTCCACCCCCGGACGTTTCCGCCATCCTTGGTTTGGGGGTGTGACACCCGGCATCGGACCGAAATACAGAATCATATAAACATTCCTCGGGCTTGTCTCGACATCGGACCGAAGTCCGGAAACATACTAACATACATAACCGAGATGGTATTGGTGCCTTCGAACCGTTCCTTAGGAGAAAACTCACCCTGCAAAGCTGACTGCAGAATCCCGCGAATAAACCTTTGGCTGTTAGCTGTCAGAAACCCGAACTGCTGATGTCTCAACTCCCCGAGCTACTGATCATCATACATATTAGATAAGTCCGGAATTCTCATAACCTAACCATAAGTCCTCATTGGGGTAAAAGACCATTCTACCCCTCACATACCCTTGTCCCAAAATGAACTCTACCCAAACTTTGCCCAAAAGATAAACATCTTCTCAAGTCCCAATATATATGGCCCAATTTCCAATTGGGTCCAATCCCTTCACATGGGCCTCAACCTAAGGCCCAAAACCATAATATGAAAGGCCCAATACTAGGTAGACTTCCCAAGTCCACTAATGGCCCAATTTGCTAAATTGGGCCCAACCCCTTTAATGGGCCTTGCCCTAAAGGCCAAACATATTTTTGGCCCAAAATATCTGAATTCTAGTGGCCCACTAAGGCCCAAAGAAACAAAGTCCAATGTATGGCCCAACTCGAGGCCCAAAACATGCAAGGCCCACATCTGATGAGTACGCGGGGCGTACTCCTCTATACGCTAAGTGTACAGGCTGTATGGCTTGTACGCTGCGCGTACATGCATGTACGCCCAACGTACTACTCTATTAAGCCACTTTTCCCATTAAGCACTTAATTCTCTATTCCAAAGGCTATCATCACAGATCCAAGTCCTCTTTAATGTCTTAATCCATAAAGTCACTGACTTGGTGACTTTACATGACCCAAATAAGCCCAAACTCCAAAATTAGTATTCTACTAAACTGAACGTGATCTTAACTCATGCATGAACCCATTAAGACATTCAAGATGGCAACTTTCTGCCTTAGGGACTCATTTAGCACTGAGAGTGGCAACTCTAAGCCTACAAATCGGATTTGAACCATAAAGCTCCATCCTTGGGACCAAAAAGTCCAAAAACTCAACATAATAGATATAAGCAATCAAGAGGCAAGTTTTAGACTTTATACCTCAATATGGTCTTAAATGAAACAACAATCTCGGATCTACAACTTTTCCTTTGAACCACCACCTTGCTTTTCTCTTTACTAGCTTGGAAAATGGATCCACAACACCAAATGCACTCTAATGGCCTTCTAAGCTCCAAGAACACTCAAAGATGGATTAGGGTTTCGTGGTGGCTGTCTAAGGGTGAAATGGAGGTTGACCATTGAGGCATATTATTCCTTTTATAGTGGCATACCCTAAAATTTAGGGTTTTAGTCTGAATGGAGTACGCCCCGCGTACCTCTCTCTACGCCTGGCATAATCACAAACCACCCGCGTCCATTTTACTCCTCTATGTTGGGTGTACCCTAGCTTACATTGGGCGTACTTTCGTGCCTATCACCTTGCATGAATGGTACCTTCTTGTCACTTTTCTCCATTAGGGACCAATATTGCCAATAACTTCAAAGTGCTATAACTTCTTCGTTTTAAGTCCATTTCCGACGAACTTTATATCCATGAAAAGGTGACGAGAAACCTATGCTTCTAACTCCTCGTTGCCTAGAAACTTCCTGAACAAGAACCCAAACTCCCTAGAAGACTGAGATGTCAAATTACGTGTATTCCCTTGGCCTCTGAAGACACAATCGAACACTTTCAAAACCGGGTGTTACAACTCTCCCCCACTTAAACTCGATTTCATCCTCGAAATCTTTTCCTCACTAACACCCATATTCCTATAATGATCTGAGAAGTTCCAACGATGTTTCTATACGTGAGACCGTCTTCTCAAGACAACCGAAAACCAATCGAACTTCCATCTCGAAGAATGCGAACTTTAGCTTTAGCAAATCACTTCTGCCTTTCCAGAGTCCGAATCCATGCTGGTCTGTCTCTCGGAAATACTTCCCACACATAACTACCTGCAAGAAAATCACACTTGACAGAAAGTTTAGATAATACTTCGAGTAAAAGATTCGTCCCTGTAACGGTTAGACATAGACGAGAGCTGCGCAACAGAGTCAAATCAATTACTCTGAGATTATTTAATCCAACTTTAAGTGTCTTCGCTCTTCCGATCCGCAAGCCACCCTATGCACAAAAAAACCTCATAATCACTACTTCTGCCCGAACATCATGTTGCCTCTTATCTACCTTTCGAAGGGAACCGGGACCTCCCATGTCGAAACTTATCTGTCCACTATCTGGAATATCATATTCCACCCGGTTACTGAACCAATGAACACCCTCTCATTCTATCCCAACGACTTCCAAAGAAAACTTCGACTATCAAAATTGTTTTATCCACATTGCCACTTTGTCTCTATAAATCCTGGAATCTCCGATCCTATATCTCGACCCCACAGTCTCTGCCAGGTCCTACCTTCATTGCTATAATCGCACGGCCTCGACCACGGGTCTCACACAAACTATACTACGGAGTGGCCTTGCCCCTAAGTCTCATCTATCTAGCGCTATGTAGGTACAACTACACATCTAATCATATCTACCTACCATTTCCTAATTCTGATCATGCTAACTAGGAGATGCGGGCCTCGCCCACCCTCTGCGAACAGGGATATACGAGTGCCCGCCCACACTCAGCTAACTAGGAGATACGAGCCCCCGCCCACACTCCACTATCTGGCCGTTAATGAATGTTGCGACTATCCCACAGTCTTACAACATTTCTACGCTGTCTGGCTGCTAGTGAATGTTATGGCTATCCTGCAGTCTTACAACACTTTCCTCACTGTCTGGATGCGGGTGAATGCTACGGTTATCCTACAATCTTACAACACTTTCCACGCGGTCTGGTTGTTGGTGAATGCTACGGCTATCCCGCAGTCTTACAACACTTTCCACGTCGTTCATGCATACAACCTAACATCCTGGCTGAACTCGCTTCCTGACAGAAATTTCCTCAACCTGGTCCCCAAAGCCAACTATCGCACACCAAAAAGACGTGAACCCTATGTTGGTAAATTTCCCAAACTCCCAACTCACATACCCTTCAACCAATCAGCCACTTGGGCCGCCTTCCTTCCTGACGAGAATGTGAACTCATCCTAAATTCACACTTCCTTCTGTTCCTAGACCCTTGGAGAATTCTCCCCCAATTTGATTCAACTAACATCTTACAGCACACCAGGCTGGAAGGATTCCCAATCCTTCATATCATCTAGTGATCAATCTTGCTGGCCATCAACACTTACCACTGTTAGTGTTCCCAAAACTAACCAACACTAACGCATTATGACTTTTGAAGATTGTCGGAACACTTCTCGGCCTCCAATCACACTTGCTATAGCTACCGCATCCTGAGAACCCACTATATAAGGAGACGACCTCACACTACTACTCTAAGTTTCATGGTATGCAGATGGCATAAAACATGAGCAGGAAGTATAACTCCAAGATACATTTACTCATATAAATGCAAGACCATACCAATAAAATCATAAATAAGAACCGATAGGAAAGGAAAAGATACGCACCTGTACCATCGGAAACTGCTCGTGCCTCCTCTGCAGTCAACTGGAAAGCCCTACCCCTGGCCGCAGGCACCTCTGCCCGGCCCTGACGGCCGTAGGTGATCCTCAATGTCGTAGGGGCAGGTGTCACCACCTATCCCACTGCAGCCAAACTCGGACATTCGTCCTTCTTGTGGCCCTGCTGACTGCAATGAAAGTATATCAGGTCTGATCCCTGGGTGGTGGTAGTAGTACAATCCCTGCTATAATGACCGATCCGGCCACACTTGAAGCAGCCAGAATCACCAACACTGCCACTCGTACACGCACCCGCGTATGTCCTGCCGCACTTACCGCAAGGGCTACGGTCCTGATGACCTCTAATTGTAGAATCTGATACCTTGGGCATCTTGCCCGACCATGCAGATGTCTGCACATCATCTGGTTTCCTCTTCCTCTCTGCCTCTAAGTCGATCTCCCTCTCCCTGGCTCGAGCGATCATATCCTCTAACGTCTTGCAGCTGGACCAGCTCACAAACTGTCTAATGTCACTCCTCAGCATCTCGTGGCATCAAGCCTTCTTCATCTCCTCATCCGCTACATACTGTGGAACAAGAAGGGCCCTCTCCCTGAACTTGGAGGTGATCTTCGCCACCGTCTCCGTTGTCTGCTGGAGATCCTGGAACTCCCGTGCTAACTACTGCACCTCAATAACTAGTGCAAACTCGACCCTGAACCTAGTCGAGAAATCACCCCATGTCATTGCGTCCAACACGACATCATCCCCACTAGCATGTCCAACCTCCTCCCACCAATCACGTGCTCTATCCTTTAGAAGACAGGAGGCGAGTAGGACCTTGACCCCTCGGGACACCGGCTAGAACAAAAGTGTTGGGTTTTGAGCATTCTAACACTCCTATGGTGTACATGCAACCCTAAATACCTTGGATCTATGTTTTCTCTAATATACATGCAAATGCTAATATTCCAAGGTATTACCCTATCTAGCATACAATCATAGATACTTGGGTAATAATATAGATAGAATACATACCTTTTGTAGTGTGGCTTGACTCCATGGGGCTTGAGTGCCTAGTGCTTCAAATTTGACACCTCAAATGGCTCACACAACATCAAATGCTCTGGGAATAACTTAGAGAGAAATCCACACTTCAAGAAATCGGCTAGCCCTTCTTTTTCACACATAGTCCCGATTTTGGTGAATAATATGATGCTTATATAGTATGTTACAATTAGGGTTACACCATGTAAACCCTAATTGTCATGACCTTTCATTTCCATGACCCATGGGTTAAGTAACCTCCATGGAGCATCCATGGAGTATCCTATGGGTTTAACCCAACTTGATTATCCATGGAGCTTTGGCCCACTATATAAGTTACGGATGATTTACACAATCAACCCATATATTTAATTAGTCTTCTTTTGATCACATAATTAATTCTAAATTAATTCTTGATCAATACTAATTAAATATTATTATTCTTATTATTAATATATTAGAACTTATAATATATTAATAACCATAAGTGTCTTATTTCTCTCATTTAGTCTATCCAAGTGCATGATGCCATGCAACCCAAATGGACCATGCCTGGTCGGGTCAAGTACATACCAAATATAGTTATGGACTTAGACACTAATCCAACAGTCTCCCACTTGGATAAGTCTAAAACTATTATTTCGTATGACTTCAAGAACCAACTGGCATTCGTAGCTCTCAAAAGCCGCTGTCGAACTCTGACCTTGTAACTGAACTCTGACCTTGTCAATGACTTGTCCATTAGATAAGGGATCATATATTCCTCCATTCTAGATATCATATGGACTTAGACATGGATTATAATCATTTTCTCTGTCCATTTGTTGTTTCCCGATTTCCGATTTATGACGATTGACCGATTGAACAAATCAAATCAGTCCTGGCTTGGCTAAGCACTCACATGTGTCATCACTAAATCATCGAGGGGCCCACATATATCGCTTTTATCCCGAGGGTAAAAGGAATGGATAAACTTCGACTCATATGGCTTGTTCTACTACTTGTTGAATCATACACAAAGGCACGTTTTATAACATTGAGTTACCAATGCGTTTTCGTGCAATCAATGTACTATCAACTCATAGTAACAACTCATATCTCTAGGTTTGAAGAATATACGATATTATCGTCTCATGATCACTCGTGATAAAATCCATGAAGTGATTCAAATGAGCGCGGGTTGAATCCAATACTCAGAACTTATGAGTACTCATGAGTGTTGTAGCACCACTTTGTCCACCAACTTGGACCTCTACAAGCCAACCCATGACAGTCTTCATTCATATCTACTTCCAACATATGACCGATTGTGGATTATTTGAATAACTTAGTCATTCAGGAAGAATAACCTAGTTTATTCTGGAAGTCAAAACATGCAAAATGAAACACAAAAATAAATGAATCTAATATGGTATCAAACTATGAATATAAATAAAACACTTTTTATTTATCACCATACTGATTACTCATTATTCATTGTTTCGGTTTTATCAACTTTCTACTTCAATTTAGAAAACACTAGTTGTCCCATGCTCCAAGCATGTACACTATGTTTTTCTAAGAAATAGCTTTGCAATACATCAAGTATGCACTCTATGTTTGTCTATGATCCTTACTTTGTGAAATAGACTAATTGAACATAATTTCAATGATTCTAATTTCACACCTCCAAATCCTTATCGAAAAATGTGAGAATTTCAAATTCCTATCATTTATCGAAATTTGTTTAGATTTTAAACTTATATGCACTGACCCTCCTGTAATGAATATGTACAAAGTCACAAAGACTTGTCAACAGTCATTATAAGGTATTCCAATGGAGTTCAACTCCATGGAAACTAAGTCTCATATTCAAAGTTCATTGCTTTAAACATGCTTCTTGCATTAAGTTTTCTAATCTTACACAGATAACTTCCACCTATGGATACAACTCTATATTCTCATTTTGACTATTACTTCTGAACAAGAGATGCCTCTTTTTAGAATATGTCAATATGGTCCTTCCAAAATTAGCACTATACTTCCAACTGTCCCTGAGCAACCAATCTTTGGTAAACCTTAGATTGTCCTCGACAATTGCTTAATCCTTTTAGTCATATCCAATTCTAGACCTTTTCCCTTCTTAATGCCCCAGGCATTCGGAAAATTTTAGAAAGGACAAATATTATAGCACATGCAATCGATCCTGTACCCAAAGCAAATGGGACACGATTCATGATGTCTCAAATAAAGACATGATTCTAGACCAGTCTTTTGCTACAATAATTTTTGTTTGCCATGTTTTCAAAATTTGACTATGAAGAGGGATGCCGTAATCATAACCGAATTTTGAGAACGCAATATATAGAATTTCCTTAAGTTGAACCAATCCAACATGAAATTCATATATATATTCTTGACTAAAATGATTAAAATCTCAATCTAAGCCTTTTAGAATTGAAATGAAGTATAATTTCCTCTCCCTTAATTATAGTAAAACAACTTTTTCAACCCTTGCAACCTCACGAGTTGAACTTTTGTTTTCTATAATTAACATTGCTAACTTGCAATACTTATCATAATTATCATCCTCACACTAACATGATGATTATCAGCATAATACTTATGCTCCCATTAGCTTTGACATGTATTCAGAAATTAGTGGACTTCTAGAAATCAATACTTTATTGACTTTCTTATCAAAGTTCAAATTTCTGATACTAGATTGCTTTGATAAGACTTTATCAAAATCATACACCTTATTGAAAATAGCTCACTGGAGTGTCTAAACAATTTAAGAACTATGAAAAGGGATGCTGTAATCATAGTCTCAATTGGTCAGACCTTTGCTATTTCTCATAAGTCCATGTTAGTGTGCTTTACTAACGACTTTGAGAATGCAAAGATTACTATCTACTTAAAAATCTACTTAGTGAAAGTGTTTCCTCACCATCATTTTCATGAATCGGAGACAAACCTTATAACACTTAGATTTTTATGGTGTATGAGTTCCTACCCATATGAATTTGTCAAAACCATAATCACAAGACAAGGTTAGTGACAAATCCAAACTCATATGGATTGAACTTGTACAATCTTAAGTTCTTGCCACCTGGCAGCACAAGGGCCTACCATAGCTTCCAAGTAGCTGTGCAACCAATTGAGAACTTTCAGAACTCCTATGCAAAGTCAACTTGAATAGGCATAGAAATGTCAACACGATAGGTTATACATGTTGGGTTTTGAGCATTCTAACACTCCTATGGTGTACATGCAACCCTATAAACCTTGGATCTATGTTTTCTCTATTATACATGCAAATATTAACTATTCCAAGGTTTCATCCTAACTAGCATATTATGAAGCACCTATAGTACAAAGTTCTAGTTAGATGACATAGCTTTTGATGTAGCTTGATGTCTTCAAGCTTTAAGAGCTTAGCCCCAATAGTGTGGAAGCCTCAAATGGAATCACAAATCACCAAAACACCTTGAAAGAACTTGAGAGAATATGTATGCACACTAAAATCGGCCCACTCTTATTTTCAGACACTTGTGCCAATTTTGTGAGCCAACGACCCCTTTATATATTATGGAGGATTAGGGTTACATCCATGTAAACCCTAATACCCATGACCTTTCATTTACATAGGATCCATGGGTTAAAAGCTCCATGGACCATCCATAAAAGCTTAGCCCAACCTAAATGAACTTGGCCCATTCCATATATATAAGAGTCCATATTTAATTAGTTCTTTTTGATCACTTAATTAATTCTAAATTAATTCTTGATCAATACTAATTAAATAATATGATTCCATATTAATATATTAGAACTTATAATATATTAATATAAATCATAAATATACTATTCTCAAAAGACTATCCATATAAATTGTGCCGGTGAAGTGCAACCCAAATAGACCATGCCGGGTCGGGTCAAGTACATACCAAATATAGTTATGGACTTAGACATTAATCCAGCAATACACCTCAAGTCGTGTGCTAGTGAAGAATTTCAGGTTTTATTCTTGATTAGGTCTTGAAACTTTCAAGAGCTTTAGGGCTCCCACTGTCCTCTTGACATATAAGACTCACTTGCCAAATTTACAAGAGATAGTGCGAATTCTTTATCAAGAGAAACACTTCACACACTTGGCCTAAGTTGGTCTTTGTTTAACCCAAAACATCACAACTTACCAATTTCAAATGTACAAGATTAGGACACTTTTACTCTTACATTTGACAAGTGTTATAAACCTTTCTTTAAGATATGTCACTCAACTTATAGTCTTGGAGTATGACTCTAAGACTTGTTTTGGAACGAGGTATGACTCATCTTCTTGATTTAACCATTTCAACAATTCATGACTCCTCTTCTTAGCCATAGGAATGCAATAAGATGTCCTTAGAAGACCAATTGTGATGTGGTTCTTTAATCATTAAGATGATCACAAAACATTATACTAAAGTACTCTCCCATCTTTTCAGATTTGAGAAACTTTAATCTTTCTGCCTAATTTGATTCTTCTCATTCGTTCTGCCATACTTGGAAAATTGTTGTTATCTATTCCTTAGCAATATATCATAACTTCTTAAGCAACTGCTCAAAATTCTAATGCGATCGAAATCCACCTTCGCGATCAGAATCAGCATATACTTCCTTTAAGATTTCTCTCCATTCTTTGATTCTTAAAACATCAACATGTGACCCAGTCACATCATGTAATGAGGATCTCAGAATAGAACTTAACAGAGTTAGATAATGGGCTCTACCTGATGTAGAGTCAAACTTATTGAATTTAACATCCTTAGGTAAATTTGGCAGCTTTGCAATCAACGCCCCTTCCTTTGGCAAAATAAGCATATGGACCCTTTGGTAATGGGACTATCTCAGACTTAGAATTTCTCTTTACCATTTGGTCAACCGGGTTGACTATGGCCAATCCCTTTCCATTGGGAAGAGAATGCTTTTTCTGTATTTCCAGTGTCACCATTGTCACTGTCCATAAAGTTTTTGGGAAGTTGATCTTCTAATCAAATTTGCTTTACTATCGTTCCAAATCATTGCTGATTCGGCAGCACCAAGCAAATAGATATGATCATTAAGGTTCATGTCATAGTCTGTTTCATAGTAGTCCCAAAGGAACTCAGTATGTGACTTAGAAAGTGATTGAACATCCAACTTTCTCAAGACTTTGACACCCAACTCTCCCAGCTTGTCAATATGTGACTTCATCTCTAAGATGTGCTCACACATAGACCTTGCTTGCCATTAGGGCTTGAGTGACCTTGAACTTGTGGGTTAGGGAGAATAATTGGAGGAGGTGGAGGAAGAGAAGTATGACTTCCATGAGCCAAACTCGGGAAGTCATATTCATTAGGAAAGCTTGGTTTGGGAAGATCATTGTTGTCTAAACCAGACATCAACAATAGGAGAAATTCACGTAAAGTTGATTTAAGTCCTTAATATAACACCCAATATGATATATTAAGGCTAGGACCCAACAAACTATTTTATAATTTGGAAGAGGGATGTCGTAATCCAAGCTATAAAATATTTGAAGGTAGGTGAATGACGATTCACCAATTTCCACCAAGATAAACGAAATGTATTATTAGGTTTTAATTGGTTTTGAAACTCCTAGATTCTTTTGAGATTCATTGAACTTTTCAATGGCATGTTTCAATCTCGAGTGTGCCCTTCAGGTTTTGTGACTGGGATGCCGAGGATCACAAAACAAGGTGTGAAGTAACCATGCAAATATACTTGGTACCCTTAATATTTACGCATCAATCGATGTACCGGTTAACCACACACGCTCCAACGATACTATGATAAACATTAAGTTACACTTTGCCTACCTTGTTAAGTCCAGGTTAGTGTGCCGGTTAACCACACACGCTCCACTAACAGCTTAAACAAAGTGCAAAGTGTAATTTCATGGATAAGCACCTTATTCACATTTTCCTAAGTAACTAAGAGTGGGAATTTATAAAAAGTTTAGTTACTTAGTATTTATCATTAATACTTTTAATGAAGGGAGAATTATAGTCCTTGTCCTACCTGTTCGGCTAATGACCCTCCACCAGTCAAGGAAGCGGTGGGTGAGAGTGGACACCCATTAAACTGCCATTTTATAGGCAGTAACCTTATACCCCCTTATAGACCGGCTTCGTGAATGAGACCTACTAATGGTAAGACGACTTGCTCTTATACATATAATAATTTAAACTTTTAATATTATAATAGTATAAGGGTGTATTTTAGACATTTAAAATACTTGGTGGTTTAATCTATTAATTAAACTATACTCTTAATTTAATTAAATTTAAACCATGTCATTATGGAATTATTAATTCTCTTTTAATTAAACACTTTAATTATCTATTAATAAAGTCCATAAGATTTAATTGAATTATTCAATAAAACGTCATAATTTCAATTATTAAATTAAAAATTAAAACCATTTAATTAATTGTTTAAGTTATGAACCCAAGAGTTTTAGAATTCTATTCTTTTTTTTTATCATGAAAAAACTTTTTCCAAATTCCAAAACTTGAGGGCAAGTTTTGTAACTCTTGAAAACTTTTGGATTTCATAACTTATGGAGTTAAATACTTGTTTTATGATGAAACTTTTCATGTTCCATAACTTAAGAACAAGTTATGGAATTCTTTAAAACATTAAGACCAAGTTTTGTAACTCCATAAAAAACTTTGAATCAATTTTTTTTTTAAAAACCTTTTCATATCCATAACTTATGGAGGTTTCAAAAAACTCTTTAGATCAAACTTTTAAAACTAATAAAATAATCATATCATTTTATCTTTTACTAAATTTGACCTAATTCAACTCATATAGCAAATGATTCAAATTTTACAAATAATTAGGTTTTCACAAAAACAAGTAATTATCTTAAAATTTGACAAACGTCATGTTTTTTTTTCTTTTTCTTCCAACTTTGAAAATAAAACATTTGCATCAATATAACAGAAAACAACCCATGGCTCTGATACCACTGTTGGGTTTTGAGCATTCTAACACTCCTATGGTGTACATGCAACCCTATAAACCTTGGATCTATGTATTCTCTATTATACATGCAAATATTAACTATTCCAAGGTTTCATCCTAACTAACATATTATGAAGCACCTATACTACAAAGTTCTAGTTAGATGACATACCTTTTGATGTAGCTTGATGTCTTCAAGCTTTAAGAGCTTAGCCCCAATAGTGTGGAAGCCTCAAATGGAATCACAAATCACCAAAACACCTTGGAAGAACTTGAGAGAATATGTATGCACACTAAAATCGGCCCACTCTTATTTTCACACACTTGTGCCAATTTTGTGAGCCAAGGACCCCTTTATATATTATGGAGGATTAAGGTTACATCCATGTAAACCCTAATACCCATGACCTTTTATTTACATAGGATCCATGGGTTAAAAGCTCCATGGACCATCCATGAAAGCTTAGCCCAACCTAAATGAACTTGGCCCATTCCATATATATAAGAGTCCATATTTAATTAGTTCTTTTTGATCACTTAATTAATTCTAAATTAATTCTTGATCAATACTAATTAAATAATATGATTCCATATTAATATATTAGAACTTATAATATATTAATATAAATCATAAATATACTATTCTCAAAAGACTATCCATATAAATTGTGCCGGTGAAGTGCAACCCAAATGGACCATGCCGGGTCGGGTCAAGTACATACCAAATATAGTTATGGACTTAGACATTAATCCAACAATACACCTCAAGTCGTGTGCTAGTGAAGAATTCCAGGTTTTATTCTTGATTAGGTCTTGAAACTTTCAAGAGCTTTAGGGCTCCCACTGTCCTCTTGACATATAAGACTCACTTGCCAAATATACAAGAGATAGTGCGGATTCTTAATCAAGACAAACACTTCACACACTTGGCCTAAGTTGGTATTTGTTTAACCCAAAACATCACAACTTACCAATTTCAAATGTACAAGAGTAGGACACTTTTACTCTTACATTTGACAAGTGTTATAAACCTTTCTTTAAGATATGTCACTCAACATATAGTCTTGGAGTATAACTCTAAGACTTGTTTTGGAACGAGGTATGACTCATCCTCTTGATTTAACCATTTCAACAATTCATGACTCCTCTTCTTAGCCATAAGAATGCACTAAGATGTCCTTAGAAGACCAATTGTGATGTGGTTCTTTAATCATTAAGATGATCACAAAACATTATGCTAAAGTACTCTCCCATCTTTTCAGATTTGAGAAACTTTAATCTTTCTGCCTAATTTGATTCTTCTCATTCGTTCTGCCATACATCGAGACTTTTCCAATGCTTCAGAATTATACTTAAACTTATAAGTATAACCATATTTACTAAACTTTTGTAAATCATGACGAATAGTCTTAACGAGCTTTGTGGTGGACATGACCAGTGCACAAGAATGTGTACTCGATCTCTTTAGTCCTTCACTTGATTCACACATCCATGTGAACAAGTCTTAATTTTCCAATGCTTGAAAGTTCTCATTCATTATACTATTCAACTGTTGGAGATAGTGTCTAAGTCCATAACTATATTTGGTATGTACTTGACCCGACCCGGCATGGTCCATTTGGGTTGCACTTTACCCGAACAATTTACGGATAATGTTTTGAGAATAGTATAAGTTATGATTTATTAATATATTATAAGTTCTAATATATTAATATAAAATCATATTATTTAATTAGTGTTGATCTATAATTAATTTAGAATTAATTTAGAGATCAAAAGTATGACTAATTAAATATGGGCTCTTGTATTTATATAGTGTGGGCTAATGCTTATTTGGAATGGGCTAGGCTTGCATGGAAAGTCCATGGATACTCCATGGAGCTTTAACCCATGGATCTCATGGAAATGAAAAGACATGGGTATTAGGGTTTACATGGATGTAACCCTAATCCACCACACTATATAAAGGAGGCTTTGGTTCTTGAAATAACACTAGTTGATGTGTGTAAACTAAGAGGGCCGATTTCAAGAAGTTTGTGACTATTCTCTCAAGTTTCCAAGTTTGTGGTGATTTGTGACTTCCATTTGAGGCATCCACATTATTGGTGCTAGGCTCTCAAACTCCAAGCAATCAACTACTACTACAAGGTAAGTAATTCTACTAGTTTTATTTGATTCAAGTACCCCATGCCATGCTACTTAGGATAAGAACCTTGGAAAAATAATTATTTGCATGTATCTTAGTCAAACATAGATCCAAGGTTTCTAGGGTTGCATGTACACCATAGGAGTGTTAGAATGCTGAAGATTATAGAAATTATGTGCTAATAATTGATTAGATTAATTCTTGATCTTTATGTGTTTTAATGGAGTCCATAACTAGTTCTTAAGTTATGGATAACCAAAAGTCACATTTATAAATAACCATTAAAAGAACACATAGGTTACAAAAAAATGAAGAGTCTTCATTTTTAATAACCATTAACAAAACTTGCCCTCAAGTTTTGAAAGTTTACAAAACTTGCCCTCAAGTTTTGGAACATGTAAAGTCATATTAAAAACTTTAGTTCCAATCCCTAGAATTTTAAAAGTTAAAATTCAACCCTTATACTTTATAATATTATAAGTTTAATAATATTTATATATGTATAAGATCAAGTCGTCTTACCGCTAGTACGCCTCAATCACGAAGCCGGTCTATAAGGGGGGTATAAGGTTGTTGCCTATAAAATGGCAACTTAATGGGTGTCCACTCTCACCCACCGCTTCCTTGATAGGTGGAGGGTCGTTAGCCGAACGGGTAGGACAAGGACTTATAAATTCTCATTAAAAGTATAATCATAATACTAAAGTAACTAAACTTTATTGAATTCCCAATCTTAGTTATTTTAGGAAAATGTGAATAAGGTGCTAATCCATGAAATTACACTTTACACTTTGTTTAAGTCGTTAGTGGAGCGTGTGTGGTTAACCGGCACACTAACTTGAACTTAACAAGGTAGGTATATGGTGACTTAATGTTTATCATAGTATCGATGGACCGTGTGTGGTTAACCGGCACATCGATTGAGGGGTAATACATTAAGGGTACCAAGTAATTTGCATGGTTACTTCACACCTTGTTTTGTGATCCTCGGCATCCCAATCACAAAACTTGAAGGGCACACTCGAGATTGAAACATGCCATTGAAGAAAGTTCAATGAATCTCAAAGAATCTAGGAGTTTCTAAACCAATTAAAACCTAATTAAATATTTTGTTTTTCATGGTGGAAATTGGTGAATCGTCATTCACCTACCTTCAAATATCTTATAGCTTAGATTACGGCATCCCTCTTCTAAGTTATAAAATATTGTGTTGGGTCCTAGCCTTAATATTACATTTGGTTGTTTTGTTAAGGACTATCTCTATATCTAATCTAATCTATTCCCTCTTCTTTTCAGATGTCTTCCAATAACAATGCTTCTGGCTCAAACCCTACTAGCTCCTTCTCTCTCATGAATCTTTGTGGGAGAGTCATCTTTGATGGGTCCAACTTTACAGATTGGATCAGAAACATCAGGATGGTCACTCGGTATGAGAACAAAGAATATGTTCTCGACAAGGAGCTGAAGGTACTCGAGCCAACTGCTACTCCTGAAGAGCTTGCTGAATATGAGGTACATGAAAGAGATGCTACAAAAGTGGTATGCATCATGATGGCCACCATGACAGCCGAGCTCCAAAAGTCCTATGAGGACTATTATCGTTTTGAGATGCACCAGGACTTGATGGACCGCTACCATCAAAGTGCTCGTCAAGAGCGATATGAAATAATCTCCTCCATGATAACAACCCGAATGAAGGATGGTGAACCCATCACGGGCCACATGCAGAAAATGCAAAGGTATGTGGACCGTTTACTGAAGCTGAATGTGAACTTCCCTGAGGAGTTAGCAATAGACATCATTTTGCACTCCTTGCCATCGTGTTATGATCAATTTTGCATGATATATCACATGAACAAGGAAGAAGTCACCCTCAGCAAACGTCAAGGACTCTTGAAGACCGCAGAAAGTGGTCTAAAGGGTAAGTCGGTTGTTACTACTCCTACTCCTACTCCAACTGCGGCCAATGTCTTGGCAATCGGGCATGGCAAAGGGAAGAAGAGAAAGAACCCTTCTAAGGGTACCAAGGGTAAGACCCTTGAAGGCTCCTCTTCAAGCAAAACCAAGAAAGGTTTTGTCACTCCTTCTGCTAACCCTAATGAGGCTGAATGCTTCTATTGCCATGAAAAGTCGCACTGGAAGCGAAACTGCCCAAAGTACCAGCAAGATTTGAAGGATGGGAAAGTAAAACCCAACCATGCAGGTATATACACTATATTGTCTAATAACTCACCTCATTCTAAGTCTTGGGTCCTTGATACAGGTTGTGGTATTCGCATATGTTGTGATTTGCAGGGACTAAAAAGAAGTGAGAATGTGGAGCAGGGAAAGATAAACTTGATCATGGGAAACAGGAAAGCTTCACCTGTCACCAAGATAGGAGTTTATTCCTTAGTGCTAAATAGTGGGTTTACATTAGATTTGAATAAATGTTATTATTCGCCAGAAATGGCAAGAAATGTTATTTCCTTTCATGCATTGTATAAACAAGGTTTTACCTTTTATTTTGATAATAATAATGGTAGTATTGATGCTTTCTTTAATAATGTTCTTTATTTTAAAGCATTACCTTGTGATGGCGTGTATGAAACTGTATCTCTTGTAGATAATCTAGGAAATAATGTATTGTGTATTAACTCTTCCACTAGCTTAGATAAAGCATCCTTATGGCATTGTCGTCTTGGACATGTAAGCAAGAAACGCATAGGCCAACTCCAAAAGGATGGAGTCTTGGAGTCATTTGACCTAAAGTCAGATGATAGTTGTGAATCTTGTTTGCTTGGTAAAATGACAAAGTCACCTTTTACTGGCACTTGTGCTAGGGGTGAAGGTTTGTTGGACCTCATACACACGGATGTGTGTGGACCATTCAGAACCGCCACAAGAGATGCTAATCGGTTCTATGTGACTTTTACTGATGATTTTAGTAGATTTGGATATGTCTACCTAATCAAGCATAAGTCAGAAACCTTTGAGAAATTCAAAGAGTTTAAGCAAGAAGTGGAGAATCAGTTGGGCAGGAACATTAAGATGCTTCGATCCGATCGTGGTGGTGAGTATCTTAGTACTGAGTTCCTTGACTATCTTAAGGAATGTGGGATTGTCTCACAATTGACACCTCCTAGGACACCACAGTTGAATGGTGTAGCTGAGAGGCGTAATCGGACCTTGTTGGACATGGTTCGTTCCATGATGAGTCGAGCTTCGCTACCAATCTCATTTTGGGGGTATGCCTTAGAGACTGCCGCCCATATCCTTAATATAGTCCCTACAAAGAAGGTTGCCAAAACACCTCACGAGGTGTGGACTGGAAAAGTTCCCAATCTAGACCACATCAAGATTTGGGGTTGCGAGGCTTTCGTGAGACGCGAGACTCACGATAAGCTCGAACCCCGAAGCGAAAGGTGTATTTTCATCGGCTACCCACAGAAATCCTTTGGTTACATCTTCTACAGACCCAGTGATAATGTGGTCTTTGTAGCAAGAAGAGGATTCTTTCGAGAGAGAGAATTCATGAGCCAAGGAGATAGTGGGAGGCAAATTGACCTTGAGGAAATTCAAGAGTCAAGTGGTGAAGGAACCTCAAACCCTAGCCCTCAAGCTGAGGAGGAAACTCCTGTTGAGCCGACTGAAGAATCTATACCTCTGAGGCGTTCCACCAGAGTTAGGAATGCACCTGAGCATTATTATGGTTTTCATATTACTGCAGAAGGTGAGACACTTATCAGTGATAACACACTGGTAAATCTGGATGAGCCTAACAGCTACATGGAAGCCATGGCAGGCCCTGAGGCTGCTAAATGGAAAGAGGCTATGGATAGCGAGATACAGTCCATGTATGACAATCAAGTTTGGAAGTTGGTTGACAATGTACCTGATCGTAAGATAGTTGGGTGCAAATGGATCTTCAAGAAGAAGACTGACATGGATGGTAATGTACACACTTATAAGGCACGACTGGTTGCAAAGGGTTATTCTTGTTGGATTAATGTCTAAGTCCATAACTATAATTGGTAAGACTTGACCCGACCCGGCATGGTCCATTTGGGTTGCATGGCATCTTGCATTTGGATAGACTATAATGAGAGAAATAACACTTAAGGTTGGTTAATATATTATAAGTTCTAATATATTAATAAGGTTATTTAATTAGTATTGATCAAGAATTAATTTGGAATTAATTAAGTGATCAAAAGGAGACTAATTAAATATATGGGTTGATTGTGTAAATCATTCATTCTTATATATGTGGGCTTGTGATCCAAGATTCCTTATGTTGGACTAAGTCCATGGGGTGACCCATGGATACTCCATGGAGGTTAAAATCCATGGAGCATAAGGAATGGGTAAAGTTATGAGTTACATGGTGTAACCCTAATAGCCACCATATAAAAGAATCCCATGGCTTAAGAAATCGTGCACTAATGTGTGAGTGTGAGGGCTAGACGATTTCAAGGAGTGTTCAAGTTTCTCTCAAGTTATTCAAAGTGTATTTGGTGTTGTGTGAACCATTTGAGGTGTCACACTTGGGGCACTAGGCACTCAAGCTTCATGAAGACATTCTACATCAAAGAGGTATGTATCCTATCTTGTTATATTTATTATTTTGTATGCTAGATTAGGATAATACCTTGGATGTTCATAATTGTATGTATAATAGAGAAAACATAGATCCAAGGTATTTAGGGTTGCATGTACACTTAGGAGTGTTAGAATGCTCATAACCCAATAATTCTCAAACTCCGGGAGTTGATTATGATGAGACCGTTTCACCAGTGGCCAAGATTAAGTCTATTAGGGTTCTGTTAGCCATTGCTGCATTTCATGATTATGAAATATGGCAAATGGATGTCAAAACCGCTTTCCTTAATGGAAAGTTGGCTGAAGATGTTTACATGGTTCAGCCAGAGGGTTTTGTTAGTACAGAGTACCCCAGTATAGTGTGTAAGCTCGAGAAATCCATTTATGGATGAAAACAGGCACCTCGCAGATGGAATCTTTGCTTTGATGAGAAAGTCAAAGAATTTGGCTTTTCAAGGAGTGAAGATGAATCTTGTGTCTATATCAAGGCTAGTGGGAGTATAGTCAGCTTTTTGGTACAGTATGTGGATGACATACTACTCATAGCAAAAGACATCCCAACCCTGCAGGAAGTAAAGTCCTGGCTTGGGAAGTGTTTCGCTATGAAGGACCTTGGAGAAGCTGCCTATATCTTAGGGATAAGGATTTTGAGAAACAGGAGTAAAAGACTAATTGGACATAGTCAAAGCACCTATGTGGACAAAGTGTTGAAAAGGTTCAACATGCATAACTCCAAGAAAGGAGAGTTACCCATCCAGAGTAACGCCAGATTGAGTAAGACACAAAGCCCTAGTACTGAGGCTGAGATAGCAGAAATGAGTCGAATACCTTATGCTTCAGGTGTAGGATCGATCATGTATGCTATGACGTATACTCGACCTGATGTAGCCTTTGCTTTGAGCATGGTCAGCAGGTATCAGGGGAACCCTGGCAAGGCACATTGGACTGCGGTAAAGAATATCCTCAAGTACCTACGGAGGACTAAGGACTGGGTCCTTACCCTTGGTGGCAGTGAGGACTTGAGAGTTGTAGGGTACAGTAATGCTAGCTTTCAGACTGACAGGGATAATTTCCGCTCTCAGTCGGGCTGGGTCTTTACTCTAAACGGATGGGCAATTACTTGGAAAAGTTCCAAGCAGGAGACAGTGGCTGATTCCACTTGTGAATCAGAGTATATAGCAGCAAGCGAGGCAGCAAAGGAGGCTATATGGCTAAAGATCTTCATCGGAGACCTTGGAGTTGTACCAGCTATAAAGGAGCCAATGGAGATTTTCTGTGACAGCAATAGTGCGGTTGCCTTAGCCAAGGAACTAAGAGATCATGGGAGATCCAGACACATTGACAGAAAATATCACTTCATCAGACATCGAATAGAAGAAGGAATCCTCGTGGCAAAGAGGGTATCATCGGATGAGAACCCAGCAGATCCCCTCACGAAGGGACTGACTCGGGCTAAGCATATCCAGCATGCTCGGAGCATAGGGCTGAAGGATGATATTAGTTTTAGTAGTTAGATAATCTTGAAATTTGTAAAATGTAATTGACATTTGATGATAAATAAAAGTTGTTATTTATGAGTAAAGTGTTGCTATCTCTTGTCAATCGTTTACTATTATTTCTTTTTGCATGTTTTGACTTCCAGAATAATTATGTTATGGTTTATATCATATTATTCAAACTCTCCACAGTCGGTCATATGTTGGAAGTAGATATGAATCAAGATTGTCATGGGTTGGCTTGTAGAGGTCTAAGATGTTAGACAAAGCGGGGCTACAGCACTTATGAGTGCTCATAAGTTCTGAGTATTGGATTCAACCCACGCTCACTTGTATCACTTCATGGAATTTATCTCGAGTGATCGTGAGACGGTAATATCATGTAAGTCTTCAAACCTAGAGATATGATTTGTTGCCTATGAGTTGGTTATGCATTGATTGCACGAAAATGCATTGGTAACTCGATGTTATAAACTGTGCTTTTGTGTGTAATTCAACAAGTAGTAGAGCAAACATATGAGTCGAAGTTTATCTATTCCTTCTAGAATTAGAAGCGATATCTGGGCCCCTCGATGATTTTGTTTTGACCTATGTACCGGGCCCGGTCAGAACTAAATTGATGTGTTCAGTTAAGTTCTATGTCAAACAAATCGGAAATCGGGAAACAAATGCTGGACAATAAGCAAGACCATGTTCCATGTATTTGTCCGGCTGATATCTAGAACAGAGGATTATATGATCACTTATCTAAAATGGCGCTTCATAGTTCAACAGAGTTTTAAGAGCTACGATTGTTGATCGGTTCCTGAAGTCATACTTGCAACTATAGTTATTAGACTTATCCAAGTGGGAGATTGTTGGAGATAGTGTCTAAGTCCATAACTATATTTGGTATGTACTTGACCCGACCCGGCATGGTCCATTTGGGTTGCACTTCACCCGAACAATTTACGGATAATCTTTTGAGAATAGTATAAGTTATGATTTATTAATATATTATAAGTTCTAATATATTTATATAAAATCATATTATTTAATTAGTGTTGATCTATAATTAATTTAGAATTAATTTAGAGATCAAAAGTATGACTAATTAAATATGGGCTCTTGTATTTATATAGTGTGGGCTAATGCTTATTTGGAATGGGCTAGGCTTGCATGGAAAGTCCATGGATACTCCATGGAGCTTTAACCCATGGATCTCATGGAAATGAAAAGACATGGGTATTAGGGTTTACATGGATGTAACCCTAATCCACCACACTATATAAAGGAGGCTTTGGTTCTTGAAATAACACTAGTTGATGTGTGTAAACTAAGAGGGTCGATTTCAAGAAGTTTGTGACTATTCTCTCAAGTTTCCAAGTTTGTGGTGATTTGTGACTTCCATTTGAGGCATCCACATTATTGGTGCTAGGCTCTCAAACTCCAAGCAATCAACTACTACTACAAGGTAAGTAATTCTACTAGTTTTATTTGATTCAAGTACCCCATGCCATGCTAGTTAGGATAAGAACCTTGGAAAAATAATTATTTGCATGTATCTTAGTCGAACATAGATCCAAGGTTTCTAGGGTTGCATGTACACCATAGGAGTGTTAGAATGCTGAAAACCCATCATCAACTTGCATGATTCCAAGTTTCTATCCAACTGAAGCCTTGGGAATGAGAATCTTTCCTTATTTGGTAAATTATGACACTACCACAAACGGAAGAATTAAGTCCATTTTTCCAATATTGCTATCAATGAAATCATATAAACAACCATTTTTCACAAATGCCACTGTAAGGATATTTAAAATAAATATAAAATTAAAACCTTTTATTTTATTTCAAAACTTTGCGGAAAAAACTTATCCTTACAGTGCAAATGCATATGAAAAACTTGTTGTTATCTATTCCTAAGCAATATATCATAACTCCTAAGTAACAGCTCAAAAATTCTGATGCGATCGAAATCCATCTTCGTGATCAGAATCAGCATGTACTTCCTTTACGTTTCTTCACTTTTCTTTGATTCTTAAAGCATCAACATGTGACCCAGTCACATCATGTAATGAGAATCTCATAACAGAAACTCAACAGAGTTAGATACTGGACTTTTACCTGAAGAAGAGTCAAACTTCTTGACTTGATCAACCTTTTGATCTTTCAGGTAAATAGGTAGCTTCGCAATCAATGCCCCTTCCTTTGGTAAGGTAAACATATGGACTCTTTGGTAATGTGACTATCTCAGACTTAGCCTTTTGGTCAACCGGGTTGACTATGGCCAATCCCTTTCCATTGGGAAGAGAATGCTTTTTCTGGGTATCCAATGTTACCATTGTCAATGTCCATTGAAGGTTTTGGGAGTTGATCTACTAATCAGATTTGCTCTGCCAGTGCTCCAAATCATTGCTGATTAAGCACCCCAAAGCAAATAGATAAGATCATTAAGGGTCATGTCATAGTCCTTTACATGGTAGTCCATAAGGAACTTACTATGTGACTTAGAAAGTGATTGAACATCCAACATTCTTAAGACTTTGACACCCAACTCTCCCAGCTTATCAATATGTGACTTCATCTCCAAGATGCGATCACACATAGACCTTGCTTGCCAATAGGGATTGAGTGACCTTTGAACTTGTGGGTTAGGGAGAATAATTGGAGGAGGTGGAGGAAGTAAAGTTCCAAGAGATTTGGGAAGATCATAGATGTCTGAACTTAGACATCTTTTGGGAGATATTCATGATAGTTGATCTAAAGTCCTTAATATGACACCCAATATGAAATATTAAGGCTAGGACCCAACAAACTATTTTATATCTTAGAAGAGGGATGCCGTAAGCCAAGCTATAAAATATTTGAAGGTAGGTGAATGACGATTCACCAATTTCCACCAAGATAAACGAAATGTATTATTAGGTTTTAATTGGATTGTAAACTCCTAGATCTTTTGAGATTCGTTGAACTTTTCAATGGCATGTTTCAATCTCGAGTGTTCCCTTCAGGTTTTGTGACTGGGATGCCGAGGATCACAAAACAAGGTGTGAAGTAACCATGCAAATTACATGGTACCCTTAAGTGTTTACCCTTCAATCGATGTGCCATCGATACTATGATAAACATTAAGTTACCCTTTGCCTACCTTGTTAAGTCCAGGTTAGTGTGCCGGTTAACCACACACGCTCCACTAACGGCTTAAACAAAGTGCAAAGTGTAATTTCATGGATTAGCACCTTATTCACATTTTCCTAAGTAACTAAGATTGAGAATTTATAAATGTTTAGTTACTTAGTATTTATCATTAATACTTTTAATGAAGGGAGAATTATAGTCTTTGTCCTACCCGTTCGGCTAACGACCCTCCACCAGTCAAGGAAGCGGTGGGTGAGAGTAGACACCCATTAAGCCGCCATTTTATAGGCAACAACCTTATACCCCCCTATAGACCGACTTCGTGAATCAGGCCTACTAATGGTAAGACTGACTTGCTCTTATACATATATATATTATTAACTTATAATATTATAAAGTATAAGGGTTGAATTTTAACTTTTAAAACTCTAAGCGCTTAACTTGGAATTAAAGTATTCTTGAGGGAAACTTTACATATTCCAAAACTTGAGGGCAAGTTTTGAAAATATTCGAAACTAATTAATTCCATAACTTATGTGTTTAAAGTAGTTTTAATTAAAAAACTCTTCAAGTTCCATAACTTGAGGACAAGTTATGGAAGACTTTAAACTAATAAAAGAATGTAACTTTTCTTTATTTTTGTAACTTATGGAACTAATTAAGGTTACACATTTTATTACTTAATGAAGTGACTCTTGAATCTCCATAACTTGAGGACAAGACTCTTCATTTTTGTAACCATTGCCAACTTTTATGAGTTTTATGAAACTTAAATGTGACTTTTCATATAACTTGAGGACAAGTTACAAAAACACATTTTAGAATCAACTTTTAGATTAAAATGGATTGAAAACAACTATTCAATTAACTTTTCTATTAATCTAAGCAACTCATATGGACAAGATAATTGGAATCAAACTTTTTCATGTAATTAGCATAACACTTAAACTAATACAAAACATGAATCTATTGACAATTATCTTTGAAATTGGATTAGCATGAACATTACCACATCAAAAACAAGTTTATAAGTTCAAAAACAACTTATGGTAATGTTCCTAGTCCAATTCCAGCCAAAACAGTCGAAGATATGCTGTCTGGGACACAAACTCGTCGAGTTCTTATAGGAAACTCGTCGAGTTCATGCCTTAACACATGAACTCATCGAGTTTATGGCCAGAACTCGTCGAGTTTTCTGTCTGGACAGATTCTCAGCCTTGAAAAATAAGTTGCATCAAGTATAATTGAAAACAGCCCTAGGCTCTGATACCACTGTTGGATTTTGAGCATTCTAACACTCCTATGGTGTACATGCAACCCTAAATACCTTGGATCTATGTTTGCTCTAATATACATGCAAATGCTAATATTCCAAGGTATTACCCTATCTAGCATACAATCATAGATACTTGGGTAATAATATAGATAGAATACATACCTTTTGTAGTGTAGCTTGACTCCATGGGGCTTGAGTGCCTAGTGCCTCAAATGTGCCACCTCAAATGGCTCACACAACATCAAATGCTCTTGGAATAACTTAGAGAGAAATCCACACTTCAAGAAATCGGCTAGCCCTTCTTTTTCACACATAGTCCCGATTTTGGTGAATAATATGATACTTATATAGTATGTTACAATTAGGGTTACACCATGTAAACCCTAATTGTCATGACCTTTCATTTCCATGACCCATGGGTTAAGTAACCTCCATGGAGCATCCATGGAGTATCCTATGGGTTTAACCCAACTTGATTATCCATGGAGCTTTGGCCCACTATATAAGTTATGGATGATTTACACAATCAACCCATATATTTAATTAGTCTTCTTTTGATCACATAATTAATTCTAAATTAATTCTTGATCAATACTAATTAAATATTATTATTCTTATTATTAATATATTAGAACTTATAATATATTAATAACCATAAGTGTCTTATTTCTCTCATTTAGTCTATCCAAGTGCATGATGCCATGCAACCCAAATGGACCATGCCTGGTCGGGTCAAGTACATACCAAATATAGTTATGGACTTAGACACTAATCCAACAAAAAGGCGCTGGCGACATCTGCCAACCACCGGCTGCTAGCAATGGGGTCCTTAGCCCCATGATAACCTGGAGCTCCACAGCCTCTGAACTCCGTGAATATCAACGTGCACGCCCCCATCATGGTCGCCATCTCGATGCAGAACGCACCCAACCTCTCATCTAAAATCTCCAAAATGCCCTCCTTGACCGTATCGAAGATCACAGGAGTCTTGTCTGTAATATTGCGGGTAATCTCAGATGATATAAACTCTCTCATCTGCTCATCCAGCTGCTCGGCTCCAGAGCCCGAGCATGATCCCTCACCGGCACCAGAACTGCCAATTGGTCAAGTGCGTAGCGTCACCATGCTGCAACATATCATAAGAACCATCAAAATACTCATCACTATCGAGGGATGTCACAACCAGCATTTTTGACTAGGAAATTCTATTCCCATGTGAACATCCGCTATTGTAGAATTTGTACTCTAAGTGAATATCATGCTATATGCTAACATGAAATCATCCATTCGAATCCAAACTCTTGATTGAAGTTCAAAACCTAATACAATACATCTTTTATGTTCAACTACGGATTGAAAACCCAAAAAAATATCCCGGTTCAAGGTTATTATGGACTAGGATTCTCTTATGGGGCCTAATGGACCAATAAACTTTCAATTGACTACTTTGGGCCTAGGAACCCTATTTGGCTCTAATTGGACCCACATCCATGAAAGTAAAGTATTTTGGGTCATATGGGCCTAGAATGATCCATCTTATTTCTAATGGGCCATGATGGGCCATAACTAGTTTCATAAACCCTAATGGGACGTAAAGTACATCATTGGCCTTCCTTGGGCTGTGAACCTCCATAAAGACCCAATAGGCCGAAAAATAATTATTTTGGACCTTATGATTTCAAACTAAGCCAAGAAAGGGCCCAACTTCTCTCATTTTCTTCCCTCTTTCCCCTCTCTCGGCCCAACAACACCAAAAAAAAGAGAAAAGGATAGATAATTAGGGGAGTGACACCTCATAATTTACCACCAAACAATAATATTATTATCTAACATACGTCCATGCAAGCTAGCTTGTAACCATCATGTAAAAACCACCACCTTCTCTCTCTTCTTCTTACTTCGGCCAAAGAGACTCCACCACCATTCTCACTTTCTTTCCATTACAACTACATCCAACAATTCTCTCTAGAGCTTCAAAAACTCCCTCATCCTTCCTCTTCAATTTTCGTGTGAACTTGTGTGAGTGTTGAAGAACACTTCATCAAAGGGCATCATTCTTGGTAAGGCTTGTTAATCCTCATTGTTTTGTTTCAATTCTATAACAAGATTCTTGTTCTTATAACATTATTTTCGTATATAAGGCCTTTGGACCATCCACATCTTCAAGGTCTTATCAAGGAAGTAAGTTAGGCCGAAAACAACATCATCTTCTCATATCTCTTCATCAAAACCTAACCAAACCTCAAAGTGAGTTCATACCCCCTATTTTCGATTTTTACTTTGTTTTGAGGGAGAATACAAGTTGTTTTGTGTAGATCTATGTGTGTATGCATGATTTTGTGTGTTTTTCTTTGGTTACATATATGTTTATGTGTTGTAAACTTCATGAACTAAAAGATCCACTAAAAAGATGATGATATTGGTATAACATAACATTCCTTTCAACATATCTCACAAGAAAAAGGTTTTAAATACATCAAGAATACTTGAATCTAAGAAAACTTCATAAAAAGGGCTAAAAATGACAAAAATAACAACATTTGGGTTGTTTATGTAACTCTCGGCTAGTATGTGGTTCAAAAGGAAATTTTTTCTAAACAATGGTTAAACTCGACATTTGAAACCTTATAGGGACCAAAAATGTAAAAAAATTTATAAATGGGCCTTATTTGGGCTTCTCACGGTTTTGGGCCCAAAAATGATAATTTTTGGTCATTTGACAGTTAAATTGTCATTTTCAAGAAAGTTGTGTCAAAAATGTAAATTTTTGATAAAAAATGGTCAAAGTTGCGAAATTATGAACATTTGGGCCAAAAAAAAGAAATTTTCTATAAATGGGCCGAAAATGTATATTTTCACAAAAAATAAGCCAAAAAAGATATTTTTGACAAAAATGAGTTAAAAATGTTACTTTTATGAAAACTAGCCTTAAAATACAAGTTTTGTCCAAAATGGGACCGAAAATGTTATTTTTACAAAAATTGGGCCTTAATTGTAAATTTTTCGCTAAATGGGCCAAGAATATTATTGTTACAAAAAGTGGGCTTTTTATGCTATTTTAATACATAATTGAGCTAATACTAGCAAAATAATAATAAACTGACTAATTTTGTCATTCTCATGTTATTGGGCCTTAGTGACTCATTAATATGTTTGATAGGTCCTGAATACTATTTATTTGTTTATTGGGTCTCATTGACCCATTAACATGCGCGACGGACCTTGGATTCTATTTGCGTGCTATTTGGGCCTATGAATACCTTACATGTGAAATGGGCCTTAGTTGTCCTTTTACATATATTTTGGACCCATGTTTAATATAATCTCATTTATTTCGGGCCTGAAAATGACTTACGTGTTCAGTGAGAGTCAGTGGTCCGCAGACATGGTTCATTGGGCCCGGAATGAGTTTATATGTTTCTCTTCGCGTAAAATTCGATTAAGGATCTAGTGAGACGTGTCGGTTGACACTCATTGAGTGTACGATCGTAGCCTGTAGTTATAACTGGAGTCTCTTGGAGGGAGAGCGGGGTTTTGTGTATAGATCAATACGGGGATGACACCCACACCTGAGTTGTTCGCTACAGTTAGACTACATCAGTCTAGGGTGACTGTAACCTTATTCTAATTTCCGACAGCGCTCACCAACACCAAGACGGGCGAAATTGTCATTATTTAGTATGGTTATGACGACTCACTTAGAGGAATTAACGTTATGAAATTTACGGGAGACCATTCTCTTTTCTCTTTGGATTACTCAGGAACATACTCACACTGGTACTCAACCTCGAGGGTTAGTATCACAGCATTCTCTTTTACAGACAACATAGGGTTGTCTGGGGACATTCTCATTACATTCTCTTCACTTACCTTTGGGATTCTACTAGACAAAAACACACATGCATTAATACCAGTTCGGACACAAACACGCTAAACTATTTTAAGAAAATATAGTATTTTCTTGTGATTACAAAGTTATACAAATCATTTTCTCAAAAGATGCTTATGAACTCACCAACATTTATATGTTGGCCTTTTCAAATTAACTTGTATTCTTAGGAAACCACTGAAGCAGGTTGAGCTGAACAATTTAATGGATGTTTCGTTATATTTTGTTCCATCGTACTATTATATTTCTGGCATGTAATATTTAAACACAATACTCGATGTAAACAATGTACGTTATTATATTATATGTGTGATGATGGTGATGATGTTATGTTTCAATTATATACTATGTGATGATACTACAAGGATGAAGTCACGCGCAAGCCCCCCATACGTTTCTGCCGTCTGGTTCGGGGGTGTAACAGATTGGTATCAGAGCATTGTTTATAGTGAACTGGCATATCTAATCATACAGAATATGCAACTATAAATACAATGGGACTAAAACACTCTGAATAAAATGCATACCTAGGTGTACATTAAAACTATAACACTAAAAGTCTCTGGGAAAAATTGAACATTGTGGTTGAAGTATGACAGCATTCTCTTTTACAGACAACATAGGGTTGTCTGGGGACATTCTCCTTACATTCTCTTCACTTACCTTTGGGATTCTACTAGACAAAAACACACATGCATTAATACCAGTTCGGACACAAACACGCTAAACTATTTTAAGAAAATATAGTATTTTCTTGTGATTACAAAGTTATACAAATCATTTTCTCAAAACATGCTTATGAACTCACCAACATTTATATGTTGGCCTTTTCAAATTAACTTGTATTCTTAGGAGACCACTGAAGCAGGTTGAGCTGAACAATTTAATGGATGTTTCGTTATATTTTGTTCCATCGTACTTTTATATTTCTGGCATGTAATATTTAAACACAATACTCGATGTAAACAATGTACGTTATTATATTATATGTGTGATGATGGTGATGATGTTATGTTTCAATTATATACTATGTGATGATACTACAAGGATGAAGTCACGCGCAAGCCCCCCGCACGTTTCTGCCGTCTGGTTCGGGGGTGTAACAGATTGGTATCAGAGCATTGTTTATAGTGAACTGGCATATCTAATCATACAGGATATGCAACTATAAATACAATGGGACTAAAACACTCTGAATAAAATGCATACCTAGGTGTACATTAAAACTATAACACTAAAAGTCTCTGGGAAAAATTGAACATTGTGGTTAAAGTATGACAGCATTCTCTTTTACAGACAACATAGGGTTGTCTGGGGACATTCTCCTTACATTCTCTTCACTTACCTTTGGGATTCTACTAGACAAAAACACACATGCATTAATACCAGTTCGGACACAAACACGCTAAACTATTTTAAGAAAATATAGTATTTTCTTGTGATTACAAAGTTATACAAATCATTTTCTTAAAACATGCTTATGAACTCACCAACATTTATATGTTGGCCTTTTCAAATTAACTTGTATTCTTAGGAAACCACTGAAGCAGGTTGAGCTGAACAATTTAATGGATGTTTCGTTATATTTTGTTCCATCGTACTTTTATATTTCTGGCATGTAATATTTAAACACAATACTCGATGTAAACAATGTACGTTATTATATTATATGTGTGATGATGATGATGATGTTATGTTTCAATTATATAATATGTGATGATACTACAAGGATGAAGTCATGCGCAAGCCCCCCGTATGTTTCTGCCGTCTGGTTCGGGGGTGTGACAGATTGGTATCAGAGCATTGTTTATAGTGAACTGGCATATCTAATAATACAGGATATGCAACTATAAATACAATGGGACTAGAACACTCTGAATAAAATGCATACCTAGGTGTACATTAAAACTATAACACTAAAAGTCTCTGGGAAAAATTGAACATTGTGGTTAAAGTATGACAGCATTCTCTTTTACAGACAACATAGGGTTGTCTGGGGACATTCTCGTTACATTCTCTTCACTTACCTTTGGGATTCTACTAGACAAAAACACACATGCATTAATACCAGTTCGGACAAAAACACGCTAAACTATTTTAAGAAAATATAGTATTTTCTTGTGATTACAAAGTTATACAAATCATTTTCTCAAAACATGCTTATGAACTCACCAACATTTATATGTTGGCCTTTTCAAATTAACTTGTATTCTTAGGAAACCACTGAAGCAGGTTGAGCTGAACAATTTAATGGATGTTTCGTTATATTTTGTTCCATCGTACTTTTATATTTCTGGCATGTAATATTTAAACACAATACCGATGTAAACAATGTACGTTATTATATTATATGTGTGATGATGGTGATGATGTTATGTTTCAATTATATACTATGTGATGATACTACAAGGATGAAGTCATGCGCAAGCCCCCAGTACGTTTCTGCCGTCTGGTTCGGGGGTGTAACAGATTGGTATCAGAGCATTGTTTATAGTGAACTGGCATATCTAATCATACAGGATATGCAACTATAAATACAATGGGACTAAAACACTCTGAATAAAATGCATACCTAGGTGTACATTAAATCTATAACACTAAAAGTCTCTGGGAAAAATTGAACATTGTGGTTAAAGTATGACAGCATTCTCTTTCACAGACAACATAGGGTTGTCTGGGGACATTCTCCTTACATTCTCTTCACTTACCTTTGGGATTCTACTAGACAAAAACACACATGCATTAATACCAGTTCGGACACAAACACGCTAAACTATTTTAAGAAAATATAGTATTTTCTTGTGATTACAAAGTTATACAAATCATTTTCTCAAAACATGCTTATGAACTCACCAACATTTATATGTTGGCCTTTTCAAATTAACTTGTATTCTTAGGAAACCACTGAAGCAGGTTGAGCTGAACAATTTAATGGATGTTTCGTTATATTTTGTTCCATCGTACTTTTATATTTCTGGCATGTAATATTTAAACACAATACTCGATGTAAACAATGTACGTTATTATATTATATGTGTGATGATGATGATGATGTTATGTTTCATTTATATAATATGTGATGATACTACAAGGATGAAGTCACACGCAAGCCCCCCGTACGTTTCTGCCGTCTGGTTCGGGGGTGTAACAGATTGGTATCAGAGCATTGTTTATAGTGAACTGGCATATCTAATCATACAGGATATGCAACTATAAATACAATGGGACTAAAACACTCTGAATAAAATGCATACCTAGGTGTACATTAAAACTATAACACTAAAAGTCTCTGGGAAAAATTAAACACCGTGGTTAAACTCGGATAGTTATGTAGTCGTATTGGGGATAAATGTAGCGTGATCAACTATATTTATTCAAAATACCACCAACATATGGCTGGGAGTGATCATGTTGGGAAATGAATCTAGAAACTTACCTCGTATCCAAAAAGCTCTTAGGGAACTCAAACATAAACAAAATTAAAATACTATAGGAGTATTTGGTGTGGTATTTGTTTCTAGTATTTATACACTTTCGTGCAGACACTATGGCCGGGTATCATTAGTCAGGAGACCCCTATCTCCCTAGTAGAACTTGCAGATGGACTCACCGAGCCAGTGGTGAATCTCGAAGAGGAAGAGCCAGTGGTGGACCTCGAAGAGGAAGAGCTCTAGGGCAATGACGATGATGACTTGGATTCTGAGTCCGAGGTCATCAATCCTCCATACATGGCCAGCATACCGGCTTATCGTATGGGCCCCGATGGCCCCACGCCCCATGGGCGCACGATATTAGGAGATGGAGTCGCCAGCAGGGGATATGACCGCCCTACGGTATGAACCGAGGTCTTTTGGATCTCAGTCATGGTCCAGCGCACCCGAGACATTGG
Organism: Lactuca virosa; assembly: GCF_052849685.1. NCBI lineage: Eukaryota > Viridiplantae > Streptophyta > Magnoliopsida > Asterales > Asteraceae > Lactuca > Lactuca virosa. Next base: position 333,076,373 of record NC_136433.1, read on the forward strand.
CAACCAAGCTCAGGACACCCCAAATCAAACGGACCAAGTGTAGGCTGCTGTTGAGAGAGATGAGAGACAAACACAGGAAGTGATCGGGGACTTCATAGCGAGACAGTCAGTTTGGGAGGCACGACTACGAGACATCGAGCGACAAGTAGCTCATCTCCAGGGTGCATCCACTTCATCAGCACCACCGCCAGACACTTTCCGCCACGATTAGGATCAACTTTTTCCCCACTACTATTCGTTATGATTCTCTTCCGCGTACTAAGCTGGTATTTACTAATGAAACAATGGTGAGTTTTCCTTATTTCATGTTATTGCATGAATTCAATTATATGCACAATCAAACCCCCGAAAACCGCTAGATACTTAAGGATCTCGAAACCAAAACAACCTATATACTCCATGGATAGACTTAATATTCGTGCCAAATCTACGATTACCTACGACCATAAATACATCATAGGGATATAGATTGAAACATTGTGAATCGTACGACAAAACGCGAAGTTTATAGAGTACAACCAGAAATGACCCTCATTAATTACGATCTTTCTTATAATCATGCAGCAGAAAATGTCATCCCACATAAATAACAAGCACACCCGTGAGGCACCGATCCTGCAGATGGACTCTGCTACATTCCAAGCTGCTGTAACAGCTGCCGTAACCGCTGCTATGGCACAACTCAACGCAAACAACACCAACATAGATGGAGATAACGTCGACAACTCCAGCCGAAGTAACGACCACGGAAACCAACGAGTGACATCTTATCAAGGCACTCCAAAACTCAAGCTTAAGAGTGGGAAGCGAGAGTCTGGGAGTAAGAGGAAGGGACAGCCAACTCAAGGGTCCTCAAAGAAACAACATGTTGTTGCTGTCCATGCAGCCATGACACCTACTACATCAACACCAGAAAGACCATATGCTGGAAGTCTTCCAAAATGCAACAAGTGCAATTTCCATCATAAAGGAGCCTGTCGGAAGCCGTATTGCAATAGATGCAACAAAAAGGACACACTGCCAAAGTACAACAACAACAACAACAACCACAACAACAATAACGTTGGGGTTAGTCACACTTGTTGCAGATGTTGACCGGCCATTTTTAGACGCAATTGTCCCAAAGCCAACAACCAAGGGACAGGGGGAATCATGAAGGAATTTGACTTCGGGTCAAGGTGAGACAAATCAAGACCCGACAGTTGTTACTGGTACGTTCCCATATAACAACACTTAGGCATGTATCTTATTCGATAGTGGAGCGGAGCAAAGCTTCGTTAGTAACAAGTTCAAACACTTACTAAATCAACAACCCCAGAAGCTCAACGAAGCCTTAACGGTGGAAATGGCTAATAGGAAAACCGAAACAACCAAAGATGTTTATGTAGGATGCACGTTAACACTAAACAATCATTCGTTTCAAACAGATTTGATGCCAGTAAATATTAGGAGTTTTGATGTGACAATCGGCGTGGATTGGTTAAGCCCCCACCATGCTGATATTATGTGTCGTGAGAAGGTCGTTCGCCTTCATCTCCCCAATCACAAAACCCTAATAATCTATGGTGATAAACCTGTCGCCAATCTTCGTCTTATCTCGTGCATCAAGGCACAAAAGTGCCCGCACAAGAAAAACTACGCATTCCTCGCTCATGTTGTGGATAAAACCAAAGAAGAAGTAAACATTAAAGACATTCCAGTGGCATGTGACTTCCCGGATGTATTTCCAGAAGACCTTCCGGGAGCATCCCCGGAGAGACAAGTCAAATTTCGAATCGACCTAATACCAGGAGCCACATCAATTGCCAAATCACCCGACAGGTTAGCTCCCGCCGAAACGCAGGAGTTATCCAGCCAACTAAGTGAGTTGTTGAGCAAAGGATTCACCCAACGAAGCTTCTCACTCTGGGGAGCTCCGGTCTTGTTTGGCAAGAAAAAGGACGGATCCTTCAGAATGTGCATCGATTATAGGGAATTAAACAAGCTCACCGTCAAAAACTGATACCCACTTCCTCGGATCGACGATCTATTTGAGCAGCTCCAAGGAGCTAGTTATTTCTCCAAAATAGACCTAAGGTCTGGTTATCATCAGCTTTGAGTCCGAGAAGAGGACATTCTACCTTTCGAACTCGATACGGTCATTACGAATTCGTTGTGATGCCTTTCGGTGTAACAAATGCCCCCGCTGCATTTATGGACCTCATGAATCAAGTCTGCCGCCCGTTCCTTGATAAATTCATGATCGTATTCATCGACGATATTCTAATATACTCTCGAACCAAAGAAGAACATGGTCAACATCTCCGTCGAATCTTGGAAACCCTAAGAGCTGAAAGATTATACGTGAAGCTCTCCAAATGCGAGTTCTGGATCCGCAGTATAAACTTTTTGGGTCACGAAGTCATCAAGGAGGGGATTCACGTAGATCCTTCCAAAGTAAAGGCTATTGAAGGTTGGGCGATCCCGAGAACTCCAACAGAAATCCGACAATTCCTGGGTCTCGCAGGCTACTACCAAAGGTTTATTCTAAAATTTTCCAAGATAACTAAACCCCTCACCACCTTGACACAAAAGGGTGTGTCCTTCAACTGGACGGGAAAGCAAGAAGCCGCCTTCCAAACCTTGAAATTAGCCCTCTGTAGTGCACCAGTGCTATCCTTACCGGAGGGAACCGAAGATTTCATAGTCTACTGCGATGCTTCGAATCAAGGGTTAGGCTGTGTTCTCATGCAGCATGGAAAGATGATAGCTTACGCATCGAGACAATTGAAGACGCATGAAGTAAATTACACCACTCATGATCTCGAGTTGGGAGCTGCGGTCTTCTCTCTGAAAATTTGGAGGCACTACCTCTACGGTACAAGGTGCACCATCTTCACCGATCACAAAAAGCCTCTAGCACATTCTAAACCAAAAGGAGCTAAACATGAGGCAGCGAAGGTGGGTTGAGCTGCTAAATGATTATGAATGTGAGATCAAATATCACTCAGGCAAGGCTAACGTGGTAGCCGATGCCCTGAGCAGAAAAGAATACTCAGGCCGTCGGGTGAAAACCCTATCAATAACCATCCAATCCCACCTAACCTCACAGATCAAGGGAGCCCAATCGGATGCAATGAAGCCAGAGAACGTCGCGAATGAAACACTGCGTGGGATGGATAAGAACTTTGAAGCCAAGGAGGATGGAACTTACTACTTCATGAATGGAATTTGGGTCCCTAAACTTGGGGGATTAGGAGAAATGATCATCAATGAAGCCCATAAAATGAGATATTTCATCCATCCAGGTTCGAATAAGATGTACCTGGACATTAAGCAGCATTATTGGTGGCCGAATATGAAGGAAGAGATCGGCACTTACGTGGGCAAGTGTCTCACTTGCGCCAAGGTGAAAGTGGAATATCAAAAGCCCTCGGGACTATTACAACAACCAGTAATACCCGAGTGGAAATGGGAAAGGATTACTACGGACTTCGTAACCAAACTACCTAAGACGATAGACGGATTGGATGCTATTTGGGTAATTGTCGATAGGTTAACTAAATCCGCTCATTTCCTACCAATAAAAGAATAATACAAGATGTAAAATTTAACACGAATCTATATCAATGAGATCGTGAGACTCCACAGAGTGTCGATATCTATAATCTTGGATCGGGATAGTAGATTTACCTCACGATTTTAGCAGTCACTCCAGAAGGCCATGGGTACACAGCTGGACATGAGCACCGCTTACCACCCTCAAACCGATGGCCAAAGCGAACGAACCATCCAAACACTTGAGGACATGCTTCGAGCCGGTGTGATTGATTTCGGCAAGTCATGGGATGCCCACTTTCCCTTGATTGAATTCTCGTATAACAACAACTATCACATATGCATAAGGTTTGCTCCTTTTGAGGCCTTATATGGTTGCAAATGCAGATCGCCTCTCTACTGGGTTGAGGTGGGTGACACCTAGCTGGCAAAAGGGCAATCATCGGACAGCACCCTTAAAGGACCAGAGATCATTCGAGAGACCACAGAAAATACAATCCCAATTCAAGCCCGACTCCAAGCGTCGCGTGACCGGCAAAAGAGTTACGCTGACAATTGACGAAAATCTCTAGAATTCCAAGTCGGAGATCGATTACTATTAAAGGCCTCTCCTTGGAAAGGGATGATCCGTTTTGGGAAACGGGGACAACTAAACCCTCGATATATCGGACCATTCGAGATTCTTGCCCGAATTGGCCCGGTAGCTTATAAGCTGCAGCTACTTTCAGAGCTCAGCAACGTACACCCCGTGTTCCACGTCTCAAATTTGAAAAGTGCTTATCATATGAAACTCTTTTCATTCCTTTAGAAGAGATCGAAATAAACGAGAATCTCCTATTCGTCGAAGAACCTGTCGAGATAATGGATAGGGAAGTGAAGCGTACGAAGCAGAGCCGCATTCCGATTGTGAAGGTTCGATGGAACGCCAAGTGTGGACCGGAATTCACATGGGAACGCGAAGACCAAATGAAGCAGAAGTACCCTCACTTATTCTCTCATTCATGATCCTACCTTTCTAAAGAATTTCAGGACGATATTCCCTCTAACAGGGGGATGATGTCACAACCAGCATTTTCAGCTAGGAAAGTCTATTCCCATGTGAACATCCGCTATTGTAGAATTTGTACTCTAAGTGAATATCATGTTATATGCTACCATGAAATCATCCATTTGAATCCAAACTCTTGATTGAAGTTCAAAACCTAATACAATACATCTCATATGTTCAACTATGGATTGAAAACCCACAAAAAAAATCTCGGTTCAAGGTTATTATGGACTAGGATTCTCTTATTGGGCCTAATGGACCAATAAACTTTCAATTTGACTACTTTGGGCCTAAGAACCCTATTTGGGCCCTAGCTTGTTTGGACCAACATCCATGAAAGTAAAGTATTTTGGGTCATATGGGCCTAGAATGATCCATCTTATTTCTAATGGGCTATATGGGTCATAACTAGTTTCATAAACCCTAATGGGCCGTAAACTACATCATTGGGCTTCCTTGGGCCGTGAACCTCCATAAAGGCCCAATAGGCCGAAAAATAATTATTTTGGGCCTCATGATTTCAAACTAAGCCAAGAAAGGGCCCAGCTTCTCTCATTTTCTTCCCTCTTTCCCCTCTCTCCGCCCAACAACAACAAAAAAAAGAGAAAAGGATGGATAATTAGAGGAGTAACACCTCACAATTTACCACCAAACAACAATGTTATTATCTAACATAATTCCATACAAGCTAGCTTGTAACCATCATGTAAAAACCACCACCTTCTCTCTCTTCTTCTTATTTCGGCCAAAGAGACTCCACCACCATTCTCACTTTCTTTCCATTACAACTACATCCAACAATTCTCTCTAGAGCTTCAAAAACTCCCTCATCCTTCCTCTTCAATTTTCGTGTGAACTTGTGTGAGTGTTGAAGAACACTTCATCAAACGACATCATTCTTGGTCAGGCTTGTTAATCGTCATTGTTTTGTTTCAAGTCTATAACAAGATTCTTGTTCTTATAACATTATTTTCATATATAAGGCCTTAGAACCATCCACATCTTCAAGATCTTCTCATATCTCTTCATCAAAAGCGAACCGAACCTCAAAGTAAGTTCATACCCCCTATTTTCGATTTTTACTTTGTTTTGGGGGAGAATACAAGTTGTTTTGTGTAGATCTATGTGTGTATGCATGATTTTGTGTGTTTTTCTTTGGTTACATATATGTTTATGTGTTGTAAACTTCATGAACTAAAAGATCCACTAAAAAGATGATGATATTGGCATAACATAACATTCCTTTCGACATATCTCACATGAAAAAGGTTTCAAATACATCAAGAATACTTGAATCTAAGAAAACTTCATAAAAAGGGCTAAAAATGGCAAAAATGACAAAATTTGGGTTGTTTATGTAACTCTCGGCTAGTATGTGGCTCAAAAGGAAATTTGTAGGTTCCCATTTTGTCGATTGGATCGGTGCGGAAGATATTACCAAGAAGATAATCGTGTATGAACATGATGAACAAGATATGTGAGTAAAACTGTAGTAGATAGATAGAGAGATATAAAATATTACAAGAACACTCATGGGTTGGGAGAGATAACTCTCCCATGGTGGGAGAGATCCCACCACACTCTCCCTAAACTAAAAAGTCTACATAGTGAACACTTACAATAAAATGACCATCACCTCCACTTTATATACTAGTGGAGGGAATATGCTTTTCATACAAGGGAATATTCTAGCCTAATAAACACTCAACATTGTAGAGAATTTTCATGCTCCAACAATCTCCCCCTAAATGCTCGGAAATGGTGAGGGTAAAGCAGTGATAAAAGGCAGAACATCCGACAGGCAGGTCTGGTGATAAAGTGTCTCAGAAAAGCTGGAGCAGTCGTGATCTCAGAATCTGGCAATGGAATCTCTAGCATCAAAGAACAAACAGAGAAACCCCAATCTCTGAATAAAACTATGAAATCCCAATCTTTGAATGTGATCAGTCCCCAAAAACAAATCATGTTCACAGTCTCCCCCTCGACTGTAGAACCGAAGAGCACAATCTCAAATCACACAACGTCTTCAATATTTCGAAATCGAATGATAATGCACGAAATAATCTCTGAAGAATAACCTGCTGAAAATGTGAAGCATCCAAAAATAAAGTCCGAAAGATAAATAATATGAATCCGAAGACATGGTCTAGCAATGCCAAAAATTTGATCGTAAGATCAAAAAGAAGTGCCACGCCGCATCGCTAAAATAATCATCGTCTTCAAAATATCGTAAATCCAAACTCGAGCAATCATAATATCTGAACCGGATGCAAACACAAATGAGACATCCCAAAGTGTAGAGTCTGAAGATAAATAATCATAATTCGAAGAACATCAAGTAATGCCAAAAATTTGATCCGTGAAGACCAAAAATCAGTGCCACATCACACTACTAAATGAATCTTCGTCTTCAGATGTCTCTAACGTCAAAACTCCAATAATAAACCAGAATGGATGCTCATGATTCTCTCCCTATTTTTGATCGACCATGCAATAACGATCAAAAATAATCACGAAACCGGGAAAGAAAATATGGTGGATATGATGGAGCATCGCACGCTCCCCCTTGATGTGAGCATCTACCCGTAAAAATGAGGATATTATTTTTCGGTCATTGGTAGACATGGTGATGTATTGCCGAACTGAACAAACACTGTAGAGTATATATGATAAACCCGCTGCTGAAAAATCATAATACTAAACCGAAGTAATGCCGATAACCGAAATGCAAACTCGAACTCCCAAATGATGGTTTGAAACCATATATAAATAGTCCGAAGGGAGTAAAAATGCGAGTAGCTCGGTAGAAGTGAGACACAAAAATAATAATATCTGAACCAACTGTGTCATCACTCATAATCAGCAAGAAGAATGAAGTCTTGAACCATGGGACTAAAATTGGTGTTAAAAAAATAATTGGTTTTAAAAAAATATGGTTTTAATAAAAATAATTGGTATAAAATAAAAATAATTGGTTTTAAAAAATATAATGGGTTTTAAAAAAAATAATGGATGTTAAATAAAATTAATTGGTTTAAAAAAAATTGGTTATAAAAAAAACTTGAAAAGAAATGGGTTAGGGGTGGATCCATAATGAAAATGGATTCACTTAGGAAAATGGGTTAAGCTGAAAAAGGTAAAGAGTGGAGAGTCGGTAAGGAGTGGAAAAAGTTAGGAGTGAATATTCAGGAGTGAGAAAGAAAAATAGGATCAGGAATGAAAAAAGATTAAGGTCCGGAAAAAATTTTTTATTCCGGAAATTGTGAGTCCGGAACGAACGGGTGAGTCCAGAATTTTTTTTTTTTTTTTTGATGAGGAATGGTTGGGTTCCTAAGTAAAAAATGAAAAGGATCTAAAATGGTTGATTTCCGAAGTGGGTTTTAAAAAAAAATTCCGAAATGAGTTTGAAATGAAAAATTCCGGAATGGGTTTGAGAATAAAAGGGAGTGAAATGGGTTTTAAAAGAAAAATTATGAAATGGGTTTGAAATGAAAAATTCCGGAATGAAAAATAAAAAAGGTTTGACTTCCTAAGTGAAAGTGGGTTCCGGAGTGGGTTTAAAAAAAAATCTGAAGGTAAAAGGAAAGTGCATGGAGTGTCCGGAATGGCTGTTTGGTCCGGAAGAGGTGGGGTCTCGGAATTTAAAAGCATATGCGACAAAATGGTTTGAATGCCTTTAACGAAGATGGGACAGATGCATGCCTGACAAAAAGAGATCATTGTCCCCCAAAACTTTGGCATTAATTTAATGCTTCTTTTGACTTGTACGTTTCATCAAAAGCATATGTATAAATCCAATACCCACATACATGCGTACAAGTCTTGTACCACCGGTAAATAAGCTTGTACTCTCCCATAAAATGCATTATATCCGAACTCTATAAATATGTTCAAATCTTTTATCCCGTAATAATATTTTGTCTTTTTCAAAACACCTTTTGCAAAAGGATAAGAAGATCAAAGACCACCTTTTTCAAAGGAAACTTCTATCTTCTTCAGCAAATATATTTTTCTCCATAAACACAGATTTTAACAGTAGCAAAAATGTATGAACAGTAGCAGCATAATTTTTATTTTTCTAGCAACATCACCAATAAAACAGTAAATAACTCACAGAAGATTTTTCAGTTGCGAAGGCTGAGACAATCTTCATAAATGATGAAAATCTTCAAGATAATAAACCAATCGAGATCGTTCCCTTGAAATAATCGTGAGATCTCCAAGGTCTCGCTCTGATACCACTTGTAGGTGCCCATTTTCTCGATTGGATCGGTGCGGAAGATATTACCAAGAAGATAATCGTGTATGAACATGATGAACAAGATATGTGAGTAAAACTGTAGTAGATAGATAGAGAGATATAAAATATTACAAGAACACTCATGGGTTTGGAGAGATAACTCTCCCATGGTGGGAGAGATCCCACCACACTCTCCCTAAACTACAAAGTCTACATAGTGAACACTTACAATAAAATGATCATCACCTCCACTTTATATACTAGTGGAGGGAATATGCTTTTCATACAAGGGAATATTCTAGCCTAATAAACACTCAACATTGTAGAGCATTTTCATGCTCCAACAAAATTTTTGCTAAACAATGGTTAAACTCGACATTTGAGACCTTCTCGGGACCAAAAATGTAAAATTTTTCTAAATGGGCCTTATTTGGGCTTCTCACGGTTTTGGGCCCAAAAATGATAATTTTTGGGCTTTTGAGGGTTAAATTGTCATTTTCAAGAAACTTGTGTCAAAAATGTAAATTTTTGATAAAAAGGGGGTCAAAGTTGCGAAATTATGAACATTTGGCCAAAAAGATGAAATTTTCTATAAATGAGCCGAAAATGTATATTTTCACAAAAAATCAAGCCAAAAACGATATTTTTGACAAAAATAAGTTAAAATGTTACTTTTACGAAAACTAGCCTTAAAATACAAGTTTTGTCCAAAATGGGGCCTAAAATGTTATTTTTATAAAAATTCGGCCTTAATTGTAAATTTTTGGCTTATTGGGCCAAGAATGTCATTGTTACAAAAAGTGGCTTTTTATGCTATTTTAATAAATAATTGAGCTAATACTAGCAAAATAATAATAAACTGGCTAATTTTGTCATTCTCATGTTATTGGGCCTTAGTGGCCCATTAATATGCTTGATAGTTCATGAATACTATTTATTTGTTTATTGGGCCTCACTGACCCATTAACATGCGCGACGGACCTTGGATACTATTTGTGTGATATTTGGGCCTATGAATACCTTACATGTGAAATGGGCCTTAGTTTTCCTTTTACATATATTTTGGGCCCATGTTATATAATCTCATTTTTTTCGGGCCTGAAAATAACTTACGTGTTCAGTGAGACTCAGTGGTCCGCATACACGGTTCATTGGGCCCGGAATGAGTTTATATGTTTCTCTTCGCGTAAAATCCGATTAAGGATCTAGTGAGACGTGTCGGTTGACACCTATTGAGTGTACGATCATAGCCTGTAGTTATAACCAGATTCTCTTGGAGAGAGGGCGGGGTCTTGTGAATAGATCTATACGGGGATGACACCCCACACCTGAGCTGTTTGCTACAGTTAGACTACATCAGTCTAGGGTGACTGTAACCTTATTCTAATTTCTGACGGCGCTCACCAACGCCAAGACAAGCGGAATTGTCATTATTTAGTATGGTTATGACGACCCAAATGTATTTATAGTTTGTATATCTTTTATGGATTGATATATTGAGTTCTCTATAAACATTGCCCTGATACGAATCTGTCACACCCCCAAACCAGACGGCAGAAACTTCCGGGGTGGAGGACTTCATTTGTAGTATCACAACACATGCATTATAGTAATCAGAATACAAACAACAACTGTATTTAAAAAGTATAAGTATTTACATGTGTTTCATCATTGTATACTGAAACCAAATAATTATACAAAAGAAGAAGACAAGACATAAATAGCTCCATCTTCTCAAAAGCACGAGGAGTACATGTCTATTGGTTCCCTGATAATACAAGTAATTTGAAAAAGAGACTGTCAACATAAAGTTGAGTGAGTGCATAAGTATTTATGTTTGAAAGAATGTTTTCTGTTTCTTGAATATGTAAACTGTTCCAGAAAATCCTATATTTTTTGTTGTATATGAAAAGTAGTTTTAATTACATAAAACCGTTTTGTTTGTAAACCAATGTTCTTTATTTGTATTCCTTTTGTAAACTTGTAATTGAGAGTGTGACTGGTTTCATCAACTATTATTGTAACTATAATGTAATACTGTAAATTGTATCTTGTAAACTAGTACATTGAAAATGTACTTGTGTTTAGTTAATTATACACTAATGTATTGTTAATATCTTTTAAATGAGTTATTATAACCAAACTGACTAGATGGACTGACCCAATGCTATGAATGCGTTGAAAGCTGTTGATAACAACTGTCACTCATAGGCGTGTATGCCTGACTGTAGCTAGCAGTCTGAGTGCGGGGTTGTCAATCCCAATATAGATCTATACACACATTGTTTCGATCCCCGACTGGAGATTCTGGTTACAATGTCATGACTTTAACTATATTGTTTAAATGAATTAAACAACCTGTATCAAATGACTCATAAAAAGCATATAAACGTTACATGTATAATAGTTATGAAAACCCAATCATTCTGAAATAAATGATTGACAGTATGTTCTTGATTAGTATTCTTAACATGTATCTGAAAAATGTATATCCTTGATTAGTTTTGAATCAAACCTTTGTTCTTCTAAAATAATGTAGTTTAGTATACTTGAATCGTGAATTAATGTTCTGTGAATCATAAATTATACCTATTATAATTTATATGTACTTTCTAAGTTGATACCGAGTATTTATGAATGCCCCCTTGCTCAACATGTTACAAAGGGTAATTGAACTTAATGAACTAACTTTTATATATAAGTAAAATTTAAATGACACTCGGACAAATAACTGATACTTGTAATCCCACATCCAAACAAGGAAAAGGAACCAAAGTGGGTTATCAGTCCTAAGCCTTTTAAATCTTATTTATATATATATATATATATATATATATATATATATATATATATATATATATATATATATATATATATATATATATATATATATATAGAAGTATGATTTTTGGGAGAAATATAAGTTTATAAAAACATTTAAAAGAAGTTTAATAATTTGAAATACATTTTGATGACTTGATGTCATTTTGATACAATCATTGAAAACCATTTGATTTGGTAATAAATGAAATCCATTTTGATAAGATATTTGAAACCAATTGTTTATAACACAAAAATCTTTGTGTTAGACTTGTATCCCCCCCCCCCCCCCTTTAAATAGTAAAAACTATGAAAATACAGGGGTATGAACTCGCCTGTAGTGAGTGATTCGAGTGAAAGGTCGATATAGGATGCTAAGTGTCAAGTGAAGTCTCGAGCACAAACGGATCCTATTAAGCATATAATGACACATATATGGATATAATTAGTGTATATAACAACTAATTATGATAGGGAACCACTTTAGGGACTAGGAAACACTTGAATTGAAGTGTTACAATCACATGTGATTAACTAAAGAGGTTATATGGCCATGAAAGGGAGTGTACGGCCAAGGGGTGTACGGCCGTACACTCATGGGAAAACATGCAAAAAGAGGGTGTTTGATCCATGGGGAAACTAGTGTGACAATTGCATAACAAGTGGATGAACAAAGCTTTCATTTTTGGAAGGACTTGAGGTGTGTACGGCCACACCAAGTGTGTACGGCCGTACACACTCCAATATGGATGCATTTTTGGGTCTTGATTCATAGGGATTCAAGGGTTCAAGAGTTCTAATGGATAACAAGTACCTAGAAAGTGTTTAAGGCCTTAGATTATGAACCAAACAAGGGTATACAGCCGTAGATAGAGTGTACGGCCGTACACTCTTGATGTTTTTGATTTGATGATGTTTCATGGATGAAATCATGGATCTTTACTAGATAAAGCAACGTATCAACTAATCAATGGAAGGAATACTTACATTTTTTTTGAAGATCAAGATGAAAAGCTTGATGATAGTTGAGAGAGAACTCGAGTTCTTGACTGGAAGATGAAGAAATGAATGAAACATGAAGGGAATAGCTTATATATGGGTTTGAGTTTACGGACATATTGAGTGTACGGTCGTACACCCATGTGTACGGCCGTACACTCCTCTTGAAGGAGTGTTTGGCTCGAATGCAATAGGAAGAACTTAATTTAACTCACCCTTAAACCCAATCCTTGAATGTACTAGGCTTATAACACTCAAACAGACCCTAAACAATGCTAAAAGATAGCAGAATCGAGTCTGAATTAGATTGACTTGAATGGTTGTACGAGATAGAAATTTTGGGTTGTCACATTATCCCCCCGTTAGAGAGAATTTCGTCCCGAAATTAGAGTTTAAGCAATTAAGCAATTACAAATAACTAAGCAAAAAGATGAGGTAAGTTTCATTTGATCCTCGCGCTCCCAAGTGAATTTAGGTCCCCGCTTGGCCTTCCAGCGAACCTTCACTATAGGAATACGGCTTTGCTTTGTTTGCTTGACCTCTCGGTCCATGATCTCTACTGGCTCTTCTACGAAGTTGAGGCTCTCGTCGATCTCGATTTCCTCGAGTGGAATTACAAGAGTCTCGTCAGACAGACAATTTTTCAAGTTCGATACGTGGAAAACAGGATGTATGTTACTTAGTTCTTGACGTAGTCGGAGTTTGTAAGCTACTGGACCGATTCTAGCAAGAATCTCGAATGGTCCTATGTACCTTGGATTCAGCTTGTCATGCTTTCCAAAGCGTATCATGCCCTTCCAGGGTGAGACCTTCAACATGACACGATCACCAACCTTGAATTCCAAAGATTTTCTTCTTTTGTCAGCGTAGCTTTTCTGTCTATCTCTGGAAGCTTTAAGTTGCTCCCGGATTTGTACTATTTTCTCCGTAGTTTCGCGAATGATTTCTAGACCAGTGAGAGCACCGTCAGGAACTTGACTTCTAGCTAGCTGCGTGTTACCGACTTCAGCCCAGCAGAGAGGTGATCTGCACTTGAGACCATAGAGAGCTTCGAAAGGAGTAGCCTTTATGCTAGTGTGATAACTGTTATTGTAAGAGAATTCGACAAGGGGTAAATGAGTATCCCATGCCCTTCCAAAGTCTATCACGCAAGCTCGCAACATATCTTCTAGAGTTTCAATCGTTCTCTCACTTTGACCGTCAGTTTGTGGATGATAGGCTGCACTCATGTCCAACCTAGTTCCCAAGGATTTTTGTAAAGACTGCCAGAAACGAGAAGTGAATCTACTATCTCGGTCAGAAATAAGAGATATTGGCACACCATGCAGTCTAACGATTTCTTTGAGGTAAGTTCTTGTTAGTTTCTCCATCTTGTCGGTCTCTTTGATTGGTAAGAAGTGTGCGGATTTGGTTAATCTATCGACGATTACCCAAATAGTATCATAACCACCCGGTGTCTTGGGTAACTTGGTTATTAAATCCATTGTAATCCACTACCACTTCCATTCATTCCATTCAGGGATTTCAGGGTGTTGCAATAAACCTGAAGGTTTCTGGTATTCTACCTTGACTTTGGCACAAGTAAGGCATTTGCCCACAAAGGTAGCAATTTCAGCCTTCATGTTTGGCCACCAGTATAGTTTCTTGAGGTCCAGATACATCTTGTCTGAACCTGGATGAATGGAGTATCGGGTTTTGTGTGCTTCATTCATAATCACGTCTCTGTAACCACCAAACTTTGGTGTCCAGATCCGGTTCATGAAACAATAGACTCCATCATCCCTGACTTTAAAGTTTTTATCCATTCCTCTCAAGGTTTCACCTGCCATGTTTTCAGGTTTTAAGGCATCGAGTTGAGACTCTCTGATCTGTGTGGACAGATGTGAATGGATTGTCATGGTCAACGACTTTACTCGGCGTCCCGAGTATTCTTTTCTGCTAAGGGCATCAGCTACTACGTTAGCTTTACCAGGCTGATAAAGAATCTCACAATCGTATTCGTTCAGTAGATCCACTCATCGTCGTTGTCTCATGTTTAGCTCTTTCTAATCAAAGATATGCTGGAGACTTTTATGGTCCATGAATACTGTGCATTTCGTGCCATATAAGTAATGTCTCCTGATATTCAGAGCAAACACCACTGCTCCTAGTTCAAGGTCATGTGTTGTATAGTTAAGTTCATGTGTCTTTAGTTGTCTTGAGGCATAGGATATAACCTTCCCTCTTTGCATAAGAACACACCCAAGCCCTTGATTAGAAGCATAACAGTACACTACGAAATCCTTTGTCGCTTCAAGAAGAGACAGGATCGGTGCACTACACAAAGCTCGCTTCAGCGTTTGGAACGTTGTTTCTTGCTTTTCTCCCCAACTAAAAGTTACATCCTTTTGCATCAGGATGTTAAGAGGCTTAGATATTCGAGAGAAATTCTAGATGAATTTGCGATAATACCCAGCAAGACCTAAGAATTGACGGATTTCTGTAGGTGTTTTGGGTGCTGACCAGTTTTCAATTGCTTTTATTTTGGAAGGGTCAACGTGTATTCCTTCTGAACTAACCACGTGACCTAGGAAATCAACCTTCCTGATCCAAAATTCACACTTTGAAAACTTCGCATAGAGTTTCTCTGATCTAAGAGTTTGCAATATTTACGAAGATGTTGGCCATGTTCCTCTTCACTTCTTGAGTAGATAAGGATGTCGTCAATGAAGACTATGACGAATTTGTCCAAGAATGGACGACACACTCTGTTCATTAGATCCATGAACACAGCAGGTGCATTCGTCAATCCGAATGGCATCACTACAAACTCGTAATGACCATAACGAGTTCTGAACGCGGTTTTGGGAATGTCATCCTCCAAAATCCGTAACTTGTGATACCCGGATCTTAAGTCTATTTTTGAGAAGTAGCTCGCACCTTGAAGTTGGTCGAACAGATCATCAATGTGAGGCAGCGAATATCGATTTTTGATGGTAAGTTTATTCAGCTCGCGGTAGTCTATGCACCTACAGAATGATCCATCCTTCTTCTTCACGAACAAAACCGGTGCTCCCCAGGGTGAGAAGCCTGGTCTTATGAAACCTTTGTTAAGGAGTTCGTTAACCTGGCTGGATAATTCCTGCATTTCAGAAGGTGCAAGACGATAGGGGGATTTGGCTATAGGGGTAGCCCTAGGGATTAAGTCGATTCTGAATTTGACTTGTCGTTCGGGAGGCACTCCTGGAAGATCATCGGGAAAAACATCGGGAAAGTTGCAGACCTCAGGAATGCTCGCGATGTCTTTCACTTCTTGCTTTTTCTCTACCACGTGAGCTAAGAAAGCACAGTACTCTTTGCGAAGGTACTTCTGTGCCTTGATGCAAGAAATGATCTGGAGGTTCGTTCCGGGTTTGGCGCCATAAATAACAAGAGTTTCGTTAGTTGGCAAATTCAAACAAATGGCTCTTTCATAGCATTGGATGTCAACATGGTTAGGGCACAACCAATCCATACCTATTATGACGTCGAAACTTTTGATAGAGATCAGCATATGGTCTATTGGGAATGAAAAGTTATTCAAGGTAAGAGTACATCCTATGAATATATTATTGGATATAGTGTCTAAGTCCATAACTATATTTGGTATGTACTTTACCCGACCCGGCATGGTCCATTTGGGTTGCATGGCATTGCAATACTTGGATAGACCAAAATGAGAGAAAGGACACTTAAGGTTTATTAATATATTATAAGTACTAATATATTAATAATAATATTTAATTAGTATTGATCAAATAATTAATCTGGAATTAATTAAGTGATCAAAAAGAGACTAATTAAATATATGGGGTTGATTGTGTAAATAATATATTCTTGTATAGTGGGCTAATGATCCATGGCTTGTATGGATTGGGTTAAAACCCATAAGGTGCTCCATGGATAGTCCATGGAGGTTACAAACCCATGGATCATGGAATATGGAAAGCCATGACAATTAGGGTTTACATGGTGTAACCCTACTTGTGCCACAACTATATAAACACCCCTTGTCTAGCAAAATCGGCACATATACAAGGAAGTAAGAGGGCTAGCCGATTTTTGAGTATAGTGAACTTCTCTGAAGGTTATTCCAAGAATTATGGTGTTGTTTGAAGCATTTGAGGCATCACATTTGGGGTGCTAGGCTCACAAAGTCATCAAGGAATCCAAGCTACTAAAAGGTATGTTATTCTACTTCAGTTTTGCATTACAAGTTCCCCATAACATGCTAGATAGGAAGTAAACCTTGGAAAATCACATTTGCATGTATTTAGAGAAAACATAGATCCAAGGTTTTTAGGGGTGAATGTACACCATAGGAGTGTTAGAATGCTCATAACCCAACGTATATCATTGGTGGATTCGGATTTCCCGTTAGCCATTTCAACTGTGAAAGTTTCTTTCAGTGGTTCTGAGTTTTGATTTAGCAAGTGTTTGAAATTATGGTTCACAAAGCTCTTCTCAGCACCACAATCAAATAGAATGCATGCATAAGTGTTGTTGAGAAGGAACGTACCCGTGACCACTGCAGGGTCTACTACCGCTTCTTCGTGAACCAAGGCTAAAATTCTCCCAACTCCACCGGCATTTCCAGCTTTTGGACAATCTCTCTTGAAATGCCCCACATCACCACATTGGTAGCATACTTGACCTACTCCAGTGGCAGGTACCTGGTTAAGCGGTTGGGGTGGTGATCTACAGAATCGGGCAGTATGCCCTTTTCTGTTGCAGTTACGGCACTGCATTTCCCGGTAATTTCCGTTATGGTGAAAATTGCACTTGTTGCATTTGGGGAGGTTACCAGCATAAGGCTTAGCTGGTGCAGGGTTAGCAGGAATAGCAGCAAGTACAGTAGCGGCATTGACCGTAACTAGCTAATGCTTCTTTGAGGATTCATGTAAAGACTTGCCCTTCCTCTTGTTCCAACCCTTCTTCTTATTGTTGTTGTTGTTATTGTTGTTGTTTCCCTTCAGTTGTTCTGGTCCAGCAACCACTGAGTTTTGATGGACTCCGTGGTCAATAAGATATTGTGCCAGCTCTTTGGCGCTGTCAAAAGTAACAGGCCTTGAAGCTAAAACACTTGACTGAATTTGGGGCGACAGTCCCCAAATATATCTCTCAATTTTTTTGCTCTCCAGAGAAACCATATCCGGACAAAGAGTTGCCAAATCACATAATCTACTGGTATAGGTTGATATGTCAGAACCAACCATTGTAAGACCCCAGAGCTCTTACTCGAGTTTTTGAACTTCCCCTCGCGGACAGTATTCCCACATTAACATGGCTTTAAATTTCTCCCAGCTTATCGAGTTAGCCACTTCCAGAGTCAGTGACTTAACATGGCCATTCCACCACGTTAAAGATCTATCCGAAAAGGTACAAGCAATGAATTTGACTTTGCTGCTCTCTGGACAGGAGCAGATTTCGAAAATTGCTTCTGTCTTCTCAATCCACTGTCTTAATGCCATAACTCCTCCAGTCCCATTAAAGGTCTTGGGCTTGGCATTCGAAAAGTCTTTATAAGTGCACTCTCGCGAGTGCCCATGACTCTCGCCATGGTTAGAAGGATGTGCAGCACCTCCAGACCCACTAGTACCAGGAGTATTAATATGAGACATGGCAGCCGCTACAGCCGCCGTGACCGCTGCTTGGAACATAGCAGCGTCGAACTGAGGAGGTGGTGGCGGAGGTGGCGGAGGTGCTTCATTAACAGTGTTACGTGTTGGATTTCTACGAGGAGGCATGTTTCTCTATAAAAAGTTAAAAGATACAAAGATGGTAAGATATCAAGAGTGAATATGAATTTTGATATCTCTAAACGAAAACATTTAGTTCAACATGAATCTTGTAATGAATTGGAAATAGAAGTCTATGACAAGTACAACTTGCAAGAGGATGATATGAAATTGAGTGGTTATTTTTCAAAGAGTATGAAAATGCATGTCGATTAAATTGGCATATTGAATACATAAAGTCTGGAAAACTTGACCCTAAACAGGTCTACAATATACCAAATTCTGGGAAAAACATCGACATCATACTGACCTACCGAAAATGAAATTTGCGCGGTCTTACTGAAAAACATGAAAAATAACGCTAAAACATATCCGTAGACTTTTACTATAACCAAAAGAGTGAACAAAGAACGAGTAGAGTATTATCCCTTTCTTAATCAAAAGAAAGGATGAGTAGAGCATTTCCAACTAGCAACGGTTATCACTTGGACGAAATCTCAACTCAGCTAGCTGACGCTCCACAGCAAGCAGATGTCTTCCATACACCGTCAGGCGTGCTCGACACTCTATGAATTCAGCTCGAGTTACAGTTAACTCTTGCAGTAAGGCTTCATTGTCTCTCATTTCTCTGTCACGAGCATCATCAAGACGACGAATGCAGACTGTATTAACTCCCGCATTGGCATCAACTTCCATGATTCGGTTGATGGCCGTCCTGCCCTGTATTTCATTTCGAGCAACCCTGCGGACCAGAATTGGCAGGACCCTGTCTGCTGAGCCTCCTTCGCTCAGGTTGTAGAAGCTTCTGTCTATGTTGTATGGCATGGTTTGACCCTACTCTTGACTCCATGTTTCCAAGATTTCCGCCCACAGAGGCGTCGGGCCTTGAAAAGCCGGACGAGGGTTAGGATTTTGGGCAACTGGTGGTGGATTATAGGCTTCTGATTCGGAATCATTGTCTTCAAATTTTTTTTTTTCGAAATCATCATCTAAGGGAAATTCATGATTTTCTTCTGGATCTGCATCTTGTCCTTGATTGGGAAAATAAGGGTCTTCAGGTAGATGAAATCCTTCCATTGTTATCTAAGCGAGAATAGGAATAAGAGATATAGAATATAGTTAGTAACGATAGATTAAGGATACAAGTTTCTACGAGAGATACCTACAGTTATCAAGTAATGTATTCTTTATGACTTGTTCTAGGTATTACTATAACTATAAAGTGTATACTAATTATATATAACTTGGGTATAACTGACCTTCGATTAAATGACCTGGCTCTAAATCCACAACCAAACAACAAACAGGAAATGAAGCTAAATCACTTATTTTAAGTCTATATAACTTTAATTATATATAACTATAATATACCCTTAATATTTATAGTTCTACCCTCAATTGTTCTTATGTTTTCACATGTTTGTTATTAGTATATAGTGCCTAAAATACCCCTATTATTTTAATCTTTATGTTCTGTTCTAGAATTCTTCTGAATATGGATGGTTGGTAAGTTTTAGACATGTCGCAACACCACTATTACTCCCAAACACATGTTGGTCATATCTCAAATCAATATAGTTCATCAGGCTATATTAATCCCAGATATGATTACATAACTGCCTAGGTTTGACTGTAATGTCCAACATCCAAATACTATTAAGTTCTTATGACTGTGTTACTGTACTTGTAAGTATGAGTGTTAGTATACTTTTTGAAAAAATACTTAAATTTTTAAAAAGTATACTTGTAGTCAGAGCTCTCAGCCCCAAATGTATTTATAGTTTGTATATCTTTTATGGATTGATATATTGAGTTCACTATAAACATTGCCCTGATACCAATCTGTCACACCCCCAAACCTGGCGGCGGAAACGTCCGGGGTGGAGGACTTCATTTGTAGTATCACAACACATGCATTATAGTAATCAGAGTACAAACAACCACTATATTTAAAAAGTATAAGTATATACATGTGTTTCATCATTGTATACTAAAACCAAATAGTTATACACAAGAAGACAAGACATAAATAGCTCCATCTTCTCAAAAAGCACGGGGAGTACCTGTCTACTAGTTCCCTGAGAATACAAGTAATTTGAAAAGAGAGTATCAACATAAAGTTGAGTGAGTGCATAAGTATTTATGTTTGAAAGAATGTTTTATGTTTCTTGAATATGTAAACTGTTCCAGAAAATCCTATATTTTATGTTGTATATGAAAAGTAGTTTTAATTACATAAAACCGTTCTGTTTGTAAACCAATGTTCTGTATTTGTATTCCTTTTGTAAACTTGTAATTGAGAGTGTGCCTGGTTTCATCAACTGTTCTTGTAAACTGGAATGTAATACTGTAAATTGTATCTTGTAAACTAGTACATTGAAAATGTACTTATGTTTAGTTAATTATACACTAATGTATTGTTAATATCTTTTAAATGAGTTATTATAACAATACTGACTAGATGGCCTGACCAAACGCTATGAATGCGTTGAAAGCTATTGATAACAACTGTCACTAATAGGCGTGTATGCCTGACTGTAGCTAGCAGTCTGAGTGTGGGGTTGTCAATCCCAATATAGATCTATACAAACATTGTTTCGATCCTCGGCTGGAGATTCTGGTTATAATGTCAGGACTTTAACTATATTGTTTAAATGAATTAAACAACCTGTATCAAATGACTCATAAAAAGAATATAAACGTTACATGTATAATAGTTATGAAAACCCAATCATTCTGAAATAAATGATTGACAGTATGTTCTTGTTAGTATTCTTAACATGTATCTGAAAAATGTATATCCTTGACTAGTTTTGAATCAAACCTTTGTTCTTCTAAAACAATGTACTTTAGTATACTTGAATCGTGAATTAATGTTCTGTGAATCATAAATTATAGCTATTATAATTTATATGTACTTTCTGAGTTAATACCGAGTATTTATGAATGCAACCCCTTGCTCAACATGTTACAAAGGTTAATTGAACTTAATGAACTTTTATACTTGAATACATATACAAATATATATAAGTAAAATTTAAATGACACTCGGACAAATAAATGATACTTGTAATCCCACATCCAAACAACGAAAAGGAACCAAAGTGGGTTATCAGTCCTAAGCCTTTTAAATCTTATTTATATAAATATATATACAAGTATGATTTCTAGGAGAAATATAAGTTTATAACAACATTTAAAAGAAGTTTAATAATTTGAAATACATTTTGATGACTTGATGTCATTTTGATACAATCATTGAAAACCATTTGATTTGATAATAAATGAAATCCATTTTGATAAGATATTTGAAACCAATTGTTTATAACACAAAATCTTTGTGTTAGACTTGTATTCCCCCCCCCCCCCCCTTATAACAGTAAAAACTATGAAAATACGGGGGTATGAACTCACCTGTAGTGAGTGATTCGAGTGAAAGGTCGATATAGGATGCTAAGTGTCAAGTGAAGTCTCGAGCGCAAACGGATCCTATTAAGCATATAGTGACACATATATGGATATAATTAGTGTATATAAAAACTAACTATGATAGGGAACCACAATAGAGACTAGGAAACACTTGAATTGAAGTGTTACAATCACATGTTATATGGCCATGCAAGGGAGTGTACGGCCAAGGGATGTACGGCTATGGAGTGTACGGCCGTACACTCATGGAAAAACATGCAACAAGAGGGTGTTTGATACATGGGGAAACTAGTGTGACAATTGCATAACAAGTGGATGAACAAAGCTTTCATTTTTGGAAGGACTTGAGGTGTGTACGGCCACACCAAGTGTGTACGGCCGTACACACTCCAAAATGGATGCATTTTTGGGTCTTGATTCATAGGGATTCAAGGGTTCAAGAGTTCTAATGGATAACAAGTACCTAGCAAGTGTTTAAGGCCTTAGATTATGAACCAAACAAGGGTATACAGCCGTAGATAGAGTGTACGGCCGTACACTCTTGATGCTCTTGAGTTTGATGATGTTTCATGGATGAAATCATGGATCTTTACTAGATAAAGCAATGTATCAACTAATCAATGGAAGGAATACTTACGTTTTTTTTGAAGATCAATATGAAAAGCTTGAAGATAGTTGAGAGGGAACTCGAGTTCTTGACTGGAAGATGAAGAAATGAATGAAAAATGAAGGGAACAGCTTATATATGGGTTTGAGTTTACGGCCATATTGAGTGTACGGGCGTACACCCATGTGTACGGCCGCACACTCCTCTTGAAGGAGTGTTTGGCTCGAATGCAATACGAAGAACTTAATTTAACTCACCCTTAAACCCAATCCTTGAATGTACTAGGCTTAGAACACTCAAGCAGACCCTAAACAATGCTAAAAGATAGCAGAAACGAGTCTGACTTTGATTGAATTGAATGGTTGTACAAGATAGAAATTTCGGGTTGTCACATACTCATACTGGTACTCAACCTCGGGGGTTAGTATGGCAGCATTCTCTTTTACAGACAACATAGGGTTGTCTGGGGACATTCTCCTTACATTCTCTTCACTTACCTTTGGGATTCTACTAGACAAAAACACACATGCATGAATACCAGATCGGACACAAACATGCTAAACAATTTTAAGAAAATACAGGATTTTCTTGTGGTTACAAAGTTATACAAATCATTTTCTAAAAACATGCTTATGAACTCACCAACATTTTTATGTTGACCTTTTCAAATTAACTTGTATTCTCAGGAAACCGCTGAAGCAGGTTGAGCTGAACAATTTAGTGGATGTTTCGCTATATTTTGTTCCATCGAACTTTTATATTTCTGGCATGTAATATTTAAACAAAATACTCGATGTAAACAATGTACATTGTTATATTATATGTGTGATGATGATGATGTTATGTTTCAATTATATACTATGTGATTATACTACAAGGATGAAGTCACGCGCAAGACCCCAGACGTTTCCGTCATCTGGTTCGGAGGTGTGACAAGGGATCACACACACACTACAAGTTTCCTGCTTTTATCTCAGCCATCCTTGACTCGAGTACGGATCCTGTGCTTTCAGTAGTACGGGCCCATACTACCTTCCACATCTATCCGTAGTTTCCTTAAGAATTTCCTTGACTCCAGCAAGTCCCTTTCACTACTACTGCTCCCAACACTAATCTCATCCTAGGCTTGCCCTAGGGTAATCTCCAACCCACTCTCCGCCATCAGCTGTATAAGAAGTCCCTGCTATCTCCCCCTAACTAGATCGCGAATACCATTACATATCACTAAGACCAGATAATTTTTCGAATGAGAGGTCCTACCCTACAACGGTTAGACTCAGCTGAGAGCTGCGAAATAGGGCCAAACCTAACCTTCTGAAATTATTCAGTCCTCGAAATATGTAACTTAACATATTCGTTTACTAGTTAGTTAAAGATAACTAGGACCCCTAAAAGCACAAAGCAAGAAGCATTTGAGCATTGAGTAAACAAAACCAAGCATATCCTAATCAGGCCATCATCTTACTGACTAATCAGTACTAGCATACAGTTCATAAGCTCATACGGGAGGCATACAAGGCATCCCTCCTAGATCCTTGGCCCTAAACTAGCATGCAGTTCTCATACACATATAACAGGCATACAAGGCATCATTCCTAGATCCTTAGCCCTAATCTACCATGCAAATCTCATAATCATATCATAACATAAACTTGTATGGGTAATTTGGGAGTAATTACTTGAGCTCGGTTGATTGCATGCACCACACCCTTTTTCTCTTTTCACATCCTTTTTGTAAAAATGATTTTTCTTTTAAAAATTTATACCAAGTCCTTAGTTTGAGTTCAGACACACCCGAGAGTGTGCCCAAATCCCTCAAACCAAGGCTCTGATACCAACTTGAAACATCCTAAAAATACGGTCCAAAAAAATTTCATTTTAAATCGTTAATAAAACCATAGTTAACAATTAATCACATATAAATCATAAGTCATGTATCTCAAAATATCATAAACATCTGTCAAAACATATCAGAGTAAAAACATCTCAGGCTAAACAATGGTGTGTGCACTGCAGTCATACCGAGCTCTTCCCCTTGCTACCGGAAGTACCTGAAACCAAAACAGAAAACTGTAAGCACGAAGCTTAGTGAGTCTCCCCTCCACATACCATACACATATTCACATAGACTGGGCCCCCAGCCCTTCCTCGGGTCCCGCCCGGCATCAGACAGTCTCCGAAATCAGGCCCCGCCTAGGATCGATCCCTGCTCGGTATACAGATCTGTTTCTACTAGGCCTCGCCAGTCTCTGTGAATGGTGATTTTGTCATCTTTCCCAAAAGACAAGACTCACACATATCATCTGACTTTAGGTCAAATGATTCCAACACTCCATCCTTTTGGAGTTGGGCTATGCGTTTCTTGTTAATGTGTCCAAGACGACAATGCCACAAGCATGCCTTGTCTACACTATTAGACAAGTCAATATTAAGTACACTATTTCCTAGGCTATCAACACAAGTCACTGTTTCATACACACCATTACAAGGCAAAGCTTCAAACATAAAAACACCATTCTTATAAACAGAAATTGAACCATTCAAATCATTAAAAGAATATGTAAAACCTTGTCTGAACAATGCATGAAATGAAATAATGTTTCTCGTCATCTCAGACGAATAGCAACAATTTATTAAATCTAATCTAACATCATTACTAAGCAGAAGCTGATAAACTCGGATCTTGGTTACTGGTGAAGACTTTCTGTTTCCCATGATCAGGTTTATCCTTCCTCGCTCTATCTCCTCACTTTCCTTTAGACCCTGCAAATCAGAACAGATATGAAAACCACATCCTGTATCAAGGACCCATGAACGAGAAGATAATGAGTTATTAGCAGAAATAGTGTAAATACCTGCCGAAGATGGCTTCACTTTGCCATCCTTGATATCTTGCAGATACTGTGGGCAAGATCTCTTCCAATGCCCCTTTTGGTTGCAGTAAAAGCAAACTGCCTCTTTTGGATCAGAAACATGGGGAGTGGAACCATTGGGCTTAGCCTTTGGGCCATTACTAGATGACCCAGCTTGAGCCTTGCTCTTCCAGTTTTGCTTGGGAGGACCTTTCCTCTTTTTCCCCTTTCCCTGTCCAATAGCCAAAACAGGGGCACTCGTAGGTGTGGAGGGTATACTTTTACCCTTCATCCCTGCCTCAGCTGTCTGCAACAAGTTGTGCAATTGGGCCAAGGTCTGCTCAGTATTGTTCAAATGGTAAGTTAGAATAAACTGACCATAACATTCAGGAAGTGAGTTCAAGACCATGTCAATGGCCAATTCCTCATCAAAGTGAATATTGAGCTTGACCAAACGCTCTATGTAGCGTTGCATTCTTTGCACATGTGACACTACCGACTCCCCATCCTTCATCTTGCAAGCCATGAGCGACTTGACTACTTCGAACTTTTCTTGACGAGCTCGCTTATGGTACTTTTCCATAAGGTCCTTGTTCATCTCGAAAGGCCAGTAGTCCTTATAGTACCTCTGCAGTTCTGGGGACATAGTTGCCACCATGATGCATGCCACTTTGGTAGCATCATCGTAATGTTTCTTGTAGGCAGCAAGATCTTCAGGAGTAGCTTCATTCTCATCAAGCTCTTTGAGCTCCTTTTCAAGAACATATTCTTTGTTCTCGAAACGAAGAGCCATCTTGATGTTGCGCATCCAATCGTTATAGTTTGAGCCATCCATAACGACTTTGGAGCATATATTGAGCAAAGAGAAGTTCTGGTTGGAGGAGGATGAAGCAGAAGTGTTTCCAGGAGTAGACATCTGAGAAGAAAGAAAGTTTTAGTTAGATTTCAAGATACCTTAATAGAATAACCCAAAGATATAATATCAAGGTTAGGATCCAACTATGAAGATTCACAACTTAGAAATGGGATGCCGAGATCCAAGTGCAAATTTCATAAAGGTAGGTGAATGACGATTCACCAATTCCACCATGAGACGAAACAAACGAAGTGAAATTCCTAATTCTTTTGAGATACATTGAAACTATTCAATGGCATGTTTTAATCTCAGATTATGCTCTTCTATTTGTGACTGGGATGCCGAGGATCACAAACAAGATGTGAATAACCATGCAAATGTGCTTGGTAACCTCATTGTCTTTATCATTAACTATTGATGTGCTGGTAAACCACACACGCTCCATCAAAATGACAATTATGAGATACCCATTACTACTCTTTATTAGTGCCTTTTAGTGTGCTGGTTAACCACACACGCTCCACTAACGACCAATAAAGCATAATGTGCAATTTCATGGATTAGCATACTTTTCACATTTTTCCTAAAGTAACTAGAGTTAGGATTTTGAAAATAATGTTCTAGTACTTTCTTTAATATCATTATACTTTTAATGAGAAGTAGTTGTCCTATCAAATCCGTTCTGCTAACGACCCTCCACTAATCAAGGAAGCGGTGGGTGAGGCATACTAGCGATTTGACTGACCATGTTCTTATACATATATAATATTAAACTTTTAATTATAATATATATATAAGGTGTGTTTTAAAACATTTTAAAACTTCAAGGGTTTATAAATTTCGAAATTTAAGCTATTAAATTTAAATTTAAATAAACCAATTAACTAGATTTAATATTTATCTTTTAATTAACTATTAATCAAATTATTAAATCTTGTAAGGATTATCTAATTAAATTAATCCATTAATTTAATCTTAATCCTTATCCCTCTAAATTTCGAAAATTAGGGTAAGGATAATTATCCAATTAATCTAATTAAGTAACAATTATCCAAAACAAGAAACCCTAGTTATCCTCTAGCATATATCGAAATTTACAAGGGAGGAGGCTAGGGTTTTCAAAACCCCAACCCTAATTTCGATTAGGGTTCTTTGGAGGCTAGGGTTTTCGAAAAAACCCTTTGATCCAAAACCCTAGAAATCGAAAATTTGGCCTTTAGGGTTTAATAGCTATAAACCCTAATTTGCAATTCAACAATTGTAGCAATTCAATTTAAAACAATAATGGCTCTGATACCACTGATGGGTTTTAGGTATAACAAATAAACTAGAAAACAATTCCTAAGTTCACATGCAACCTACTTTGGATCTATGTTTTAACTATTGAACATACAACTTTGAATTGCTAAACAAGAACCCTAGAGGAGAGAGGCTAATTTCGAAATTAACAAACTAGGGTTTAGGAGTTACATACCTTTCAATTGTTATAGCAAACAATTGATAATCCTCTTGATCTTGATCTTGATCTTCTTGGAAGCTTAGCACCACAAATGTAATGCCTCTAATGGAATCACACCCAAGAACTAGCAAGAAGGAAACTTGGAGGAGAGAGGATGGAGAGAGTATGCAATTTCGGCCTTAGGGTTTCTTCAAAAGAAAGAGTGACCAAAAACATGAACCAGGAGGCTCCTTATATAGCTGAGGGATTTAGGGTTTAAGGGAAACCCTAGTTATCCTTTGCTTAGGGCCTAAGCAAACCCAAGGGCCTTATCCAAGCCCCTATGGACGAAATTATTAGGGTTTCCCCTAAAGATTTCGTCCACCCTCTTCCAAGGGGGTTCTAGAGCCTTCCACTCAACTATTAGATAATTGCAAACTAGTCCCTGCACCTTATAATTAATTCTTTTAACCCCAAAATCAATTCTGATTAATTTCTGGCTAACAATTAATTAAACATAATGATTTCTAATTAATATATTAATCCATTAACATATTAATAAATCATTTATATATATATATATATATATTAATTTATTAATCTTATAAATTAATATCTCTCCTTTCATAATTTCCTTGTCCAGTTGCTAGGTTGAGGGCAACCCAAAAGGACTGTGCTGCTATCAATTCAAGTACATACCAATTATAGTTATGGGCTTAGACACCTAATCCAACAGACCATTGAGGCATATTATGTTCAATTAGGTGTCTAAACCCATAACTAGAATTGGTATGTACTTGACCCAAGAGTAGCATGGTCCATTTGGGTTGCATTCACCAGAACAATGTGATAGGATAGATATTTTAGAAAGAGGTTATTTATGATTTATTAATATATAATAAGTATAATATATTAATTCAGAAATCATATTATTTAATTAGTATTGATCAAGAATTAATTTGGAATTAATTTAGTGATCAAAAGAGATTAGTTAAATTAACGGTGACTGATTATGTAAATTAGTGATACATATCGTTTGGGCTATTGATCCATGATGGGCTAAGTTTATGTGAGAGTCCATGAAGAGTTAGTCCATCTAAGGTATGGATCATAAGCCTATGTGTAAGAATTAGGGTTACATATAACTCTTGGAATTCTAACACTATATATGTAACCCCTTAGACCCCAAAATCGGATATACTAGCCATATAGCAAGAGTATAGCCGATTTTAGGGTGTTCCTAACCTCTCTCTCAAGTCCTGCAATTGTTGGTAGTGTTTTGTGAAGCATTTGAGGCATCACACTTGTGATGCTAAGCTCTTAAAGGCCAAGTAATACAAGCTACACAAAGAGGTAATCATCTAACTAGTTTTCTTTTATGATTCATATATCAAGTTGTATGCTAGATAGGCTTCATGCTTTGGAAAAATGAAAGTTGCATGTATAACTAGAGAAAAGATAGATCCAAAGCATTACGATTGTATGTGCACCATAGGGGTGTTATAGTGCTCAAAACCCATCATATTATTCCTTTTATAGTGGCATAACCTAAAATTTAGGGTTTTAGTCTGAATGTAGTAGGCCCCACGTACCTCTATGTACGCCCGGCGTACTCACAAACCACCCGCGTCCATTTTACTCCTCTACGTTGGGCGTACTTTCACGCCTATCACCTTGCACATATGGTACCTTCTAGCCACTTTTCTCCATTAGGGACCAATATTGCCAATAACTTCAAAGTGTTATAACTTCTTCGTTTTAAGTCCGTTTCCGACGAACTTTATATCCACGAAAAGTTGGCGAGAAGCCCTACGCTTCTAACAACTCCTAATTTCCTAAAAACTTCCAAAACAAGAACCCAAACTCCCTAGAAGACCGACATGTCAAAATACGTGTATGCCCTTGGCCTCCGAAGACACAATCGAACACTTTCAAAACCGGGTGTTACAAATTATTAGTCTAGATTCATCATTAACTCAAAGTCTACTATCATGATCTATCAAGTAAGGAACAACCAGGTAGGATCATATCAGAGGTAGGGTCCATTTGGTATACGAAGTATACTGTTTGGAAATTCCACTTTAAACACCTCACTAAATCACAGCCTAGACATCATCCCCGTAAGTAGATCAATCAGTATAACGACTTGGAATCACTGATAAATATTGTTTATAGGTTCATAATAACGATAATGAACTTAAACATAAGTTATACTTAAAGTATAGTAAGCATAACTCAACTTACAGGGAGTTTAGCGAGGAATCGGGCTCTACGAGGGCAGAACTTCCAAGCCGAAAGTTCTTCTTTTCAGAGCCTTCTAGTGGTACAAGGATTTCCTCTAGCAATTAGTAGTTACTAGGGATTTGGGAGAGGTTTAGAGAGAAGTTAGAGAGAGAGAGAGAGAAGGGTTAAGGTGTGAGGAAAATGGGGTGCTCTCGCATCCTATTTATAAGCTGGAAAATGGCCAAACTCGTCGAGTTTGAGCCTCCAACTCGTCGAGTTGGAGCCACATGTCACCATCTGGTGGCAAGGCGTGGGGAGAAAGCAATGGTCCAGATTAAGCCACGTTACCCCTTTCGCAGCAGCACCCTTCTGAATGCTAAATTTCGTAACTTTTGCATAAGAGCTTCGTTTTCAACGTTCTTCATATCCACGCGTAGGTATTGACAAGATCTACAACTCTCCTTTAGACTCCATCGGCTAATTCTAGACCGATTTTAAATTTAACAGTATGAGAATATTACACTATTAACGACCGTGTAAAATTCATAACTTCTACATATGGACTTCGTTTTCAACTGTCTTTTTATCGTTGAGCTCCTATTAATGAGATCTTCAATTCTCATTTAGGTTGTGTCGGATAAAAATAGATCGATCTAAAATTAGAATTTCGGGTTGTGCATTGTTATTTGGACGTTCTTTTTATGCAGGTTCTTGGTTTAACGTATACTACGACTTTAGTTTAGATCAGTAAGTCTAAAAAGTAATTTATCAAAAATTCACTTTTTGCGTTACGCGGTGTCGTGCCGGTTTTGCCGTAAAACTTCGGCGGGCCATAACTTCTTTGTTATAACTCAGATTTCGGCGTTCTTTATATGTATGGAACCCTTGTGCAATATACAATAACTTGGTTAAGATTATGTATTCTAAACAATCTTCCATAAAAAGTCATTTTTGACGCTCGTTGTCTCTAAATTGACTAGCCTGAATTTGCGGGAGTTATAGTACTTGCGGGTCGAAGGCACCAATGCCGGCCAATTGGATTGATATCCTATTATGCATGTTGTTGTACTATTATGTTCTATTATATCAGTATCCTGGTAGATAGGATGTTGCTATGCTATTATGATCTGTTAGATCGGTAACCTGGTAGATAGGATGTTGTTATGCCTGGTGATCTGTAGAACTGTTTGACGCGTTGTAGACTTCTATATGATCATCTGTTATATGTGTACATGTGTGGTCGGTGGCTGAGGTTTCACTTCTTTGTGTGTAAGCCAACATGTTGGGGTATTCCAACCCAACGGTTGATTGGACCCATAGTATGTTAGCATTCCAACTCGATGGTTGAGGGCATGGGTTAGTCCAACCCGATGGTTGATTGGACCCATTGTATGTTGGCATTCCAACCAGATGGTTGAGGGCCGAGGGTATTCCAACCCGATGGTTGATTGGACCCATAGTATGTTGGCATTCCAACCCGATGGTTGAGGGCCTGGGGTATTCCAACCCGATGGTTGATTGGACCTATAGTATGTTGGCATTCTAACCCGTTGGTTGATTGGACTCATAGTAAGTTGTTTTGTATATGTGTTATTGTTTGTGTGTTGGTATTTTTCGGGAGACACACTAAGCTTCGTGCTTACAGTTTTGGTTTATGGTTTCAGGTACGTCAGTGGATTGTGTCAAGGTGAAGGTGTGACCGTACACATCCTCACGTTTTGGACTTATGATTTCTGTGAAGCTCTGATCATGTGAATGTTTTGAAAACTATGTTGAAAGGGATTCTGATTTTTAAAAAATGTTTTGGGAATAATGGTTTTTGTAAACATTTCTTTAGAAAAAGGGTTGTTTTGAAAAGTTTAAATTTTGTGAATTTTTATGGATGTTAAAAGTTGGTATCAGAGCCTTGATTTGAGTGAATTGGAGGAACACTCATATGAATCTAGTCTCAAACTAAGGAAAAAGGTTTTTAAAAAAAATTTCAAAAGGTTCTCAAAATAATCAAGGAAGATGCAATGTCTATGATCAGTCGGAGCCAGTAAGTTGACCCCAAAATACCACACAATTATTTGAGATTATTTTATGTTATGTTATGTTAGAACAACATGCTAGTGATAAGCTAGGATCTTCAAGAATTTCATGATAGAATTGCCTGATTATATGATGCTTGATAGCCTAGGATCCTTCTTTATATGAAATTAACATCATTACTGTAGTTGCTTAGTGTATGCATGATAGATGTACATAACTAAGATTCTATAGCCTGAGAATGTTTAGTTTGGCCTTATTTCCTGTTCTTGTTTGATGAAGGGCTTAGGGCAGGATCAGGTATTCGACTGTCTGTAGGATCCAGTGTTATGTATAGCTATCATACACGAGTGTTGCAGGGTTGGTAGAAGTCTCATGAGTGGGTTTAGTGTTTACTGGGTCAATGCGATGACTGATTAGCCACTCTGGGGAGGGTGAGAGCAGGGTGAAGGTGCACTCGTGGTTTGGGGAGTTGAATATCAAGAATTTCGTAAGAGGAATCTGTCTGATTTTATTGCATTTTAGTGCCAGTCGGCTCCTCTGCACAAATGCTGCTTGCTTTTTGCTTTGTGGAACTCATGAGTGATATGAGTTAGCTATTGGGTGAATATGTCAAGTCACATGTGAAAAAGGTTGGATAATCTCAAAGTGACATATTTGACCCTACTGCGCAGCTCTTGTTTGAGTCCAACTGTTGTAGGGATGAGTCTGTGATTGTATTCATGGGATAGCTAATTGACATTGTGATGAGTTCTTGTTTGAGTCCAACTCGAAGGATTATCTGAGCTTTGGTGCATGTGATTGTATTCATGGGATAGCTAATTGACATTGTGATGAGTTCTTCAGCAGCTGATGGCAGAGAAGTGTGGAACCCTGGGATAGCCAAGGGAGTATTCTAGTGCAGTTGTTTCGCTATTGAGCAGGTTTCAGGAGTATTTTGTGACTAGGTCTTAGAGGACCCGAGATGATTCTTGAGGAAAGTATGGATAGGTGGGGAAGGTAGTATTAGGCCCGTACTATTGGAAGTACAAGATCCATACTCGCTTCAAGGAAGATTTCGGGGATTCCAAGGACTGGTCAGGAAAGATAGGATGGTTGGATACCATGGTTCGAGGCAATGGTTCCGTATCTGTCGATCTTTTGGCTAGGTTTGCTCAGACAAGGATGGGTTTGGTGTTTGCTCAGTCCCCTATGGCGATATTGATGTGGATTGAGTGGTTCAGACCCAGATGAGTATGTTGGCTGGAAGTCTTGAGGGTTTTGTTAGTGGTCGTGCCTCGGGCCTCGAGACTCGTTGAAGAATTGGTTGATATGGTCAGCTTGGAAATCGTATCTGGAATTTAAGTGGCAGATTGTCAGATTGGATTGACTTTATCTGTGGCAAGGATCTTGATCTTCAAATTTTCCAAGTTAGAAGGAGTGGGCAGGCTTGTAACCTCCCGAGTTAAGTTGGATTCTCGACTTAGGGTCTGATGGTTGTAGTGTTTGACGATAGTATGTCAACGTCGGTGTGCGCAGATGGATTGATGTGGCATGAGTAACTTAGTGATGCGAGCAAAAAACCCGTATTCTTAGGAGATGAAAAAGCCAGGTGTCGGATTGTAGTTGGGTTGCAATCAAGGAAGGTATATATGGATCATAAATTGTTAGTTGCATATGCTTTGTAAGTAGTTATAATTGGGAAATTCAGAGGTTTTCAGCTGGAATTCAGGTTCTCTTGGGGTTCGTTTGATCCGTATCTAGAGGACTATTCTGTGTATGTTATTCATTCCAAGGTCAAGTGTGGGTGTGCTTGGTTGGGCCGGTTTGGTTATCTTTCAGTTTCACCATCAGTGGGTGGTGGTTCGAGTTCTAAGTGGGGGAGAACTGGGATTCTCCGGTTGAGTGTCAGTCATTGAGGGTTTTGTCAGTTCGCTATTCGGATTGCTGCTTTCAGATTGTTAGTCGGATGTTGATCGGTGAATCCTTTCCAGAAGCGGGTATGTTCAGCTCCAAGTGGGTTGTGGTTCTTTGGATTAGGTGTCAAGGTGTCCTAGACCATTGGTCGTTTAGTTCGTCATTTAGCAGGAATTCTCCGAAGGATTTAAGTGGTGACAGTTAAAGATCAAGGAATGCGTCAGCTACCCTCCTGTGCAGTGTGTTATTGTTCCCTCGGTCTTTGGGTATGTTTACCCTCAATGGCACAGTGGAATTCTGATTCGTAGCAGACTCAGTTTTTGGCAACTTTCGAGATCGCCTTGGAAGTCTTCTCGAGTTAGTTTCACTTTAGTCGAATCTGTTCAGTCTCAATGAAGTATGGGATCTTGTTTCGATCAATCATGAGGTTAAGGGTGCGCTAATAATGTGCATGGAGGTAATTCTTTATGTGTATATGTGGGTTGTACAAGGTAGCATTGGGGTTTGGTTCATCTTATGTGCACGGTTCGGTTGGATTATAGCCTTCAAATTGGATCAAGGGTTCGACTATGATCCTATCCTCGGGTCGTGTGCGACCATGGTTTTGTAAGGTTATGCTTTGGTAGCAACTTGTTCTGTAAAAGGAAACCGTGCGTGATAGGGTTACAGTATTGTTGCGCTTGTTCGGTGTTGTGTGGGACGTTGATTAGGTCCCTTCAAGGCAATGAAAGGAGGTGATTATCTTTAGGCCCGGAATGTTAGGAATGCGATGTAATGACGACAAGATCGTTTTGAGATCGGGAGCATTCCAGTCATGGGTTGAGGGTTAGGGAGGGCATTCCAGACTCATGTTGGGGGCTCAGAGGCAATCTAGACCTATGATGAGGACCTCGTTGGGGTATTCCAGTCATAGGCTGTGGGCCTAATGGACAGGATTGTTCATATCTTCTGTTTGTGATACTCTCAGTATTGATGCGTTGATGGGGGATCGGAAGACCCATAAATCAGTTGGTTTGGATAGCGAACGATCAAGGGTTGTTGGTTTGATCATCTTTTCTCATCGGGTCGGAGGTTAGAAATGGCATGACAGAGAGTCAAAGGTTATTTTAAGGTTTTGGTACATCATATGGGTTTGGATTGGGAGAGGTTTGCAATTTTTGTGATTTGAGGATCTATTCTGCATGTTTTATAGTGTCTCTAATCAGGGACTGGGGGTAGAATTCATGAATGGATGCTCATTAGCTTTAGGGAAGATCTTATGAGAAATTTTATAGATGGCCATTTTGGGATGACTTTTGGAGGGTATTCGCGTTGAGAATCGCGATCCGTACAAGGACTGTAAATCAGGGAGATGTGAGTTAAGTAATCGGTATGTCAAAGGCATCAGCTGGAGGGTCAGGAGTTAGATCGTATGTTTGTGCTCTGGGATGGTTCTATCGATATGAAGGTCGAGCATTGGGTTTTCAGAATTATAGCAGTCACGTATCGTTCCGACAGTTAAGGGAATCCGTATCATGTATCTCATTGTGTTCATGGAATAGTTATCATCAGGAGTTGAATAGATAGTTTGATGGATAAGTGTCATGGATTTAGCATTGGTTCAGTAAAGGTGGTCTGTCAGGGAATTAGACCCATTTCGATTCTTGAGGTTTCAGATAAGATAGGGTTAGTTTGTTGCATGGGGTTATGGATTCGTCTTCTTCGGGTTGAAAAGAGTTCTTTTGGGTTTAGTCGCCTATGGAAGGTCTTTGCATGTTCATGGTCGTGGGTGTGCACCTCAGGATGTCGGGCTTGCTGGGGATGGTAAGGAATGATTTCGAGGATGAAATCGAATTTAAGTGGGGGAGAGTTGTAACACCCCTATGTTTTAAGTAACTTCAAATTCATCCCTTGGGTTTTAATTATATCATTTTTGGTCCTTGGATTGGAAAGAAGTGGCCATGGGGAACCTTGTGGCAAGATGGTAATTTTGGAGCATGAGTAGTATGGTGTGCGTACATGAGAGTACGATAAGCGTACTAGGGCGCGCCCTAGTATGCTGGGCGTACGTGTTTCCGGGTGAAAACCCTTACTTTTAGGGTGTGTAGAGTATTTAAGCACCATTGTGGGTCATTTTGACTCACTCTTTCAGCCTCCAAGTCCTTTAGTCATTTTGAGAGAACCCTAACCCCCATCGTGAGTATCTTGAACTTATAGTGTGATTTTTGTGTGCCAAAAGGAGAAGTTAGTGTATCAAAGGAGTCAAGGAAGGAAGCAAGCTTGTAGATATGGGATTATATTCTTCTTGGGAAGCTTCAGAAGGTATAAAGCCTCTACCTTTAGGCTTGCATTTTTTAGAAATTATTTTTGTTGCTTTTTGGTATTCTTCTTGTCCCAAGAGTCCAAATGTTGTGCATGCTTTGTTTTGGTCGTGTTGGGATGTCCTTTCAGACCCTAGGATAGGTCCTAAGGCATAAAAATGAGGTCCCTTGAGCTAGTTTGGTCCCTTGTTCTTTGTAGGAGGTCTTAATGGATTAAGACCATGCATTAAGCCCTTTTTGGATGACCAAAGTCTTAAAGTTTGACACTTTATGGTTCTATAGTGTTATAGGATCGTGGATATGAAGTTTGAGCTCAAGTTCTTAATCCATTAATCACTTATGGAAGTTTTAAGCCTTGCGAGGGTACGCCACACGTAGGTTGATGTACACCCCGCGTACTGAGTCAACCACCCCAATGGTGGTCAATGCGAGGAAAAGTACGCCCATCGTATCGAAGGGATACGCCCCACGTACGCCTTCTGTTTGGGTTTCAGACTTTGGTCTTCGGGTATTTGGCCATCTGTTGGGATTTGATACTTGGGTCATAATGGACCATCTGGATATGTGTGTTTTGGGCTAAATAGAGGATCGGACCTTTGGATAAGGCCCAATAAGGGGTTTGGGCCTAATTTCAAAAATTAAGCCAATCATGGGCCTTGAAGTCAGTTGGGCCTTCTGGATGAAGAATTGGGCTTGGGTCTTGGCCCAATTAGGGAATGGGTAAAATGGACATTTACCCTAGGTATGGATTATTAGTCAAGGATGGTAATCCAATTGTTAACTAAATGTTTGTTTGTTTGTGATAGTTCGGGATTTTCGTAAACTAGTAGTCGGAGGTTTTAGTATGATTCGGCGTTACGAGGTGAGTTTTCCTCATTGTAGTTACAGTTCGAAGGCACCAATGCCGTCCCATTGGAATTATATCATGTTATGCATGTTGTTGTACTGTTATGATTTATTAGATCGGTATCCTGGTAGATAGGATGTTGCTATGATGTTATGATTTGTTAGATCGGTATCCTGGTAGATAGGATGTTGCTATGCCTAGTGATTTGTAGATCTGTTTGACTGGTTGTAGACTGCTATATGATTATCTGTTATATGTGCACATGTTTGGTCGGTGGCTAAGGCTTCACTGCTTTGTGCGTAAGCCAATAGGCTAGGGTATTCCAAACTGATGTTTGATTGGACCCATAGTATGTTGGCATTCCAACCTTATGGTTGAGGGCCTGGGGTATTCCAACGCGATGGTTGGTTGGACCCATAGTATGTTTGCATTCCAACCAGATGGTTGAGGGTCGAGGGTATTCCAACCCGATGGTTGATTGGACCCATAGTATGTTGGCATTCCAACCTGATAGTTCAGGGCATGGGGTATTCCACCCTGATGTTTGATTGGACCTATAGTATGTTGGCATTCTAACCTGATGGTTGAGGGCCTGGGGTATTCCAACCCAATGGCTGATTGGACCCATAGTATGTTGTTTTGTATATGTGTTATTGTTTGTGTGTTGGTATATTCGGGGGGACTCACTAAGCTTTGTGATTACAGTTTTGGTTTATGGTTTCAGGTACTTTAGTGGATCGTGTGAATGTGAAGGCGTGATCGTACACAATCTCATGTTTTGGACTTATGATTTCGTGGAAGCTCTAATAATGTGAATGTTTTGAAAACCATGTTGAAAGTGATTCTGATTTTTAAATAATGTTTTGGGAATAATGCTTTTTGTAAACATTTATTTAGAAAAAGGGTTGTTTTGAAAAGTTTAAATTTTATGAATTTTTATGGATGTTACACTAAGAAAATGAATGTTATTCTGACCCTACTGGTCATAACGAATCGAGTCTGATTAAGTTAGACTTGCAAAGTAAGTTACTCGGTTCACAGAACCAGGTTCGATGTAGTATCCGACTTTAGTGAGAAGATTAACGGTAAAGATAATTGACGCAATCGGCAGAACTTTTGCAACCAATGTTAAAGACTAAGTAGCCCGAAGCTAGAAATGCTACATGTTAGGATGTGATTATATTATATTAGAAAATGAAGGAATATATCTTATGTGCTAGAGTTTGACTCATAGAGACCTGGTTCTGGCCATTGCATCATGCAATGGAAAGGATATTAGATTGTGACCATTCGGTCTGTTATGGTAGCCGAAGTAAAGACCTTATCATGGATTTAGTCTGTTTGAGAAGCAGCGGGAGTCCACGATGAAGATCGAGTTTTTAATTCGAAGGTTAAGACTGAAGGTACAACAAGGAATTAAGAGCGGGTGCAAGCTTGATCACCACCAACAACTAAGAAGTCCAAGAGCTTTATAAAGAAGGCATAGAAGTTACGGTTATAGCTTAGGATGGAAAAGTCACTCGTGGGATCATTGTCCAACCTTGTTTTGATGATGGATCTAGCACATAATCATCCTAACGGGGAGATAATTGTAACGCTCGCGGATTTGGGCTAAGCATTTAAGATATAATAGATAATCTTAGCTAGTAGTTGGAATGAATATCTCGTGGATATAATGAGCGCTTAAATCTGACTTTGTATAAAGAAGTTTGTTTGTTTGAAGTATTGCGATTAAGCCAACACAGTTATGTGCATCATAAAAAAAGTAAATCGGAGATAGGATGCTTATTAGCCTAAGTAATTGTTTTGGTAAAAAATCGATCAAGTGTAATTCGACCAAAAATTTATGAGAGGTTGTGGTGTTAGTATAATGCAAGTATAAAATAATGATCAAAGTGAGACAAGTGAGTTACAAGGAAAGCCCTTGATCCTTTATAGGATCTCCAACATAAAACCTTGGGAGGTGATAATGATCACCTGCCTTGATGTGTTTTATTGATTTAAATATGAGAGTACAAAGATGATGAAGGTAATACGAGTACAACTGTAATGGTAGACCAAATCGTGTGTGTAGTGTGCAATTTACAGGTGTTATTTATAGTCTAAGTTAATCAACAAGAAGTCCGAGATTTCTAGGAACCTCCTTGAACAAGTATTTGCACATTGTTTGACTTAGTATCCCCAGGTCATAAGCTTGGTTGAGGTGAATTTCAGTTGAGAATGAGTCTTGCGTTGACTAGTTCTGCACATGTGAGAAAAATAAAAAAAGAATATAGCCTTTATAAGTATTAGGAAATATTAGTGGTAATAATCAAGATCCTAGGATATGTTTAAGGATCTTTAGGCTTCAGAAATGTTTAGGATCCTAACTATGATTCAAGGATCTTACCCCTAACAGTAATCTAAATGAAAGTCATCATAATCGTAAAAACGAGAACGTACATATAAAGAACACCTAAATCTGACTCTGTATGAGGAAGTTATGATTTTTCGAAGTTTCAGTATAGTAGACTGTTGGATATGTACTTGATTTGATTATGAGCATGGTCCTTTTGGGTTGCCTTCACTCATGCAATATGATAGAATGACAAGTGGAGAGAGAGTAGGATTTATTATATGAATAGTAAATTAGTAGTCATAATGATTTTATTTATATATTACAAGATTAATATATTTTTTGGAAATCATATTATTAATTAGTAATTAATAAGAAATTAATTCATGATTAATTTTGGGATTAAAAGGAACTGATTAATAATTGAGGGATTATTGTGCAAATCATTGATAGTTGCATAATTGGGCTGATGGACTCCATAGAGTGGAGTGGACGAAATCTTATAGGGAGGCCCTATAGATTTCGTCCAAGGGCTCTAAGGAGGGGGTTCATGGGATGTTTGGTGCCTAAGTAAGGTATTAGGGTTTCCAGCTGAACACCCTAGCAGCCACAGCTATATAAAGACCCTCATACATGATGAAATCGGTCCTAAGCTTTAAGAAGCCCTAAGGTGGCTGATTTCTAGCATCTCTCCTCTTATCCTTTGCATTGAGTTTTTGTGACTCCATTAGAGGTGCAACACTCGGGGCACTAAGTTTTCAAAGGTCAATGATATTCAAGGTGAACTTGTTATTGCTACATAACAAGAGAGGTAACATTTAAACCCTAATTTATATTTCAATTTCGAAATTGTGTGTGCTAGTCTTAGGGTTATTGCTTTGGAGTTTGTATTTGCATGTTCCATAGAGAAAAACTTAGATATAAAGCAATTAGTGTTGCATGATCACATAGGTTTGTAGTTATGCTCAAAACTCATCAGTGGTATCAGAGCCTAGGATGTTTTTCAATTGAATTGGTGCAAGAGTAGACTGCCAAAAGAACCAGAAATCGAATTTTTTGCTGTCTGGCAGCTAGACACGATGAGTCCATATACGAACTCGACGAGTTGGGTGAAATCGACGAGTTGACTCGTCTGTCAGCTAAAATTTCGATTTTCAGATCTGATTTTGACTAGGATAATTACCAAAATTCGTTTGTACTGCCTAAATTTGAATTTCTTGAATGGTAATATGATATCCTTATCAAAATAATAGATTTGGTTAAATTTAGATAATGATATGATTATTTCGATTTAATATTTAACCTAGTAATTTTGTAAAAGTTTTAAATTACACCCTTTTTGGTTTTATAGTTTAAATTTGAAATTAAAAGTTTTAGTTTTGGAAATTTAAATGGTTAAAGCCCAAGTAATTTGAAAGGTTTCAAAAGTGCACCTCATGGTTTTATAATTTAATATTTGATTAAATGGCTTTAATTTTGAAATCTTAAATTTAGAACATTGGTATTTTAAATAGTGTAAAATACACCCACATGGATTTTATTAATTAATTAATTAAGTGTTTTAATTAAAAGACAATTAATAATTCCATAGATAGGTTTAAAGTTAATTAAAATAAAAGTTTAATTTATTTAAAAGATTAAACCACTTAGTATTTTAAAAGTTTAAAATACAACCTTATACTATTATATAATTAAAAGTTTAACTTATATATATATATATATATATATATATATATATATATATATATATATATATATATATATATATATATATATATATATATATATATATAAGAGAATAAGTCAGTCTTACCGTTAGTAGACCTCATTCGCGAAGCTGGTCTATAAGGGGTGTTTAAGGAAGCGGCCTGTGAAATGACCGTCATTGGGTATCCACTTTTACCCACCGCACCCTTGACTAGTGGAGGGTCGTTAGCCGAACGGGTAGGATAGGACACTAAACTCTCATTAACAGTATAATGATAATACAAAGTAACTAAATCTTTTATAAATTCCCAATCTTAGTTACTTAGGAAAATGTGAATTTGATGCTAACCCATGAAATTACACATTGCACCTTATTGGTCGTTAGTGGAGCATGTGTGGATAACCGGCACACTAATATAGGACTAATGAAGGATAGCAATGGGTTGCTCGTACATTATCGTTGATTGATGGAGTGTGTGTGGTTAACCGACACATCGATTAGATGAGAAATGACATCGAGAGTACCAAGCTAATATGCATGGTTATTCACACCTTGTTTGTGATGCTCGGTATCCCAGTCACAAACTTGAAGGGCATAATCGAGATTAAACATGCCATTGAAAAGTTCAATGAATCTCAAAAGATCTAGGAATTTCATTTGAAACCTATTTCGTTTTCATGGTGGAATTGGTAAATCGTCATTTATCTACCGACAAATAACTTGCAATTGGATTACGGCATCCCTCTTCCGAATTGTGAATTATTGTGTTGGCTCCTAGCCTTAATATTTCATTTGGGTGTTATATTAAGGACTAAATCGACTAACTTGAATTTCTCCCCTTTCGTAGATGTCTAGTTCTGACAACTATGGTCTTCCCAAA
Organism: Lactuca virosa; assembly: GCF_052849685.1. Classification (NCBI taxonomy): domain Eukaryota; kingdom Viridiplantae; phylum Streptophyta; class Magnoliopsida; order Asterales; family Asteraceae; genus Lactuca; species Lactuca virosa. The sequence continues at coordinate 333,118,172 of NC_136433.1, forward strand.
TCTTTTGGAAAAAGCTTTCCTCATGGAGATGATATTCCACGTAACGATCGAGGTGAAGGATCAATCCCTTCTTCGTACTTTGGTAGAACTTCTCTTCCTCCACCTCCTCCAATAATTCTCCCTGACCCACATGTTCGTTGACTTGAAAATTTCAAGTTCACTCAAGCCCTATTGAGAAGCAAACACCAAGATGGAAGGTCTATGTGTGTACACGTCTTAAAGACGAAGTTAGACATTGATAGACTAGGGGTGTTGGGTGTCGTTTTCCCGAGGAAGTTGGCTGTTGACTTGGTTCTTCAATCACTTCCCAAGTCGTATAGTCAGTTCGTTAAGGACTACTATATGGCAGACCACGGCGTGACCCTTATTGATCTGACATATTTGCTAATTGCTGCTGAATCAGCAATGATTTGTCGCACTGGTAAAGCAAATTTGAATGGAAGATCTACCTCCCAAACTTCCATGGACATTGCAATGGCGAGATTGGAAGTCCAGAAAAGTTTTCTCTTCCCAATGGAAAGGGATCGGCCAAGGTCAAACAGTTTGACTAAATGGTAAAGAGAAATGTTGAGTCTAAGATAGTCCCATGTACCATTCCGAAAGAGTCTATATGTTTCTATTGCCAAGAGAAGGGGCATTGGATGCGAAGCTGCCATATCTACTAGAAAGATCGCAAGGATAGTAAAGTCAAAATGTATGACTCTACTTCAGGTAAGTTCATTATCTAACTCTATTAAGTTCTTATTTATAGATTCTTAATACATGATGTGATAAGATTGCATTTTTATGTTTTGTAGGATCGAAGAAAAGAAAGGAAGCTTAAAGGAAGAGTGAGCTGAGTCTGGTCGGGAAGAGATGGATTTCTATTGCATGGTTCGATGATCAGATTTTTGAGCTGCTCCTTAGGAGTTATGAATGATTGCTTAGGAATATTTAGAAATATAGTTTTCATATGAATTTTCATTGTAAGGACAAGTTTTCTGCATTTTTATAAATAAAGAAAAATTTTGCTTTTTGTCTTATTTTATGATATCATTCCAATGGGATTAGTGAAAATTGGTGTTTATATATTATTAGCAATGTTGGAAATAAATTTGATTCTTGGTTATATTGTTTGTGGTAGTGTCATAATTTACCAAATAAGGAATGATTCTCATCACCCAAGTTTCAATCGGACAGAAACTTGGAATAATGCGGCTTGTATTGTGTGATGTATGAGAACCTTCGTCTTTGGAAAATTAATACTATTCCTTGTTCACATATGTATGTGAGTTAAGTTAAAGACTGGAGGATCTAGTGCACATTGATGTGTACAAGTCAGATCCACCACAAAGAATGATAATGGCTATTCCTCATGATTTACTAATGGTTCAGGAAATATGGTTATGCTTACAAGTTTAAGTATAATTCTAATACCCTGAAAAGTTTCAAAGTATAAGCAGAACGAATAAGAAGAATAAATTAGGCAGAAAGATAAACGTTCCTGCAATCTGAAAGGAAAGGAGAGTACTTTAGTATCGTGTTTTATGATCATCCTAATGATTATGGAACCATGTCACAATTGATCCTCTAAGGACATCTTAGTGCATTTATATGACTAAGGAGAGAAATCGGGAATTGTTGAAATGGTTAAACTCAAAAGGATGAGTCATACTTCGTTCCAAAATCGGTTCTTAGAGTTATACTCTAGTTAATCCAAGTTATACCTTGAGTAACAGATCTTAAGTAGGTTTATAAAACCTCATGAAATGTGGAGTAGAAAAATGTTTTCTTACTCTTGCACATTTGAAATTGGTAGTTCTGATGTCTTAGATAAGACAAAGACCAACTAAGACCAATTATGTGAAGTGTTGTACTTGATAACAGTCTGCACTAACTCTTGAATATTTGTTTGTCAAGCAATTTTGCTTGACATAGAATATTATATGTCAAGAGGTCAGTAGGAGTCTTAAGTTGTCTTGAATAGTCTCAAGAACTAATCAAGAATAAACTTTTTTAAGTTATCACTAGCACACGACATGAGGTTTGCAACCTATCGTGTTGATATATTCTTGTTTCTGTGCTATTCCATTTAAGTTGATTATGCATGTGAGTTCTATGAGTTCTCATTTGATTGCATAAGGCAAAGCACCTTGATCAGTGAAAGTACATTGATCAGTGTAGGTGAGCTGCTAAATAACTTGGAAGCATGGTAAGCCCTTGCGCTACCAGATGGCAAGGTACATTGGGCCTTTTGAGACTATCGCTAGAATCGGCCCAGTAGCTTACAAACTCAGACTACCCCAAGAACTTAGCAACGTACGCCCTACTTTCCACGTGTCTAACCTAAAGAAGTGTCTATCTTATGAGACTCTTGTGATCCCACTCGATGAAATGGAGATCAATGAGAACCTCAACTTCGTAGAAGAACCAGTGGAAATCATGGGTAGGGAAGTCAAACACACCAAATGGAATGCCAAGCGGGGACCTGAATTCACTTGGGAGCGGGAAGATAAAATGAAACAAAAGTACCCACATCTTTTTCCCTAGTCCATGTGTATCGCTTTAGACTTAATTTCGGGACAAAATTCCCTTTAACGGGAGGATGATGTGACAACCCGTTATTTTTCTTAGTCAAACAAGTCAAACAAAAGTCAATTTTGTATGTTTCGTAAATTTATTAAAGTTAAATAAATAATCTTGATATACATAAACCTCTTATTAATAATGTTGTAAAATTTTGAATTTAAAAACATTCAAGCCGAGAAGTCTCGCATAGGAGCCTTCCCACCGAAAACCCTAGGATTGGCCCCCTTTCCCTCGCACCGAAAATCCTTTCCGGACCGCAAGCCCCCTTTCGGTCGTAAACTCTTCTGACAGCAAACAATTCTTGGCCGAAAACTACTTCTCGGGTAAAGTTCCTGACCGAGAACCCCTAATTCTATCCCTTGGCACGAGATCCTAAGTGTTTTGTCATTCCCAATGAAGGTGTCCATAGGTGACCGAAAACGCCCAGGTGGCCAAAAACTCCTAACAGTTTCACGGTTCACCTCTAATCCTTCCATTTTGTAAGTGATTCTTACGTCTTAGGCTATTCCACAAACATGTTGATCACTATATTCACTAATTATATACATATATATTGCGTGAAATGCTATTAGGACTCGGTTTTGTTACGGTATTTAACTTGTGGAATTTACTCTATTACACTGTATCTTCACTCGAACACTCATATAAGGTGAGTTCATACCCCTATATTTTACCAATTTTAAATGCTTTTAGGGGGCGAATACAAGTAGAACACAATATATTTGTGTTAACACTCACATGCGATTACAAACCATTTTTAAGGATTTAATGTTTTTATAAACTTATTAAACTATTTTAAACTGTTTTCAAACTCTTAAATTGTTGTTTTTATCAAATCATATTCATATATATCTTTATGTATAATTAGGATTTAACGGACTTAGGACTATTGATTTTACCTTGACTCCTGTGCATTGTTTGGTTGTGGGCTTAGGGTAGGATCACATGTCCGACTGTCGGGTAACCCTTAATTATGCATGCCAAGTATATATATGAGTATTAAACTTATTTCAATAACATTGTCAATCAATTCAGTACAAACAAAACAGTTGGAAACTATAATAGGTATAGTTTTGAGATCCATTCACGCTATTATCTAGTTCAATAATACAATACATGAATCAATACATAAGTACAAACTACTTTTCATTACAAGTACATTATTCATTTACAAGAACAAGAAAACATATACACACTATACGTAAACGAGTTAATACTAGAATGTGAGATACTATTACATGGTACTTAGTAAGTTTCTAGCTATGTCATGTTTTATAACTAGAGTCTCCTGGAGGGAGAGCGTGAGTTTTTGTATAGATCTATACGGAACTGACAATTCCGCACCTTGGCTGTTAGCTATAGTTGGGACCGGTAGGTCTACGGGTGACAAATGTCATAACTTGTGTGACGCCTAAAGAACGTTGTGTAGTATACTAGTCAATTTAGCATGGTTATAATCTCATTCACATTGAGCATTAACTAAACCTTTCGGTTTACAACATTTCTTCAGTGGTTTTATTTTAAGTAATAGGACTACCAAATCATTATTTTCCAGAACTGTTACAATATAGAGTTCATACAAGTGCAAAACACTATTTTCTATCAAAGAAAACATACATTTATGGAAAACACACACTCACACTATTTCAGAGTACAATAACATACAAACATTTTGGTCTTAAGGTCTAAGACTACTTTTCATTTAAATAGAGAAGATATGGGATTTTTTGGGGAACATACTAACTTTTTCATGGAATAAATACAAACTTCAAATACTAAATGATTATGAACTCACCAACTTAAATGTTGATAATCTCTTTTCAAAATAACTTGTATTCTCAGGGAACCAGTAGACAGGTACACTCGCCTGAGTTTTTGAGAAGACGGAGCCTATTCAAGACTCTTCTTTTTATTATTTTGCTATACATATTTGGTGTCTTATAAACAATACACAGAACACACTTGTATTAACTATATTAAATGCAATGGATGTTGTTGCTTGTTTTACTATTATGAAATTGTTATGATACTGTACATGATGTCCTCCGCCCCCGAACGTTTCCGTCGTTCCGGTTTGGGGGTGTGATAGATTGGTATCAAAGCATTGTTTATAGTGAACTAAGTATATCAAACCATAAAAAGATATACAACTATAAATGCTATGGTGTTGAAACGCTCTGACTAAAAGTATATATTTAAAACCTGAGTATTTTATAAAAGTATACTAACATACATGCATACATACTAGATCAATATTATAACTAGAACGAAACAAAATTATTGTGATTGTTAAACAGCACGAGTAGACCTTGGGATATATATAATCAGGTCTGGGATTGATATATCCTGATCAACTATATCTATTCGAGAGGTGATTAGCATATGCCTAGGAATGGTCGTGGTGTTGTAACAAGTCTAAAAACTTACCAAATCTCACTACAAAGGAGCACTAGAACTTAACATAAATTTACATACTATAGGAGTATTTATAACATGATAATACCATCTCAAGATTTATTAACAACTCTTACACCCCTATTCTCGCATAGATAACATGGCTGAATTTCATCAGCTTGGGGATCCGTACTTTCCCAATCCAGGGAACGGAGGATGGCTCGAAGAGGAACCAGAGGACGACCCTGTAGTTCCAATAGAAGAAGACTTCGAGGAGGAAGATGAAGAGGATATTCAAGAAGACTCTGACTCGGAACCAGAAGTTTACGATCCACCTCAAGTTTCCCAAAATCCCAATCCCCGTCAGAACTTCCAACGTCCAACACCTCAGTGGGCAGTAAACTTAGAGAGGTGGAGTTATGAGTAGGGTCAGCAACTTCCCTATCATGGGGACCGAAGATTCTACAACCTTAATGAGGGAGGCTCATCAGATAGATCCCTCCCTGCGTTAGTATGTCGAGTTGCTCGTAATGACGAGCAAGCAAGAGCAGCCATCCACCGAGTCGTGGAGGTTGGTGCTACCACGGTAGTCAACACAGTTCGCCTCCGCCACCTGAGCGAAGACCAAGAGTTAACCAGGACTCACACTGATGCACTACAGAGGGAACTGGCTGCCAACCGATCCGAGGTTAGAGAACTTCGGAAACGCCAAGCAACATTGGAAAGGCATATGTGGGAAACAGAACACCAATTGGCTGAATCCAGGGCAGAAACTAGTACTAAGAAGAACGACACTCTCCGCGAGCAGGGCATACCCTACTCACTCTTTTGGGATATAGATTAAGTCTACTTATAGACTCTAGTGTTATGTTTTATTTCTATGGGTAGACCTCGAAATTTCATTTTCGATAAATCTGTATGCTGTCAAGATTTTCTCGTTAAGTTGGTATGTTGTAGACCTACTTCAAGGTCAAATTTTCCGAACTCTATACATCTAATATACCAATAAAATTGACGTGCATTCTCTTTTCTTTGGAAAGGTCTCTATTAAATTCTTGAGGTTACTATACAGATTACTACTTGTGTTAGACTCTATTCAAACTCTTTTCGGAATACATATTGAACCAGTGTGAATTTAGTTCAAAGTCTCCTGAGTTATAATCACTATTAAATTCTTACCATCATTTCATCTTTGAAAACGTTATAGCCAAAAGTTGCCGCCACGGAAATCAATTAGGCGCAACAACAACAATCCTCCCATAACTCCAACTCCACCACCGCCACCACAATTTGATCCTGTAGTTTTCCAAGCTGCAGTATCCGCGGCTGTAACAGCAGCCCTAACCCAAATCAACGCTAGTGGCACCAGTGGGGCTGGAACCGGTACCAACTCACATCATGGTGTAAGGTCCTGAAACGGATATTTACCAATGATCAAGCAATCAAACAATCAATAGCAATCAAAATAAGAATAGAAGAAGAAGATTAATCAAGCTTGCACACGTTTATTGCAGTAAAACGTCTGATACAACTCGATTCAGTAAACCGTAAACACTCTGGCATCAACAACTATACAAAGACCTACAACTCCTCTATTTATATCAGACTTGGGCCGCAAACTGGGTTTACGGCCGTAAACAGGTTTACGGCCGTAAACTCACCCTTGGACCGTAAACTGCTAAACAACACCAAAAATGCACTAAAGAACCATAATGAACTATTAAAATGAAAGCCTAGACCAAACCATTAACTAGACCCTTCACATGGGGATAGTCATGGACATCCTAGGGACTGTTCATATAAGGACTTCACTAACTACAAACCCAGGACCTTTAATGGGAGTGGAGGAATCATTTCTCTATCGCAATGGTTCGAGAAAACGGAGTCAATCTTCGAGATCTGCTCCTACCTTGAAGGTAGCAAGGTGAAATTTGTCGCCTGCACCTTTTCCGATAGAGCCCTCACATGGTGGAATAGCCATGTCAAGTCACTTACTCTCATAGTGGCTAACTCAATGGGCTGGGAGAAACTAAAAGATCTGATGATGGGGGAGTACTGCTCGAGGGGCGATGTACAGAAATTAGAGCATGAACTTTGGGGCCTTACCATGAAAGGCTCTGACATAGTAGCTTACACTACTAGGTTTAGTGACCTAGCGGCGTTATGTCCAGGGATGGTCCATACGGAAAGTAAGAAGATTGAGAGGTACATATGGGGATTGTTACCTCCATTTTAGGGGAATTTACTGTCTTCCAACCCCTCTACATTCGATAGTGCCAAACGCTTGGCACAGAGACTCATTTACCATGGAGTCCATCCACATGTAGCAACCCCTATCTCCAGACAAGCCAAAGCAATCGAAAACAAGAAAAAGTTTTGGGAAAGAAAGAAGAACCAACCGGCAAAGGACTCCGCTAAGAAACAACAGGTTGTGGCTGTTCATGCTACAACAACTCCTGTTGCCCCTACACCGACAAAGCAGTATGCTGGAAATCTGCCGAAATGTAGCAAGTTCAATTTCCATCACAACGGACCCTGTCGGGAGATGCACTATGCTAACTGCAATAGGAAGGGGCACGCTGCCCATTTCTGTAAAGCACCGGCTAGACCAATCACCCAGGTCCCTGGTATTGGAGTAGGCCAGACCTGCTGCGGGTGTGGCAAAGTTGGGCACTTCAAGAGGAACTGTCCAAAGGCAGGGAATACTGGTGGAGTAGGAAGAGTTCTGGCGATAGGCCATGAAGAAGCGGTGACAGATCCCACGGTGGTTACAGGTACGTTTCTCCTCAATAACTCTTATGCATTCATACTCTTTGATAGTGGAGCGGAGAGGAGTTTCGTGAGCCACAAATTTAAACACTTACTCAAACAACAACCACAAACACTAACAGAAACATTTGTCATAGAAATGGATAACGGCAAGACTGAGAACACTAACAATACACTCTAGATAGCTATTCTTTCCAAATCGACCTTATGTCGGTCTCAATAAATAGTTTCGACGTCATAATCGGCATGGATTGGTAGAGTCCTCATCGTGCAGACATCCTATGTTATGAGAAAGTCGTTCGTTTCTCCTCAATAACTCTTATGCATTCATACTCTTTGATAGTGGAGCGGAGAGGAGTTTCGTGAGCCACAAATTTAAACACTTACTCAAACAACAACCACAAACACTAACAGAAACATTTGTCATAGAAATGGATAACGGCAAGACTGAGAACACTAACAATACACTCTAGATAGCTATTCTTTCCAAATCGACCTTATGTCGGTCTCAATAAATAGTTTCGACGTCATAATCGGCATGGATTGGTAGAGTCCTCATCGTGCAGACATCCTATGTTATGAGAAAGTCGTTCGCCTTAGACTGCCGAGTAGTGAAACCATAGTCGTCTATGGCGACAGACCATGCACGAACCTTTGAATTATCTCATGCATCAAAGCCTAGAAGTACTTACGAAAGGAATACCATGCGTTCTTAGCTCACGTGGTTGACAAGACTCAGGAAGTGAAATACATAAAGAGCATTCCTGAGGTCGGTGATTTTCTCGATATTTTTCTCGAAGATCTTCCTGGAGTACCATTAGAACGCCAAGTCGAGTTCAGAATCGACTTGATTCCTTGAGCTACCCCTGTAGCCAAATCGCCTTACCGTCTAGCACTAGCATAGATGCAGGAACTATCCAGTCAACTGAACGAACTGCTCGGCAAGGGATTCATCAGACCAAGCTTCTCACCCTGGGGAGCACCGATCTTGTTCGTGAAGAAGAAATATGGATTGTTCCGTATGTGCATCGACTACCGCAAGCTAAATAAACTGACCATTAAGAACCGATACCCTCTACCACGGATAGACGACTTGTTCAACCAACTTCAAGGAGCAAACTAATTTTCAGAAATTGACTTAAGATCCGGGTATCGCCAGTTACAAGTTTTAGAGGAAGATGTTCCCAAAACAGCCTTCCGAACTCGTTATGGTCACTAAGATTTTGTAGTGATGCCTTTCGGATTAACCAATGCACCCGCAGTGTTTACGGATTTAATGAACAGGGTGTGTCGTCCTTACTTAGATAAGTTCGTGATAGTATTCACAGACGACATCTTATCTACTCACGCAGTGAGTAGGAACATAGTCAGCACTTATGACAGATCTTGGAAACACTACGAGTAGAAAAGCTTTATGCGAAGTTCTCGAAGTGTGAATTTTGGATTCGGAGTGTAACATCCGGATTTTTAGATATATCATTGTAAGACTAAATTTTAAGATTTATGGAGCGACTCGACGAGTTGTGAATCCAACTCGTCGAGTAGAGTCGAGTCATCCGCATGGGTTTAATGAGCGGACTTGACGAGTCAGTATACCGACTCGCCGCGTTGGTGCTATGTGAGGAAACCCTAAATTCCCGGGGTTGGGGCCTATTTAAGGAGACTTATAACCTCAAATGCGCCTCACCAGCTGCCCAACTCTCCTGTGTGAAACCCTTAGCGGCCATTGCAGATAAGAGAGAGTGCTTGAGCTAATGTCAAGTGTTTTTGGTGAATCTTTTGAAGGAAAGGATTGAGCAACAAGCAAGGAACAAGAAGAGGCTATGGGACCAAGCATTTCTTCACCTGGAGCTTCTGTAGAAGGTATAAAGTCTAAACCTTTCTAATCTTATTAGTTGGATCTCATGAGTTTGAGAAGTTAGGGTTTCATCACATATTATTTGGGACTTCGAGAATACCAAGTTATCAAGAGGTTTAAACCTCAGATCTAGACCTTGTGAGGTCCCTAGAGCCCAAAGGTACCAACTTTATTCATCCATGAGAGGAGTATGGTGTTTAACACCTTGTGAGAACATGTATTGGTATATTGCAGCAAAACCACCATGCATGAGCGTAAAGATCGAAGCTTTACGTGACAATCGAGCCTTAGGATAGTAGATCTAGTGTTTGAAGTGATAGATCTGCCTTAAATCGTCTGAGTGAGAAATCAGATCAAAGGGACTAGCCGAGTCCATCAACTAACTCGACGAGTCGGTTAGGGTTTGTCCCGATGAGCTGGATCGTGCTATAGCTCGGTGAGTTACGGGTTAACTCGACGAGCTAGACCTTCACGAAACTTATGAGAAACGAGTGGACTCGACGAGTCGCATTAGTGCACTCGGCGATTCGGGTCAAACATGGACTGTTCACTCGAGTTTGACTTCTGTTGACTTTAGGGTTTGGTCAACATGAGTAATGGAGACCATGGAGGGGTAAAATGGTCTTTTACCCAATTCAAGAGTTAGAGAGAGAAGAATAACATTTGGTTATTGAGAATCGAGAATCGAGTATTAATTAGAGATATTTACCATATGTGTTAGGCAGTGGCTAGTTCGAGATTCGAGTTCGAGGATGATTGCTTGCTACTTGCAAGGTGAGTCTTCTCACTATACTTTACCTAGAATGGTACTTATGTGTGACCTGAGGGTCTTATGTGCTTACATCGAGTATTATGTTATCCTGCCTTATGTTTATTGTTGTGCATTATGTCTTTGTGATTTATGCTATGCGGAGCTTTACAGACCGGACCAGAGGGTCCAATGAACCCTGGGACTGGAGGGTCCCACTGAGACACATTGACCGGAGGGTCTTACAGTGATATAGCCTCGAGTGGCTAAAGAGATGTGTGTGTGGTATTTTGGGGAAATCACTAAGCTTCGTGCTTACCGTGTTATGTGTTATGTGTTTCAGGTTTCTCAGGATCGCGGGAAGGCACCGGATTGATAGTACACACCAGTGAAAGAGTTATGGTTTGAGGATCCTCGATTATTAATCAAACAATTATGGAGTTGTGTTTTGTAAATTAAATCAACGAGATTTTTATGAAATGTGTTATGAGAATCATGTGATTTTAAAATGAAAAATTTGCTTGAAAAATTACGGTGTTACAAGTTGGTATCAGAGCCTTGGTTTGAGGGATTCGGATGCACCTTCGGGTAAGTCTGGACTCAAACTGAGGATTTGAGAAAAGTTTTCAAAAAGAAAAGATTTTTCTATAACGAGTACGAGTTTCTAAGAGGAAACAAGAAGGAGCAGTGTGTACAATCAGCCAGAGCCCGAACGGTGATTTCCCAAAGTACCCTTACTTATTTATGTTATAAGTTATGATTGAAATATTGGTAATGCATGCTAGAAGGTAGGCTAGGTATTTCATATTTTAGGGCTAGAGATGCCTGATTTTTGATGCCTTAGCCTAGTAATTGTTGCTATCTGTGATGTGCTTTGAGTATGTGAGGAGTAAGAGTATCCAACAGGAATCTTTTAGAGAGAACTTTGAGTAGAGGAGTAATCTAGGAGAGATACCTAGATGAGCAATTGAGGAGTCTATTGAGGGAGTAGGGAGATACCCGTGAGAGGTAGGGTTGCTTGAGTTCAGTGATACCTTTTAAGTGTGAGTAGAGCAAGTGGAGTTGTAGCCTATAGTGGTTTTGCGTGTTGGTGGAGATTATTCGATGCCCGAATGCTGCTTGCTTTGTGCTTTGTAGAACTCTTGATGATGGGAGTCAGCTACTGAGTGAATATGATGATATTCAGGAAGTAGATGGCTGGCATCATGAGGAGTTCTTCAGTAGCTGATGGCGGAGAAGTGTGACAACTTAGGAAGATCCTGGGAAGTGACTTTAGTCAGAAGAGTACGTTGATAGAGGAGAGTATTCGTTATATAGCGACCATACATATCGGTATTGGTGATCGAGGAGGTTGAGCGGCTACTTAGGAAATTTGGGACGATCCGTGTGGAAAGTATGGGTAGATGTGGCAGGTAGTATGGGCCCGTACTACTGAAAGCAGAGGACCCATACTCGAAACAGAAAGAATCCAGAGGTTCTAAATCGCAGGTTGAGAAGTGATTCGTAGCAGATTGAGAAGTGATTCGTAGAAGATTGAGAAGTGATAACATGGTTCGAGTACCATGATTCGTAGTAGATTGAGAGGAGATCGCATGGTTCGAGTACCATGATTCGTGGCGGCTAGCGCTTCTGGTTTCACCAGTTATCTCGTTGTGATTGATTGGACTGAGAACAGATATGATAGAGTATGGGGCCAGAGGGCCATGTCGATCGAGTTTAATGGAGCATACCTGGAGAGGGAAATCGAGTTAGTTTTGAGAGATTTTCATTGGTAAGATGCCAGTTGGAGTCGCAAGACAGGGATGAGTAGAGATGAGATTTTATGGAGAGTTGCGACCTGAGTTGAGAAATCGGCCGATAGTTGAGATGTCACTTTCTGTGACGAGAGTTGTGCTGTTTCCGCTTCCTGGGAGAAGCAAAAATAAGATATTGAGTTTCCAGTTTCGTAGTTGGAGGTAAACCCCGTGGGGTAGCATAGGGTTGTAACCTTTTCACAAGAGTATTTGGGCAGTATGGTTGCTGTGAGGTATCCCATATACCACAAGAGAGCTATTAGTGGAGACTTAGATGAGGACAAGGAGATGCCTTAGTCGAGTCAGGCATACTTTTAGCAGCAGTTTCAAGTGATCTAGAGGAGTATACTAGGGCGGTGGCCCTCGTTGTCTACATTGTGTATCGACTGTGAGAGTGAGGTCTCTTGCTTTTATGATGGCTTCTGCGATGAGAGGCTGGTTGAGGAATCAGAGACGAGGTGCGTGATAGTGCATTATTTCCAGATTGAGATTCACGACTGTTTGGAACAGTTGGGATATCCGGCGGTGTGTCGGTCTGAGGCTTCGAGATGACTAGAAGCAGTCACGTCGAGGGGATTATGAGACTTTTGTCTGAGCTACGAGATATTTGGAGTTGTCTGGTTTGCATCTGAAGATCATCGAGTGTTGCGTTGTACGAATCCAAGAGTCAAGTGTAATGTACCTGGTGAGACAGTCTGTAGAATAGATGGTTGGTGTGCCAAATGGTGATGGTTTGAGCCCTGAGTGGGGGAGAGCCGGGCATTGTATTGAGAGTATCATAGGTTTGTTCAAGAGCGGTTAGAGGACTGGATATAGTGACCTGCAGTGCAGATACAGGAGACCAGGGTTATTGGTGATCAAGGCGAGGTGTAGAGCGAGATACTGCATGTTGTACGTGTTCAGGAAGGAATGAGTGTCTCCACAGCAGGTGGCCGTTGATCGGAGACCTTGTGGTGTTTACGAATTCTTTGAGGTTGTAATGGTAAATTCGAGATGGGTGGCTCGTAAGGATAGTTCGGCGATGGAGAATTTCTGGTTCAAGGTATGGGTTGTTATATGCACTCTGGGAAGGGTAAATGTTGATTTGGGCGGTCAACTTCAGATTCCGTATGAGTATTTTCGCATGGGTTTTGAGCCATAGAGGATGGGGTTTCGGATGGTCGTCAACGGGTTCTTGACATTGACGATTCCTCCATGTGTCAAGTTGTGAGTTGGAGTATTTCAAGGTTGTGATTTGTGCAAGTGGAAGATCAATGGATGAGACAGGACGTTGTGAGATTCTGAAAGAGTGTATTGTGGTACCCGAGTGTGATGTAGTGAGTGGAAGATCAGTGTATGAGACATGACATCATGAGGTTTCGTGATGGTGTACCGGGGTATCTGAGTATAACTCCCTAAATTTTTGGATTATTTTAAGATTTGAGGTTCCAAGTGGACAACCGAGTGACTATTGTTCCAGTGGGAACCCATCTATTAATTGTCGCCAGAATAAGAGTGTATAAGGGTGTACCTGTGTTGAGAAAAGTGTCTTGTTTACGAGAATTTACATCAGGAGCGGTGGTGCATAAGCTGAGTAGGTGGGTGCACCTATCTATGTTGGGGTTGTGGAGCATGTGTTAGTGAACTCAGTGTAGTGATGATATGATGATGAGATTATGAGGTGATAAGAGAGCGAGTGGATCCGAGTGGGGGTGATCACTTAGGATTATCAGCGGAAAACCATGGAGTGATCCCATGGCGAGTCGGTGAGTGAGAGAGTGTTGTAAGACTACGGGGAGCCGTAGCATCCATGAGTCAGTGAGAGAAAGGGTATCGTGTGACTGCGGTGAGCCACATCATACGTGAGTCAGAGAAAAGGGTATCATGTGATTGCGGAGAGTCGTAGCATATGTGAGTCAGAGAGAGTATCGTGAGACTGAGGGGAGCCGAATCATTCATGAGCTAGCGAGAGAGAAAGAGAGAATATCGCAAGACCACGGGCGGCCGTAGCAGTCGCAAGGCAATGAGAGAGTGTCATTGGACTACGAAGAGCCGTAGCACGTGTTAGTCAGCGAGAGAAAGTGTTGTATAAATGCGGGGGGGAACCTAATTAGTCAGGGTATGATGCAGAGCGGCTCTTAGGGTTGGGTAGCCTTACCAGAAGAGTCTGTAAGAACCTGGGGGCCGAACTAAAGGCGAGACTGGGATCTCGGTGGTGGTCGAAAACCGTCATGTTTTGAGTTAGAGCGGCATTGTCGCGAATCGGACGGATCGAGGTGTAATACATGCGTATAATTATGGAGCATGGGTCATGAGTGGAGTGCTAGATTGGGACGAGTGGTTCCAATTCAGTGTCGGATCAGACTCTGGTGGGTGAATTTAGTTTTATCTGTGTGGAGGACGAGCAGTTTGAGATTTCGGGTGGATCTCATTCTGAGGGAGATGTGTTTCCGTCTGATCTTTTAGACTTGAGTGAGCTAGTTCGTTGGGTTGGGAAGGACCATGAGGTATACGAAACTAGTAGGTAGTAGAAGACAGAGGTTGGAAGAGAGGCGACTTCAGATAGTGTTGTAGTATTCGCTAGGGGTAAGGCGAACTTCTTGACTTGTGCGTCACGACGGGCCGAGATGGTCACTGTGAGAAGCAAGTCGGTAAGTCGTTTTATTGGGTGTATAGTGGGTAACCTTTGGAGGTTCAACTATTGGGTCGAGAGTCAACCTAGTGCTCAGTGTTGAACGTGATATGTGGGAGGGAGACGGGGCTTAAGCTAGAGGTCCGAGGACACCTCTGAGCGGGCATGATTTTTCTTGTATTAAGAACAGAGTATTGGGGTATGTTTTGTTTAGATGGGTTCTGATTTCAGTTCGATGGGCGGGTTCCTGATGTGATGTGACCCTTTCGTCCCTTGGAGTATGATCTGGATTGTTTAATGTTCTGGTATGAGTGATAGGTAGCCAATTCTTGGGCATTGACTTGTTTCTATTAGTCGCAACAAGAGAATTAGAGGGGCAGTGAGTTATCGAGGTCTGTTATTCGAGGAGCGAATAACATGGTGATATCTTGAGAGGGCGGTTTGGCAGTGAGACAGGCCACTAGAGTTCCAGATTCTAGAGAGTCAGAAGGGGGTTTCGTAGCGGTAGAAGGGTGTGTCCTTTTCTGGGATAGGAATTCCTGTTGGATTCAGGTGTCCATGGAGGAAGTCAGCTGTGTGGTATGAGATCCTTTCGGTGGTGCTTTCGGATTTTGGGTTCGATCTATGTGTTGTGGAGGAGTGATTTCGAGGGCGAAATCTAATTCAAGTGGGGGAGAATTGTAATATCCGGATTTTTAGATATATCATTGTAAGAGTAAATTTTGAGATTTATGGAGCGACTCGACGAGTTGTGAGTCCAACTCGTCGAGTAGAGTCGAATCATCCGCGTGGGTTTAATGAGCGGACTCGAGGAGTCAGTGTGCCGACTCGTCGAGTTGGTGTTGTGCGAGGAAACCCTAAATTCCCGGGGTTGGGGCGTATTTAAGGAGACTTATAACCTCAAATGCGCCTCACCAGCTGCCCAACTCTCCTGTGTCAAACCCTTAGCGGCCATTGAAGATAAGAGAGAGTGCTTGAGCTAATGTCAAGTGTTTTTGGTGAATCTTTGGAAGGAAAGGAGTGAGCAACAAGCAAGGAACGAGAAGAGGCTATGGGATCTAGCATTTCTTCACATGGAGCTTCTGTAGAAGGTATAAAATCTACACCTTTCTCATCTTATTAGTTGGATCTCATGAGTTTGAGAAGTTAGGGTTTCATTACATGTTATTTGGGACTTCGGGAATACTTAGTTATCAAGAGGTTTAAACCTCAGATCTGGACCTTGTGAGGTCCCTAGAGCCCAAAGGTCCCAACTTTATTCATCCATGAGAGGAGTATGGTGTTTAACACCTTGTGAGAACATGTATTGGTCGATTCGAGCAAAACCACCATGCATGAGCGTAAAGATCGAAGCTTTACGTGACAATCGAGCCTTAGGATAGTAGATCTAGTGTTTGAAGTGATAGATCTGCCTTAAATCGTCTGAGTAAGAAATCAGATCAAAGGGACTCGCCGAGTCCATCAACTGACTCGACGAGTCGGTTAGGGTTTGTCCCGATGAGCTAGACCGTGCTATAGCTCGGTGAGTTAGGGGTTAACTCGACGAGCTAGACCTTCACGAAACTTATGAGAAACGAGTGGACTCGACGAGTCGCATTAGTGCACTCCGTGAGTCGGGTCAAACGTGGACTGTTGAGTCGAGTTTGACTTCTGTTGACTTTAGGGTTTGGTCAACATGAGTAATGGAGACCATGGAGGGGTAAAATGGTCTTTTACCCAATTCAAGAGTTAGAGAGAGAAGAATAACATTTGGTTATTGAGAATCGAGAATCGAGTATTAATTAGAGATATTTACCCTATGTGTTAGGCAGTGGCTAGTTCGAGATTCGAGTTCGAGGACGATTGCTTGCTACTTGCAAGGTGAGTCTTCTCACTATACTTTACCTAGAATGGTACTTATGTGTGGCCTGAGGGTCTTATGTGCTTACATCGAGTATTATGTTATCCTGCCTTATGTTTATTGTTGTGCATTATGTCTTTGTGATTTATGCTATGCGGAGCTTTACAGACCGAACCAGAGGGTCCAACGAACCCTGGGACTGGAGGGTCCCACTGAGACACATTGACCGGATGGTCTTACAGTGATATAGCCTCGAGTGGCTAATGAGCTGTGTGTATTGTATTTTGGGGAACTCACTAAGCTTCGTGCTTACCGTGTTATGTGTTATGTGTTTCAGGTTTCTCAGGATCGCGGGAAGGCACCGACTTGATTGTACACACCAGTGAAAGAGTTATGTTTTGAGGATCCTCGATTATTAATCAAACAATTATGGAGTTGTGTTTTGTAAATTAAATCAATGAGATTTTTATGAAATGTGTTATGAGAATCATGTGATTTTAAAATGAAAATTTTGCTTGAAAAATTACGGTGTTACAAGTTGGTATCAGAGCCTTGGTTTGAGGGATTCGGATGCACCCTCGGGTAAGTCTGGACTCAAACTGAGGATTTGAGAAAAGTTTTCGAAAAGAAAAGATTTTTCTATAACGAGTAAGAGTTTCTAAGAGGAAACAAGAAGGAGCAGTGTGTACAATCAGCCAGAGCCCGAACGGTGATTTCCCAAAGTACCCTTACTTATTTGTGTTATAAGTTATGATTGAAATATTGGTAATGCGTGCTAGAAGGTAGGCTAGGTATTTCATATTTTAGGGCTAGAGATGCCTGATTTTTGATGCCTTAGCCTAGTAATTGTTGCTATCTGTGATGTGCTTTGAGTATGTGAGGAGTAAGAGTATCCAACAGGAATCTTTTAGAGAGAACTTTGAGTAGAGGAGTAATCTAGGAGAGATACCTAGATGAGCAATTGAGGAGTCTATTGAGGGAGTAGGGAGATACCCGTGAGAAGTAGGGTTGCTTGAGTTCAGTGATACCTTTTAAGTGTGAGTAGAGCAAGTGGAGCTGTAGCCTAGAGTGGTTTTGCGTGTTGGTGGTGATTATTCGATGCCCGAATGTTGATTGCTTTGTGCTTTGTGGAACTCTTGATGATGGGAGTCAGCTACCTAGTGAATATGACGATATTCAGGAAGTAGATGGCTGGCATCATGAGGAGTTCTTCAGCAGCTGATGGCGGAGAAGTGTGAGAACTTAGGAAGAGCCTGGGAAGTGACTTTAGTCAGAAGAGTACATTGATAGAGGAAAGTATTCGTTGTATAGCGACCATACATATCGGGATTGGTGATCGAGGAGGTTGAGCAGCTATTTAGGAAATCTGGGACGATCCTTGTGGAAAGTATGGGTAGATGTGGCAGGTAGTATGGGCCCGTACTACTGAAAGCAGAGGACCCGTACTCGAAACAGGAAGAATCCTAGAGGTTCTAAATAGCAGGTTGAGAAGTGATTCGTAGCAAATTGAGAAGTGATTCGTAGCAGATTAAGAAGTGATTCGTAGCAGATTAAGAAGTGATAACATGGTTCGAGTACCATGATTCGTAGCAGATTGAGAGGAGATCGCATGGTTCGAGTACCATGATTCGTGGCGGCTAGTGCTTCTGGTTTCACCAATTATCCCGTTGTGATTGATTGGACTGAGAACAAATATGATAGAGTATAGGGCCAGAGGGCCATGTCGAGCGAGTTTAATGGAGCATACCTGGAGAGGGAAATCGACTTAGTTTTGAGAGATTTTCATTGGTAAGATGCCAGTTGGAGTCGCAAGACAGGGATGAGTAGAGATGAGATTTTATGGAGAGTTGCGGCCTGAGTTGAGCAATCGGCCGATAGTTGAGATGTCACTTTCTGTGACGAGAGTTGTGCTGTTTCCGCTTCCTGGGAGAAGCAAAAATAAGATATTGAGTTTCCAGTTTCAGAGTTGGAGGTAAACCCCGCGGGTAGCATAGGGTATTTGGGCAGTATGGTTGCTGCGAGGTATCCCATATACCACAAGAGAGCTATTAGTGGAGACTGAGATGAGGACAAGGAGATGCCTTAGTCGAGTCAGGCATACTTTTAGCAGCAGTTTCAAGTGATCAAGAGGAGTATACTGGGGCGGTGGCCCTCGTTGTCTACATTGTGTATCGACTGTGAGAGTGAGGTCTCTTGCTTTTATGATGGCTTCTGCGATGAGAGGCTGGTTGAGGAATCAGAGACGAGGTGCGTGATAGTGCATTATTTCCAGATTGAGAGTCACGACTGTTTGGAACAGTTGGGCTATCCGGCGGTGTGTCGGTCTGAGGCTTCGAGATGACTAGAGGCAGTCACGTCGAGGGGATTCTGAGACTTTTGTCTGAGCTACGAGATATTTGGAGTTGTATGGTTTGCATCTGAAGATCATCGAGTGTTGCGTTGTATGAATCCAAGAGTCAAGTGTAATGTACCTGGTGAGACAGTCTGTAGAATCGATGGTTGGTGTGCCAAATGGTGATGGTTCGAGCCCTGAGTGGGGGAGAGCTGGGCATTGTATTGAGAGTATCATAGGTTTGTTCAAGAGCGGTTAGAGGATTGGATATAGTGACCTGCGGTGCAGATACAGGAGACCAGGGTTATTGGTGATCAAGGCGAGGTGCAGAGCGGGATAATGCGTGTTGTACGTGTTCAGGAAGGAATGAGTGTCTCCACGGCAGGTGGCCGTTGATCGGAGACCTTGTGGTGGTTAGGAATTCTTCGAGATTGTAATGGTAAATTCGAGGTGGGTGGCTCGTAAGGATAGTTAGGCGGTGGAGAATTTTTGGTTCAAGGTATGGATTGTTATATTCTAACACTCGTGTTTCTAGCCTAGGCATTAATATTGGGGTGATAGTCTAGGTTAACCTTTGTAACTGATCCTGAAGATATGAAAAGGAAATATGTGAATATTATGTGTTTTATGTGTTTTATACTTAATTACTAGGAGTTAATTAATTAAGAATAAAAATGAGCGTCAAAAATAAATACTAGATAAAGCCGATATCTATTAAGAAAGTTGTAGTGGTCGTGACAAGGATTACGGATATATAAAGAATACCAAAATCCGAGTTATAACGAAGAAGTTATGACCTGTCGAAGTTTCACGACAAAACCGACACGGTGTTGAATGTCGTAAAAAGTGAGTTTTTGATAAACTACTTTTTAGCCTTAGTGATCTAAACGAAACTCGTAGAGTTCGTTAAACCGAGAGTAGGTATAAAAAGAACGCCCAAATCTGACTTCGTATGAGGAAGTTTCAGCTTAGCAGTAGACAACTAAAAACTCGAATTTTAGATCGAGTGATTTTTAGCCGACACGACCTAAACGAGAATCGAAGGTCTCGTCAATAGTAGCACAACGGTAAAAAGACAGACGAAAACGGACGTCGGATGAAGAAGTTATGAATTTTTAACGGATTTCCTGTCCCGGTCTGTTAAAAATAATAATATAAAAATTAAAATCAAAATTAACAGATTTCCTGTCCCGGTCTGTTAAAAATAATAATATAAAAATTAAAATCAAAATTAACGAACACGTGACCCCTTCTCGCATCTGATGCCACCTGGAAGCCTCTCAGCCCTTGGATCAGAAGTCTCGCAGCCTATAAATAGGAGGGTGCGAGACCTCCCGGGTATATTTTGGAAAAGTGACACTTTTAGCCCCTAAACTCATATTTCTTTCATTCTAACTTCCCCCAAAGCCCCGGTATCGATTATAAGCCTCGGAATACGCCACGAAGTGCCCGAGAAGCCCGGAAAATTTATCTTTTCGGTTTCGAAGCCCGACCTTCGCAGAGCCCGGTTTCTCAATAAAACTCTCGGTTTTATTAGAAACGATCATTTTAGGAAACGAATTGCTGCCCGATTATCATCAAATCATGTGAGTGTGTAGTTACTTTCACTTTACACATAGATATGAAGTATTTACCTTAAAATGCGTGTTATGTGTAAATATATTAATTGTTTATTTGAGGTGACTGTTGAACAGATGTTTTATACAAGTTTTAAACTGTATATGTATTTTATCTACAAATATGTTGGGTAGAACATGGGTAGACGAAATAGTCGGTGTGTGTTAAAATGGTGAGAGGTCTCGGTGTTGTTGTTGTTGTTGTTGGCGAAGTCGTCTAACGGAGTATAGATGAGGACCACAGACTTTTCTAGACAGTCCAGTGGCACACTAGCAGGTTCACAACTTGTAGGTGTTGGTGAACTAAATGTTCGCTGGCGTACTCCATCCCCCTCATGGTTGACCTTAGGACATGTATGGCTGAGGAAACCCCTTAGCAGTAGTGTCCATCCCGATGATATTCCTTAGGCTAGGTCCCTTGTGACAGGTGTTTAGGGACGTAAAGTGAGGACAACGGGAATGGGTAATCAGGGTTATTGTTGATTAGTGAACTTAATAAGTTTATTATTATTGTGGATTGAAAACCCTATATGCTCACCAGGCTCCCAAGCCTGACCCACTCAGCTTTTTATTGTTACAGGTAGTGGACCCCGAGCATAGTCGGAGGACGATGAGAGATTTTTGATTATATGCCAGTAGTTGTAAATAACTGTCGATAGGCTTATAATGTCTTGTTTATGCTATTGATCTGTATCGGAACATGACATCCCGAGGTTTTGATATGAAATGAAACTATACATTTCTTAAAGAATGTTTTGATAAACTTTTATCATGTTTTGTTTTGGGGACCAATTCCGCAACATCTTTTAAAAAGATTTCTCTGATTTTATTTTAAAAAGCATAAATTAAATCGGTCTTTTCTGGCCGAGAAATTAGGGGATGTCACAGTTGGTATCAGAGCATTAGTTTAAGCGAACTAAGAAATTGTAGGATTTCCAGACTTAAACTTAGAATGGTAAGTGATGATTGTGAGATTAGTGACTACCATATTTTAGACACGAGCACTAGTTTATTTTAGGAAAGATGCCTAAAATGCTTTTATGTGCTAAATGATATATGTTTTCCATATATGCCATAATTTGTTCGGATCTATGGTCTGTTGCCGACCGGATCTGGAAACCTTATGTGTGTAGGATTCTAAACGTATGATTACGATATTAAAACTAACATATAAACGTTTCGGAGTAATAATGAAGATTTAACGTCTATCGAAAATAAAGATCTAAAATCACCTACGATTGGTGTATAGATCGAAATGGCGAGTACGCAAAGTGGATTCGGAAATGATAATCCGCAGCCTGAGCCAATCACGATGACTGGAGTGTAGGCAATGGTGCGTACGATGTTGGATCAACAGATGGAAGAAACAAAACTTTTACTTCAACAAAGTAAGGATGAACTTACTGTGCCAGTACGTCAGGCATCTGTTCTTGAGGCAACTATCAGGGTTGCTAAGTCTATTGAAGAAATGATCAATGACAGGACCGCCAACAAGGTTGAAGTTGGCAAGAAGAGGAAATTTGAGGGGTCTTCAAGGCCCAACAAGAGCAACACATTCTTAAAGTCTGGCAAAAGAGGAGGTGAAGCGAAATGGTGCGAGAAGTGCAAAAAGAAGCACTTCGGGAAATGTAACGAAGAGGTGATCTGCTACAAGTGTGGGAAGACTGGGCATTATGCCAACGAGTGTCCGTCCAACAAGAGGATGTGCAATAGATGTAACGAGGAAGGGCACATTTCGAAAGACTGCACAAAGAAGAATGAGGCAGCAAGGCCCAATGTTCCACCAAAACCAAAACCAAAACCAAAGGCATTCCAAATGATCCTTAATGAAGCAGATGAAAATACAAGGGATCGGGAGTAAGGACCTTATATTCCCAAAACTAAGACATAAAGTAATAATGCAGTTAATAACTCGTGGTGTAGCCTATTAGAGGCGTAGTATAGGGTAAATTTGAACCTCTGTGTAATTATTTCAAGAAATAATATAAACCCTGGTTTTGTCATGTAATGAATTGAATGACTATGTGAAATTCTTGTATGGTGACTTGGAGAACTGCGAGACAATACTTGGGACGAGTATGAGTAGGTATGAATGGTAGTAGAGGCCTATACTATCGGAAGCACAGGACTCGTACTAGGATCAACGAAAGTCACAAGGTTACCAAGGAGCTAGTAATTGATTCTGTTATTGTTCGAGTATTTCATTACCTTCGTTTCGATAATGACTAAGAAGATGATTGTTATTCCGACCTTAGAGGTCATATCGAATCGAGTCCGACTAAGACGAGTATGTTACGTGGTTCAGAGAACCAAATTCGATGTAGCATTTGCCTTAAGCCAGAAGATTGAAGTGCAAGATGATCAAAGCGATCAATAGAAGTATCGCACTCATTGTTAAAGAAGTTGGTAGTTAGAAATGATACATGTTGAACTGTGATTGTATCACATTAGAAGGAAGGAAGGTATAGTTTGTTCCGAAATTTGTCCCTAGGAGATCTGAGTCTAAGTAGTGCATTATACAATGAGAGATCATTAGAACATGACCCATCGGTCTGTTACAATAAATGAAGGAAAATACTTATTCTAAGAAGAAGAAGAAGTCCTCAATAAGGATTTATTTTGTGACTTGAAGGTTACGATTGAAAGTCCTACGAAGATCTGAAGCTTTTCAGGATTAGCTGGATATTACCGAAGGTTTATCCAAGGCTTTTCTTCGATCGCGACTCCATTAACAGCTTTGACCCACAAAGGAGCTACTTATGCTTGGAATGAGAAGCATAAGGAAGCCTTTGGGAAGTTAAAGAAAAGATTGTGTGAAGCACTGATTCTTTCGTTACCTGAAGGAGTTGATGACTTCGCAATCTATAGTGATGCCTCTAGAGTTGGGTTAGGTTGTGTTCTGACCCAAAGGGATAAAGTGATAGCGTATGCATCGAGGCAATTGAAAGAGCATGAAAATAACTACCCCACTCATGATCTAGAGTTGGCAGCGGTAGTATTCGCCTTAAAGATATGGAGGCACTATCTTTATGGTACTAAATGTAAACTTTTCACTGATCATAAGAGTCTCCAATATCTCTTTAATCAGAAAGAATTGAACATGAGGCAATGGCGCTGGCTAGAGTTACTCAAGGACTACGACTTTGAGATACTTTACCACCCTGGTAAAGTAAATGTTGTTGCTGATGCTCTCAGTCGGAAGGTAAATCTTGAAAAGAAAAGGCCAAGAGCATTGAGAATTGAAGTTGTCTCAACAATTGTGGAAAGTATAAAGAAAGCTCAGGAGGAAGCTTTAGAGAAAAATGACCGGAAGGAGGAACGTTTGGGCAAAACGTTGGTGTTTGATACAAACGGTCAAGGATTGAAGGTATTCAAGGATAGGATTTGGGTACCTAAGACGGGAGGAGTAAGAGATCTTCTGATGGAAGAAACTCACAAGTCCATGTACTTGATTCATCCCGGCAGTACGAAAATGTATAGGGACCTAAAACCCTATTACTGGTGGCCGACGATGAAGCTCGATGTTGCTAAGTATGTGGTCGAGTGTGTAACTTGTGCTAGGGTTAAGGCACAACATCAGAAACCGTATGGGAGTTTAGAACCTTTGCCTGTACCCATGGGTAAATGGGAAGATATTACCATGGATTTTGTGACTAAACTGCCCAGAACAAAGAACGGTCATGACATGATTTGGGTGGTCGTTGATCGCTTCACTAAGAGTGCGCATTTCATAGCAGCCAAAGAGAAATGGTCTATGGATAAACTTGCGAATTCTTTCGTGAAGGAAATTGTGAGGCTTCACGGTGTTCCGTTAACGATTGTATCCGATCGTGACAGTCGTTTTACCTCAAGGTTTTGGAGGAGTCTACAAGAGGAATTGGGTACCAAGTTGTGTTTGAGTACAGCTTACCATCCTCAAACCGATGGTCAAACCGAACGAACAATTCAAACATTGGAGGATATGCTGAGAGCATGTACCCTAGAATTCCAAGGTAACTGGGATGAACACTTACCTTTAGTAGAATTTTCCTATAACAATAGTTTCCACTCAAGCATCAAGATGGAACCTTATCACGCTTTGTATGGGGAAAAGTGTCGAACGCCGTCATGTTGGCTAGAAGCTGGGGAGAAGCAGTTTATGGGACCTGAAATAGTCCATCAGACTGCTGAAAAGTTGAAAATAATTAGGGAGAGGATGTTAGCTGCTCAAGATCGACAAAAGAGTTATGCTGACAAGAAAAGACAACCGATATCCTTCGAAGTTGGAGATTCGATTTTACTTAAAGTCTCGCCGTGGAAGGGACTTATAAGATTTGGTAAAAGGGGAAAGTTGAGTCCAAGATTTATTGGACCTTTTAAAGTTCTTCAGAGGATAGGGAATCAAGCTTACAAGCTAGAATTACCGAAAGAACTGGAGGGTATTCATAACACCTTTCATGTGTGTTATTTGAGAAAGTTCACGGGAGATGTGCCCGACATACTTCCCATTTCTGATATAAGGTTGGATGAAAACAAGAGTTTGATTGAAGAACCTGAGGCAATCGTTGACCGTAAGACTATGAAGTTGCGATGCAAGATGGTTCATTTAGTTCTTGTGCGCTGGAAACATACGAATGGGCCAAATGTTACCTGGGAAACGGAGAGTGACATGATGAGTCGCTACCCGCAGTTGTTTGGTGATATGTGATTCTGGGGACGGAATCATCCTAAGGGGGAGAGAATTGTAACACTCGTGTTTCTAGCCTAGGCATTAATATTGGGGTGATAGTCTAGGTTAACCTTTGTAACTCATCTTGAAGAAATGAAAAGGAATTATGTGAATATTATGTGTTTTATGTGTTTTATACTTAATTACTAGGAGTTAATTAATTAAGAATAAAAATGAGCGTCAAAAATAAATATTAGATAAAGCCGATATCTATTAAGAAATTTGTAGTGGTCGTGACAAGGATTATGGATATATAAAGAATACCGAAATCCGAGTTATAACGAAGAAGTTATGACCTGTCGAAGTTTCACAACAAAACCGGCACGGTGCTGAATGTCGTAAAAAGTGAGTTTTTGATAAACTACTTTTAAGCCTTAGTGATCTAAACGAAACTCATAGTGTTCGTTAAACCGAGAGTAGGTATAAAAAGAAAGCCCAAATCTGACTTCGTATGAGGAAGTTATGATTTTTCGAAGTTTCAGCTTAGCAGTAGACAACTAAAAACTCGAATTTTAGATCGAGTGATTTTTAGCCGACATGACCTAAACGAGAATCGAAGGTCTTGTCAATAGTAGCACAATGGTAAAAAGACAGACGAAAACGGACGTCGGATGAAGAAGTTATGAATTTTTAACGGATTTCCTGTCCCGGTCTATTAAAAATAATAATATAAAAATTAAAATCAAAATTAGCCAACGAAGTCTAAACGAAAGTTGTAGAGCGTAATTTTACCTACGCGTGCATATAAAGAACGTCAAAAACGGAGCTTGTATGCGAAAGTTATGGATTTTAGAAGTTTTTGCACAAAAACCGAGAAAATTCGCATAGGTGGACTTCGGCCACGTCACCTTCGCTGTATGAGTGCCACGTGTCCGAAATTGGTGAGTCATGCGAGCCACGTGTCCGAAATTTGCTGAGTCATCCGAAGTTGTGGCGCATCCGAGGAGTGACGCGTGTGCAGCCTAGTCCGAACCTCGCAAAGCCTGCCGCGTGTCCGACCTTCGCACCAGCTGTCTCCCTTTCCTCTTACTTTGGGTCCGAACCTCGGACCTACATTTCGGTCCAATCAGAAGTCAGCAGCCCACCCCCTCGCATGCGCAGCCCACATGACCCCTTCTCGCATCTGATGCCACCTGGAAGCCTCTCAGCCCTTGGATCAGAAGTATCGCAGCCTATAAATAGGAGGGTGCGAGACCTCCCGGGTATATTTTGGAAAAGTGACACTTTTAGCCCCTAAACTCATATTTCTTTCATTCTAACTTCCCACAAAGCCCCGGTATCGATTATAAGCCCCGGAATACGCCACGAAGTGCCCGAGAAGCCCGGAAAATTTATCTTTTCGATTTCGAAGCCCGACCTTCGCAGAGCCCGGTTTCTCAATAAAACTCCCGGTTTTATTAGAAACGATCGTTTTAGGAAACGAATTGCTGCCCGATTATCATCAAATCATGTGAGTGTGTAGTTACTTTCACTTTACACATAGATATGAAGTATTTACCTTAAAATACGTGTTATGTGTAAATATATTAATTGTTTATTTGAGGTGACTGTTGAACAGATGTTTTATACAAGTTTTAAACTGTATATGTATTTTATCTACAAATATGTTGGGTAGAACATGGGTAGACGAAATAGTCGGTGTGTGTTAAAATGGTGAGAGACATCGGTGTTGTTGTTGTTGTTGTTGGCGAAGTCGTCTAACGGAGTATAGATGACGACCACAGACTTTTCTAGACAGTCCAGTGGCACACTAGCAGGTTCGCAACTTGTAGGTGTTGGTGAACTAAATGTTCGCTGGCATACTCCATCCCCCTCATGGTTGCCCTTAGGACATGTATGGCTGAGGAAACCCCTTAGCAGTAGTGTCCATCCCGATGATATTACTTAGGCTAGGTCCCTTGTGATAGGTGTTTTGGGACGTAAAGTGACTACAACGGGAATGGATAATCAGGGTTATTGTTAATTGGTGAACTTAATAAGTTTATTATTATTGTGGGTTGAAAACCCTATATGCGCACCAGGCTCCCAAGCCTGACCCACTCAGCTTTTTATTGTTACAGGTAGTGGACCCCGAGCATAGTCGGAGGACGATGAGAGATTTTTGATTATATGTCAGTAGTTGTAAATAACTGTCGAAAGGCTTATAATGTCTTGTTTATGCTTTTGATCTGTATCGGAACATGACATCCTGAGGTTTTGATATGAAATGAAACTATACATTTCTTAAAGAATGTTTTGATAAACTTTTATCATGTTTTGTTTTGGGGACCAATTCCGCAACATCTTTTAAAAAGATTTCTCTGATTTTATTTTAAAAAGCATAAATTAAATCGATCTTTTCTGGCCGAGAAATTAGGGGGTGTCACATATATGCACTCTGGGAAGGGTAAATGTTGATTTGGGCGGTCAACTACAAAGTCGGTATGAGTATTCTCGCATGGGTTTTGAGCCATAGAGGATGGGGTTTCGGATGGTCGTCAACGGGTTCTTGACATTGACGATTCCTCCGTGTGTCAAGTTGTGAGTTGGAGTATTTCGAGGTTGCAAGCTGTGCAAGTGGAAGAATAGTGGATGAGACAGGACGTTGTGAGATTCTGAAAGAGTGTATTGTGGTACCCGAGTATGATGTCGTGAGTGGAAGATCCGTGTATGAGACAAGACATCATGAGGTTTCGTGATGGTGTACCGGGGTATCTGAGTATAACGCCCTAAATTTTTGGATTATTTTGAGATTTGAGGTTGCAAGTGTACAACCGAGTGACTATTGTTCCAGTGGGAACCCATCAGTTAATTGTCGCCAGAACGAGACTGTCTAAGGGTGTACCTGTGTTGAGAAAAGTGTCTTGTTTACGAGAATTTACATCAGGAGCGGTGGTGCATAAACTGAGTAGGTGGGTGCACTTATCTATGTTGGGGTTGTGGAGCATGAGTTAGTGAACTCAGTGTAGTGATGATATGATGATGAGATTATGAGGTGATAAGAGAGCGAGTGGATCCGAGTGGGGGTGATTACTTAGGATTATCAGGGGAAAACCATGGAGTGATCCCATGGCGAGTCGGTGAGTGAGAAAGTGTTGTAAGACTACGGGGAGCCGTAGCATCCATGAGTCAGTGAGAGAAAGGGTATCGTGTGACTGCGGAGAGCCGCATCATACGTGAGTCAGAGAAAAGGGTATCGTGTGACTGCGAAGAGTCGTAGCATACGTGAGTCAGAGAGAGTATCGTGAGACTGCGGGGAGCCGAATCATTCATGATCTAGCGAGAGAGAACGAGAGAATATTGCAAGACCGCGGGCGGCCGTAGCAGTCGCGAGGCAATCAGAGAGTGCCATTGGACTACGGAGAGTCGTAGCACGTGTTAGTCAGCGAGAGAAAGTGTTGTATAAATGAGGGGGGGCAACCTTATTAGTCAGGGTATGATGCAGAGCGGCTCTTAGGCATGGGTAGCCTTACCAGAAGAGTCTGTGAGAACCTGGGGGCCGAACTAAAGGCGAGACTGGGATCTCGACGGTGGTCGAAAACCGTCGTGTTTTGAGTTAGAGCGGGGTTGTCGTGAATCGGACGGATCGAGGTGTAATACATGCTTATAATCGTGGAGCATGGGTTATGAGTGGAGTGCTAGCTTGGGACGAGTGGTTCCAATTCTGTGTCGGATCAGACTCTGGTGGGTGAATTTAGTTCTATCTGTGTGGAGGACGAGCAGTTTGAGATTTCGGGTGGATCTCATTCTGAGGGAGATGTGTTTCCGTCTGATCTTTTAGACTTGAGTGAGCTAGTTCGTTGGGTTGGGAAGGACCATGAGGTATACGGAACTAGTAGGTAGTATAAGACAGAGGTTGGAAGAGAGGCGACTTTAGATAGTGTTGTAGTATTCGCTAGGGGTAAGGCGAACTTCTTGACTTGTGCGTCACGACGGGCCGAGATGGTCACTGTGAGAAGGAAGTCGGTAAGTCGTTTTATTGGGTGTATAGTGGGTAACCTTTGGAGGTTCAACTATTGGGTCGAGAGTCAACCTAGTGCTCAGTGTTGAACGTGATATGTGGGAGGGAGACGGGGCTTAAGCTCATAGAGGTCTGAGGACACATTTGAGCGGGCATGATTTTTCTTGTATTAAGAACAGAGTATTGGGGTACGTTTTGTATAGATGGGTTCTGATTGCAGTTTGATGGGCGAGATCCTGGTGTGATGTGACCCTTTTGTCCCTTGGAGTATGATCTAGATTGTTTAATGTTCTGGTATGAGTGATAGGTAGCCAATTCTTGGGCATTGACTTGTTTCTATTAGTCGCAACAAGAGAATTAGAGGGGCAATGAGTTATCGAGGTCTGTTATTCGAGGAGCGAATAACATGGTGATATCTTGAGACGGCGGTTTGGTAGTGAGACGGACCACTAGAGTTCCATATTCTGGAGAGTCAGAAGGGGGTTTCGTAGCGGCAGAAGGGTGTGTCCTTTTCTGGGATGGGAGTTCCTGTTGGATTCAGGTGTCCATGGAGGAAGTCAGTTGTGTGGTATGAGATCCTTTCGGTGGTGCTTTCGGATTTTGGGATCGATCTATGTGTTGTGGAGGAGCGATTTCGAGGGCGAAATCTAATTCAAGTGGGGGAGAATTGTAACATCTGGATATTTAGATATATCATTGTAAGAGTAAATTCTATGATTTATGGAGCGACTCGACGAGTTGTGAGTCCAACTCGTCGAGTAGAGTCGAGTCATCTGCGTGGGTTTAATGAGCGGACTCGACGAGTCAGTGTGCCGACTCGCCGAGTTGGTGCAATGCGAGGAAACCCTAAATTCCTAGGGTTGGGGCCTATTTAAGGAGACTTATAACCTCAAATGCACCTCACCAGCAGCGCAACTCTCCTGTGTGAAACCCTTAGCGGCCATTGATGATAAGAGAGAGTGCTTGAGCTAATGTCAAGTGTTTTTGGTGAATCTTTGGAAGGAAAGGAGCGAGCAACAAGCAAGGAACGAGAAGAGGCTATGGGATCTAGCATTTCTTCACCTGGAGCTTCTATAGAAGGTATAAAGTCCACACCTTTCTCATCTTATTAGTTAGATCTCATGAGTTTGAGAAGTTAGGGTTTCATCACATATTATTTGGGACTTCGAGAATACTAAGTTATCAAGAGGTCTAAACCTCAGATCTGGACCTTATGAGGTCCCTAGAGCCCAAAGGTCCTAACTTTATTCATCCATGAGAGGAGTATGGTGTTTAACACCTTCTGAGAACATGTATTGGTAGATTGGAGAAAAACCATCATGCATGAGCGTAAAGATCGAAGCTTCACGTGACAATCGAGCCTTAGGATAGTAGATCTAGTGTTTGGAGTGATAGATCTGCCTTAAATCGTCTGAATGAGAAATCAGATCAAAGGGACTCGCCGAGTCCATCAACTGACTCGACGAGTCGGTTAGGGTTTGTCCCGATGAGCTGGACCGTGCTATAGCTCGGCGAGTTAGGGGTTAACTCGACGAGCTAGACCTTCAAGAAACTTATAAGAAACGAGTGGACTCGACGAGTCGCATTAGTGCACTCGGCGAGTAGGGTCAAATATGGACAATTGACTCGAGTTTGACTTCTGTTGACTTTAGGGTTTGGTCAACATGAGTAATGGAGACCATG
Organism: Lactuca virosa; assembly: GCF_052849685.1. NCBI lineage: Eukaryota > Viridiplantae > Streptophyta > Magnoliopsida > Asterales > Asteraceae > Lactuca > Lactuca virosa. The sequence continues at coordinate 333,149,032 of NC_136433.1, forward strand.
GAGGGGTAAAATGGTCTTTTACCCAATTCAAGAGTTAGAGAGAGAAGAATAACATTTGGTTATTGAGAATCGAGAATCGAGTATTAATTAGAGATATTTACCCTATGTGTTAGGCAGTGGTTAGTTCGAGATTCGAGTTCGACGATGATTGTTTGCTACTTGCAAGGTGAATCTTCTCACTATACTTTACCTAGAATGGTACTTATGTGTGACCTGAGGGTCTTATGTCCTTATATCGAGTATTATGTTATCATGCCTTATGTTTATTGTTGTGCATTATGTCTTTGTGATTTATGCTATGCAGAGCTTTACAGACCGGACCAGAGGGTCCAACGAACCCTGGGACTGGAGGGTCCCACTGAGACACATTGACGGGAGGGTCTTACAGTGATATAGCCTCGAGTGGCTAATGAGATGTGTGTCTGGTATTTCGGGGAACTCACTAAGCTTCCTGCTTACCGTGTTATATGTTATGTGTTTCAGGTTTCTCAGGATCGCGGGAAGGCACCGGCTTGATTGTACACACCAGTGAAAGAGTTATGTTTTGAGGATCCTGGATTATTAATCAAACAATTATGGAGTTGTGTTTTGTAAATTAAATCAATGAGATTTTTATGAATGGTGTTATGAGAATCATGTGATTTTAAAATGAAAAATTTGCTTGAAAAATTACGGTGTTACACAGAGATTCGAATTCCTGGGTCACGTGGTCCGCGAAGAGGGAATTCACATGGACCCTTCCAAAATCAAAGCCATCGAGAACTGGTCAGCACCGAGGACGCCTACGGAAATCCGTCAATTCCTAGGCCTCGCTGGTTACTATCGCAGGTTCATATAGAACTTCTCAATGATCGCGAAGCCACTCACCACCTTGACCCAGAAGGGTGTGACCTTTGACTGGGAAGAGAAACCAGGAAAGGCGTTCCAAACGCTTAAGCAAGCCTTATGCAGGGCACCGATAATGTCCCTTCCAGAAGGGATAGAAGATTGCGTAGTATACTGTGATGCATCCAACCAAGGGTTTGGCTGTGTTCTTATGCGATGGGGAAAGGTCATTGTATATGCCTCAAGACAGCTTAAGACACACGAAGTCAAATACACTAGTCATGATCTTGAGCTAGGAGCAGTAGTATTAACTCTGAAGATCTGGAGACACTACTTATATGGTACGAAGAGCACTATCTTTACAGACCACAAAAGTCTTCAACATATATTCGACCAGAAGGAGCTCAACATGAGACAGCGACGGTGGGTCAAGCTACAAAATGACTACGAATGTGAAATTCGTTATCATCCTGGTAAAGCCAATGTAGTAGGTGACGCCCTTAGTCAGAAGGAGTACACAGGTCGTAGAGTAAAAGCATTGACTATGACAATGCATTCACATCTGTCCACACAAATCAAAGAGGCTCAGCAGGAAGCCTTGAAATCAGAGAATGTGGCAGGTGAAGCCTTAAGAGGGATGGATAAGAACATAGAAATCAAGGGTGACGGAGTCTATTATCTCGTGAATCGGATCTGGGCACCGAAGTTCTGTGGGTTCAGAGACATTGTCATGAACATAGCCCACAATACTCGATACTCCGTTCATCCAGGTTCAGACAAGATGTATCTGGACCTCAAGAAATTATATTGGTGGCCAAACATTAAAGCAGAGATTGCTACCTTCGTGGGAAATCCATTTGCCATTGGTCGAGTTTTCATACAACAACAGCTACCATACCAGTATTAAAGTTGCTCAATTCGAAGCCCTCTATGGCCGGAAGTGCAGGTCCCCCCTGTGCTGGGCTGAAGTGGGTGATACGCAGCTAGCTAAAGGACAAGTCCCTAAAAGCACTCTCACTGGTCCGGAAATCAATAGAGAGACGACTGAAAATATTGTTCAGATTCGTGAACGATTGAAAGCCTCTAGGGACAGACAGTAGAGCTACGCAGACAAAAGACGAAAACCCTTGGAATTCCAGGTTGGTGACCGCGTGCTATTGAAGGTATCACCCTGGAAAGGCATGATACGCCTCGGAAAGCGTGGCAAACTGAATCCACGGTACATTAGGCCTTTTGAGATAATCGCTAGAATCGGCCCAGTAGCTTATAAACTCAAACTACCCCAAGAACTTAGCAACGTACACCCTACCTTCCACGTGTCTAACCTAAAGAAGTGTCTATCTGATGAGACTCTTGTGATCCCACTCGATGAAAACGAGATCAATGAGAGCCTCAACTTCGTAGAAGAACCAGTAGAAATCATGGACAGGGAAGTCAAACAAACCAAACAAAGTCGTATACCCATAGTGAAGGTTCGCTGGAATGCCAAGCGGAGACCTGAATTCACTTGGGAGCGAGAAGATCAAATGAAACAAAAGTACCCACATCTTTTTCCCTAGTCCATGTGTATCGCTTTAGACTTAATTTCGGAATGAAATTCCCTTTAACGGGGGGATGATGTCACAACCCATTATTTTTCTTAGTCAATCAAGTCAAACAAAAGTCAATTTTGTATGTTTCGTTAAATTATTAAAGTTAAATTAATAATCTTGATATATATAAACCTCTTATTAATAATGTTGTAAAATTTTGAATTTAAAAACACTCAAGCCGAGAAGTCTCGCATAGGAGCCTTCCCACCGAAAACCCTAGGATTGGCCCCCTTTCCCTCGCACCGAAAATCCTTTCCGGCCGCAAACCTGCGAGGCTACTCCTTCGGACCGCAAACCCCCTTTCGGCCGTAAACTCTTCGAACAACAAACTATTCTTGGCCGAAAACTACTTCTCGGGTAGAGTTCCTGACCGAGAACCCCTAAATTATATCCATTGGCACGAAATCAATACCTCATTATCACACCTTCTAGCCAAAAACACCTCTTTTTCTCTCAAGAACACAACCGAAAACCCATAGGTGACTGAAAACGCCCAACTGGCCAAAAACTCCTAACAGTTTCACGGTTCACCTCTAATCCTTCCATTTTGTAAGTGATTCTTACGTCTTAGGCTATTCCACAAACATGTTGATCACTGTATTCACTAATTATATACATATATATTGCGTGAAATGCTATTAGGACTCGGTTTTGTTACAGGATTTAACTTGTGGAATTTACTGTATTACACCGTATCTTCACTCGAACACTCACATAAGGTGAGTTCATACCCCTATATTTTACCATTTTTAAATGCTTTTAGGGGGCGAATACAAGTAGAACACAATATATTTGTGTTAACACTCACATGCGATTACAAACCATTTTTAAGGATTTAATGTTTTTATAAACTTATTAAACTATTTTAAACTGTTTTCAAACTCTTAAATTGTTGTTTTTATCAAATCATATTCATATATATCTTTGTGTATAATTAGGATTTAACGGACTTAGGACTATTGCTTTTACCTTGAGTCCTGATCCTTGTTTGGTTGTGGGCTTAGGGTAGGATCACTTGTCCGACTGTCGGTTAACCCTTAATTATACATGCCAAGTATATATATAAGTATTAAACTGATTTCAATAACATTGTCAATCAATTCAGTACAAACAAAACAGTTGGAAACTATAATAGGTATAGTTTTGAGATCCATTCACACTATTATCTAGTTCAATAATACAATACATGAATCAATACATAAGTACAAACTACTTTTCATTGCAAGTACATTATTCATTTACAAGAACAACAAAACATGTACACACTATACGTAAACGAGTTAATACTAGAATATGAGATAATACTACATGGTACTTAGTAAGTTTCTTGCTAAGTCATGTTTTATAACCAGAGTCTCCTGGAGGGAGAGCGTGAGTTTGTGTATAGATCTATACGGGACTGACAATCCCGCACCTTGGTTGTTAGCTACAGTTGGGACCGGCAGGTCTACGGGTGACAAATGTCATAACTTTTGCAACGCGTGAAGAACATCGTGTAGTATACTAGTCAATTTAGCATGGTTATAATCTCATTCACATTGAGAATTAACTAAACCTTTCGGTTTACAAAACAAACATTTCTTCAGTGGTTTTATTTTAAGTAATAGTACTACCAAATCATTATTTTCCAGAACTATTACAATATAGAGTTCATACAAGTGAAGAACACTATTTTCTAGCAAAGAAAACATACATTTATGGAAAACACACACTCACACTATTTCAGACTACAATAACATACAAACATTTTGGTCTTAAGGTCTAAGACTGCTTTTCATTTAAATAGAGAAGATATGGGATTTTCTGGGGAACATACTAACATTTTCATGGAATAAATACAAACTTCAAATATTAAATGCTTATGAACTCACCAACTTAAATGTTGATACTCTCTTTTCAAAATAACTTGTATTCTCATGGAACCAGTAGACAGGTACACTCGCTCGAGTTTTTGAGAAGACGGAGCCTATTCAAGACGCTTTTTTTATTATTTTGTTATAAATTTTTGGTGTCTTTTAAACAATACACAGAACACACATGTATTAACTATTTTAAATGCAAGGGATGTTGTTGCTTGTTTTACTATTATGCAATTGTTATGATACTGTACATGACGTCCTTCGCCCCTGAACGTTTCCGCCGTTCCAGTTTGGGGGTGTGACAATTTCTCTCTACTTCATGAAAATGATTGTGAAGAAACGCTTTCACTAGTAGATTTTAAAGAATTAGAGTTAGCCGGTGTGATGATTACATTCTCAAATTCGAGTATGATTACGGCATCCCTTTTCATAGTTCGAATTGTGAGGAATGGCAAATAGTTTGAACACTAGGGACTTATTGCTATAAGTTCTCGAAGTGTTTAGACACACATGTGAGCTATCTAATGAATGGCGTATGAGCTGGAGAAGCTTAGATAAAGTCTTATCGAAGTTCCATGTATCATAAATATGAACTTTGGAAAGAAAGTCAATAGGTATTGATTTCTAGATGTCCAGCTGATTTCTGAGTATATGTCAAAGCTAGTGGGAGCATAATTGTTATGCAGGCAAGAACATAATTGTTGTGCTAGTGGGAGCGCAATTATTATGTTAAGTGTTGCAAGTTAGCAATGCTATTTATAGGAAACAAATTTTAAATTTGCAAAGTTGCAGAATTTGAAATGTTGTTTCGCTATAGTAAGGTTTAAGGGAGAGGGCATGTATATTTCATTTCGAATCTAAAAGGTATTAGATTGAAGTTTTAATCGACTTGGTCATAAATGTCATGTTGAAAAGTTTCAACATAAGAAATTCTATATATGGAAATATTATAGAAAGAGACTGGTCTAGTATCATGTCTTTATGTAAGACATTATGAATCGTATCCCATATGCTTCGAGTATAGGATCGATTGCATATGCTATAATATTCGCCTGTTTTGATTTTCCAAATGCCTAGCGCATTAAGAGGGAAAAAGGACCAGAACTTGATATGACTAAATTTGTTAAATGACTGTCAAGGACAATCTAAGATTTACCGAAGATTGGTTGCTTGTGGACAGTTGGAAGTGTAGTAATGGATGGACCATATTGATATGATTCTGAATGGATAGGATTCTATTAAAAATGGATAGTCATATGGAAATTATTGAAATGTTTCCATAATGGGAGTTGTATATTGAGAATCTATATGTAGGATTAGAAACTTTTATGCAAGAAGGATGTTCAAAGGATTGTACTTTGAATTTGACATTTCGCTTCCATGGAATTGTTTTGTTATCAATCTTCAGTGAAATGATTTGTAATTGGAAAAGTATCTGTGACTCTGGTGCCTTGACATTACAAAAGGATCATTGCATGATAGTTTAGAATCTGACACATTCTAATAGTGGCAAGAATTTGGTATTCTTACACTTGCGATAAGGATTTGGAATTGTAAAATGAGCATCGTTGGAAATGTGTTCAATTGATTTATTTCACAAAGGAATGACCATAGATAAACATAGTGTGCATGCTTGGAGCATGGGATGACTATTGTTTTTAATTCAAGTATCGAGTTGATTGATCGAAACAGTATACAATGAGTAAGCTGTAAGTCCCCAAATTCGCTTGACGTATCAATCCGATCCACTTGATGGTGCGGAATCCCAATCAAGTGGATGATGCAAGATAGAATGGAGAAGAAGAAGAAGAAGAACTAGATGAATCTTCAATGTATTAATAATTAGAATGATGAACAATACACAAGATCCACACACTTCTCTCTACTTTCTCTCTCTAGAACTTGAGGTGCTCAACAATGGCTTCCCTTTTAGCAATATGGCCAACCTTTACACTCCTCACCCTTACTTCTATATATAGGTATGGATCCAAAGTACAAGGCCCAAACCGAAAACCCAATACCCAGACCAAAATCACATGTGATTTCGGTCCAAGCTACAATTAAAACCAAGATAGTTTTTGGCCCAAGACCAAAAACAATAAATGCTTAGAAAAGCAAAGTATAAACCATATTTTTGACCCAAAAATCTCCCCCTTGGTTTATAGCTTTCTTTTATTTTGACCTAATAAACTTCCCCTAGGTTTGTAGCTTGCTTTTATTTTCAATCTTCACTTTGTGCTTGGCTTCAGCCTTTATCTTCAATTTCTTCACAACTTCAAGATGAACATATGAATCTTCTATGTGAATAACTTCATCTTGAACAGTTGGGCATTGTCTTCAAAGTTTTGACATTGAACGCACGTTGGGTGAGGAAGTTTCTTGAAAACAACACTTTCAGCTTGAGAATCTTCAGAGAGAATGTCACACCCCCAAACCAAGGATGGCGGAAACGTCCGGGGGTGGAGGACTTCATGTATAGTATCATAACAACAATTGTAGTAGTAATTCAAGCAAACACAACCAACATATATATAATTGAAAAAGTTACATCATTGTATGAATTACATGTTTACGAATCAATTACAATATGTTGACAAAATATGAAATAGTAGACGCCTTAGCGTCCCATCCTCAAAAGCACTTGATTACATGTTTAATGATTTCCTGAGAATACAAGTTGTTTGAAAAAGTGTCAACACAAAGGTTGGTGAGTTCATAAGCTTTTGTTTGGTATTATTAAAAGCCTTTTGTTTGTAAAAGTGGTATTTGTTTTAGAAAAATCCAATATTTTCCTTAAAATGTATATGTAGTCTTAAATCCACAGACCGAAATGTACAAGTAACTTTTCTTACTTATAATAAATAATGTAAGTTTAAATCGACATAAACTCATTTAATTTTAATGAAGTTCCCGTAAATTCCAATATTCATTAGTACTTTGTGTGAGTTTATTATAACCTTTTCTTGTAAAAGTAGTGTTCGTTCCAGAAAATCCAATATTTTCCTTAATGTGTAAATGTAGTCTTAAAACCCAAAGACCAAAATGTACAAGTAGTGTTCTTACTTATAATAAATAATGTAAGTTTAAATCGACGTAAACTCATTTAATTTTAATGAAGTTCCCGTAAATTCCAATATTCATTAATACTTTGTGTGAGTTTATTATAACCTTTTCTTGTAAAAGTAGTGTTCGTTCCAGAAAATCCAATATTTTCCTTAATGTGTAAATGTAGTCTTAAAACCCAAAGACCGAAATGTACAAGTAGTGTTCGTTCCTTATAGTAAAACAATGCAAGTTTAAATCGACATAAACTCGTTTGATTTTTGTGAAATCCCCGTAAATTCTATGTTTGTTAATACCACATGTGAGTTATTATAACCATGCTATGACCTAGTTGGCCTGAAACGACGTTCTTCAGGCGTCGGAAATGTTATGACATTTGTCACCCTAGACCTATCGGTCTAACTGTTGCATGCAGTTTAGGTGTGGGTTTGTCAAACCCAATATAGATCTATACACAACTATCACGCTCTCCCTCAAGGAGACTCTGGTTACAATACAGGACTTAATGGTAATTTGAAGTAAATGTCTCACAAAGTCATTAACGAATTTACGTGTAGTGTAATGAAAACTTGGTACCGTATGGCCGTACCTTGCTTAATGAAAATATCCTTTGTATAAATGTACCCTTTTTAAATGTATGTGTTATGTAATGTTTCATAAAGTCATTAACGGAATTACGTGTTATGAAAACTTGGTACCGTATGGCCGTACCTTGCTTAATGAAAATATCCTTTGTATAAATGTACCCTTTTTAAATGTATGTGTTATGTAATGTTTCATAAAGTCATTAACGGAATTACGTGTTATGAAAACTTGGTACCGTATAGTCGTACCTTGCTTAATGAAAATATCCTTTGTATAAATGTACCCTTTTTAAATGTATGTATTATGTAAGGTATCATAAACTATACCTATTATAGTTTATCAACCAAGGGTAGTACGTTGTAATGTATGCAAACTATATTCAAAATAGTTTATTAAATGTTTGAATGTATCGGTTGAACTTTGATTATAATCACTTGTTATTCTTTATATTTTATATGTCCAAATCCATTTGTAAACTGATGTGTGTCTAAATATTAAGATAAAATGTCATATATTGCAATAACATATAATCACAAAAAGATATACACCTTGCTTAACCTATTACAGTTTCTGTTACTGTTCTTAGAAAATTTATAGAAATTTCATCAAAGCTCCAAATCCAAATCCGCAAATTCTGAGAGTTTGGAATATGAGTCTAGTTTGTTCGTAAATTTTATCATGATTTTTAGTGATTTCTAACAGAGGTGAAAATGTTCATAATCACAGACTGGTCCGGGTTTGCCTCTGAAATGATAGGCAGTTTTGTAAAAATCACCATAAATTGTAGAAAAATCATATGGAGATGTGTAAGTACCCAGTTTAAAGCTAAGAGTTTGAACTACTTGCACCTGGAACAGTTTTGAAAACTAAAATATTTAAGTTGACCAAAACAGTCTGTAATCAAAGTCCATTTTTTCTGATGTAATCTGTTAGAAAAAGTTTAATTGTGTTCTTGATGATTTTACTTGTATTCCCCCCCTTAAAACTTAAGAAGAACATGTAAATGTAGGGGTATGAACTCACCCTATGTGGTTTCAGTAGATGAAAGTAAGAGAGAGGAAGTGTTCAACCCAAGAACACTAAGAAGATGTCTTGATGATTCGAGAATCTAACACCGAATAAGATGGAATTTGTGTAAGATATCAATGATTTGAGTAGAATGGAGTGTAATAATTATATGAATGATGAAGATACTTACTAATTGAAGAAAGAAATCCCTGGAGAAAGCCTTGAAGTTCTTGAAGTTGAGAGAAAAGATGAGAGAATTTTGGAGAGTGTTCTTTGGTTGCTAAGTGTAGAATGAAAGAAGTTAATGAGAATGAGGAGAGATGACCAATTCTCCAGCTCTTAGAACGTGGGAAGAGCTGGAGATTGGGTGTAAAGGTTCACTAAGGTGACAAGGGGTAGTGGGAAAGAGTGGCTAATCATAGAGTGAGGTGGTGGTGGTTTGCTTTTGCCATAAATTAAGGAAAAGCAAATATTCCCTCAATAATTAGTTCAACCACTAATTCTTTTAATATATTTTTATAAAAACCCTGGCAATTTATATATTTTGGGGCCTTAGTTTATAAAATAAAGTTTTGGGTGAAAATCTCACGTTAAAATAATGAAAAACGGAGTTAAAACGAAGTCGTAGTCGAAAAACCGGTAAAAAGGGGCCGTCTGCGAGACCTCTCGCATGAGCTGTCTGAGAGGCTTCTCATGCGAGGCTTCTGTCCTGAGAGGCTTCTAATGAGAGGCTTCGGTCCTGAGAGGCTTCTCATGAGAGGCTTCGGTCCTGAGAGGCTTCTAATGAGAGGCTTCGGTCCTGAGAGGCTTCTCATGAGAGGCTTCGGTCCTGAGAGGCTTCTCATGAGAGTTTTCGCTTCTAATAGGAGGGTTTTGGTTCCTTAAGGTTATTTTACCCGTTTTTACCCCGTTTCAAGTGGTTTTTGACCCGGTTAAGGGTCGAGATGACCCAAATGATTACAAAAAGTTAAAGTAACTTTTGAGAGAGATTCGGGAGAGATTTGGGAGAGATTTTAATAGAGAGAGATTGAGTGAAAGAGATTGAGAGAGGTTTCGTTTGTGATCTTTTTGAGTGTCCGGCTTCGCAACGCAAGGTCCATAAACCCCGTTAAACCGTGTTTTAGTGTCGTACACACTCCCGATGAGTGTGCAATAATGTTTTATCGTTTTGGTTCAATGTTTACTTAGGAAATTCAACACACGAACTTTCCAAATGATGTTTCTCTCATTAAGATATTGCATTGTACAGTAATTACATAGTGTAAACCCTAATATACAAGGGTTAATTGAGTCGATTGGTTTTGACTTGTTGACTTTGTTTGACTTTGACTTGACTCAATTTTGACGGTTGTCACATCACCCCCCCGTTAGAAGGAATTTCGTCCTGAAATTTGCATTTGACTGGGACATCAAGAGTTTGGGAAAAGATGTGGGTATTTTTGTTTCATTTGATCTTCGCGTTCCCAGGTGAACTCAGGCCCTCGTTTAGCGTTCCAACGGACCTTCACGATGGGAATACGACTTTGTTTCGTTCGTTTGATTTCCCGATCCATGATTTTGACTGGTTCCTCCACGAAGTGGAGATTTTTGTTAACTTTGATTTCGTCGAGTGGTATTACGAGGGTCTCGTCGGATAGATTTTGTCAATCATATTTTTGGGGTTAAAAAAATAAAGTTTTATTAGTTACCTATAGCGACGACTTGTCGTCACCACAGGTTTAATCTATTACGATGACTTGTTGTCGCTATAGGTTTTTAACAAGAGCCAACGATATACCTATAGCGACACACAAGTCATAATTTGCATGTGTGAAGACTTGGAGTACTTTCTAACTGGTTCATGTGTGAAGACTTGGAGTACTTTCTAATGAAACTGTGATACTGGGGAAATTGGAAACTGGTACGTAGCTTCAAAGTCAAGAATATGCAGTAGGCATGTGATGCATTAAATGCATGAGGCACACAAGTCATAATTTGCAGCAACATATCCGTATATGTGTGTGAATTGAAGAAGAAGGCTACGGCTCAAAGAATATATATATATATATATATATATATATATATATATATATATATATATATATATATATATATATATATATATATATATATATATATTCATTTTCTCTTCATTTGTTAGATACACAATAACCATAACATCATAGACTATATATATTCCATTTCATTTGTAATTTTCACTAGTTTATATTCCGCGAGTGTTACCGAAATCATTTATCAATTTTTCAGAAGTGCTTAACTTGTTTTGTTGCATTCCCAACAATTTGCTATTAATTACTTCTCCCACTTTACTTATATAAATCATCACATTCTTACCGCGACTTTTAACTTCTCCCTCACAAATGGATCCACCTGTAGATCATCAAAACCCCATAGATGACCTCGATTGGTTTCAGTACTTTGATCATCAAGATCTTTTCAGGTATATATAAACGTCACTTATTACACCATCTTACGCACAGAAAAGTGATTTTGTCGACATTGATCAAAACATGGTTTGGATTCGTAGTGATTAAAAAGAGTCTTTCATCGTGTTGGATTTGATTATCTTGAGTTTTTTTTTTTTTTTTTTTTGCAGTGGTGACATGCTCAACCATCATGATTACGAGTTGTCGGAAAAATTGCCTGAAGTGCTCGATCAGAACGTTTCCACAGTACTTAACAAAGATCAAAACATCATTTCTAGAAATGAGTTTCACGATTTTGATCCCCTTGAAGATATAAGCTTATGGGATTGTTGGGAGGATGGTAATTTACCATTGGTTAGTTTCAGTGAAGACTGTAAATCCGGTGGTGAGGCTACATGTAGTTCTAGTGCTGCCACCACTGATCACGGTGGTCGGAAGGTGGCAAAGGGATTGAGACCATTGGAGTTTGAAGAGATAGAGAAGTATTTTGGGATGCCGATAATCATGGCAGCAAAGGAACTAGGGATAAGTTTAACAGTGTTGAAGAAAAGATGCAGAGAGCTAAACATAAACAGATGGCCTCATAGAAAACTTAAGAGCCTTCAATCCCTCATTGAAAATGCCAAGGTAAATTATGATAATAACCTTCTATACATTACTCATGCACTTGGTAACCAAAGTAGTTTTGGTATGTTCTAAAATTTTAATCGTTAGTTTCTTTATAACTAAACATAGGTCCTAGGCATATGCCACATCAAATCAATTGATTTACTACGATCTCCTGATTTATATTTATATAAACTTAACTCATTGTAAATTTTGTGAACTCACATGAAAAATATATTGTATCTACCTTAAAAAAAATTTAGGAGTTGGGATTAAAGGAGGAGATAGAGACGTTAGAAGGGCACAAGAAGATGATGGAGAAATTGCCAGGTATGGAATTGACAGAAAGAACAAAGAAGCTTAGGCAAGCTTGCTTCAAAGCTATTTATAAGAAGAGAGGACTTAACAATCCTTAGCCATTTTGTTATAATTAGTGGATTTTAATCTACATTGTATGTGTTTTTCTCTTGATAGTTTGATACCCTTTTTAGTTTCATTTTATGTATTTGTCTATTGATTTTTAATGCAGAAAATTTTGTATAATTTGGGTATTATAGTTTGTATTATGTATTTAGCCATATTCTAGATTGCCGACACGACTACGCCGACGACTCTATACCAGAGGTCTATATAAATAGACTTATGAATTTAGTAGGAATAACTTGATTATAATCTTGTGATTTGTTCCATGTCTGATCCACTCCTAAGATTCACTTGACATGCCCCCAGTTATGTGTAATTAAAATTTTATTAGACTGTTGATCCTAATGAGTCTACCCTAAGTCCACAACCAAACAAGGAACAGGTCCTAAGGCGGACTCACCATTTCTAGGTCAATCACTTCTTAATTACACATAACTTCGAGGTACACCTAAAGAATCTTAGAGTTACCAGTTGTAAATTGTTTGTAATACCAAGTAGTGAGATTCAATGAAATAAAATACATGCCTATTTCATTGATAAACCTTTTAGTAAATATCCTTACCATTTATATACACATGTATAATTTCGCACTTTAGTGAACTATTCTTGGTGTTTCTGTTAACGTCTTGGAGACGGAGTTATGGTAGTGGGTAGAAGTAGGTTTTGTACGGGCGTTAAAATTTTACACATCATGTTGCTCGTGCGAAAATAGGGATAGAAGAGATAATTAATAGACGCCTAATCCTATAATTACTTATAGGGGTGATCCTTATTAATTACGTCTATAATCACATAGTGCATATCAGTTATACATAATTTGAGATAGAATAGACTTTCGAATAAATGACTCTACTCTAAGTCCACAACCAAACAAGGAACAGGAAGTAGAGCAATAGTCATAGATTCTGAGTCTATAATATCTTTAATTATGTATAACCTTGGCGTATGCACTCAGTTATCATAGGCCTACTAATAGAGGTCTTTAGTTTTCACATAAGTTGGTTATAGTATCACCAAATACTCCTATAGTATTTTTAGGTGTTTAGATTCGATTCTTAAAGTATTCCCTGTAGGGTGTAGTTAGGTTGTTAGATTTGTTGCCCATTATGACTATCCCCCAGTATATGCAAGTCACTCCTCGGACAGATATAGTTGATCAGGCTATATCCTTCCCAGACTTGATTTACATATACCAAGGCATACCCATAATGTACAACTCCTCTTCTTTTACTTTATGTTCTTCTAGTTATGACACTATGTGAGCATGTATGCATGTATTTATACTTTTAATAAGAAACCATTCATTTTCTAAAAGTATATTTATTTGAAAAATGCACAAATCAGAGACTATTAGTCCCAATTGTGTTTATAGTTTGTATATCTTATGTGGTTTGATATACTTAATTCACTATAAACTGTGCTCTGATACCAATCTGTCACACCCCAAAACCAAGGATGGCGGAAACGTCCGGGGGTGGAGGACTTCATGTATAGTATCATAACAACAATTGTAATAGTAAGTCAAGCAAACACAACCAACATATATATAATTGAAAAAGTTACATCATTGTATGAATTACATGTTTACGAATCAATTACAATATGTTGACCAAATATGAAATAGTAGACGCCTTAGCGTCCCATCCTCAAAAGCACTTGATTACCTGTTTAATGATTTCCTGAGAATACAAGTTGTTTGAAAAAGTGTCAACACAAAGGTTGGTGAGTTCATAAGCTTTTGTTTGGTATTATTAAAAGCCTTTCGTTTGTAAAAGTGGTATTTGTTTTAGAAAAATCCAATATTTTCCTTAAAATGTATATGTAGTCTTAAATCCATAGACCGAAATGTACAAGTAACTTTTCTTACTTATAATAAATAATGTAAGTTTAAATCGACATAAACTCATTTAATTTTAATGAAGTTCCCGTAAATTCCAATATTCATTAGTACTTTGTGTGAGTTTATTATAACCTTTTCTTGTAAAAGTAGTGTTCGTTCCAGAAAATCCAATATTTTCCTTAATGTGTAAATGTAGTCTTACAACCCAAAGACCAAAATGTACAAGTAGTGTTCTTACTTATAATAAATAATGTAAGTTTAAATCGACGTAAACTCATTTAATTTTAATGAAGTTCCCGTAAATTCCAATATTCATTAATACTTTGTGTGAGTTTATTATAACCTTTTCTTGTAAAAGTAGTGTTCGTTCCAGAAAATCCAATATTTTCCTTAATGTGTAAATGTAGTCTTAAAACCCAAAGACCGAAATGTACAAGTAGTGTTCGTTCCTTATAGTAAAACAATGCAAGTTTAAATCGACATAAACTCGTTTGATTTTTGTGAAATCCCCGTAAATTCTATGTTTGTTAATACCACATGTGAGTTATTATAACCATGCTATGACCTAGTTGGCCTGAAACGACGTTCTTCAGGCGTCGGAAATGTTATGACATTTGTCACCCCAGACCTATCGGTCTAACTGTTGCATGCAGTTTAGGTGTGGGTTTGTCAAACCCAATATAGATCTATACACAACTATCACGCTCTCCCTCAAGGAGACTCTGGTTACAATACAGGACTTAATGGTAATTTGAAGTAAATGTCTCACAAAGTCATTAACGAATTTACGTGTAGTGTAATAAAAACTTGGTACCGTATGGCCGTACCTTGCTTAATGAAAATATCCTTTGTATAAATGTACCCTTTTTAAATGTATGTGTTATGTAATGTTTCATAAAGTCATTAACGGAATTACGTGTTATGAAAACTTGGTACCGTATGGCCGTACCTTGCTTAATGAAAATATCCTTTCTATAAATGTACCCTTTTTAAATGTATGTGTTATGTAATGTTTCATAAAGTCATTAACGGAATTACGTGTTATGAAAACTTGGTACCGTATGGCCGTACCTTGCTTAATGAAAATATCCTTTGTATAAATGTACCCTTTTTAAATGTATGTATTATGTAAGGTATCATAAACTATACCTATTATAGTTTATCAACCAAGGGTAGTACGTTGTAATGTATGCAAACCATATTCAAAATAGTTTATTAAATGTTTGAATGTATCGGTTGTACTTTGATTATAATCACTTGTTATTCTTTATATTTTATATGTCCAAATCCATTTGTAAACTGATGTGTGTCTAAATATTAAGATAAAATGTCATATATTGCAATAACATATAATCACAAAAAGATATACACCTTGCTCAACATGTTACAAGGTGAAATGAAATGGACAGTAGCTTTTTGTTGAATACAGTTTCTGTTACTGTTCTTAGAAAATTTATAGAAAAATCATCAAAGCTCCAAATCCAAATCCGCAAATTCTGAGAGTTTGGAATATGAGTCTAGTTTGTTCGTAAATTTTATCATGATTTTTAGTGATTTCTAACAGAGGTGAAAATGTTCATAATCACAGACTGGTCCGGGTTTGCCTCTGAAATGATAGGCAGTTTTGTAAAAATCACCATACATTGTAAAAAAATCATATGGAGATGTGCAAGTAGCCATTTTAAAGCTAAGAGTTTGAACTACTTGCACCTGGAACAGTTTTGAAAACTAAAATATTTAAGTTGACCAAAACAGTCCGTAATCGAAGTCCATCTTTTCTGATGTAATCTGTTAGAAAAAGTTTAATTGTGTTCTTGATGATTTTACTTGTATTCCCCCCCTTAAAACTTAAGAAGAACATGTAAATGTAGGGGTATGAACTCACCCTATGTGGTTTCAGTAGATGAAAGTAAGAGAGAGGAAGTGTTCAACCCAAGAACACTAAGAAGATGTCTTGATGATTCGAGAATCTAACACCGAATAAGATGGAATTTGTGTAAGATATCAATGATTTGAGTAGAATGGAGTGTAATAATTATATGAATGATGAAGATACTTACTAATTGAAGAAAGAAATCCCTGGAGAAAGCCTTGAAGTTCTTGAAGTTGAGAGAAAAGATGAGAGAATTTTGGAGAGTGTTCTTTGGTTGCTAAGTGTAGAATGAAAGAAGTTAATGAGAATGAGGAGAGATGACCAATTCTCCAGCTCTTAGAACGTGGGAAGAGCTGGAGATTGGGTGTAAAGGTCCACTAAGGTGACAAGGGGTAGTGGGAAAGAGTGGCTAATCATAGAGTGAGGTGGTGGTGGTTTGCTTTTGCCATAAATTAAGGAAAAGCAAATATTCCCTCAATAATTAGTTCAACCACTAATTCTTTTAATATATTTTTATAAAAACCCTGGAGATTTATATATTTTGGGGCCTTAGTTTATAAAATAAAGTTTTGGGTGAAAATCCCACGTTAAAATAATGAAAAACGGAGTTAAAACGAAGTCGTAGTCGAAAAACCGGTAAAAAGGGGCCGTCTGCGAGACCTCTCGCATGGGCTGTCTGAGAGGCTTCTCATGCGAGGCTTCTGTCCTGAGAGGCTTCTAATGAGAGGCTTCGGTCCTGAGAGGCTTCTCATGAGAGGCTTCGGTCCTGAGAGGCTTCGGTCCTGAGAGGCTTCTAATGAGAGGCTTCGGTCCTGAGAGGCTTCTCATGAGAGTTTTCGCTTCTAATAGGAGGGTTTTGGTTCCTTAAGGTTATTTTACCCGTTTTTACCCCGTTTCAAGTGGTTTTTGACCCGGTTAAGGGTCGAGATGACCCAAATGATTACAAAAAGTTAAAGTAACTTTTGAGAGAGATTCGGGAGAGATTTTAATAGAGAGAGATTGAGTGAAAGAGATTGAGAGAGGTTTCGTTTGTGATCTTTTTGAGTGTCCGGCTTCGCAACGCAAGGTCCATAAACCCCGTTAAACCGTGTTTTAGTGTCGTACACACTCCCGATGAGTGTGCAATAATGTTTTATCGTTTTGGTTCAATGTTTACTTAGGAAATTCAACACACGAACTTTCCACATGATGTTTCTCTCATTAAGATATTGCATTGTACAGTAATTACATAGTGTAAACCCTAATATACAAGGGTTAATTGAGTCGATTGCTTTTGACTTGTTGACTTTGTTTGACTTTGACTTGACTCAATTTTGACGGTTGTCACAGAGAATAACAGAGAGAATGAATCCTCTGGATCACTACAGCAGGTTGATAGATAGCAGTAAATTGATTGAGGATGCTTCAATGCAATATGTCACATAATCTTCAAGAACAGTTTCACCTTGCTTCTGGGGTTGAAAGAATAAATGTTGAGAAATAATCTTCATTTCTTGTTCCTTCGAATGAGAATTCTTCAATGATCACTGTTGCGCCTTGAGAAGTAACAAATGACAAAAAAGTCCCTATGGATCACAGAGTTATGAAAAACCCTTCTCACCACAGTTGTTCAAGGATGTAACCTTGGCTCAGATGAAGACTTCTCGCAGTATCTATGTGAAAATACAGCCTCCTTGAGTCTCTTCTTCCTTTGACTTCTCTGATTTTTGAATTCGCTTTTCAAGAAAAAGAAAATTTTGAGATAAAAACAAAACTAAAAGAAAATTTAGCACACAATAGAAATCAATAAGAAGTAAAAACCAAAAATAAAATACACTCAAAAGTAAAACAAAAATATTTTTGGATTTTTGAATTTTTTGAAAAAGAAATAAAAACAAAAATAAACATATTTTTGGATTTTTTTTACTTTTTTTTATTTTTGTTTGATTTTTAAATTTTTAATTTTCCCCCTAAATTTGTGCATAGAGGAAAACTTTGAACAAATTTAACAAAAACAAAAATAATAACCAAATTTTAGACTTTTAGGATCAAAGTTGTTAAGCAATTCAATTATCGTTTATTAGCACACACCTGCATGTTTAGATCTGGTCAATCACCGGTATTGTGATCCACTTAAACACAAAGGATATTGACAAATTGGACAGATTAGAAGTGACAAGTCATTGTGAGCTATATTCCTAAATGGACCATTTAGCTGACAACCTTTGCTAAAAAAATTACACAAAATTGTTTCTTCAGCTAACCAAAAAATACTTCTCATAGGCATTTTTGATTTGTTGTTGAGAGAATTTTCCTTTTTGATAAGATTTCCCTTTTCCTTCAAGCCAATGATCTATATTTTTCACATTTGATCGACCCTTGGTATATGAGACTTTGAAAGCTTGTTTGGCAGAAGGATTAGGAAAATTCGGTTGCTGAGGTATGTATTTAGCATTCCATGTTGTTTGTAATTGTTCAACCTTTTTATTTCCACCTTTTGGTTCAAAACCTTGTTGTGTATGATTTCGAAGTTGATAAGACATTGAGTTGTTTTGGGATTGAATTGACTTTGAAAACCCACCATTGAAAACCTTTTGATTTCTTGTTTGATTAGAAAATTGAAACTTCTTGAATGATTAAAATTTTGAAAACTCCTTTTCTTTCAATTTTTCATTATGATTTTGTGACAAAAACTTTGTTTCGTTATTTTTGATTTTCAAAAAATCATTTTGTGATGTTGATTGAGACACATTCTTTTTAGACAGAGCTGCATTTTTCTTGTTAACTGAATTTAATGAAGATTTTGTCTTAACCTTTTCAGACACTGTCTTTTCAGTTGTTTTCTTTGTCAAATCGTTTTGTTTCTTTCGAGACTCAACAATGTGCCAAAAAAATTTCTGTCGTGCTTGTCTCTTTGAAATCTCATTTTCTTTTGAAAACTTGTCAATTTTGTCTTTAAACTCTTGCGAATTTATTTTATCATTTGAAATCACAATTTCAATATCAACTTGTTTCTTTGAAATTTCTGTTTTTGCAACCCATTTTCTTTGTGGTTTTTGTCTTTGAAATGTGTATGAATTCTTGGTAAGATTTTTTCGACAGTGCTTTGATTTGAAAAGAAACCTTCATTCAATGTTTTCTTATTATCTTCTTCTACCATTTTGTTAAACTCAGCTTTGATCTGATCAACATTCCCAGTTGTAACAAACACTTTATTTGGAAAGATAACATCATCTGAACACTTTAAATTTGGATACACAACTGAATGTGTTTCTAGGTAATGTGCACCTTTTTCTTTCATCACTTTGTCGAAAATTTCTGTTTCACCATACACCTAATCTACAACAACTCTTGGTATTTCATTTTCTTTCAAAACATCTTTTTTTGAGGTTGATTCTTTCAAAATTTCGTCATTATCCTCCTCATCATCACTGCTATCAGTTTGACTATCTCTGACACTTACATGTTCATTATCACAAACTTTCGAAGTTGAGGGTTGGTCAGTGTCAGTCTTTTCCAATGAATCATTATATTTTTCTTTGCCTTTAGCCAAAGATATGACATTAATGACAGACAATTGAGAAAAATCGATAGATTCTTCCTCCTCAATTTCACTCATTTCACTAATATTATCAGAATTATCATCAATATCAACAAAATTAGATTAAGTGTCAGATTTCGAAGTCTCAGTCCTTTTCAATATCTTTATTTTTTCATTCTTGGTTAAGGTTTCATTCACAATGTCAACTAATTCATTAGCATCCAAAAATTCATCTATTTTCACAATTCCATAAGCAAATCTATTATCAGGCACTTTATCAAACTCAGCTATTGTCTTTTCGCAATCATAAGAGACATAATCAATCTTTTCTCTTTCAAAAGCTAATAATGGTAATAACTTCCTATGTTTCTCTTTGCTTATATCAGAAGAGTGATGTAAAGCAGTTAATTTTGCATAAAGTCTCTTAGCTGAATTACAGTATATGTTTCTTTGAGCTAATAACATGCGAACATCATTATTCAAATTGTCCCTATCACACATGAGATTAGTAATTTGTAACTCAAGATATTCTACTTTTGTTTTCTTCGAATCCAACTGCTTCTGAACTTCTAGTAACTGAGTACAAGATTTCTTAGCCTCATTACTAGCATAGATAACCAAATTATCAAAATAAGCAACAGTGTCATCAAAAGCAGTCAATTCAGAATCATAAGCATTCAAAGGAATATTAAAAGATTGAAGTATAGAACGTACCTTCGTGGTCATTGGGGATTTGTCTCCACTTTTCGTCATGAAACAACGGCCAGTAACATTCTCTTCATCTTCATCCTCAAACTTTGCATACATCGCACCATGAGTAGGATTACGCATTTCGTCATCATCAGATCCTGACGACCAAATATGATAAGTTCCATCTTCATCCCCTTCTCCTCTTGCCACCAATGACAATCATTTTGCCTTTGCTCTCACTTCTTCCAAACGTTCGACATAATACGCTTCTTCTTTGATCTTACTTTTCTTCTCCTCTTTCTTTCGAAGCATACAGTCACTTGCCACATGATTTGCACCATGATAATAGTGACAGTCGACACCTGAGTCACCTTTGAGCTTCTTTTCAACTTTCGAATCTTCAGTCTTTGATTCTTTCTTCTCGAACTTCTTCTCCTCATTCACTTTTCCGGCAAAACTCACTTTCGCCTCACCAGTCCTTACTTTCGAACCAAACAGCTTTTTCTAAAATTTCTTTACTTTGTTGTTGGAGTAAAAAGCAATGGCTTCGTCATCTGAGTTAACGATCAAGCCTTCATCATCAGAACTCTCTTTTTCAGTAGCTTCTTTCTCAAATACTTTCGAAACTAAAGCAAGTGGTTCTCCCAAGCCTATCTTTGATTCTTCAACCATTTGGATAACTTCTGGCTCATGAGTTTTCAGCAGATTGTAAAGATTATTCAGAGTTGAGGTATCGAAGCTCTGTTGAGTTTTCACCATGAGACTAACATTTCGCCATTCTTTTCTTAATCCCATAATGAATGTGAGATTAAACTCCTTGGTTGTCCTTGTTATTCCATTACGACTGCATTTGTAGATGAGTTCATTCAATCGATCATAATAAAGTACGATAGATTCACCTTCTTTTTGCTTGAATTCTTTCAACTCCACCAAACAATGCTTCACAGAGTTAATTTTCGTCTTTTCAATCCCTTGAAACATCTCTTTGAGAGTATTCCAGATCTCTTTTGCAGATTTACAACTACGAACGTAGTTATAAACAACAGGAGGAAGTGCACCACGAAGTTCCCTCATACATCTTTTCTCATTCTTCTTCAACCTTGTTGATTGATCAGTAACACTTGGTGTCGAAGCAGATGAACCAATTGCTTGAACATTTCCTGGAGTAATTACATTGCTTTCAATACATTCCCAAAGCTCTTCATCCAGTCCATTCAAGTAGTCTTCCATGCAATCAGCCCATTGATCATAATACTCTGGAATTAGCATAGGAATCTTTGTTGAAGATCCTAGCAGATGAGAAAAAGACGTCATCGTGTTCATGTTGAAATTTGCCATTGATGTACGGATGAATTCTCAGAAAACTTCTGAAATTTGAGAATTAATGGATGAATTGATCAGAAAAAGAAAGTAGGACACTCGATTAAACAAACTAGTTGCAGAATCGAATCACAACTGAAGATCAGGATGATTTTCAGTATCAAAAGTGCGGAAACTTTTGAATCCAATTATGAGATTCAAAATACGATTGACACAAAATGAAAATCAGATCATTGCAATATGATTCCTGCTCTGATACCAAATGTAGTTGTGATTTAATCGAGAAGTGAAACGAGATTAGAAAAACAAACAGAATCAGAACACTCAGAGTAAATAAAATCTTGTTTCAGCTCATATTATGCTTCCTTGATACAATGAGAGTTAGACAAAAATGATGAAAAAGTTCTTATCTATCTACTGTACCTCCACCTACTTATAGGAGAAAAAAAAAGCATACAAAAAATACAAAGGACTCGACAATCAAGTTTCGAAACAACAATGCCTTTGTAAATAACATTACATCACATAACGAACACTACTACAATTTCGACACCTTACAACTAACTTCGACTCCTACACAAGGATATTGTTGTCCACTTAAATTTAGCAGCGAGATCTATAGACAATCTATTAAATGGTTCAATTTTAGATGTGCTAGAATGTGTTTCCCACTTCCCGACATATCCCGGTAATCAAGAATTTCCAAAGAATTCCTTACTTTAGGTGAGTAGACAATCATTTAGAGAGAATTCAGATTTAGAAATGCATATGTTGTGCCCCAGGTCGGATGTCTTCCAATCATGCAGAGGGGACAACATATGACTAACATAGATAGAGGGTTATAGAGATAGTACGGTGCATATGTTGTGTCCCAGGTCGGATCTTCCGACCACGCAGAGGGGACAACATATGACTAACAGATAGAAAGACTTACATAGATAAGGATATGCATAGAGATAGAGTTGCATATGTTGCATTCCAGGTCGGATCTATTCCAATCACGCAGAGGAGACAACATATGACTGACAGATAGAAAGCAAGAAAATAATTTCCTACAGACCTACTTTATCAGAACCCCCCAGTCATCCTATCAACACCAGAATTAAGGACATAAATCCGTACATTGAAGAAGTGTTGAGCCATAGTTCTAGATAATAAGTAACTTTTAATGTATGTTGTAGGTTGTCATGTTTATCTCACTGCTCAATTTACCCAAGCGTCATATTTTCAGTCCATATAAAACTATCTAGGTCCACACTGTCAAGTCCTTTCATTGTCAATCTACGTCTAGTCCTTTTGAATCCTTCGTGCCTACCAGCACATTGACACAGAGTCTAAACAATTTAGCTTTAGTGCATTACACGAATTTCAGATTGCCCTTTAGCACTAAGCTTCATATCACTTCCCAAATAACACCTACAAAAGAAAAACCATAAGAACATATTTTTTGGATTTTTGTTTTTATAATTTTTTGTATTTTGATTTCTCCCCCTTAATTTGGGCATGGGGAAGAAAGGAAAAATAAGATAAATGAAAAAAAATTGTCTTTGAAACGAATCATTTTAAGAAAAACTCAGGAGTATCGGGAAGAAAACTCAAACCGTAATTCACCAATGGAAGTTGCATCCAGATGGTCGAAGAACAACACATATATTTCAATTTCGGAACAAATCCGAAAATTCTTCATATCGTTAAGCAAAAACCCCATTTGTGATACTCTCCTTTCTTCCTTTCCCGCAAAGGACACATACTCTCAAACAAAGTTATGAATGTTGTACAGTTGAGAGATGCCTCCTATCATGTGCCAGGAACAACCACTAACAACAAAACGAAGTTTGATGATATGCCTCCATAACTGCTCCAGCACAAAGTGCGGAAATAATTTGTCTTTGGGACCCAGTCCATTTTTAAACTGGGTTGACCTTTGTCATCTTTGCAAGGTACTCTCTCCCATGACATATCCTGCTTATCACAAACAGAAGATGAAGAAATGTTAGAATCATTTGAAAATTTGGGAATATGAACCTTTGGTACCCATCTGTAGTCGGGTTTAACCCATTTCTTGTTTGATCGGATGGATGCCTTATCACTCGATTTAGAACTTGAGCCTGATCGTCGAGATGACTTTGTCCTAACCGATTTTGGTTTAAATAGACCATCTCTTGAATTTGGCTTCTTCGCCGACATTCCCTTCTTGACCTTGGGAGTTTGATTCTTGGCCTTTTTCGCGTTCCAGTCACCATTGTTTGCACGTGGCCTCGAAGGTTTTCTTTTGAAATATCTCCCTCTTTGTGTGTTCTGCCAGCCTTGTGCATAGTAGGGAACAAATACGCGATTTGGAAAATTTATGGCAATGTGTCCACGTGTTCCACAGTGAAAACATGTCTTTTTCTTCACGTAGGAATTGTTTCTGCCTTTCCCTGATGGCGTGCCCTTGCCTCGTTTCTTATTGTTCCCGCATGCACACATACAGCAAGTCGGATGTTTCACTTGTTCTGGTGTCCTGTATTTACCAACACCATGTTGATTAGAAGCAACAGATTCAGAGTTCAAGGAGACATTTGTTTGACAGTCAACAGAATCAACAGAACTAGAATTGTTTCTATTCTCCTTGTCCTCATCTTCCACTGCTTTACCTGCACATGAAGTAGAATCATTAGTATCCTTCACCTCAACACTCTCAGTTTGGCCTGATTGTTCGGTCTTAACTGAAGCTGGTACAGGGGATTGGCCATACTGAGCAGGCATCTCTTCCTCGTTGGTCTCAAGAGGTGGGTTATAGTTGTCATTGAAAGGAGGTGGAACACTATGATACCCTAGACCTTTATTTTGTTTATCTTTAAATTTTAATTGCTTCTCAATCATATATGCAACTACTTCACTTAACACGTCAAATTTCTTAAAGTTGAATTCAACATCTTTATATTTAGCTTTTAATGCATCAAGTTTGGCAGTCAAGTTAGCAAGTTGTTCCTTAACATAGGTATAATTCACACATTTGTTGCTATATTCCTCTTGAAGTTTTCTAAAGTCCTTTGTCTTGGCCTCTAGTTGTGCTTTTAAGGGTTTTTGGGCCTTCCTATGTGTATATCTTTCATATTTAAGGTCCTCACTTTCTTTTTTTAATATATCGATTTGATCACGAAGAAACTTAATTGTAGCTTCACAAGACTAAGAACATGAAGTTTTATTGACCTTGGTGATTGAGGAACTCATTGTTTACCAAAAATACCCTTTGACTTGAAAATGCCCTTCGACTAGAAACCTCGAAAGTCAATATTGAAAGTCAAACTAGAAAAGTCAAACTTAAAAAGTCAAACTAGAAAGTCAAACTTAAAGAGTCAAACTTGAAAGTCAAATCGAAAAGTCAAACTTAAAAAGTCAAACTTGAAAAGTTGAAAGTTAAACGAGAAAGTCAAAGTTAAAAGTCAAAGGTCAAACTTGAAAGTCAAAAGTCAATTTTTAAAGTCAAAGGTCAAAATTAATAGTCAAAAGTCAACTTTGAAAGTCAACAATCAAAAGTCAAAACCTTAGACGAAAAACGAGACTTTAAAATGCGAACAATTGATTTTTAGGCCTAAATCGTAAAGCTTCGCGTTCTATCCGAGAAGTCTCGCACCAAGAAGTGTGTTGGCCGAAAATTCGAGACCGAACATGTGGGAGCTGAGAACTAGTTTACGACCGAGAACGAGTTTTCGCCTGAGAACCTTCGCACACGCTCCACCGAAATCTCGCAGACCGCATACTCCAAGACGCGCCACCGAGAATCCTCGCTTTCGGCGTAAACTCGCTTCGGACCGAGAACCTGCTGACCGCAAATGCAATTTCGGCCGAGAACACTTCGGATGCCCTAGCTGCTAACCGAAACCTACAGCCAGACCCTCACAAATTACGTCAAAAAAACACGATTTTTCACCTTTTTAAGCACAAAACTCGATCAAAAACTCAATTTTTTGAAGAACACAAAGAATAAACACCCAATATTTCTTCAAAAACTAATCAAAAATGCAAAAAACTTCAAGAAAAACTCCAAAAACGTTCAATATCTTGCCAAATTAATTGATACGATCCAAGCTCTGATACCAACTGTAAGTCCCCAAATTCGCTTGACGTATCAATCCGGTCCACTTGATGGTGTCGAATCCCAATCAAGTGGATGATGCAAGATAGAATGGAGAAGAATAAGAAGAAGAACTAGATGAATCTTCAATGTATTAATGATTAGAATGATGAACAATACACAAGATCCACACACTTCTCTCTACTTTCTCTCTCTAGAACTCAAGGTGCTCAATAATGGCTTCCCTTTTAGCAATATGGCCAATCTTTACAGTCCTCACCCTTACTTCTATATATAGGTATGGACCCAAAGTACAAGGCCCAAAACAAAAACCCAATACCCAGACCGAAATCACATGTGATTTCGGTCCAAGCTACAATTAAACCCAAGATAGTTTTCGGCCCAAGACCGAAACAATACATGCTTAGAAAAGCAAAGTATAAACCATATTTTTGACCCAACAAAGCTCTAATTAATATGGTGATTAAATATTAAGTGTTTTATTTATATTAAAAGTTTTGAGACCATATTGAATTAGGTTATTCTTGTGTTTCACTTCGCATGTTTTACTTCCCGAATAACTAGGTTATTCAAACATCCACAGTTAATCATACTTTGGAAGTAAGTAATGAGGTAAGATTGTCATGAATCTGACTGTAGATTGTCTAAGTGTTTAGACATAGCACAAGTTTGATGCAGTGTTCATGAGTACTCCTGAAATAAGATTTGAGTATTGAATTAAACCCACACTCATCTGAATCACTTCATGGATTTTATCACGAGTGATTGTGAGACGATAATATCTTATATTCTTGAAACGGAGACATATGAGTTGTTGTTTACGAGTCGGTTGCACATTGACATGGCACCAAGAGGTTGCGACACATGGCGCCACAATAAGCTGACACGTGGCGAGTTTCTAGAAGCAATGAGGTGGACCTCCAGAATGACAACATGTGGCGGAAGTCGGATGGGCCAGCTTGACGCTGATGCACAGCGCGCCTCTTGTCTGTACGCGACGTGTGCTGTGTCTCTATATCTACTCTCCGATTTTTCATTCATTCCACACAAATTTCCAATATCTTTCTCTTTGAGACATTACTCTTTCTTGAGTCTGAGTTTTTAGGGTATCTTAGGATATTTTAGCAAGACTCTGGAGTATCTCGGAACCCAACAAATATAAGTGTTAGGGTCATAGTTCTGCTCGCACAATTTTTCGGTTTTCTGTAAGTTGAGCTACACTTTTAACTTTTGTTTAATTTCATTATCGTTATTATGAACCTATAAATAAGAAATATATCAGTGATTCCATGTCATAATACTAATTGATCTACTTACAAGAGTGAAGTCTAGGCTAGATCTAGTGAGGTGTTTAAAGTGGGATTTCCGAATAGTATACTCTATATACCAAACAGATCTTACCTCCAATAGGATTTTACTTGGTTGCTCCTTATCAGCTATAGATTAGTATTCATTAGGATTTTAAGGAATCTAGACTTTCGTTACAATAGTCACCAAGAATATCAGAGTAAAACGTAGTGATATTCGTACCTAGGTCATATCAAAGTAAAATCTAAAGTGCTAGGCGAAACACTGTCTGAATTTCCAATCATCCACTTTTAACAAGTGAGTGCATAGTTACTTTCATCTTACACATAGATATGAAGTATTTACATACTTAAATGTTATGTGTGCTTATATTTGTGATTAATATATTTGTGTTAGATGAAACAATATGATATGATTTTTATTTAACCATATATGTATTTTCATACTTATAATATATGGGGTAGTGAAGGGTAATGAGAGATGAAAATCATGATGAGAAACCATGACTTTTATAGTACTATTGTACTAACGATGTAGTCATCCAGTAGGATATAGGGGACGACCACAGACTATTCTAAATAAGTTTGGTGAAACATGAACATGCTTGCAACCTGTAGATGTTTGTAAGCCATACACCAGCAGGTTTATAACATGTAGGTGTTAATCAACTATACATGGAAAAATCTTCAACCTATAGATGTTAAGCGGGCCATACACGGACAGGTCTTCGATAAATGAACCACACATGGGCACCTCCATGACCAATAGATGTGGATGAACTATATATTTATTCGGGTATTCTATTTACCCCATGGTTGCCTTATTGACTTATATTGTTAAGGAATCCCTGAAACGATATTGTCTACTCAGTGATCCTTTAGGATAGGTGTAATTCCCATAGATCCGGGCTAGTCAATTTAGAGACAATGAGCATCAAAATGAGTTTTTGATGGAAGATTATTTAGAAGGAATAATCTTAACCAAGTGGTAGTATATGTTACAAGGGTTTCGTACATATAAAGAACGTCGAAATCCGAGTTTTAACGAATAAGTTATGGCTCGTCGAAGTTTTTCGACAAAACCGGCACGGCACCGGGAGACGTAAATAGTGTATTTACGATAGATGAGTTTTTAGCCTTAGTAATCTAAACAAAATTTGTAGTATACGTTAAACTGAGAACATACAAACAAAGAACGCCCAAATCTGACTTCGTATGAGGAAGTTATGAATTTTCTAAGATTTGGCATAGTAGTGCACGACCCGAAACTCGAATTTTAGTTCGAGCGGTTTTTGGCCTACGCGACCTAAATGTGATTTGAAGATCTCATTAATATGAACTTAACGATAAAAAGACAGACGAAAACGGAGTCTGTATGTAGAAGTTATGAATTTTACGCGGACATTTAACAGTATAATCTCCTCCTACTATTAAATTTAAGATCAGTCGAGAATTAGCCGACCGAGTCTAAATGAAAGTTGTAGATCTTGTTTTTACCTACGCGTGGATATAAAGAACGTCAAAAACGGAGCTCGTATGCGAAAGTTACGGGGTTTAGAATTCGGCAGGGTGCTGTGCGAAATCGGGTGACGTGGCTGAATATGGGCCAAGGCTTTCTCCCCAAGGCAAGCCACCAGATGGTGACACCTGGCCCCTTTCTGTACATAGTGGTTGGAAAATATTGTTTAACGCTTATATAATAGTAATAATAGCTAGACTATTAATTAGTCTCGTCGAACATTAGACTAAACTCTAGTGATAATGATACTAGGTTTTGTCTAAGGAAAATTGTTTTAAGATTAACGAAGCGCTGTCCGAGTACCGAGTGACCACCTTAACAAGTGAGTGCATAGTTACTTTCATTTTACACATAGATATGAATTATTTAATATAAATTATGTGCTATGTGTGAATCTTATCTGTATACTTGCTATCTATGTTGGATGAACAATTTTATACATGTTTTAAATGATTTAAACTATATATATTTTTTATATCTACAAAATATGTTGGGTAAACATGGGTAGATGAAATATGAGTCGGATGATGAGGTGAGAGGTGAAATAGACCATGAAGTGAGGGTGAGAGGTGGACGATGTGAGAAGCCTTTTACCCAAATGTTGGCCCCGTCATCTAGCAGAGTATGGATGACAACCACGGACTATTCTAGATAGTCCAGTGGAACACTAGCAGGCTCGCAACCTGTAGGTGTTGTGAACGATTTGTTTAGCGGTGTACTCTAAAAAACCCATTGACATGTATTGCAAATGGACTCTCGAAAATGATACTGTCAATAAACGAGATAACCCTGGCAGCTGTGCCCGAAGGACAATACCGACAGCTGCGCCTCATAGAGAATGTCACAATTCTGGAAGTTGCGCCTAAGTGATAGAACTAGCAGATGTGCTTGACAGCTGTGTCATAGGCAACGATGGACTTCGTGCTTATTCCTTAGGACAATCCTTATGAATGAATGAATGAAGAATAGTTGACTCTTAGGTTAGATCCTTAAGATTAAAGAAGAGAATGGGGATGGGTAATTGGGTTAATTGTTTGATGATTAGACATAATAATTATATTATTGTGGGTTGAAAACCCTATGTACTCACCAGGTTTCCCAACCTGACCCACTCAGTTTATTTGTATCACAAGTGTCGATATAAAGTTACATTACACTGAGAGATTAAGGAGATATAAATCACTAGTGATAACGAATGTAAGTTCTGTTTATGCTTATGTTTCTGTATTGACGATGACATCCCAATGTTTTAAAATGAATAAAATACATTTCTTCGGAAATGCTTTGATAATGTATTTATCATGTTTTTCTGGGAACAAATTCCGCAACATTTTTATTAAAAAGGGTACTCTGATTTTTATAAAGCGTAAACAAAATCGGTCTTTTCTGGCCGTGAAAATGGGGATGTCACAATAGGTCCCACGAGATCATCTTAGGATCAGTGAGTGAGAATAACGGGAATAGAAAATCGGGTTATTTGTTTGATGTGAAATATATAATTAAAACAAATTAGTTATAATATTATGGGTTGAAAACCTTATGTACTCATCAGGCTTCTCAGCCTCACCCACATAGTTTTTTATGTATCACAAGTAGCGGTACAAGGTAAATGGATAGTGATGTTTGGATTTGATGAGAAATTCGAGGAAACTCGGGTCATTAGTATAATAAGATGTTGTAAGGCCTATAATGACTATGTTTATGCTTATGTTCCTTATATCAGTTATGACGTCCTAAGTTTTTTTTAAAATCAATGAAAACAGTTCTTCAAAAAAACTTTTTATGAGACAAATTCCGATTTACAAAGAATACTCTGTTTTAAATAACATAAAAAATGTATTTTCAAACCGTGAAAATATAGATTTCACAAAAAGCTTACTAAATCTTGTGTCCTATGTTATTTACAATATTGACTTTCTGCGTTGGTTTCCTTACACCTTCCAATGCTTTCTTATATAAATGGAACTAGGTTGTGGTTTCCTTACACCTTCCAAGACAATCCGACTTGAAGTATATATTATATTGTGTACCGCATAGTTTTTTTTTGTTTTTTATTGAGCATTGAATATTTGTTGAATATATTTTTTATAATATATATATATATATATATATATATATATATATATATATATATATATATATATATATATATATATATATATAATTTGTTATTTTTTAATAATATTTTATTTGACCTTTTAATTATATTTTACGTTTAAGAATTTTATAATATTTAAAGGCATTAAATTTATAACATATAAATTTTATAAGGAATATACAATATTTTCATTATTTTATTTTATTTTTTATAACTATAATTTTGTTTTTGTATTTTATGTATACAAATAAAGGTCATACGTATTTGTATTTATATTTTCTGTATTGAAATATAATTCATGTTTAAAAACATCTAATTGAATGAGGAGGTTTTATATAAAATTATATATATTAGTTAAATTTAAAAAATATTATTGGAAGATGTTAACTATTAAATAGAGCTTTTAGTTATATGTTAAAATTATTGAAATGAAATCATCACCTTGATGTCCTAATGGTAGAAAAGCTTGATAATCACTCAACAAAAAAGGATTGACCCAACTTCAATCCCCGCATGCTTCAAATGAGGGGTGCTTATCGGCCTACCAAAATTATGTTTTAAATGGTTTGTGTGTACTGTCATTTGAACAAAGGACATGAATATACTGTTATACTATATAGGTCATCGGTGACGATGTGGATGGATCATTCGTTATAAAAAAAAACCATGATGTGGTAATAATTGGTCATAGGGTCAGTTAATCATATGATATGTTATTAAGGTGTTGAAAGTAATGATATTAGATAAAGTGTTGAAAATTAATTTTAACTATTTCAAAGCATTTATGGTTCAAACTTTTACTTGTTAAAAGTTGTATACAGATTTTAAGTATATATTTTTAATAAAAAATTAACAAATAAAAAATAATAAATATATCAAAAATAAAGGAATGTTCAAATGAGAACAATTATGAAATTGAGAACGAGAGAACAAATCTGAGCCACATATTTTTTTTGCCGCAAAACCTTCCTAGGTACTGGCGCGGCTAAGGATTGTAATTATTGTTATTTTATATATATATATATATATATATATATATATATATATATATATATATATATATATATATATTCACATGTGATTAAACGATATTATCATATATGATCAAACTATTCATATTTGATTAAAATATGTTATTCGCATATTAATATACATATATAGATTTTTATTTTTATTTTTTAATAATCTTGCTTATGATATGTATTTATTAATATAAGATTAAACCATGTTATTCACACATGATTAAGCTATCACATATGATTAAAACATGTTATCCACAGGTGAATATACATATAACAAAAAACTTCATTTGATAATTGTCTTTTTTATTATATGTATTTATTCACATCTGATTAAACAATGTTATTCACATATAATTAAGCTTTCATATGTGTTTAATACCTGTTATTCATATCTAAATATACACAACAATTTTTTTAATAATTTTTCTAATTATGTGTTTATTCACATATGATTAAAGATTTTTACATGTGATTAAAACTGTTTTCACATATAAATATTATTTATATATGATAAACATTACATTAGATTTTTATGAATTAAAATTAGCACAAGTAGGTTTATGAATCTTAATTCTTTTTTAGCATGTTTTTTAAATCCGTTATAATATTTTTACATCTAATCTAATAAAACTAAATATTCATCATCAAATGTTAGCTAGACAATTAAATAAAAAAACATATAATAAATGCAAAAACAAATAAATTAAAAAAAGAGAGCAAAAAACAATGTTTACACATTTGTTAATAAACATGTCATTAGGAAAATACACAAACCAATAAAAAAACTCAACAGCTACAAAAAAGAGATATAAAATGTAATGTGTCTACTCTTGAGCTTTAACTTTTTTTATTGTAACTAGTAAAGTGGCTCCTGCGTTGCGTGTGACAACCGTCAAATTTCGGTCAAGGCAAAGTCAAACTAAGTCAACAAGTCAAACCGGTCAACTCCCTTAACCCTTGTATGTTAGGGTTTACGTTATGTAATAACTGTACAATTCGCTACTTTAATGAGAAAACATCATTTGGAAAATTCGTGTGTTTGATTTTCCTTAGCCTTTACAGTGCTAAACAACATTGGAAATTTAATAAACCCTACTCAAGATTACTTGACTCTAATAGGATCAAAACCCATACACTACGATATAAATTGACGTTAATAGCAACATAGTATAGTACAACGTTATAACTATAATCAAATTAAATTATGATACCATATTAAAATCAAATCAAAGTATAATGCTCTAATTAAATTAAAAGAATCAAACTTGAATGCTATAATTAAACTTCAAATCAAAGTAGATTGTTATAATCAAATAATAACCTATCTTTTATAAAACTCCCTTTTTATAAACTTTACATTAAATTTTATAAAACTCTATTTTTATAAACTTTACATTAAATTTTATAAAACTCTTATATTAATTATGTAAAAGATGCTTGTGTTAGTGGGAAATTATGAAGACCACCAAAAGCAAAAAGATTATTCACATGGTCTCCCACTCACACCTCCCATCCACTTTCCTTTCCTTTTTTTCCCAACACATTATTCTCTTCACCACTTAAACCTTCTCTATTCTTTCTCTCACTCTCAATCTCGAAATTTCCTCCAAGAAATACTCATATTCCATCCAAGAACAATCTATTATACTCAAATCTTCATCCCTCTTGAAGCATTCATCAAGGTATGTTGTTAAAAGTTTCAAATTCATACAAGAAACAAATTAAATCCACCAAAATATCTAAAACTCATTTTATGCATAAATCTGATTTTTCTCAGAATACCATCAATAAAATAAGAAGTTCTGGAAATTTTCAGAAAATAACGTATTTTTATTGAATTATTATAATTATTGCAGTAAAGTAGGGCAATAATTCACATAAAATACTTGTTGCATTCAATAAATTCTAAGAAAATTCTGGGATGACCTATATATTGATTAAACATGATATATGAAGTTTCATGCATTTATATTACTGTTTACTATTATTTATGGTTTTATTGATTAATTAATAATGAAATATATAAAAAATACTTCTCATAGTCACAAACATCTGAAACTTATACACTGGGCTCTATATCGTGTTATAAAACTATGGTTAATTTTATAGAATTTTTGGGAATAATTTACTATTTTTCCCGAATTTTGTGTTGTTTAATCATTAAAATATTAAATAAATACTAAAACAGTTCAGAAAAATATAAAAATTTTACAGTAATTCATATTGTATGAAATAATGATTTCCTAATAATTTCATATTTTTTCAATACTGTTTACTATTTAAAACCATTTTCCTAAGTATTTAAGCATGTAAAAATGCATTTTAATGATTATTTCATATAAATAATTGTTAAAATCTGTAAATAATTATAATTGGGCAAGTTATTATTTTAATAAGAAATTATTAAAATCTGACCTAAATTGAAAATATAAATTAATTATGCAAAGTAATTAATTCAATTTAAAATTCATTTAACAAATAAATACCTTAATATTATAATCAAAATGAATTATTGAATATGTGTCTAATTATTTGTATTAATACTCCATTCTCGTTTAGCAGTTCCTAAACCAAAACTATTAATTATATTAGGTTCTATGTCATTTTGACCCGAACCGTCTATCGTACGACACACGCATTTCGTTTTGGGACTAAAGTGAGTAATCTACCCCATACTTTATAATTTTCAATACTTTTGGGGTGTATCATGTGGTTCTAATATGTTCCAACTTCATTTTATTGTTTTATCACAATTGAGACATTGTTGGGACATTTATACGTGAGTCATTAATTGTATAACTATTGTTTGTTTACGCTACATGTACTTGTAGTGCATTACCATTTTTAGTCTAATCTCCATGACTATGCCCGTATTCTTGAGGTACGTTATGGACAATAATAGCGCTATTGGGTTGACCACCCCGCCTTGGGACGCTAAGGTGATTGATCGCACGTGGTTGAGTGTGTATGATGATTAGATTCTTCATCCTATATATATTTTTATATATATACATATGTATATATAGGGTGAGGACTTATTGTTGTTGTTATCATTTGTTAATCAATTTTTGATTTATAAACCGTTATCTCAAATACAATTGTTTGCCGACTTCAAAAGAAAACAAATTTCAAATTATAAATGTTTCAACTTCACAATTTTCTCTACTAAAATTAGATTACTCACCAACTCTCGTAGTTGACTTGTTTTTACCCATGATGCAGATTTGAAGAATGAAGTTGATGAAAAATAGGTTGTGCCTTAGAAATCCACAAGACTATTTAAATTTGATGTAATAAATGTTGTTCGTATTTGGATTTGTATTTGTATGTGGTGGATCTTGTTTGCATACTTAGTACTTAATTGAATCTAATCATATTATAACATAGTTGTCATGAGACTTTGAACAATATATCACGCCTTGATCGATTCCGACAAGGATCGGGGTGTGACATTGCGGGGGTTAGATGTTTCATTTTTACCATCAAAACCACCAAAACCCTTTTTATTGTAAGAGCCAAGAGGATTGGAAGAGGATCCATTACAGGGGTCCGTCTCCTTTGTATGTGTATGTATGATCCAGTAGTAGACAGAAGAACGCGATGAGTCAGACTGAAATTCGATTTGTAGAGGTGGTAGCAAACACATTTTCTAGCAGTTGGGTTCTTGAGGAGCATGGCTTTCATATGTAAACTCCGCAACATCTTTAACTCTTCTTCTCTAATCTCTATTGCCTTCAAGGTCTATACAGAAGTATATAATGAAGTTCATTTCCTGATGGAAATATGTTAATCCTCACAATAGAGGGCATTTTGGTCATTTGACATAATAGCAAGAAAATAAAATATATCAATTGTGGTAGTGGAAATTGTTCATATGTTGCTATTATTTGGTAGAAAAGTACAATGTTGTAATAGAAGAAATGGAAGTGCGATGATATAAAAACAAATAAGCATAAGTAATTTGCTATTTTTTGGATTTTGTCTTCATTACTCCATGTATACCATTTAGGTTGACTGCAAAGCATGTGGCGTGGGATTTTTCTGATTTGGTTCCCATAGTAAATGTCTTCGAGGGTATCTTTCAGAGATTATCAGACTGCAAAGAAAATTAAATGAATTTTTTTGGTCACGTAGTTTCTAAAAAATGTAACAAACATCATATCATATAACAAACAACAAACCTGACTTGTTATGGCAGCAGATGCAGTGTCCGATGGTGAAGGTAAGGCGATAGATCTACATAGTAGACAGATGGAGGTAGGCAGAAAAGCATGTTATGGCAGAAAAGCACTTGCCTGGTCCCCCTTGGTCATCTTTCTTGGGGCCTACAACAGAAAAATGCACGCATGAGGATCATATGTCACATCAAATGTCATTATAAGCACAAAAGAATTGGTTGGTGTCGTTTTTATTTTTACTATACATGTAATGTAAGGGAGAATGAAAAGGTCAATTAGAAATCAGCTATAACTTACCTGGAGAAGTAACAATCTCTTTAAGCTTTATGACATTCTCATGATGCACCTTCTTTAAGATTTTGATCTCGCAACCGGCAGTTATTGAGAGATGTATTTAGACAGTAGATTTAGATATTAGACAAATTTTGTAAGTAGTTGTTTAACAATGTGTAGCGGAAATAAGTTTTTGCAGAAAATATGTCTTAAACGAATTTCAGTATTTCATTATACTTCATTTATCCCTATAGATGACAGTAATGGAACCAGAATATTATTATCTCACTTACCCTAATGTCAGCAACTCGATTTCGGTAAAAAAAACGTAAAAGCCTGTTTCAAACTAAAATGCAGATATTAAAAAATAAGAATGAAAATTAATTCAAGAAATCATGAAAACATTAGAAAAATGAGATTTAAAGAAAACATGCCTGTAATACTCCCTTGTCGATTATTTCTTTCTTTTTAATCATCACTTTTCAAACGCTTTGTTGTTTTTAGTTGTTCCTTCTCGAAAATTTCTTCCAACCGTGTCTTTTTTTGGTTTCTTTTGGCCACAAATTTGATCTGTAAGTTCTGTAATACAAAAACAACAAAATAAATAAGAAAAAGGGAATACAAATTAATGCATCGTTAATCGTTATTGATTTTAATCAACGTGTACAAATGCTAGAAACCTTCAACCCATTTGATAATAAAACATTTAATGTTTCAACAATAATGACAACCGCAATGTAAATCAAGAGTGTAATCAAATAACTATTATATTTTATCTATAAAGAATTTGATGCGATAATCATAAAAAAATATTAATAATAACAATTGTATAAATCTACTCACCTCAAATGTTGATTCTTCAATATCATTATCATCATAATCCAAGAGAGAATCTAGTGAAAGTGAAGAGGAACGAAACTATGACAGAAATGGTAAAATACATTATTTATTGCAATTTTCCCTAATTTTCAATATACTTAATTAATGGAACCAATAGATAAGTTATAATCACATACTTTATTACTCTCTTTTGTTTGGAGAACCCATATCTTTAACATCCTTCTCTTTTTTCACTTTCCCATCCTTTAACTTCTCCTCAGTTTCCAATTTTTCATTATTTTCAGACTGGACAATACTACCCTTCGTAGATAAAGAGTTCAAGATGACCTTTAGGCAGTATAATAATAATTGATCAATAGACTACATTTAAATCTAAATTTTAATAATATGCTTTACCTTCAGTTCTCTGCAACAAATTGTTGTAGTATTTGTAGTTAAAAATCATACCCACCAGATCATGCAAAACTTTTCAGTCAAATGAAACATAATCCAACAAATCATTAGTTATAGACTTTAAAGTTGTTTTATGCTTACTTTCCTAGAGCTAAACAAATATACAACATCAAAAATGAATTATGTAGCATTAACGTTTCAGTCATTCGATTGGTATCTTGAAATAATCACATTTGCAAATGAAACTCAAGATATTAAAAGTAACAGGTAAAAAATACAATACCAATGATGGCTTTTTCTCCTTGGAAAATCAAAGCCATCTGAAGGCCCGATATACGATGTAGTACCAGTCGAAGAAAGCAAATGTTGCTCTATTTCGGCATCTCTTGCTTACGTTTATTCCAAGTCACTTACCTGCAAGGGCAATATTGTAATTCATTAGTTTATAATAATATTTAACACGTATTAGAGTTTGACACTTTCTTCATACTTAATTTTCACCATTCATACTTAAAACACTTTCTTCAAAGTCAACTTCTCAAAAAAAAAATCCCTCTCTAACTTTATCCTTGCTCGAGACTTTATCCTTCTCTAACTTTTTGAATAAGTCAACTTCTCAAAAAAAATCCCAGCCCCAAATCAATCCTATTTCCAACTACTGTCACATTTTTTTTCACCTGCATTCATACTTAACTTGTTAGCCCAACTGAACTTGCTAGAGGGTATTATTTTTAGAAGATCATGTTATAAAGTAATGATGTTTAAACAAAAAAAATTAACAATAAGATAATAGGGTATGGCTTTTTTCCCCGTGTTTATGCTTCACTTCAACTTTGTATTCAAACATAAAGAGAACCATACCGCACATTAACACCCTGTTAAATTTTGATGCTGAAACTAAAGAGAAAAAACCAAAATTTTGACCATCGTTTGCCAATGGAGCGTTTCTGTAACAAATGCAACTTTCTAGAGTGAAGCTTTTGCGTACCTTTTTTAGCACAATCTACAGTTTTCGTTTCATAAGATGGGAGTAGTGAAAGTACCTAAGAAAAGAGTAAATGTGAGACAAAATTTTCAAAAGATAAATACAACGCAAGGCAACCGGTTTCCAGTAATCAAAAATCAAGACTCATTGCTATTCCCATTATCCAAGCAATAATCACACAATTTGTACAATATCTTTAAACATAATAGCAACTGTCATCCTAAGAAAAAAATATTCGATTATTTATGATTAGGCTAATGATTATCCAGACATAATGGCTCGAAAGCGAAAAGCAAACAGATTGTAATTAAAAGATACAATAAAAAATTTCAAACCCTTAAAACACATTTCAACTCTCAAATCCAAAACTTGATTCGTGGGCCAAATCAAACGATGTATAAAACTGCAAATATTGCTTCTAAAAAGTTATATGTCGTTCCATGATATTTTTTGGAGAATGAAAGCAAGTTATTTGTAGCCAATAACTGAACAATCTGCAACAACTTGTCATTACCGGTTCAAGAAAAGCAAAAAAGATAAAGTCACATCAGGCTCTACATTCCCCGTCTGAATACAATTACACTCAAACCCTTTTGGGCTTGGGAAGCAGGTGTCAACCACAGGAATCGTTCAATATACCTACAAATAAATACAACTAATCATTGATCATCATAATCAATCTGTCACAATATTCCAGTCACAACATAAGACAACGTTATAAGTTACCTTTAACTAACAGAGTAATTGGTTGTGTGGCTGCTCTAGCCTCCTTTTCGGGCGATCACCAAAGTCAATGGAAATAATGGAGGGCAAGCGGGACACTGGAAGTTAAGAATATAAACAATTATTTCACCTTCAACTATTGAAATGGGTAAAACCCCTATTCTCATATTCTAATGTAACAATAAAACATACATGGTGGTCGGTGGACATTTTTGCCCATATCAAGAACAAATGGTGTGTGTGCATGTTAAGTTAGAATCTGCAGAAAACAAAAATAGAATTGATTTAAAGCCGTAACTAAACTGAAAAAATATCAATTTCAGTTCGGATTTGTAGAAAACGAATTCATAAATTAGAAAAAAGGAGTGGGACGACGTTCCAGAAGAGAAGCCATCTCGTTCCATAAGAGCATGGCCTCAATCTCTGTATGTGCTTCAGCCAAATACCCTCTTTGCCCTTTTCCTGCTTTGAATCCGGTGGGTTTGAGTTTATAAAACAAATAATAAATAAGAGAAATAGAAATCAGACATGTAGAAGAGAAAATAATCAACGAAACTTGGGAATTTACAGCATAGAAAGAGGGTCAAATGGCGTTGAAGATGAAAAAGAAAGAGAAGGTACCTGTGACGATTTTTTTGCAGGTCGGTTGAACTGTTAATCGAAAGGTTGGAGAAGTTTTTTGGTTTTTTTGAGATGGTAGACTTACAAGCGAAGGTGAGGCAGAAGTTTGACAGAGCGATGTCGGTAGAACCACCGACTCTACCGATTCCTCCTAGAATCAGAACTCTTGACGTGTGATCGAAGATCGAAGACAGAGTGAAACGGGAAAACTTCGATATTAGAGGTGGTGGTCGGTGGAGGACGCATCGTTGTTCTAAGACGTCGTCTAGGCAGTGGACAGAACCATCTAGAAAGCAAGAGAAAGAAATAGATATTATTAGAGAAGGAAGATAAAGCGGTGGGAGAAAACCGAGAAGCATCGGAGACAGTGACCACACTTTTATCAGATGATTAAAAGTGATAAAATTCACAATCATAAAAAGTGCAGGGGAGAAAACGAAAAACAATACCAAAATGGTCAATAGAGAAAATAAGTGGACCAATTTTGCCCAATTTTTAGGAACTTCACTGTAGCTAAGGGAAGAGAAATTATATATATATATATATATATATATATATATATATATATATATATATATAATTAAACCCAAACCACAAAAGATATACAAAATTAAAAGTTGAAAGTTCAACCTAAAAATAAAACAAACAAATCAAAATAGACTTAGGGGCTGTTTGTTTGTGGTTGTAACATTTTTAACCTCTTAATTGGCCAGATATATCAAAATTCCATATGATTTGGTAAGTGATAAGAAGGAGTCTGGATGAGAAAAATTCCATCTGATACCCTTTTCTTATAAACACAAGATCGTCCGCCACATTTTTCTTTCTCCTTCTTCCCATCGATTCTTCTTCCCCGCCACTCTCCCTTTCTTAAATGACGATTTTTGTTGTGCCAACCTCCGACAGCGCCACCTGTGTAACATCCATAAATTTTACGCCAAATTTAAACTTTTCAATTATAAATAAAACCCAATGGTATTGTTTACAGAAAATGTTTTCAAATCATTATTCAATCAGAGCTTCCCAAAAGCCAGATCATAAGGATGAGGAGCGGTGCGGTCACACCTTCGCCTTCGCCTTGCCATTATCTCCTGAAGTACCTGAAACAATAACTGAAAACTGTAAGCCCGAGGGCTTAGTGAGCTACCCCCAAAATACCAATACCACACTGATAATACCATATCAATAATAATCAATCAATCAACATGCATACTGGGCCATCGGCCTGACTGGACTGCCCTATAGGGCCTACAGTCTAACTGAATCTATACCGAGCCTTCGGCATGACTGGACCGCCACGTGGGCCTACAGTCTCCCCGGACCGCTCATAGGGTATGTTGGCCTTCAGCACAAAGCAGGACCGCCTCAACCCAACCAACGAGCAAATAATCATGTGCGCATAACTAACATATACTGACATATACAGACATCAAATATATCTATCTTACTGGTCATCAATCATAGCAATCTCTCATAACTAGAGCACCGACCTAGCAGGCCACTAACAGACCAATCCCTAAGGATCATATAAGCATAACATACTGTCTATCATAATTCCGATCTATCAGATCATAACCGTATATATCATATCATAACCATAACAACTAAAGGGCCGGCCTTGGTGCCTTAGACCCTTTTAATATAGTGAGGATAACTCACCTTGCAGATGTCGACTCGGTAGATAAACTCCAACTCTCGGATCACTTGCCAAAGACTCCACCACCTATTACCATAATACGAATACACCCATAAGTCCTCAACCTTACGAGGTACTCCATAAACCAACTAGTCAACCCTTGGTCAAAGACAAAGTCCTCAGTCAATGTCAACAGTCCATGTTGACCCTAACTCGCCGAGTACCCTCGGCTACTCGCCGAGTTCCTTGAAGTACTTGCCCACTCGCCGAGTTACTGGGGTGACTCGTCGAGTTCCTTCGGTTTACGATCGAAGCTCTACGGCCACTCGTCGAGTTTCCTTCATGCAACTCGACGGATACGCACGCATACATAACTTGGGGAAATCTCATCCGACTCGTCGAGTTGTTCATACAACTGGTCGTGTCTATGGCAATCTCCAACGGACTCGCCGAGTTGTTCTTCCAACTCGTCGAGTTCATTCCTATCTTCATATGACTCGCCGAGTCGACCATGCGACTCGCCGAGTCCCTTCAGTCCTTTTCGCCATACATACTCATTTGAGTCATGCAGCGGCTCCAAACTACAGATCCAAGCTTCTAAGGCATGTTTTTCACGTAAAGTTGCAAACTTTACGTGCATGCATAGCTATAAAGGCTCCAAATGTCCAATCCAAGCCCATAATGGGGTTTCCTACCCAAAGAAGGCTTCATTCACGCCCAAACCAGAAACTTTATGACTCTAGGACTTAAGAAGGGTCCAGATCTGAAGTTACAACTTCAGATCTAGCCCATAGTCCACCTTATCAACTCAAAGATCCATAAAAGCCCCAAACTCAACCAAAAGAGATCTAGAAGGGAAAAGAAGTAAAGGTGGCGACTTGATACCTCTGGAAGATGCTAACTGAGGTAGATTATGATTCCCACACTTTCCTTGCTCCAATTCCCTTGCCTTCCAACTCCCTTTTCTCCAAAGATCTTCCTCCCAAGGTTAATACACACACAATAGAGCACCACACGAATTAGGGTTTCTTAAGAGCTCTCTAGAACTGTAAATAGGCCAAAGGAGGCTTAAGCCTCCTTAAATAGGGTGCAAAACCCCGGGATTTAGGGTTTCATCTGCCAGCTCCTACTCGTCGAGCCCCTTCATGGACTCGGCGAGTAGGCCACTAAACACGCGATCCCACCCCGCTGCTACTCGACGAGTAGGGAAACCAACTCGTCGAGTAGGACTTAAAACCAAAGAAATTAAAATCAATACCTGAGAATCGGGGCGTTACAATTCTCCCCCACTTGAACTAGACTTCGCCCTCGAAGTCCTCTAGAATAAATAATGTCGGGTAGTGCTCGCACATCTCCGCCTCCGGCTCCCATGTCCACTCGGATCCCCTCCGATGTTCCCACTGCACCTTCACCAAAGGTATTTCCTTGTTCCGTAAAATCTTCTTCTTCCTCTCCAAGATGGCCACATGCCTCTCCACGTAATTTAGGTGCTCATCGACCTGAATATCCTCCAGCGATACTACTGCCTCCTGGTCCATGATGCACCTTCGCAACTGCGAAACATGGAACGTGCTGTGGATCCGGCTAAGCTCCTCCAGAAGCTCTAGCCTATAAGCCACTTTGCCAACCCTGGCAATGATCCTGAACGGCCCAATATATCGGGGACCCAATTTTCCCCTCTTCCTGAAGCGGATCACACCCTTCCAAGGCGAGACCTTCAGGAGTACCATATCACCGACCTGAAACTCTAGCTCGGATCGGCGTCGGTCGGCGTAACTCTTCTGCCGACTCTGAGCGGTCTGTAGCCGCTGCCTAACCTGCTGAATCTTTTCGGTAGTCTGCAAGACTACCTCCGTCCGTCCCATCACCCTGTGTCCGACCTCACCCCAACAAACTGGGGTGCGACACCTCCGTCCATACAACAGCTCGAAAGGCGGGGCGCCAATACTGGAATGATAGCTGTTGTTGTAGGCGAACTCTGCAAGCGGTAGGTGAGAATCCCAGCTCCCACCGAAATCAATAACACACGCCCTCAACATATCCTCGAGGGTCTGAATGGTCCGCTCGCTCTGACCGTCGGTCTGCGGATGGAATGCTGTACTAAAGTGCAGTTGTGTGCCTAGTTCCTCGTGGAACTTCTGCCAGAAACGGGAGGTAAATCTAACATCCCGATCGGAGACAATGGAGACCGGAACCCCAT
The DNA here is from genome assembly GCF_052849685.1 of Lactuca virosa. NCBI lineage: Eukaryota > Viridiplantae > Streptophyta > Magnoliopsida > Asterales > Asteraceae > Lactuca > Lactuca virosa. Next base: position 333,192,538 of record NC_136433.1, read on the forward strand.
GGCGAGCAACGATCTCGCGGACATATATGTCGGCCAGCTTCTCGGCCGACGAACTCTCCCGTATTGCCAAGAAATGGGCACTCTTGGTCAATCGATCCACGATGACCCATATAGCATCAAACCCCTTCGTCGTTCTTGGCAACATGGTAATAAAGTCCATCGTGATCTGTTCCCATTTCCATATGGGAATCTCCAGGGGCTGCAGTTTACCATGCGGCCTCTGATGCTCGGCCTTGACCATCCCACAGGTCAAGCACTTCTCGACATACCAAGCGATTTCTAGCTTCATGCACGGCCACCAGTAGCTCAAACTCAAATCCCGGTACATCTTGGTGGCCCCCGGGTGTATAGAAAAGTGCGACTTATGAGCCTCCTCCATCACTGTCTGCCAGACCCCTTCGGCCATCGGAACCCAAACCCGACCGTATCGGGTTAACAATCCCCGGTTATCCTGCACAAACCGGGTGTTCTCACCCCTGATCCTCTCCAGCTTCCAGTTCTCTGGCCGCATGCCCTCGACCTGAGCATCCCTAATCAAGCTCACAAGCGGGGAATCCACCACTATCCTCATACATCTTGCTGGGGTAGAAGACCCAGCTGACTTGCGGCTCAAAGCGTCCGCAACCACATTCGCTTTACCATGATGGTAAAGGATCTTACAATCATAGTCCTTGACTACATCCAGCCACCTGCGCTGACTCATATTCAGGTTCGGCTGATCCATGATGTGCCTCAAACTCTTGTGATCCATGTATATAGTACATCGGACCCCGTACAGATAATGCCTCCAAATCTTGAGAGCGAATACCACCGCTCCCAATTCCAGATCGTGCGTAGGGTATCTCGTCTCATGCGGCTTCAGCTGTCGCGATGCATAGGCTATCACTCGTCCCCTCTGCATGAGGACTGTCCCTAGGCCTATGATGGATGCATCACAAAATACTACAAAATCCTCGACTCCCTCGGGGAGCATCAACACTGGCGCCTCACATAAACACCGCCGGAGAGTCTCAAACGCCCTTTGCTGCTCAGGGCCCCACCGAAAATCCACCCCCTTCCTCGTTAGACGAGTGAGGGGTACTACAATCTTGGAGAAATCTCGAATGAATCTCCGGTAGTACCCTGCTAATCCCAAGAAACTCCTGATGTCTGAGGGAGATTTCGGAATATCCCACTGCATAACCGCCTCGACTTTGGCCGGGTCGACCAAAATCCCCTCCTGGTTAACGAGATGTCCGAGAAACTGGACCTCTCGTAACCAAAACTCACACTTCGAGAACTTGGCATACAGCCGTTCTTGTCGCAGAACCTCCAGCAGCTCCCTGAGGTGCTCCTCGTGCTGCTCTCGGGTCTTGGGATACACCAAGATATCATCTATGAATACAATGACCGAGCGATCGAGCATCGGTCGGCAGACCCGATTCATCAAATCCATAAACACTGCCGGCGCGTTGGTGAGCCCAAACGGCATTACCACGAACTCGTAATGACCATAACGAGTCCGAAACGCGGTCTTCTCCATGTCTTCCTCCCTCACCCTGACCTGGTGATACCCGGATCTCAAATCGATCTTGGAAAACCAAGATGCACCCTGCAGCTGATCGAAAAGATCATCTATCCTTGGGAGTGGATAACGGTTCTTCACCGTTAGCTTGTTCAACTCCCTATAGTCAATGCACATCCTGTGCGAACCGTCCTTCTTCCTGACGAAGAGGATCGGTGTTCCCCAGGGTGAACTACTCGGAAGAATAAACTTCTTACCCAGCAGCTCCTGTAGTTGAGATGACAACTCCTGCATCTCTGGTGGTGCCAAATGGTACGACGCCCTAGCGATAGGGGCCGCACCCGGCACCAGATCAATCCTGAACTCCACCTGCCTCTCCGGAGGCACTCCAGGTAACTTTTCTGGAAACACGTCAGCAAACTCTCTAACCACCGGGACCTTTGAAACTGAAGTCTGATCCCTGACCCGCGTGTCCACCACACACGCTAAATAACCAACACACCCGTGGTGGATATACTGCCGAGCCCTGGCTGCCGAACAAAACCTTGATCCTGCCCTGGTGCCCTCACCATATACCACCAGTTCTCCCCCACTTGGGGTTCGAACTACTACTCGCTGTCCCTCACAATCGATCATGGCGCCAAAACGACTTAGCCAATCCATCCCCACGATCACGCATACTTCCCCCATGGGAATAGGAATCAAATCTATTGGGAAAGATACCCCAAAAATTTCCAACTCACATCCCCGGTAGACCGAAGAAGCAGAACCCCCTTTTTCGTTGGCGATGGAAACTCGCAACGGACACTCAAGCTCATCTACCGGCACACTGAACCCCCTACTGAAAGTCTGAGATACAAACGACCGACTCGCCCCCGAGTCGAATAAAACCAATGCAGGCAAAGAGTTTACTAAAAACGTACCTAAACACAGGTACCCACGATAAGCACAACATAGATACAATAACTGAAACAGAAAATAGAAACATACCAGCAACCACATCCGATGCTGCCTTGGCCTCCTCGACCATGAGCTGGAAGGCGCGCCCCTGAGCCTTCGGAGGCTCCACCTTGACTGGCCTCCCATCCCCAATCCTCAAAGTAGCCGGTGCGGATCCCTGCGCCGACTTGGCTGCGAGCTGCGGGCAGTTGGTCTTCACGTGACCAACCTGATGACACTGGTAACAAATCCTCATATCTGTTGGAGGGGCGGACTGGCGAAAGTCCCTGGCATAATGCCCCTCCTTGCCACATTTGTGGCAACCTCCTCCTCCTCGACAAACCCCAGAATGACCCAGTCCACACTTCCCACAAGTGCGGCTCTGCTGACCCCTGGTCCGAGTATCAGTGGTCTTAGACCGCTTAGGTGCCGGCTGAGACTGTGCCGGAACCTGACACTGCTCCCTCAACTGCAGCTCAATCTCTAACTCACGCCGCCTCGCGGCTTCTTGAAGATCCAGGAGGGTATCACAACGCTGTGTAGCCACAAACTGTCGAATATCCGTCTTGAGCATACTCAAATAACGAGTCATCTGAGACTGCTCTGAAGCAAACTCCAGGCAGAACATAGCCCTCTCCGTGAACATACGAGTAATCTCCATCACAGACTCCCCATCCTGCCTCAATGTCAAAAACTCCTGAGCCAGCCGCTCCCGCTCAACACGTGGAACGTAGCGGGTGCGGAACATATCCCGGAACTGCTCCCAAGTAACAGCAGCTCGCTGGTCATCAGTGTATGACCCTGTCGTCAATCTCCACCAGTCCTTTGCCCCAAGCCTCAGCAGGTTCAGGGCACACCTGACCTTCTGGTCAGCAGGACATGAACACGTGAAAAAACAGCCCTCCACGTCAGATAACCACCTCATAGCCCTGATCGCATCCTGTGTACCATCAAACGTCAGGGGCTTCGTGTTATCGAAGTCCCGGTACTGGAAAGCCCTGCCGGCTCCTCCTCCAACCCCTGCCGCGGTTACAGCCGATGTGGCTGCAGCGGCAGTTGTCTCTGCTAGAGCTGCATATCGCTCATCAAAGTACTCAACCATCGCGGTCTTAATCGACCCAAACATCTCTGGCAGCTGCGCTCGGAATGCTGCAGCAATCTCGTCGTGCAGAATCTCCCGGATCCTGGCATCCAACTCCTCTGTCCCTATCTGTACCACGGGCTCAGGTGCTACCGGCACCTCCGACCCTCCGTCTCCCGATCCTAATCCTGATCCGGATCCAGTAGTAAAACGTCTCGTCACCACCATACTGAAAATATAACCAAGATGTCAGATAAGCAACATATATCGGGAGACCAATTCCCACCACCCTAGGGGGTTGTGACTTCCTTGCTACGTGTATGGGTCATGTGCTTTCAGTAGTATGGGCCCATACTACCTTCCGCACCTACCCATATTTGTCTCAAGTATCACCACAACGCCCTAATACTATCATCAACATAACATGCGCTCAACCCTCAATCCTAGGGGAATATCGACTATCTCGCCACTGGTCTCACCGCTTCTACAACTCACACATCCATGAAACTTTCACCAACCCTGCAGCACTAGTGTATGCTAGCCACACATAACGCTGGACCCGATAGACTTTCGAATATCCAATCCTACACCGAGGTCGAATCAGACATTCTCAGGCTATAAGATCTTGGTTATACACAGCCGTAACGTATACACTAAACACCTACAGTTATGATGTCAATTCCATATACAAGAAACCTTAGGCTAGTAGGCATCATATAATCAGGCAAGTCTATCATGCGATTCCTGAAGATTCCTAGCCTAACACTAGCATGCTATTCTATCATATCATAATATCAAATAACTGTATGGTATTTTGGGGTTTACTTACAGGCTCCGGCTGATCGTACCCTCTGCATCCTCCATCCTTTATTTTGAAAACCATTTTAGAATTTATTCCAAAAATTCCCTTGATTTGAGACTGGGTTCACACGGGTGTTTCCCCCAATTCACTCAAACCAAGGCTCTGATACCAACTTGTAACATCCATAAATTTTACTTCAAATTTAAAGTTTTCAATCATAAATAAAACCCAATGGTATTGTTTACAGGAAATTTTTTCAAATCATTATTCAATCAGAGCGTCCCAAAAGCCAGATCATAAGGATAAGGAGCGGTACGGTCACGCCTTCGCCTTGCCATTATCTCCTGAAGTACCTGAAACAATAACTGAAAACTGTAAGCCCGGGGGCTTAGTGAGCTACCCCCAAAATATCAATACCACACTGATAATACCATATCAATAATAATCAATCAATCAACATGCATACTGGGCCATCGGCCTGACTGGACCGCCCTATAGGGCCTACAGTCTAACTGAATCTATACCGAGCCTTCGGCGTGACTGGACCGCCACGTGGGCCTACAGTCTCCCCGGACCGCTCATAGGGTATGTTGGCCTTCAGCACAAAGCAGGACCGCCTCAACCCAACCAACAAGCAAATAATCATGTGTGCATAACTAACATATACCTAGCAGGCCACTAACAGACCAATCCCTAAGGATCATAAAAGCATAACATACTGTCTATCCTGATTCCGATCTATCAGATCATAACCGTATATATCATATCATAACCATAACAACTAAAGGGTCGTCCTTGGTGCCTTAGACCCTTTTGATATAGTGAGGATAACTCACCTTGCAGATGTCGACTCGGTAGATAAACTCCAACTCTCGGATCACTTGCCAAAGACTCCACCACCTATTACCATAATACGAATACACCCATAAGTCCTCAACCTTACGAGGTACTCCATAAACCAACTAGTCAACCCTTGGTCAAAGTCAAAGTCCTTAGTCAAGGTCAACAGTCCATGTTGACCCTAACTCGCCGAGTACCCTCGGCTACTCACCGAGTTCCTTGAAGTACTTGCCCACTCGCCGAGTTACCGGGGTGACTCGTCGAGTTCCTTCGGTTTACGATCGAAGCTCTACGGCCACTCGTCGAGTTTCCTTCATGCAACTCGACGGATACGCACGCATACATAACTTGGGGAAATCTCATCCGACTCGCCGAGTTATTCATACAACTCGTCGCGTCTATGGAAATCTCCAACGGACTCGCCGAGTTGTTCTTCCAACTCGTCGAGTTCATGCCTATCTTCATATGACTCGCTGAGTCGACCATGCGACTCGCCGAGTCCGTTCAGTCCTTTTTGCCATACAGACTCATTTCAGTCATGCAGCGGCTACAAACTATAGATCCAAGCTTCTAAGGCATGTTTTTCACGTAAAGTTGCAAACTTTACGTGCATGCATAGCTATAAAGGCTCCAAATGTCCAATCCAAGTCCATAATGGGGTTTCCTACCCAAAGAAGGCTTCATTCACGTCCAAACCAGAAACTTTATGACTCTAGGACTTAAGAAGGGTCCAGATCTGAAGTTACAACTTCAGATCTAGCCCATAGTCCACCTTATCAACTCAAAGATCCATAAAAGCCCCAAACTCAACCAAAAGAGATCTAGAAGAGAAAAGAAGTAAAGGTGGCGACTTGATACCTCTGGAAGATGCTAACTGAGGTAGATTATGATTCCCACACTTTCCTTGCTCCAATTCCCTTGCCTTCCAAGTCCCTTTTCTCCAAAGATCTTCCTCCCAAGCTTAATACACACACAATAGAGCACCACACGAATTAGGGTTTCTTAAGAGCTCTGTAAAACTGTAAAGAGGCCAAAGGAGGCTTAAGCCTCCTTAAATAGGGTGCAAAACCCCGGGATTTAGGGTTTCATCTACCAGCTCCTACTCGTCGAGCCCCTTCATGGACTCAGCGAGTAGGCCACTAAACACGCGATCCCACCCCGCTGCTACTCAACGAGTAGGGAAACCAACTCGTCGAGTAGGACTTAAAACCAAAGAAATTAAAAATCAATACCTGAGAATCGGGGCGTTACAACATGTCTCCGCCTTCGTCGCATCCCCGCACGCCGCCTCCCCCACCGTTGGTAATTTTCTTACACTATTTCTTTATGTTCGATTTTTTAATCCACCTTTTGGTCGATTTTTCAAGCCCTAAAAACCTGTTAGGCTTGATTTGTATCAACTTTGTGTTTGAACTATGTTCTTGCTACTCGAATTTTTTAGAGTTTATGTGAAATCATTTTTTTGCTAGCTTCTTGCTCTGTGTTTGAAAATCCACAAATATATGTTCACTTTGTTACTGAAATATGCTATGTTCAAGAAAATTGTTGATTCTTGTTCTACTTTAACTAGTTTATGATGTTTTTGACCTACAGACCATGGGCACATGGTAGTAGTGCTCTTGAGTAGAGGATATTGATATTGAGATTTAGAATTTTTTATATGTCAAGTAATTTAATAGAATTTTAGTTAAAGTTATGGATATTTAGACCATTTTTGGTTAACAAATTTGTTGATTTTAAAGTTATGTTGATTATTTGATATTAAATTGTATTTAAATTCATGGATTTTATGAATAAGTTGTGTGAAAAACTTTGTTAATAGGAAATCCGTATAAAGGTAATCTTGAAACTTGTATTCATGAAATTACAACTTATGGATGTGAAGGGAGTAGTTTGAGCAAACAAAAATAGTTCAAATGGTTAAAATCGTCATTTTCATCATTAAAAGGTAGAGATTTAGATGCCTTACCAAGCATCAATTTATCATTCAGATACAGATTCACGCAGGGCATCTACATCATCCAGACCTTTACATCATTCAAGTATGAACAATCAAGATGCTACCAAACATCCCCTTATTTGTTAAATCTTAAACTACTGCCATGTTGGCCATAACCTGGTTGTGGCTATGAAGTTATATATCCACTATATATATTTGAGGAACATACTTAATTATAGCCAGGCTGAATTGGAGTTAGAGTTTGATACTTTTGATTATCTAACCTGGATATTCACATACAAGAGGCTTACATAGAATTCAAATTATGCATCAATATTCATATATACCAGCTGGTTTAGGCATATCATTGAATACATTGTGAACAACAAAATTTGTTCATCAAACCATGATTTGGGCTTAGATTTTTGCCTCCATCAAGTTCAAACAAATCAAACCATCGGATTGCAATTAAAAGATCATTAATCGATATTAAAGGATGAAGAGAGAAGGCAGGTTGGCTATGTAGAAAAAACCTTCGATGATGAAAGCCTTTGCGTTGTCGAAGAGAAGCAACTGTGGTGTTGGTGGTGTTGCTGAATAGAAAGTTGTGGTGGTGGTGATTAACAAACAGTAAGAACAAGGATGAGATATATGTTTCTGGAAGAGGAGAGATAGAGGCACGTTGTTTCCGATGGTGAGAGGATTAGAGGTGGAGGGAGTTTGTGAACAACCTGATCTGGAGAAAGTGGAGAGTTAGTTGGTCGGTGAATCTTACTTTTGTCCGGCGATTCTAATGGTGGTCTCAACTACTCCCATTGGTGACAATTAATCAGTTGGTTTGGCAAAAAGCATTAAAAAAGAAAAAAAAAATCAATTAAACCCAACGTCGGAGTGGGTGTACCAACCTACAAGTTGGGAACATATCTCACCCACGTGTCACCCATATATCAATTTCTTAAGATTTATTTTTTATTTTTATAGATAAAAGATATTAGTATTATCTAATAAGATTTTATAATTATTTTATCCAATAAAAACTAAAATATATATATATATATATATATATATATATATATATAAATTCATAAAAAAAAATCTCTGTAAATAGAGTATAATATTGACATACTTCAACATCCAATCCCCGATTCTCTATTTCTAATCTCTTTTGAATTTGTAAATAGCGACGCAACTTGTTGCTCGTTTGCTTTCAATTGATTTGTATTAAACTATTATAAATGGTAACATAATTTTAATATATAATTCGTATCCATACTATGAATGTAAAATATTTTTATTCAATTTATATTTAAACTAAATAATTTATTTATTTCAAAATAAATAAATTATTTTTATTTTTTCTAACAAATTTTAGTAAAATAAAAATAATTTCAAAGTATAATTATTTAATAAAAAGTTGGTTTTAGTTGGGTTGTTAATGGGTGTGAAAAGTTGGGTGTAATTGGGTTGTATATGTGGAAAATAGAGAAATTTATTTTTTAATGAATAGTTGGTTAATTTTGGTTGTGAATGGAAGTAGTCTCAATGGTTGTCCAACTTCAAACGAGACTGAGATAAACATGAGAGCGACTGATAAAGTATGTGGGTGGGGTGGGGAAGGGGATGGGTAGGGCAGATTTTTTTACTTTTCCAATTAATACAATAATTAATTTTATAAGGTTTAAAATTAGTGGGTCATATTGGTTTTCGCGTTCTCCATTGTATAATTGTTTTGGTTTGATCTTAATCTAGAAAATTGAGAGTAAAAATAGAAAGATTATAGGAAATCTCCAAAAATGTCCCAAAGTTTTGGTCCACCTAGTTTAGTCATAATTTAATTTTTTTTTATGAAAAAGTCCAAGATACTGGCTAATGTAATCAGACCATCCCTTTTTACATGGTGAGCAAGTAAACTGCTAAGTCGCATGCCAAGTTTGCAAAGATGTAGATACTGAAACTAGAACTTGGGTTATGAAACACACTTCCCGCCATTTGGGCTACACCACTTTTAATGATTTCTTTCTTTCCACTTATATATAATCGTCTATTTTCTGAAAATTATTATTATTATTATTATTATTATTATTATTATTATTATTAAGACAAAACTGCAAAAATATCCCTGTGGTTTCTCATTTTATGTGGTTAATGTCCAAACCTTTGAAAAATTGTAGATTTGGTTATTTTTAACAAGTTTTGTTATGGTTTTGGTCCCTCTTCCGTTAACTTTAACAGTTTCGCTGTTAACTTTTTTAAAATGACTATTTTACCTTTAGAAGCCATTTCTGCATCCAAACTACAAGGACCATTTCTAAATATCTTCTTTTTATTTTTATTGAATTATTATATATTAATAAATGTTATTTTTAATATATATAATTTATATATTAATAAATATTGTTTTATTAGATTATTTATATCTTTTAAATTAATTTTTTTTAATTTCTTTGTTAACGGATATTTTAATTGGATTACTCTATATGAATAAATATTATTTTTAATATATAATATTTATATATTAATAATTATTATTATAGTATACTATTAATTTAATTTAGTTAATTTTGTTTAATGGAGTAATTATTTTTATTGGATTATTATATATTAATAAATATTATTTTTAATTTATAATATTTACATCCTAATAAAGATTACATTATCAGATTATTAATTTCTTTTAGTTAATATTTTTAATTCCTTTTTTTGGATTAATTCTTTTTTATTGGAATATTACTATTAGTTTATTATTTTTTTATATAATAAATATTATTTTGTTGGATTATTAGTTTATTAGTTTATTTTTAATGCATACTATTAATTCCTTCTAATTTTATTAGTTCCACCACAAAGTACACAAAAACGTTGCCTCACATCATCGAAAATCGTCGGTATCACCAAAAAATATCTTCATTGGAGGTCATACAGAAACTCACCAACCTTTTCCAACCAATGATGACGGTAACAACCTACGATAACGCCACTACCATCACCCGATCAACACCACCACTTTTAATGTTTATAGAGGTTGTTGTAGGTGGCTACCGGGGATGTTGGGTAGAAAAAGTTAGTAGGGTTTATTTCGAACCTCTGATAAAGGTTTTTGACGGTGATCCCGACGATTTTCGTTGATGAGCAGGCGACACTGTTGCGTATTCCGATAACTTTGTAGTGGAACTAATAAAATTAAAAAGAATTGATATTATACAATAAAAATAAATTAATAATATAATAAATAGTATTTATTATATAAAAAATATTAAATTAAAAGTAATATTCCAATAAAAAAAATTAATAAAAAAGGAGTTAAAAATATTAACTAAAAGAAATTAATAATTTGAGAATGTAATATTTATTAGGATATAAATAATATAAATTAAAAATAATATTATTATTATAAAATAATTCAATAAAAAAGAATTACTCCAATAAACAAAGTTAACTAAAATAATTTAATAATCCAATATAATAATATTTATTAATATATAAATATTATGTATTAAAAATAATAGTTATTCATATAATAATCCAATTAAAATATTCGATAACAAAGAAATTAAAAAAAATTAATTAAAAGCTTTAATAATCTAATAAAACAATATTTATTAATATATAAATAATATATATTAAAAATAGTATTTATTAATATATAATAGTTCAATAAAAATAAAAAAGAAGATATGTAGAAATGGTCATTATAGTTTGGTTGCAAAAATGGTCCGTGGGAGTAAAATCGTCATTTTGAAAAAGTTAGCAGCTAAACAGTTAAAGTTAACGGAAGAGAGACCAAAACCACAACAAAACTTGTTGAAAATGATCAAATCTACAACTTTGCAAATGTTTGGACCTTAACCACATAAAATGAAAAACCATAGGGACCTTTTTGCAGTTTTGTCTATGATTAAAAAATATGTTTCCAAAAACGTTTTACAAATATATTTCTAAATACACTTTTAAATATGTTTTCAAAAATATGTTTTTAACAATGTAAAACGTAATTTTTTCAAAAACGTATTTTCAAAAAGTATTTTTTGACAACTTATTTATATTTACTTTTGTTTAAATAATAATAAAAAAACTATAATAATAATGATAATAATAAGACAAAATTGCAAAAATGGTCTCTGTGCTATGTATTTTTTTGGGGTTTTAGTCAAAACCATGAATTTTTTGGAATCGTGGTCCTTTTGGACTAGCTTAGTTGTAGTTTTGGTCCCTGTCCAAACTAAAAAGACTAATATACCCTTAATGAATTTAGTTTTCATTTTTCTTTCACTTTTTAAAATTTATATTATTGTTAAATATAAAATTGGGTCCACATCTCTCTCTCTCTCTCTCTCTCTCTCTCTCTCTCTCTCTCTCTCTCTCTCTCCAAACCTAATTACTCACATCTACCTCATCTTCTTCCATTTCCCGTCTTCTCTTGGTGTCATTTCCCGTTCTAAAGATATTACCATTCATCGATCATTTCATCATGTAAACCGGAGTCGTTGTGAGGAGTTGTTCTCTGCTATCAATAGACATAATGAGGAGAGCATCCATTTGTTGTTTACACTATGAGCTGGTGGTGGGATTGAGCAATTACTAAATTCAAGAATCGATTACCTTGCACAGAAAATGCTCGATGAGGCCCAAATACCAGAGCGTTGCCCTAATCCTTGGAGTCACTAACTTCAAATCTTGAATGCCTCTTACATAGTGTAAAATTGCCCCAACACCAACGATGGTGGTTGTTTAGGATATGATTTGCTAAAAGTTAAAGCAATGCAACAATCTGAACACCTTCAATGCCTTCCCCGACTGATGTAAATCATATTAGCAACGACAAAGATACACAAAAGGGATTATGCTAAAAGCTTGAAAAGTAACAACGATTTAAAGAGATCACAAGAATTGAACCGGGAAAAAAGATACAATAGGATAGAAATCAGAGTTTCAGATTTCAGATCTGTTCTACAATTTAATTTTTCTTTGAAGTTCAACATCTCTAAAATTTTAAGCTATGACAGAATACGAGATAAATCCTCATTTGATTACTGGGTTAAAAGTCAAATCCTTTAGATCTGTTCAACGATTTTAAGAAAGAACACTGGTGTTTCATTTTTGGAAATCTGATTTGAGACCTACCTGTTAATTTCTTCGAAATTTTGACTCGAATGGAAGGACACCACTGTAACGACCCAAAAATCCTTTGTTAGCGACGTTAGTCTTTCGTTACTCGAATAGTTGTTAAAGTAAAATAATTTCGATTTGGAATTATTAAAATGAAATAAGTTAAATAAAAATGGTTAACATGAATTAATCAATATTTTATAATTTATATAATTAAATTAAATTATATGAATCAAATGTTTAATAAAAGGGAGGGTTAGAATTAATTCAAACCAAAGTAAAAGGTGTAATGTGAACAAAGGAGAAAAGGTTGAGGATTAATATTGTAATTTGGAATTTAAAATCAATTCAATGCTACGTGAACGTTTCTTTACATATGTTCCTGTTAATATTGTAATATATGAACGTTTCATTTACCGTCGCCATTAATGAAAAAAAAAAAAAACAATCGTACGTTTCACATATTAGAAGTTTGGAGAAGCCTCGGTTCGACATATGTTTCAACAACAACGAAGAGATAAAGAAAAGGAGAGTTGTGTGAGTCAATCGGAGCACAGCCTACCTTCTCTGGCAATAACTAGTGACGGCCGTAGGAAAAAGATGTGACTGGTGTTGTGGTCATCACGATCAGGATAAGATGCCACAATGTCGGATTCACTCAATGCTAATCCATGTTCATCATATCTGAAGTGCGCAAGCCAACTTGTGATCAGTGGGAGGTTTGTAACTTGCCGACAAGGTTGATCGGTGAATATCGGCAGCAAAGAAAACAACCCAGATACAACCCGGTTCTGTCGCTCTGTTATTTATTTCAGCTGATTAAGGCTACGTCTTCCCGATGATGATTTCATGGGTCTTAGTGGTAAGAACAAAGAAGATCATGTTTGGTGGTGTGCGACTCCGGTGAGAAAACACCATCACTATTGAGTTGATCCGTGAAGCAGATCAATTTTGGATGCGTTCTCATATCTTGCAACGGGTGGACCGGGTGGTCCCCCGATACATGTACTTTGGTGTGGTTACCGATAGGATTCCAGCCAATAGAGTTGTTGTCGGCCCAACGAGAAATAAACAACTCTACATTTTTGTTTATGCATGACCAGAGAAGTTCATGTAGTAATGGCGTTTTTCATGTTAGTGCGATCACGTCTGCGGTCTATTCTTAAGCTGTGAAGCAACAATGGTGATGTTCTGTCATAACCCATGAAGTCGTGTAAGAGATAAGCGAGATGCTCGTCTGCCAAGTATTCCTTCTTAATATGCATTGGATAGAAAGGTTACAATTAAATAATGAAGCGTTATTTGGTTGCTTCAAGTGGGAAATGATGTTACATCACTTTGCAGATTGCTTTAGAAGAGGTACACCTATGACTCTTTTTTAATTTTAGTGGGTAATCCAGGTGACGTATGTATATACAGTTGAAGGTGAAAGTAACCTGGCAGTAAGTAAGCTATAAATAAAAAAAAGCATCTTAAAATATTGTTATGGTCTAATTCTAATTTGATTAGATTCAAGGAAACAGAAAAAAAACGATATGGTGGTTGTTATTAGTTCATAATTATAATGGGGTATATATATGTATTGTTAGTAGTCCCAACAAAATGATCTTACGCTATTAATTTAAACGCTAGTTTAAGGTTGTCATGCCAAAATAAATGGTGGAAATAAGTGTAAAAGAATGATGTTTAAAATAATGTCTTTTGTTACTTCCATAGTTTATGTCAAGTTAAAATATGTTGAATATAATTAAAAGGTAATTAAGGGCTTTAGGTGGAAGATAATTCCTTATAACGGCAAATAATTTATGAAATCTTAATTTACGATGTAATAGTTTTTAAACATATACACGTTTAGACTATAAATAGTTATGAGACGTTTTAAAGACTTAAGCTAAATAATATTTGTGTTTAGGTCTTTTCGTGGATTAAAAGGGATTACAAGATGAAATGTGTGAACGCTTAGCTTTTGCGGTTGCTTATTCGTTATACTACTCGTAGCGGATTCGAGGTGAGTCAACTTGTGGTTTTAAAAGTACATTGTTAGGAGTATCCCATATTTTAGATGGATTGGGATGAACCTAGTTATCTAGGATGCATGTGCCCTTTTGATGATTGATTGTTATGCCATTATTGTTGAAATGTTTTATGTGTAATGATATCTAAGGTGTTGCATGCTAGACTCTTTCTTGTTTGGTGTGAGATGTGAGTTAGGGTCATGCTAGATTGAGTGAAGTGTATGACCATTATGTGATGAGAGCATGTTAATTCTTGTTTGAAAATATTTGTTTAAAATGTTTTAGGACAAGCATGCTAGTGTTGTATCAACTTCATTGATGTGTTGTGTATGTAAGTAGTGTGTGATGTAAAATGTAATAACTTCATGAATTTACATGTTTGCATGAAAATAACCCTTAAAGAGGTAATATGTTAATAAAAGAATATTCATAATAATTACATGATTACTTGAAAGGCTAAAAGTGTAACTCCTTATTTAATTAATCATTATTAAATTAAAAAGGGGAACACACTAGCGGGGCGAAGGGTAGAAACCTAGACATAGGTATATACCCAATCCGGATATTATGATGACCTAGTGGGTTGAAAGATACCTATAGGAAAAAGAGCTTAAGCCAACTTTGACGCCGACTGGTTTTTCTAGACAACCACTCGGGACATGGTCTTGGTATACCTTGGTATACCGGGACTGGAGTGATGTTGGTCAAGCGGTGGGACCAACGCAAACATCACGTGAGATTTGGGAGGTGTATCTGTTGGTATTGGCACCGCTCGTACCAATCCTGAACGACAACGCATGTATACGTATGTGCACAGTCGGAGTAGCGAACGCAACGCACCGGGAGCAATGATTACGAGTGAGAGTCACGCCTCACTTAGTGCATTGGGTCGTGCCGGTCACGTTAGTAGTGAACGGGGTCTTGCTTTGGGGATTTTTGCGGTGAATAAATAGACCCTAAATAAGAGGTAATACTTTAACAAAATATTATATAATAATATTCAAGTGGTGAATCGATAAGATTAAATTAGTTACAGCAGTGTTGAGGAGAGTAACTAATAAAACAAGCTCTAACTGAAGAACTAAAATAAACTGAGCTAAACCTGTGTTTGTTATGAGGTGTGATGTTGTATGTCTTGCTAGTGAGTCGTTGACTGAGTGTGGATGTTTTGTGGAATCTATCTATGATATGTGTGTTCTCTTAACACTGTACTATATTGACTCACTTAGCTTATGCTAACACTTGTTCTTTGCTTGTTGGCTTTCCTTGTGTGTTGGAACAGGTAGCTTGACATGATGCTTTGGTGAGGATGGGAGCTTTTGGGTAGTCTTAGTTAGTATCTTTAGTTATGATACCATTTGGACATGTGGAGTTTCATCATTATGTCTTTGTGAACTTTAAATTTTGATGGGTGTGTTTTGACACGAAAATAACTTTGGTGATGTTTTTGAAATAAACCTAATAAGTCTTCCGCAACGTATTCTGATAAATAAATGTTTTTAAAAATAAAAAAAAATTTGGGTGAAAAACCACGTTGTTATAACCACCGTCCTACCTGTTTCTCCGCTGCCCAGAAGTGCAACACCATTGCCACCTTATAGCTCCGTCGACCACCCATTAACCACCGCTGCCACCATCTCAACACCACCTCCTTACACCGCCACCACTGTTCACTGTTATGGGTTTTGTGAGGGCTGTCAATTGTCAATTTCAGGATCTTCTACATGGATAAACGAGAAGAACGCACACGCACACACATACACTTGCAACTCGATTGTGGATTGTGTATTTATGTGTTCCTCAGTGTGTATATGTGTCAGTGTGTATATGTGTGTGTTCCCATTATCCCAAAAATACATTTCTTGAAGGTCTTACTAGACTCTAACGAGAGAGAGAGAGAGAGAGAGAGAGAGAGAGAGAGAGAGAGAGAGAGAGAGAGAGAGAGAGAGAGAGAGAGAGAGAGAGAGAGAGAGAGAGAGAGAGAGAGAGAGTCCCATTTTATTATTAATAAAACATTAAATTAAATAGAAAAAACATAAAAAACATATCAAGAGGGCAATTTAGTCATTTCAGTTTTTGGAGGGACCATTTTCACATATAAACTAGTCTAAAATGACCACGAATCCAAAAAATGTATATCACAGGGACCATTTTTGCAATTTTGTCTAATAATAATAATAATAATAATAATAATAATAATATTAAGAAAATAATAGACTATATCTATTTGTAAAAGAAATATATAAATGAAAGTTGAGTAACCCAAGTGGCCGTTAACGTGATGTGTAGCAAAATACCCGAGTTCTAGCCTTCTTGTTCCCATTTCTTAAATATTTTAAGAAATGGTTATTGGTGTGACCTTCTCACTACCTAATTTATGTTTCGGCATTTATTTAAAAAAAAAAAAACAAAAGTAGCTGACATGGCATGCATGGTCACTGTCACATCATCACATATTCGATTTGACCTATGGATAAATATGCAATGAGATTTCCAAAAGGAACGGTAAATTGAACTAAAACTTTAAGACTATAAAAATTAATTAGAGACTAAACCGTAAATTGAACTAAAACCGTAGGACTTTATTTGAACGTCTAGTGTATTAAACTTTGAGACTTTATCGAAGATTTGACAAGATTATAAATTTTCCGGATAGTTTACCAAAGTCTAAAGTGTATTATTTGGAGTGCTCAATTAATCAAACCACGTGTCTAATCCACTCGCCAACCAGCCCTACTAGTTAACACGCTAAAACTAGATGGTAGCCATTCATGCAAGCATGTAATTATGGACAACTGGATATCCAATAGCCCTACTTCGCTTACCACACTAAATACCCATCTCTCTCTCTCTCTCTCTCTCTCTCTCTCTCTCTCTCTCTCTCTCTCTCTCTCTCTCTCTCTCCTATAAATACGTTGCTTTCTCCAATGAAATTCACACATTTAGAGAATCTTTTACACAAAGAGAGGAAGACCGCTCGAAGACTTAAGTCAGGTGCTTCCCTTCTCCAATGATCTTCATAATTCTTATTAAACTGTACGAAACTTTATATCGGCAATGATATATATGAAGTAGATATACATAAAATACAGAATCAAAAGGTATCCAATGAACCACATGCATGTTCGTCTTGCTGTTACATTTCCAGTTCACGAGTTCATTCGCTCACTACTAACAAGAATTGGAACTTAAATCAGATTGCATGACTATATATGCACCATTTTTCTTAATGCAGGTCACTGTAGAACATGGTCACAGGTGGGCAAATGTCAAAACCATCAAAAGGAAGCAAAAATTACGATGTGGAACCCCTCCAACGAGCCCCTTACAAAAAACCTCCATTCACAATTGGGGATCTCAAGAAAGCAATCCCACCGCATTGTTTTAATCGCTCCATCCTTCGCTCTTTCAGTTACCTTTTATACGACCTAACTATTTCCTTCATCTTGTACTACCTCGCCTCTCGTTACATCCACCTCCTCCCCCGCAACCTCTCCTATGTCGCATGGCCTGTTTACTGGTTCTTTCAATCCTCTGTCCTAGGTGGTGTTTGGGTCATAGCCCATGAATGTGGCCACCATGCCTTCAGTAACTACCAATGGGTCGATGACACCGTTGGGTTTCTACTACATTCTGCTCTCCTTGTCCCTTATTTCTCTTGGAAATACAGTCACCGCCGCCATCATTCCAACACCAGTTCACTTGAACGCGATGAAGTCTTCGTCCCTAAACTAAAATCTAATCTCCCTTCATTAGTTATCTACCTAAACAACCCACCTGGTCGAGTCCTTTATATCTTGTTTGTCCACACCCTAGGCTGGCCTCTGTACCTAATCTTCAACTATGCTGGAAGGAACTACGATAGGTTTGCATGCCACTTTTACCCAAACAGCCCTATTTACTCGAAAAGTGAACGCACTCAGATCATTGTTTCAGATGTTGGAGTCGTTATTGTCACTTACCTCCTCTACAATCTAGTAATGACCAAGGGGCTCACATGGGTGTTCTGTACGTATGGCGTGCCACTGCTCATTGTCAACATTTCACTTATTTGTGTTACATTCTTGCATCACACGCACTCTTCATTGCCCCATTATGATTCAACAGAATGGGATTGGCTGAGGGGAGCTCTTGCAACAGTCGATAGAGATTATGGGATCTTGAACATAACAGGCCACAACATCACTAATACTCACGTCACCCATCATTTATTCCCGAAAATACCTCATTATCATGCAATGGAAGCCACGAAAGCAATCAAGCCCATATTGAAAGATTATTACAGGTTTGATAACACACCGATTCTGAAAGCCTTATACAGAGAAGCAAAAGAATGCGTATATGTTAAATCAGATGATAATGAAGAGGCCAAGGGTGTCTTCTGGTTTGACAATAAGTTTTAATCACGGGAGATTGTATAATTGTCTTTCCCAAATAAGAAGTTGAAGCCTAGCTATTGCTTAGTAATTTTATATTTGTGTTCGTTTTGATGCATCTAAAATCAACTTTAGACTTTAGATTATATATGATAAGATGAATAATTTGTTACTACATCAAGTAATTATTTGTTTAAATGGCTCTTCACTTCTAGTTTCTGATGGTAAGAGTTGATCAAGAAAATCATTATTTACTATGCCAAACTCAACCTGTCATAAACCTAACTGATTCTTATGTACTTATTAATTAAGTGGGTCTATTTCTTGCCATCTTCTTTATCATTTTTAAAAGAGAAGAATGAACATAAACATTCATATATCATTCTTGATCCCACTAATAATAAGTTGTGGATTTCCATTTTAGGAAACCAACATGCCGGTCCTAAGGATTCAAATGCTCTGGACGAGCCGGAAAAAAATGCCCTTAGTGCGCAGTTGTGGATCCAGGATCAAAGTAAAGGGGTATCCCAAAAAAACTTCAGAAAAAAATTACACTACTGCGAAAAAAATTCGAAAAAAATTACACTACAATTTTTTTGAAGGGCATACCAGGCTACCCAGGAACCACCTAGATTCGCCTATGCCCTTAGGCCTTAACGTGTAAGGAATAAATTACATAATCTGATAATGGCATGGGATAATCTATTTTCGGTTAATGCTTCCACAAATGACAAGCAAGTAAAACAACAATGATAACATATATAATTATAAATCAAACGTTCATTAAAAGGACTAGACGTCTAGACTTTAGACCCAAAGAAAAAAAAATGCTACAGTTTAGTATTTGATATGAATGAATTAAATTTATCTAATAAATACTTACTTTCATAAGTCTTTTTCAATTTTCATTAGGAACGAGGTTTTCAATAACACAACCTTTTATATTGAAAGATTTCCAAATTAACCTCAACCTTTTATAAATGTGATACGTATATTCTTTGTTTCACTGTTAATGCGTATTCTCCAAGATTTAGTCCTGCCCAAGACATTTATTACTTCTTTTTCTTGTCTCTGGTCGTGACTTTGCCCACAAGTTAATTCAAATTGTGTGTGAATTTTGATTTTGCTTCATTGATCTTAAGTTCAAACGACTAGTTTAGAATGAAATAGATAATATCATGTCCACCCTAAATCTGTAATCGCATTTGGTTGTTCCATCAGGGTTTAGAAATCTATTAGGATCAAATTCCGAACGATTTTCCTAATATTTTGGATCCATGTGTATTGCCCATACATTAAAAAACACATTGGAACCCTTTGGGACCATGTATCCACCTACATTGCAAGACATATTTGGACATCTCCCTATCAAGAGAGCATGGTCGGTAGGGCTGTAAACGAACCGAACGAACACGAACAAGAGTGTGTTCATGTTCCTTCGTTTAAGTTAGCCGAACAAATGAACGAACACGAACGAATAAACGAACAACTTTTTTTGTTCATGTTCGTTTGTTTAAAAATTTACATTGTTCATGTTCGTTCGTTTATGTTCGTGAACAAGCTAAACGAACATAAACGAACGAACATAAACAAACGTAGATAAATAAACGTAACTAACATACATAAACATAAACGAACATAGATAAATAAATATAAATAACATAGATAAACATAAACATACATATAATATAGTAATGTAATCAAACACAATTGAACATATATGAACATAAAAGCAATTTAAATGAACGAACATAAACGAACATAAACGAACAATATAAACGAACGTTCACGAACATAATTGAATGAACGAGACCATTGTTCATGTTCGTTCGTTTAACTAAACGAACGAGAATTTGTGTTCATGTTCGCTCATTTATTAAATAAACGAACTTCCCGTCGAACGGTTCATGAACAGTTCGCCAAACGTTTGGTTCGTTTGCAGCCCTAATGGTCGGTGATGAACTGATGAATGATGATAATCAATTACCTGATAATGATTGATTATGTGATTCAAATGACTGAATGAGACTCTAAACCCTTCACCCTCCCTCGTCGTTGTATGTATTGGCTTAGCTGTCTAAGCCCATAAATATAAATGGTATAAACTTAAATTGATGGTAGCACAATCCTTTTAGGTTGCCCTCATACTAGAAAATTGACATGATGACTTTTGGAGAAAGAGGTTGAATTTATTATTGAAATTATAAATTAAGATAATTGATTTATTAATGTAATATATTAATTAGAAATCATATTGTTTAATTAATATTTAATCAGAAATTAATTTGGAATTAATTTTGGGATTAATGAAATTAATTAAAAGTGTAGGGGTGCTGTTTAGCAATTTATTGATAGTTGAGAAACTGGGCTCTTGGGCCACCCTATAACAGTTGTACGAAAACCTCTGGGGAGGCCCTAGATTTTTCAGCCAAGGCCTTGGATGGGGAGTCCATGGGCTGCTTAGACCTTAAGCTAAGGAATTAGGGTTTCCTCCAGAAAACCCTAGCTTTGGCTCTAAGCTACCTCAGCTATATAAGGAGTTGTACCCTTTACAATTTCGGACACTCTAAACCCTAGAGGGATAGCCGAAAATATCAAGCCTCCTCCCCTCTCTCTTCTCTCATCCTTTTGCTTAGTTTGGGTGTGAACCATTAGAGGCGTGATACTTGTGACGCCTGCTCTCAAGGTTGAAGAAGAAGTGGATTTTCATTGTTATTAAAACATAACAATCAAAGGTATGTTTACTAACCCTAGTTACAAATTTCTAAATTATATGGAGCATGTACGAATCATACAGAAAGGGGTTCAGTTGAATGATCATGTTCTGATTGGGTTTGATCACGAGCAATGAGGACGAAGCAGTTTGATCTTGAACAGATGAGGAATCCGCCATTGTTGAGGTAAGGAAGAAGATGAACAGTTGCAAATCGCCTTGTGTATTTGAGAGAATTTGAAGAAGGTAAGAAGGTACAATTTGTGCGAGAAACCCTTTATATACCGTTTCTAGGAGAGAGAAAGAATCTTCGTGATGATGATACGATCACTGAAACGTCGCCTGAAAAAACGCGATGTGACAGCTTGGTTTCCCCAGATAGACTTCAACAAGCGTGGGTTTAGGAACCGTTCAAATTCACGCGCCCAAAATCTTATCCACATATGGTCTTTTCAAATTCACCTTCGCTCCAGATGTGTTAATAACCACTTTCGCGCCTAAAAGAAACTTCAAACGAGCCATAAGAAACATCAACCAGAATTTTGGAAAATCACAAAGTATTTTCGTGCAAGAGTGTGCCAAAAATTAAGAAATAAAGCAAAATGTGTATAGGATGTGAGTGATGTCTGTTAGAAGACATAAAGCAGATGATTCCGGGCACGAATCTCTTCCTTCAAAGTCAAGAGAGACTTGAAGTGCTTGCGTGGTTTCCCGAGAAAATACGATCGAGCGCTTGTAAAGAAACACCGAAAGGCTTCTTTTAAATAATAGTCTAAGGGTGGCTTATCTTCAACCGAACATCGATTCTTAACATAAGACCGAACGTTGGATGAAGTATTGTGAGACTGATATGGTCTGTTGAACAAGTAGGTTGGATATAATTTGTTGTGACTAAAGATGTTATAAATATCTCAAAAACAAAAACAAACTGGATCTTGTTGGGAAGAAATGCCTTGGTGTTAGACAATTTCATAAAAAACCACTCAAAAATAAAATGAGATTTCGTTAGGTAACAAGTAAGATCTTGAATATAAAGATTCACCGTCAATTCATTGTTGGTGTTGGATTTTGGGTCTCACTTAGCACGTGGTGTATGTATCTAAGATCATAAACACATATTTTATGCAACCATAAACCTCAGTGGTAAAAGCTGAGAGTCTCAAGGGTTACAGTGTTGAACCGAAAGTTGATGGAGAATGTAAAGGAGGTGGTTAGGGAACCGAAAGTACCTTTGCTATATAAACGTGACAAAGCAGAAAACTCTTAACTCATTTGAGAAGAGTAAGGTAGCTCATGACATGAGTGGATTTACCAGCCTAATTGGGAAGAAACGATAGGTATAAATCGATTCATTAAGGCCTTGCTCTTAGTCTTAGAGGCTTCGGTCGTCATGCAGCAGCATGCTTCTAGGGACACTTAACTAGTTCATATTAAAAGAATCATACCTGCCTTAGCTCCAAATTATGTTGCACTGAAGTAGTTGAGACCTAGTAAAGAGAACAAGCAAACAAACAAACCACACAAACAAAACAAACAAACAAAAAAAAAGGAATAATTAAGAAACAAAATAATAAAAAAAAACTTTTGGAAAAATATTTTTGGATTTTTGAAATTTTTGAAAAATAAAAAAAACAGAAAAAAATAAACAAAAAGAAATTAGCACAAAACACTCTAAAAAGAAACTCTTAAAATAGAGTAAGTAATAGACTTAAAAACGAGTGTACACAATATACAGCCGAAACCAAACCGTAAAAGAATGAAGCGAAATAAGCCGAGCGTTCGGTTCATTTCGGTTCCCTAAAATTCCGGAGCCGAAATAGACCGAGCGTTCGGTTCATTTCGGTTCCCTAAAATTCCGAAACCGAAATAGACCGAGCGTTCGGTTCAATTCGGTTCCCGAAAATTATGGAGCCGAAATAGACCGAGTGTTTGGTTCATTTCGGTTCCCGAAAAATCCGGAACCGAAATAGACCGAGCGTTCGCTCTATTTCGCTTGTCTAATTTTCAGAGAGAGATTTGAGGATTCGGTACCGACTCTGCTTCCATCATTCCCAAACCTTGTAAAATTTTATTGAAGCTTGCTTCTGGTAAGGCTTTAGTGAATATGTCGGCCAGTTGATCAGAGGACCGAACGAAATGTACTTCCACGTTCCCATCTTCTACATGGTCCTTGATGAAATGGTATCTTAATGCAATATGCTTTGTCTTTGAGTGTTGCACTGGATTGTGACATATTCTAATCGCGCTTTCTGAGTCACAATAGAGAGGTATTTTCTTCATACTTAGTCTGTAGTCTCTTAGTTGGCTTTGTATCCATATCACTTGAGAGGTACAGGATGCTGCAGCTATGTACTTAGCTTCGGCTGTTGAAAGAGACACACATGTTTGCTTCTTGGACTGCCAGCTAACAAGTTTACCGTCAAGGAATTGGCATCCACCAGTTGTGCTCTTTCGGTCCAGTCCACATCCTCCAAGATCGGCGTCAGAAAAGGCTTCAACAAAAAATCCAGATCTAGCAGGGTACCAAAGACCGAGAGAAGAGGTTCGCTTCAGATAACGGAAAATATTTTTCACTGCCACCATGTGAGGTTCTCTTGGATTTGCTTGAAACCTGGCGCAATAACAAACAGAAAACATAATGTCTGGTCTACTAGCCGTTAGATACATAAGATACCCTATCATTTGACGATAGAGTGTTACGTCAACAGCAGGTTTTTCCAAAGACGATGTTAACTTTGTGCCAAACGCCATAGGAACTTTCACTTTCGAATCACCCGTCATACCGAACTTTGCCAGCAAGTTCTTCGTGTAGGCCTCCTGGTTGATAAAAATACCTTCTGGTCCCTGTCTTATATTCAAACCAAGGAAAAAATTAATCGGACCCATTGCGCTCATTTCAAATTTAGTCTCCATCAACTTCCTGAACTCAGCCGTTAAGCTAGGATTTGTGGAGCCGAAGATGATGTCATCGACATAAATTTGAACTATCATTAGATGTTTGCCTTCTTTCTTTCGGAAGAAGGTTGGGTCAACCGAACCTTGCTTAAATTTTGACATTTTAAGAAAGCGAGTTAAAGTTTCATACCAGGCCCTCGGTGCTTGCTTCAGACCATAAACAGCTTTATCTAACACATAGCAGTGATCAGGGTATTTCTCGTTCACGAACCCAGGTGGTTGCTCAACATACACCGTTTCTTCTAGTTCTCCATTCAAGAAAGCACATTTCACATCCATTTGGAAAACTTCAAAGTTTTTATGAGCAACATATGCCAGAAAGATTCTGACCGATTCCAACCTTGCTACAGGAGCGAAGGTCTCCTCATAGTCTATCCCTTCTTCTTGGCAGTATCCCTTCACCACCAACCGAGCCTTATTGCGTATGACGTTGCCCTCTTTGTCCAATTTATTCCTGAAGACCCATTTTAAGCCGACCACTGAAGCATCCTTTGGAGTGGGAATCAGCCTCCAAACTCGATTACGTTCAAACTCAAGGAGTTCATCTTGCATTGCTTGTACCCAATCAACATGATCAAGTGCAGCATTAACCGTCTTTGGTTCGACTTTGGAGATAAACGAATTAAACATACAAAATTCAACATTAGAGAATAATGTAGTTTGTTTCGCTTTCAATTGAGAACGTGTGAGAACTCGCTCAGATGATTCACCAATTATTTGTGCTTTGGGATGATCTTTAGTCCATTTCATTAGAGGAGGGTAATTAGGGTCATAGGCTGGATCCAACTCTGCATTTACTTCTTCTTCAAGTTCTGATTGATCACCTTCGTCATTTATATTCGCATTCTCCCCCTCAAATGGCGAAGCGTATCCCTTGTCAGGTTCAGAATTCTCCTCCTCTGTTGGAGTTGGATGCTCCCCCTTGACTGGACTTTTATGGGTTGGGGAGTGAGTTGAATTCTCCCCCTCGACTGGACTATTGGTTGTTTTTGGTGTAGATGAACCCTCCCCCTTGAACGGTGAGCCGTTGTTTTGAGGGTCAGTTGAGGGTTGACCACCAGTCGGTTTAGGAGGTTCATTTTCCATTTCTTTTGCAGCTTCATCAATGATCTTTTTCAGATTGTCGATTTTGTTGTCTGCTGCTTTCGCCTCTGAGTGTGCAGCCTTCTCTGGTTCATCAAATAGCCTTATGTACTCTTGAAACAGGTTGGAAATTGGAACTAAGACTTGTCCTGATTCAGGAAATATTTCCCCCAAGGCACTTTCGCTTCTTTGGACTTTCTTCATGTAGTTATCATCAAAGGTTACATAGTATGTCTCTTCAATACGTTTGGAGCGTTTGTTCAAACCTCTGTATGCCTTTGAAGTGAGTGAATAGCCAAGAAAAATTCCCTCATCAGCTTTGACGTCAAACTTGTTTCAGTTTTCTTTGGAAATAAAAATGAAGCACCTTGAACCGAACACGTGGAAAAATTTAACGTTGGGCTTTCGATTGTTTAGAATCTCATACGGAGTGATGGAGAATCGCTTGTTGAGTAAGGATCGGTACCGAGTATAGCACGCGGTTGCAACTACATCAGCCTAGAAGTATAGCGGAAGAGAAGCGAAGCTTAGCATGGTTCGGGCTGCCTCACATAAAGAACGATTTCGTCTTTCAACAATCCCATTCTGTTGTGGTGTATAGGGGGCCGAGAAGTTGTGAGTTATTCCCTTGTCAGTCAGAAAATCCTCAAAATCTTTATTCTTGAATTCAAGCCCATTGTCGCTTTTGATATTCCTCACCAGCTTTCGCAACTGCACTTCCACTTGCTTGATAAACATTTTCAACTTGGGAGTCGCGTCTGATTTCTGTTTAAGAAAGAAAACCCAGGTGAAGCGTGAAAAATCATCTACTATGACAAGAATGAACTAACTACCACCGAAGCTTTCGATAGCCGAAGGTCCACATAAGTCAATATGCAGAGGTTCAAGAGCTTTAACAATCTTTGTATTGATACGTGTAGGATGGCTCTTTCTGCTTTGTTTGCCCATCTCACACGCTGTACATAGGTGTTCCTTATCAAACTTGAGAAGAGGAAGGCCTCGAACATGATCACCAAGCACCAACTTATTAATGTCTTTGAAGTTCAGGTGCGATAGGCGTCGATGCCACAACCAGCTTTCATCAGTGTTCGCCTTTGATAGCAGGCAAATTGCTGGTTTTCCTCAAATTGGGTTGAGATTTAAAGGATACATCTCTCCCTTGCGTTCAGACTTCAATAGAACTCTTTTGGATTGCTTCTCAATTATTTCTGATCCCTCATCATCGAATGAAACCTTCAAACCAATTCCCACAACCAATTGTGATACACTGATGAGGTTGTGCTACAACCCTTCCACATAAGCTACTTTTCGAATCGAGAAGTCTCCGTTGGTTATCATTCCATATCCTTTGATTGTGCAATAAGAGTTATTTCCATAATTCACACATCCACCATCCTTAAGGGACCGAAACTCCCTCAGTTCTTCCCTCCTTCCTGTCATGTGACGCGAGCAGCCACTGTCTATGTACCATTCGTCATCGAACTGCTCGTCATTAATAACCTGCAAATTCAAGCATATTTAGGAACCCAAAGTCTCTTGGGCCCTGGTGAGTCTTTTACAGAGAAAGGAATAGCAGTAGAAATATCAACCAAATAAGTTCTTTTGATTAGAGTGGTTTGGTCTTTTCTTTTGATGGTATACACCTTGATTTTGTTTTTATCTTGTTTAAATTGTGGTGTATTAGATGGTGTGTTGTTAGATGGTTTTGGAATATTCTTTTGAATCCTAGGGTTAGCTGACTTTTTCTTATTATTGATATCAGAATCTGAATCAAGCTTTCCCTTTCCTTTGATGTCCTTCACTGAATTCGGTTTTCTTTGGGAGTAGGAAGGACCAAAACTTGACTTTCGGTTCTTATCCTTGACGTTGTGACCGAAACTTGACGTTCGGTTGTTAACCTTGACATTGTGACCGAAACTTGACGTTCGGTTCTGAGCGCTGGTGTTGGAACCGAAACTAGACTTTCGGTTCTGAGCTTTGGAATAGTAGGAGATTGGACTAAAATTTTCTTTTCCTTTTGGCTTTTCATTTTCTTTGACAATTGACTCTTTCTTGGAAGGAACGTAGTTGGGGTTTTGAGATTGCCAATACCGTTTTCGCTCATTCAGATTTTTCATGTATCTCTGATTTCTTTGGCGTTTCTGTTCAGCCAACTGCTTTTGAGATTTATGAATATTGAAGCTTGATTTTGGCTTCTCCTTTTGAGTTTCGGTAGTCTTGGAAGGAACATTCGGTGTTTTCTTTGGTTCTTCAGGTATCTCTTTTGTTCCACTTGTGCTTGGTTTGTCAAAACTTGAGGGTTTGTTGATGGGTTTAGCAACATATCTACCTTTTACCCTCCATGAGGTTTGCTCTGATAAGCCGATGGTTTCGTCTGCGTTATCAATAGGGGCTGACCAGAAATAATCATCGCACCCTTCAGCATTGTCTGTGTCGACCAAGATTTTCAATTATGCTGTTTGTTTTGCAGTGACCCCTGTAACAGTATATACCTGATTTGGCACAGTTTGAACCTTTCGATAAACCATTGCTTTCGCTTTGAGTTTCTGTGGCTTGTCCTTTGACAGACAAGCATATTCAACCAAGTTTTCAGATATGAGGGGTTTTTATTCTCGGTTTCGCTCTTCATAAATTCAGAGCAATCAACCACATCTTCTACCGAGATTTCGCTCATCTCACTTTCCTCATCAAATTTAGACGTGTTTTCTATATTCATGTTATGTTTTGAAATTAATTTGGCATTAGACGAGTCAAATGATTGAATGGTCTCGGACTTAATTTTTAACCTATCATTTTCATCTAAAAGATTTTTGAGCATACACTTATGTTCCTTAGAGTCAATGAAGGTCTCTATCTTGTCTAGTCCGATTTTATAAGCGATGGATGTCTCTTCTGAGGACATTATGAATTCACATTCAGCGATGACCTCATCCTCCTTAAATTCAAGGAAGGGTAAGATCATCTTATGAATCTTTTTCCCTATTTCACAACTTAAGTGCAACTGAGCAATATTTGTATATAAGCGTTTAGCAATTAAGCAAAAAACATTCCGTTGTTTCAAAAACTTTAAATTGTCTCGTTGCAAATAAATAATCTCATCCCTAGCCCTATTTAACTCCGTCTCCTTCAGCTCAATCCACATACTTCTCTCCTCACTCTTTGAAGACACCCTGCTGAGTTGGTCAGTTAGGTTAGAGTTCGCTAAGCGAGTTTGCATGAGACTACCACTTAAGTTAGAAAATTTAAATTTTAATTCATTTAATTCTTCTTCATAATTTGTTACTGGAACTTTAAGTGATTCAAGGATGGATTGTACCTTTTTGGTCAGCCGATCACAGTCGTTGATCTTCTCACTCACGGGCTTGGCTGCAAAGCACTTGTCCTCAGTCAGGTTCGACTCCTTATGCTCACTTTCGGTTGGTCTTCCAGCTGTAACCATCAAACATTTTCCAGCTGAACCAGTATCCCTCGCCACATAAGCTCTTCCATGTGTGGGTTTTCTTACTTCTTCATCCTCAGAATCGGTTGACCAGACTTCAACGCCACCGAACTCATCTTCATCTACATTTTCCTGCACAATCAAGGCATTCATTAAACTGTTAGTTTCCTTCTTTCTCTTGATTTCTTCCAACTTTCGCATGTAGTACGCCTCATCATCTTCACCATCCCTTTTCTCAGCCATCTTCCTTAGCATGTAATCTTTGGCAAAGTGATTCTTGCCATGACAGTAATTGCAGTTGAATCCAGAGTCTCCTGCAAGCTTGATTTCCTTCTTGTCATCATCCTTTTGAGAGGCATTCTTCGTTTCTTCTTTCACCTTCTCAGAACTGTAACTTCCTTGCCAGTTTCGGTTCTTATTGACAGGGAACTTCTTTCGTGCAAACTTCTTTGGATTGGTGACCATCATTGCATATTCTTCGCCTGTAAGGTCACACTCAGACATATCTGACTCCTCCTCTTCTTCTGCAACACTTTTGCCTTTTGAGACAAGGGCCAACGATCCCACACCCGAAACTATCTTCGCCTCCTTGGTTACCACATTCTCATGGGATTTAAGTATGCCCACCAGTTTCGCTAGTGAGTAAGATTTAAATTGTTCGTGAGCTTTCACTGTTGAAACCACTGCCATCCATTCTAGTCTTAAGCCATTCATCAAGGTTACTTTTTGCTCGATCAATTTTCTTTCTATACCATGCTTGATCATCTTGCTAAGGAGATGATTGAAGCGATTGAAGGTATGTATCAGTTTCTTTTCAGGTTTTTGTTCGAAAACTCCAAATTCTGAGAGCAACAAGGTTTGAATAGAGTGTTCTAGATCTTCATCGGTTGAGTAGAGTTCTTTCAACCTATCCCAGATTTCTTTAGCCGTCGTGCATGAACTAACTAACCGAAAAGTGTCAGATTGCAGTGCGAATCTGATCATTCTCATCGTCTTCACATTACATAGCACCTTGTCCTTTTCATCCTGTGGCATCTTATCTACGTCCGCCACGAGCTGATTATATTCTTTTTGAGTCTTCACTGTCCTGTTCGTTCCAGAGTGAACAAACGGCTCAAGCATGATAGCTTCCCAGATGAGATAACCATTATCTTCAGATCCAACCATGTAATCTTCAAAGTGATGCGCCCATACTTCATAGTCTTGAGTGTAGAGAATGGGAGCCCTTGTAGTAGATCCAATGCTGTTGGAGATGTTGATGGGATTAGTTTGAGAATCTTCGTGAGACATGGTGAGCCTTTCCTTAGAACTGCTAGAATCAGACCTGTAAACTTGAGATTAGGGTTTTATCAAACACACGAGTTACCGTCGACAGGAAGAAGACGACTTCTTTATATTCGATAAAAGCGGAAACCCTAAAAAATTCTTAACACATAAGGAATGTGTATTGATCACATAGTCTCCTGCTCTGATACCAATTGTTAGAACAATGTTCTTATCGGATCGATAGATTCTAAGCAGAAACAAAATTAAAGACGTAATGAAGAACACAGGAATGGTTTAACTGATGTCGAATGATTAAACTTTAACACCTCAGAAGAGCTCGATTAAGAACTCCGACTGTAGAGGTGTTTAGGGTTACAAAACAATAATAACTATAATCACGTTAGTTTCTAAGGCATACATGCATGCACTATTTATAGCTAAACCCTACTCAATAATCACGGATGAACAGGCCCAATCCGGATATACAATACTAAGCCCATGACGCAACATAAAATACCCAACAGAAACCAGTTGAAATATATCCTGAAACATTTTTGTTAATGTATTTATAATATTTGGAATCTAGGAAAAATGATCAATGAACTTTAAAACCCATTATTATGCTTTTTGATGTGTTTAATGCCAAGAAATTCGAAATAAATAGTAAACAGTGAATAAAAATAATCAAACTGTTTAATTTTGGTTAAAATGTAATTTACGACTTTCTTCTAGTTTATTGTGATATTTAGAATAGTTTAACTATTTTTCCTTGATTTATTATCTTAAACAAGCATTAATTCATGAAAATTTATTAAACAGTGGAAAAATTCGTAAAATTTTAATCTGAGATCCTACTATAACAAAATGTATCTTGGTAAATTTTCATGATTTATGGAAAGGTGTAACTAGTTTTCCCCGATTTAGTCAATTAAATACACACAAATCGTGGAAAAATAGAAATAAGTTATAAAAATTTCCAGAAATATTTATCTGGGTGTTACACAAGATATGGAAGCTGCGATTTTTTTTCTGGTTTTTAGGGTTTTGGAATTTAATGAATATTTGGATATCAAAATAAATTAAATTTTTGAGCCTTCAAATTATTTTATGGTATTATAACTCTTTTCTGGTTATAAATAATGCTTGAAATTTGTTTTTGTCGGTTTATTAGCATTCTATGTAGTGGTTCCAAGATTCAAGTGAAATTGAAGACTCAAGTATACTAGTCCTAGTTTACAACTTTGACTTAAGTTCCTATGAGACTCAGACCTAATTTCTACTACTAGGTCAAATGCATGTTGTCTGTACATGAATGTACAAAAATGCTCGAGTCATGGAATGACCCAAATATGGATAGTCACTACAGTTAAAGTAGTAGTAGAATTCACATATCAATGTGAAATCTAAGTACACTATCCCTATATTCTACTTGTTTCCAAGTTTCTAGTAGGTTATGACTTAGCCTCTAGTTACTAAATCTAGCATGTAGCGTGCCTATACGTGCAACTAAGTTTATTTAAATCTAAAACTGACTTGAATTTTGATGGTTGTCACACTCTCCCCCAGTTGAAAGAATTTTGTTGTGAAATTCAATTGGTGTCGTATTCAATTAGAACTTAGTCAGATACAAGTATATAGTTGGAGAGGTGGTGACCTGAAAAACCTTGTGATCATATTAGATTAATTCCTCAAGGGAGAGTCATATTCTTTAGATATAATCAGGTTAGGGTTTCCCTAATTCGAGTTCTAACATCTACATTGTGGGAAATTAGGATCACGGGAATCATGATCCAACAATGAAGACCTAGTCAAAAGAAATTATATAGTTAGATATTATCTAACTTAAAAGAGCGTTATAACTTTTACTGAAGCACCAATTGCATTGAGTGCTAAGTCCGTATTGATCCTTAAGTCGTGTTCTAAATCAATACTAAGTGTAAATTCTCCGTCTAATAAAGAAGAGATTAGGGACAATATGCTCACTTCCGGGTTGACTACTAAATTAGGAAAAGATATATTCCAAAATGGGAAGAGGTAGCATGAATGAAAGAAAAACAATCGAGGGTAAGTTCCTAAGGATACGTACTAAGGGTAGGCAACGAAGTTTTGGTACATCTCAAATGTAAAGACTATTTAAGTGTCGTCTACAAAATAAATTACGAAATGATCGAGGATCTTCGATACATAATTACTATTATGGGTACTCTCATTACAATAAAACCATATTTAAAGAACATACTTAGAGAGTCATTGAGGGAACTTATATAGAAATATTTAGATTACAATTTTTAAAATATTATACAATTGTTTAAGTCAAGTAAAAAAAATCTACAAGGAGTTAGAATATATATGATAACAAATTAAAGAGTTAGGAACTCAATGGAAATGGCAAAGTAGAATGCTATTTTAAGAAAGGTTTAAGAATATCGATCATTGAAAATGGTGCATTCTTAATTTATAGATTCTAAGACAACATTCTTTTGGAGGATAGGTAATTGTAATAGTCAAAACTTTTTAGGTTTTTAAATAAAATAAGAAACATAAGAAAAATATATTCTTCACATATATTTTCCTGGTTTAGAAAAATGATAAGCACAAGGTTAGTCATCTTCTGTATTAATTGTAAAGGAAATAAAATTAAAATTGCATTTTTAATCAAATATTTAAATTGAGCACAAAAGAACAATGAAAATAAGGATTACCCGTTTACAAAATATTGTTGGATTTGGTGTCTAAGCCCATAACTATAACTGGTATGTACTTGACCCGATTGTACCATGGTCCTTTTGGGTTGCCTTCACCAGTGCAATTTGATAGGATGGATTTTGAGAATAAGGTTATTTATGGTTTATTAATATATTACAAGTATAATATATTAATATGCAATTATTTAATTAGTATTGATCAAGAATTAATTTATTAATTTTGTGATCAAAAGAGACTAATCAAAAGAGACTAATTTTGTGATCAATCATTCTTGTAGTGTGGGCTAATGATCCATGATTATCGGCTAAACTAATCCATGGATAGTCCATGGAGGTTAAACCCATAGAGCATGAGAATGTGGAAATTCATGGGTTATTAGGGTTTACCAAGTGTAACCCTAGCATGTCCAACACTATAAATAGAACCCTCCATAGACCAAAATCGGTTGCACCATGTTATTAAGATAAGTAGCTTATTCTCTTGAACCATCCTCTTGCATATTGGTGTTTGTGAACCATTAGAAGCATCACACTTGAGGTGCTCAAGCTTTTAACGGTCAAGAACTACAAGTCCTTCAAAAGGTATGTCATCTATCAAGATGTTTTATTCAATTAGCAATTTGTATGCTAGTTAGGACAATGCTTTGGAAAAATTTGAAAATATGCATGTATAATAGAGAAAACATAGATCCAAAGAATTTAGGGTTGCATGTGCACCATAGGAGTGTTATAGTGCTCAAAACCCAACATAGAGTACATAATAAAAACAAAAACATATATGATAAGAGGTGTAGTTGAATATATCAAGGTTAACCAAGTCAAAATTATGCCTCATGACTATATACATATTAATTGCTCAAAACAAAGTGGCAGACTTCTAGGTTGTATACGTATGAATATGGTACCAAGGGAAGAAAAATAAACAAAAACAAAATTGGACCATGTATTGTATTATTATTATGGGTGTGTGAGACCTTAAACCAGATAGAGAGCAAGAAATCAAGTGTGAGGGAAAGAAAAGGAAGGTAGCAGCAGCAACGATTGCTATTGTTAAAAATTTTGAGGACAATATCTGTAGGTAAATTTAAAACTAGGTTGAGATATATTTTGAACATCAAATCTTTGATGTATGTTGATGATTAAATAAACATGTGGAAGTTTTAAAGTGTTTGCTAAGGTTTGCTAAAAATTCATTAGTTATCTATTAAGTTCAACTCCATTTGTGAAAAAGAAGAAGAACTAAAACTGGTTGAAAATTTGACAGTTTTGACCTTTCAGACCGAAGTCCAGCAATGGTTAAACAGGATAAGGTAAAGAATCAATATATTTAGAAGAATAGTTATACATTATTGAAAGTGTGTCACTGGAAGTTTAAAAGCGAACACTAAGTTTTGCAATTCGGTAAAATTTAGAAACTTTATAGATTATAAAACTAATTTGAAACAAAGTACAAAAATGAGGTATGTTTTGGAATGTGAGCATTATAGATGTCTTATAATCATGTTTGAAGTAAAAGTTGCAAAAATATCATGTTGGGTTTCGAGAAAACACATTAAAGTAAAGTAGAATATCTAATTGAGAAAACGGTCAAAAGAGTCAAAACAAAAGTGGTTTGAAAGATCGAATGAAACTTTTACACATAACATGAACATCAATGTCATATGTTTAGGTTTTATCATAGGGTTTAAACATTTTTATAAAGAAAATGCTTTTAAGTTTTCGAAATGTAACAAAATCATGACAATGTTTAAAATTATTTATGTGCCTTAGAAAGCACAAATAGCTACTGAAATATATTTGAAACAAAATTGGAATGGCAAGGTTAAGATCAACATCAGTTAAATTAAGTTTTTAAGAAAAGTGCCAAGTTGAAGTAAGTTAGGAAAAGTAAAGTCAGTAGTTTTTAGCGAGAAATATGGCTTACATGGTTAAGAAAGGTCTAGTAAGTTATATGAAGTGGTTATAAAATATTGTACTGATGGTAAATAAATCTGGTGAAGTGAAATAGGTTTGGTGAAAGATTAAGAAGCAAGGAATAAGTGGGTTAGTGTAACTAGTCGTACCTAATACTAAGGCGGGTATAAGGAAAGTACCGATGACTTTTCCGCAGAATAGATGACATGAAAAATTGTTTGTAAAACATTTTTTTGGTGTAGATGCAGTTCCGCGCCTTTTATAGGGGTCAAAGGTAAAGTTATAGATTTGGTGTGTATTGTAAAATGGTGTAATACTTTATGATAATAGGAATGTCAGTAATGTCAATAAGGACTCAAACAAATGTACGAAATCGATAAGGGTCGAAAGAGGATTCAAAATTATAGGAAAGACTCATATAACGAGGTAGCACGATGTTTGATCGGGCATGAAAATTTAACGTTAAAGGTTAGGTATGAACCATGTTAGTAATTTGGAAAGTGTAAGATTATTGTATACTCGGGATGATCACTAGTCTATCCGGGGGTCTGAAACTAAGACTTGTAGACATTCGTCATAAGAGGGATGGTTTGTACGTGAATTAAGATATGTGAATTAAAGATGGTAGGGTAAGAACTACCTAATGAAAATCTTTTGGGTCAAAGAGATATCATAGGTTAAGTTTTAAGCTCAAGATGGAAACAACTTAAAGCTAAAATCGTAGCGTAGAAGGGAGGTCTCACATATAAGTAACAAAGGGTTAAACCTCTGTGTCTCCTCGGGAGTCATATCAGGGATGCTCACCAATGGTATCCAAGCGATTACTTGTGGCAACTTATCTAGCTCCTAACGCGATGCTCAAATTGTCACTCGTTTCGGTATCAGAACGCCATTCCTAGTCATGACTCTAGTATGCAGACGATATAGGGGTATCAAGGTAATATTGGTATTGGTTTCGACTTAAGATTATTACTAGTGGCTATCTAGCTGATAACCTTACATCTAAAGTCAATAGCTACCGAGGAATACTCATTCTCAATACTAAATGGATTGTTCCTAGAGTGGGTAGTAATATAAACTAACTGGTTAGCCTAGCACTTGATAAGGGATAAGAATATTTCTAAACAAAGACATTGTGATAAAAGTGCACTTAGTTTCTAAGTGTACCAAGATGAATGCCTATAATATGCAATGCCTGTATGCACACCGAAAAATCTTGTTTTTCAGAAGTTTAAGTTGAAAATTGTTTTCAACATAATTCAACTATAACCGTTTATACTCTCACATTAATTTTCCTTAATTAAGAATAGTTGGTAAGGCTATACTTAATTAAAGTCCGATAATGTGTACTCGACTTAGTTATACCAGTAGTATGTTTGATATTTTTGAAAGTCGTTTTGAAATTTTTTTGCTATAGTTGGGGCTCTCCAAGGTAAAACCGTTATTCTCTATAAACTTTGGCTCTAATACCATTTCTGTCACACCCCGCTAAAGCAGAAACACAGGACGCGACAATACAACGGGACTTATAACAAAAGTTAAAAAACAACACCAACCATAGTATTAAAAAGCTTTACAATTTACAATAAGTTTTGAACAATTTTAAAAAGAATTACAATATAATTAAAAAATAACACATGCATAATGCTTCTACAAGTGTTGTGTCTTTATGCCACTTACTAGATGATCCCTGAAAACGCATGTAAAATGAACGTTCAACTACTGAAATAGTTGGTGATTTAACAGGTTTATAGCATAAATAAGTTCAAATCATGAAAATCGGAATATTGATAAAAGTTTCCATAAATGGAAGTTCGTTGCTAGAATGAGTATACAAGTTTGCATAAAAAGTAGTTCATTGCTAAAATGAGTAAACAAATGTATAAACCGTAGTTCGTTGCTAAAATGAACAAACAAGTTTGCATATCAAAGTTCGTTACTCACATGAGAAACGAAGTTCGTTGTTATCATGTAAAATAAAGTCCGCTTCCAACAAGAGAAACAAAGTCCGTATGTGCATAATAAACAAACCATGAGTTCACAACCCAAGCCTAATGACCGAGTGCCCTCTTGAATTCTATGTCTATCGCTAACATTGGGAGAAATATGGTAATATGCACTCCGCGAGTGTGCGAGTGAGGAATTGTCTACCTCCTAATAGCGCTATCCATAATGACCATGGGCTCAAAAGAGTTAATGAGTTGTGTGAAACATTCCAGGGACTTATTGCGATACGGGCCTCATGAATCAAAATAACACACACATACATAGCAAAATACAACAACCAATTTGATAAAAGTCAAATGAAATACAACGAACATAAAGAGTTTAGGACATGCTTTTCCACCCCAAAACGTAAAACCAAAAATAGGGTCGTGAATACTCACAGCTTATTTCATGATGATGCTAACGATGCCTTGAACTACATTCGGCTCGTACCACTATCGATTTCTTATAGTAATGGTATACACTAGTAAGACCTTAGTTGAAAATCTAACACCAGTATACTTACTTTGTATAGTAGAATTTTGCCAGTATTTTGTCAAAATTTGGTTTTGTATTAAGTTTGAAACATTGTTTTGTAAAATTCAGATTTCTAAGAGTAAATTTATCTAACAACAAATTTAAATGGAAAACCCCATTTTTGCAATGTTAAATGTGATGCACTTATAACATTTTAGAAGGTGTTTTAAATGATTAAATATTCAAAACTAAATCAAATCAGTAATAAAATTTCTCAAACTTTCTATTTCAGTTTTAAATGAAGTCAAAGACCTTCAGATAAATTTTCTTGAATTTTTTTGACTTGTCTAACTATTTTTCACTATTTTAATTCCTTGAATAATCATAAATTAATGGAAAATTATTAAATGATCATGAACAACTCTTAGAATTTGTTTTGTAGATGTTTCACAGTATCCTTAAAGTGAGGAAAATATTACATGCCACTTTTGATCAACAAAACCTGGTTTTTGATATAATTCTATTTTACACCAAGAAATTCTAATTAAATAGTAAATGGTAATTAAAAATCACAAACCTTATTATTTGTGTTCCAATTGCTGTCAAAGACTTCCAAAAAATGTTTCATGAATTTTAGATATCTATAGCTGTTTTTCCTTTAATTAACTACTCGAATAAATAAAAATTCAAAAAAAATGGAAAAAAGTTACTACAAATTGGCAATATTTTTTCACAACTGGTACACAATGTGTTTAAGTTAGGAAAAATATAAAAATTGGTTTTTATATAGTGGAGTCCGATTTTTGGATTTATGGGTGTTTAATCTTAGGAAAATGGAAATAAATAGCAACGATAAATCCTCAAACTTTTTGGGTAATTTATTTACAGTATTTTGAAGATAGGAAAAATCATCAATGAACTTTTCAAACTATAAAACACATTTTTATGATTTTTGACGTGTTTAATGCCAAGAAATTCGAAATAAATAGTAAACAGTGAGTAAAAATAATCAAACTTTTCATTTTTGGTTAAAATGTAATGAAAGACTTTCTGGTAATTTCTTGTGATATTTAGAACAACTTAACTATTTTTCATTGATTTATTCTCTTAAACAAGCATTAATTCATGAAAAGCTATTAAATAGTAGAGCAAAATTGTTAAAAATGTAATGAAGGGCTATTTTGATGTTGTTCATCCAGTCATTGTAATTGGTGCCATCCAATGTCACCCTTGAGCAGATGGTCAACAATGAGTAGTTTTGATTGAAGGAGCAAGAACCAGAATCATTTATTTGAAGTAGAAAGGTAGTTTTAGTGACATAAGAATAATCCTTAATATAGCAACCTAAAATGAAATATTAAGGCTAGGATCCAACTACATAATTCACAACTTAGAAAAGGGATGTCGTAATCTAATTGTAAATTTTATAAAGGTGTGTAAATGATGATTTACCAATTCCACCATTGAAAACAAAATTTGAAAGAAATTAAGTTAAGTGAAATTTCTAGATCTTTTGAGATTCATTAAAACTATTAAATGACATGTTTAATCTCAGATTATGCTCTTCCATTTATGACTGGATACCGAGGATCACAAACAAGATGTGAATAACCATGCAAACTAGCTTGGCACTCTCGATGTCATTCATCAGCTCATTTTAATATGTAGGTTTACCACACATGCTCCATTAATCAATGATAATTTTTGAGATGCCCATTATTGCTCTTTATAGTCATTATTAGTGTGTCGATTAACCACACGCAGTCCACTAACTACTATAAAGTATAATGTGCAATTTCATGGATTAGCATACAAATTCACATTTTTCCTAAAGTAACTAAGATTTGGATTTTTTAATAAAAGGAGTTTAGTTACTTTAATCGCATTATACTTATTAATGAGAATCAATTGTCATATCAAACCCATTCGGCTAATGACCCTCGACCATACAAGAGAGCGGTGGGTAAGAATGAATATCCAATAGCGGTCATTTTCTAGGCCGATTCCTTAAACTCCCATTATAGTATGACTTCGTGAATGAGGCATACTAGCGGTTCGACTGACTTATTCTTATACATATAGTAATTATTAAACTTTTAATCTTACATATAGTATAAGGTATATTTTAAAACTTTTTAAAAATACTAGGTTTATAATAAATTTCGAAAATTTATATAATTTAAATTTCATATAAACCAAATAATATTTGACATTAATTATTATGATTGATTAATATCTAAATCAAATATTTACACACTTAAAAAATTAATCATATTAATCAATAAAATAATTAATCAAGTCAAAGACTTATCTCCTAACTTATAGGTTTTTATTTTAACATCGAATATTCAACAAATTCGGATTTCGAAGATATTTAAAGCATATAATTACGAAATAACAGAAGATTATGCAGATAATATCAAAAAATTTGGATTTGTTCAGATCTCACGTCGTAAGCATCAATGCTCACGTTGTGACATGCAACAAATTCAAAAAATTTAGTTTGATCGATTCACCAATGTGAAATCACACAAAAGATAGCCATAGGCTCTGATACCACTT
The DNA here is from genome assembly GCF_052849685.1 of Lactuca virosa. Lineage (NCBI taxonomy): Eukaryota > Viridiplantae > Streptophyta > Magnoliopsida > Asterales > Asteraceae > Lactuca > Lactuca virosa. Next base: position 333,232,240 of record NC_136433.1, read on the forward strand.
ATTGAAAACGTAGGTTAGAAAACATTGCACTAAGCGGAAAAACATTTAACAATTAAATGATTAGGGCACATGCAACCTAAGAAGGATCTATGTCTTTCACATAAAGGCAACATAATATGAACAATCAAACTACAAAATTTTCCTATTAAAATCTAAATCCATAACTATGAATACATACTTTGTTTATTGTTGAAGGAAACAACCAAGAATCCTTTTGTTGATCTTTTGGAAGAAAGCACCACAATCATCGTGCCTCTAGTGGTTCACACCCAATACAAGCGAGAAGGATATTGAAGAGATAAGAGGTCAGAGGTCAAATTTTCGGCCAACCCTTGGGGATGAATAAGTGCCGAAAATCAAAGGCCTAGGGGCCTTTATATAGTGCATCAAGGAAACCCCGGATAACCCTAAAACCAATATAATAATATTATCTTGAATTAGTATTTATCCAACTTCGTAATTATCCTCCAATGATAATTTTAGAAGCCCTATAGCCTCTGGAAACCGTCCACCCTATGTGTGGAAGTTTATTGAGCCTTTCTCTTAACTATTAAACAATTGCAATTTAGTCCCTATACCTTTAATTAATTCTTTTAATCACAAAATTATTTCCAATTAATTTATGATTAAATATTAATTAAATATTACTATTTCTAATTAATATGCTACTTTCATAATATATTAATAAATTATTTATTTCAATTTATTAATCAAATAATAAATCAACTTCTCTCTCCAAAAATCTTCCTGTCCAATTGTTAGATTTTAGGGCAACCCAAAAGAACTATGCTAATATCAATTCAAGTTTATACTAATTATAGTTATGAGATTAGACACCTAATCCAACACTTTCCTCCATTTGATGCAGATCCATTTCAACCTTCTTAGGTTGATGGGGAGAATTGTCATTCATCCTTCGAATCAAATGTTGATGGATTTCAAGATGCATCAGATCAATTCGTTGAATTTGATCCCATTCTGAACAACAATGAAGATGATGTTAACTTCTTTGACTTTCCAAACGATGGCGACGTCGACATATCCGGTTCAGAAGTTCAGTGGGAGCATCATCCTCAAATTCAAATTGTTCAGGGGGGGGGGGCAACACAACCCCATTTTTTATATCGGATCATCCGTTGCACAAGAACTTCCGAGATTACATATCTGGACAAACGTGACGGGTTTTAGTATACTACAACATCCTATGGTGCACATATAACCCTAAATATCTTGGATCTATGTTTTCAATAATTATACATGGAAATGGTTTCCAAGGCATTAAACCTATAACTAGCATGCATTTTCATATACCAAATAAGGTACTAGTTAGAGTAACATACCTTTTGTGTTGTAGCTTGATTCCATGGAGCTTAAGAGCCAAGTGCCTCAAGTGTGACACCTGAAATGGTTCACACAACACCAACAACAACTTGGAATAACTTGAGAGAAAAGTCCTTATGCTCAAAATCGGCTAACCCTCTCCTATGAACCCTTTTTCCTTGGGGCCGATTTCTTGAGCCATGGGATCCTTATATATTGTGGCTATTAGGGTTACACTATGTAACTCATGTCTTTCCATTTTCTTCATGCTCCATGGGTTAAAACCTCCATGGAGTATCCATGGGTTACTCCATGGGTTTAGCCCAACATGAAGAACTATGGATCATAAGCCCACATATATAAGAATGAATGATTTACACAATCAATCCCCATATATTTAATTAGTGTCTTTTGATCACAGAATTAATTCCAAATTAATTTTTGAACAATACTAATTAAATAATATGATTTCATATTAATATATTAGAACTTATAATATATTAATAAATCATAAATATCCTTTTCTCATAAAAGTCTATCCAAATCGTTCCGATGCCATGCAACCCAAATGGACCATGACAAGTCGGGTCGAATACATAGCAATAATAGTTATGGGCTTAGACATCTAATCCAACAGTATCCCACTTGGATACGTCTATTACTATTATTGCGTATGACTCCAAAACCCGACTAGCAATCATAGTTCTTAAAGCCGTTGCCGTACTCTGAACAAATCAATGACGCGTCCATTAGATAACAAATCATATATTCCTCCATTCTAGATATCATATTGACTGAGACATGGATTATAATCATTCTCTCTGTCCATCTGTTGTTTCCCGATTTCCGATTTATGATGACCGACTAATTGAACAAATCAAATCAGCCCAGGCCCGACCGAGCACTTACGTGTGTCATCACTAAATCATCGAGGGGCCCACAAATATCGCTTTTATCCCTCCAAGGGTAAAAGGAATGGATAAATTTCTACTCATATGCTTGTTCTACTACTCGTTGAATCATACACAAAGGCACATTTTATAACATCGAGTTACCAATGCATTTTCATATAATCAATGTATAACCAACTCATAGTCAACAACTCATATCTCTAGGTTTGAAGAATATAAGATATTATCGTCTCACGATCAATCAAGATAAAATCCATGAAGTGATACAAGTGAGCGTGGGTTTAATCCAATACTCAGAACTTATGAGCACTCATGAATGTTGTAGCAACTCTTGCTATGTCCAACACCTTAGACATCTACAAGCCAACTTCATGACAATCTTGATTCATACCTACTTCCAAGATATAACTGAGTCTGGAGAATTTAAATAACTTAGTCATTCGGAAAGAATAACCTAGCTATTCTAGAAGTCAAAACATGCAAAGTGAAGCACAAGAATAATACTAATCCTCTATGGTCCCAAGCACCTTTGAGAGTAAGTAAAACACCTTTTATTTAAACACCATATTGATTACTCATTATTCATTGTATAATGTTTCAAATAATCAACTTTATACTTGAATCACAACAATAGTCATGCCATGCTCCAAGCATGCACACTATGTTTTGTCCAAACAACAGTTATGCCATACTCCAAGTATGCACACTATGTTTGTCTATGATCCTTACTTTGTGAAATAGACCAATTTAACATGATTCCAATGATTCTCATTTCACAATCCCAGATCCTTATCATAAATGTAAGAATTCCAAATTCCTTCCACTTACCAAAATTTGTTAGATTCTAAACTTATATGCATTGATCCTCTTGTAATGATTATGCACAAAGTCACAAAGACATGTCAACAGACATTACAGAGTATTCCAATGGAGATCAATTCCATGGAAACGAAGTCTCATATTCAAAGTACATTGCTTTGAACATCCTTCTTGCATTAAGTTTTCCAATCTTACACAGATTTAAAGAAAAACTTCCACCTATGGAAACATTTCCATATTCCCATTTTGACTATCATTTATGAACAAGAGTTGCCTCTTTTCAGAATATGTCAATATGGTCATTTCCAAAAATTTACACCATACTTCCAACAGTGCATGAGCAACCAATCTTTGGTAAACCTCAGATTGTCCTCGACAATTGCTTAATCATTTTAGTCATATCCAATTCTAGACCTTTTCCCCTCTTAATGCCCTGGGCATTTGGAAAAATTAGAGAAGATAAATATTATAGCACATGTAATCGATCCTATACCCGAAGCATATGAGACACGATTCATGATGTCTCACATAAAAACATGAACCTAAATCAGTCTTTTGCTACAATATGTTGTATTTGCCATGTTTTCATAATTTGTCTATGAAGAGGGATGTCGTAATCATAATCGAATTTGAGAACGCAATATATATATATATATATATATATATATATATATATATAGAATTTCCTTATGTTGAACCATTCCAACATAAAATTCATATATATATATATATATATATATATATATATATATATATATATATATATATATATATATATATATATATATATATCCTTGACTAAAGATGATTAAAATCTCAATCTAAGCTTTTAGAATTGAAATGAAGTATAATTTCCTCTCCCTTAATTATAGAAAAACAACTTTTCCCAAGTGAAACTTTTGTTTTCTGTAATTAACATTGCTAACTTGCAACACTTAACATAGTTATCATGCTCCCACTAACATGATGATTATTAACATAACACTTATGCTCCCACTAGCTTTGACATGTACTCAGAAATCAGCTGGACTTCTAGAAATCAATACTTTATTGACTTTCTTACCAAAGTTCAGATTTCTGATACTAGATGCTTTGATAAAACTTTATCAGAATCACACACCCTTCCTTAGATAGCACACATGTGTGTCTAAACAATTTTAGAACTATGAAAAGGGATGACGTAATCATAGTCTCAATTGTTTAGACCTTTTCCATTCTCACAAGTCCATGTTAGTGTGCCGGTTAACCACACACGCTCCACTAACGACTTTGAGAATGCAAATATCATAATTGCTATCTACTTAAAATCCACTTAGTGAAATCATTTCCTCACCATCATTTTCTTGAATCGAAGAGAAACCTTATGACACTTAGATTTTATGGTATATGAGTTCCTATCCATGTGAATTTGTCATAACCATAATCACAAGACAAGGTTAGTGACAAATCCAAACTCATATGGACCGAACTTGTGCAATATTAACTTCTTTCCGCTTGGCAGCACAAGGCCTACCATTGCTTCCAAGTATTTATGCAAACAACTGAGAACTCATAGAACTCACATGCATAGTCAACTTTTAACTGGAAGGGGCACATAAATAAGAGTATGTCAACACGATAGGTTACAAACCTCAAGTCGTGCGCTAGTGATAAACTACAGGTTTTATTCTCGATTAGTTCTTGAAACTATTTCAGGATCTTTAAGACTCCCACTGACCTCTTGACATATAAGATTCTCTTGTCGAGAACCATTCTTTGACAAAGCAAATATTCAAGAGTTGGTGCGGATTATTATCAAGACAAACACTTCACACAATTGGCCTTAGTTGGTCTTTGTTTTATCCAAAACATCACAACTTACCAACTTCAAATGTTCAAGAGTAAGAAAACATTTTACTCTACATTTGACAAGTGTTATAAACCTTCTTAATATTATGTCACTCAAGTTACAATCTTGGAGTATTACTCTAAGACTCAATTTTGGAACGAAGTATGATTCATCTTTTGATTTAACCAATTCAACAATTCACGATTCCTCTTCTTAGTCAAACAAATGCACTAAGATGTCCTTAGAGAATCAATTGTGAAATGGTATCTTAATCACTAAGATAATCACAAAACACGATACTAAAGTACTCTCCCATCTTTTCAGATTGGAGAAACTTTTATCTTTCTGCCTAATTTGATTCTTCTCATTCGTTCTGCCATACATTGAAACTTTTCCAATGTTTCAGAATTATACTTAAACTTGTAAGTATAACCATATCTACTAAACTTTAGTAAATCATGACGAATAGTCTTGTCGTTCTCTGTGGTGGACCTGACCAGCGCACAATCAAGTGTACCCGATCCTATAGTCCTTCACTTGACTCACATATACATGTGATCAAGGAATTAGTCTTAATTTCCCAAAGATGAAAATTCTCATTCATCATACAAGTTGAGAATCTTTCCTTATTTGGCAAATTATGACACTACCATAAACGAAAGAATCAAATCCATTTTCCAATATTGCTATCAATGGAATCATATAAACAACAATTTTTCACAAATGCCATTGTAAGGATACTTAAAATAAATAAAATCAAAACCATTTTTTTCCTTTATTTTAAATCTTGCGGAAAAACTTATCCTTACAATGCAAATGCATATGAAAACAATGTTGTTATCTATTCCTAAGCAATCTATAACAACTCTTAAGCAGCAACTCAAAATTATGATCACCGAACCAATCGATCGAAATCCATCTTCGCGATCAGAATCAGCATATACTTCCTTTAAGCTTCCTCTTTTTTCTTTGATCTTAAAACATCAACATGTGACCTAGTCACATCGTGTAATAAGAATCTCCATAGAGGAAATTAATAGAGTTAGATAGTGGACTTACCTGAAGTAGAGTCAAACTTTTTGACTTGACCAACCTTATGATCTTTCAGGTAAATAGGGCAGCTTCGCAACCAATGCCCCTTCATTTGGCAATAGGAACATATGGACTCTTTGGGAATGGTTCACCGGACTATCTCAGACTTAACCTTTCTCTTTACCATTTGGTCAACCGAGTTGACTATGGCCGACCCGTTTCCATTGGGAAGAGAAAGCTTTTCTTGATTTCCAATGTTACCATTGTCAATGTCCATGGAAGTTTGGGAAGTCGATCTTCCAATCAAATTTGCTTTACCCGTTCTCCAAATCATTGCTGATTTAGCAGCATCAAGCAAATAGGTAAGATCATTAAGGGTCATGTCATGGTCTATCATGTAGTAGCCCTAAAGGAACTAACTATGTGAGTTAGAAAGTGATTGAAAAACCTGTTCAACAACCAACTTCCTCAAGACCTTGACACCCAACTCTCCCGGCTTGTCAATATGTGACTTTATCTCCAAGATATGAGCACACATAGACTTTGCTTGCCAATAGGGCTTGAGTAACCTTGAACTTTTCAAGAACTTGTGGGTTAGGGAGAATAATTGGAGGAGGTGAAGGAAGAGATGTGTGATTTCCATGAACCAACAACGGGACATCATCTTCATTAGGAAAGCTTGTTCCAAGGGATTTGGGAAGATCATAGTTGTCTGAACCAGACATCTACAATGAGAGATATTCAAGTTAGTTGATTTCAGTCCTTAATATAGCACCTAATATGAAATATTAAGGCTAGGACCCAACACGATACTTTTATAACTTGGAAGAGGGTGCCGTAATCTAAGATATAAAATATTTGAAGGTAGGTGAATGACGATTCACCAATTTCCACCATGAAAAACGAAATAGGAATTAGGTTTTAACTGGTTTGAAACTCCTAGATCTTTTGAGATTCATTGAACTATTCAGTGGAATGTTTAAATCTCAATTGTGCCCTCTCAAGTTTGTGACTGGGATGCCGAGGATCACAAACAAGGTGTGAATAACCATGCAAATGTACTTGGTACTCTTAATTTTTATCACCTGATCGATGTGCCGGTTAGCCACATGCGCTCCACCAATCTATGATAAACCTTAAGCCACCCTTTGCTAACCTTGTTAAATCCAGGTTAGTGTGTCGGTTAACCACACACGCTCCACTAACGACTTAAGCAAAGTGCAAAGTGTAATTTCATGGGTTAGCACCAAATTCACATTTTCCTAAAGTAACTAAGATTGGGAATTTATAAAAGGTTTAGTTACTTTATATTTATCATTATACTTATAATGAAGGGAGAATTATAGTCCTGTCAAACCCGTTAGGCTAACGACCCTCCACCAGTCAAGGAAGCGGTGGGTAAGAGTGGACACCAATTAAACTGCCATTTTATAGGCAGTAACCTTATACCCCCTTATAGACCGGCTTCGTGAATGAGGCCTACTAACGGTAAGACTGAAATTGTTCTTATACATATATATAACTATTAACTATGAATATTATAATAGTATAAGGGTTGAATTTTAACTTTTAAAATTCTAAGGGTTTACCTTGGAATTAAAGTATTCATGGTGAAACCTTACAAATTCCAAAACTTGAGGGCAAGTTTTGAACAATTCAAAAAACTTTTCAATTTCATAACTTATGAGTTTAAAGTAGTTTTAATGAAAAACTCTTCAAGTTCCATAACTTAAGGACAAGTTATGGAAGACTTTAAAGCATTTTAAAAATGAGACTTTTCATTTTTATAACTTATGGAAATCTTATGAGTTTTAAAAATCATAAATGTGACTTTTTATATAACTTGAGGATAAGTTACAAAAATACATTTCATGAACAACTTTTAGATCAATTTGGATTGAAAACACATTGTCACATAACTTTTCTATTAATCTAAGCTAACTCATAAGAACAAGATAATTTATATCAAACAATTTTTCATGTAATTAGCCTAACCATTAAACTAATACAAAACATGAATCCATTGACAATTATCTTTGAAATTGGATTAGCATGAACATTACCACATCAAAAACAGGTTTATAGATTCAAAAACAGCTTAGGGTAATGTTCCTAGTCCAATTCCAACCTTAAAAGTCGAAAATATGTTGTCAGGGGCTCCTACTCATCGAGTGTATGAACCTACTTGACGAGTAGGATGAATTTCTTCATGGACTCGGCGAGTCCATCACTGGAATCGGCGAGTCCAGTGCCCAGAAAACCAGAATTTTCGATTTTTAAGCTATTTCAGCAAGTATAACTTGAAAACAAGCATTGGCTCTGATACCACTGTCGGGTTTTAGTATACTACAACATCCTATGGTGCACATACAACCCTAAATACCTTGGATCTATGTTTTCACTAATTATACATGCAAATGGTTTCCAAGGCATTAAACCTATAAGAAGCATGCATTTTCATATACCAAATAAGATACTAGTTAGAGTAACATACCTTTTGTGTTGTAGCTTGATTCCATGGAGCTTAAGAGCCGAGTGCGTCAAGTGTGACACCTAAAATGGTTCACACAACACCAACAACAACTTGGAATAACTTGAGAGAAAAGTCCTTATGCTCAAAATCAGCTAACCCTCTCCTATGAACCCCTTTTCCTTAGGGCCAATTTCTTGAGCCATGGGGTCCTTATATATTGTGGCTATTAGGGTTACACTATGTAACTCATGTCTTTCCATATTCTTCATGCTCCATGGGTTAAAACCTCCATGGAGTATCCATGGGTTACTCCATGGGTTTAGCCCAACATGAAGAATTTTGGATCATAAGCCCACATATATAAGAATGAATGATTTACATAATCAATCCCCATATATCTAATTAGTGTCTTTTGATCATAGAATTAATTCCAAATTAATTCTTGATCAATACTAATTAAATAATATGATTTCATATTAATATATTAGAACTTATAATATATTAATAAATAATAAATATCCTTTTCTCACAAAAGTCTATCCCAATCGTTCAGATGCCATGCAACCCAAATGGACCATTGCAAGTCGGGTCGAATACATACCAATAATAGTTATAGGCTTAGACATCTAATCCAACAAAACGATCATCCTCCAAATCAAGTCATTAGAAATATCAATGCTGGTGTTCAAACTTGCTCTACTACGAACATCCAAAATGAGTGTCACTTCTCTGCATTCATATCAATGGTTGAACCAAAATCCATTAAGGAAGCTTTAGAACATGTTGATTGGATTACAGCTATGCAAGAAGAGTTAGCAGAATTTGATAGAAATGAAGTGTCGACTCTTGTCTGTCCTCCTCAAGATCACCCTATTGTTGGCACAAGATGGTTCTTCCTAAACAAGATCGATGATGTCGGAGTTATAATCAGAAACAAAGCGAGATTGGTGGCCAAAGGATTTAATCAAATTGAAGGACTTAATTATGACAATAATTTTGCTCCTCTTGCTCATCTTGAAGCCATCCAAATCTTTATCGCCAATGCAGCTCACAAAGGCCTTAAAGTTTACCAAATGGAAGTTAAAAGTACATTTCTCAATGGTGAACTGGATACCGAAGTGTATCTTCAACAACCCCCTGGTTTTGTAAATATTTCTTATCCAAACTATTGTTATAAACTTAAAAAGTTGTTTATAGCCTCAAGCAAGCTCCATGCGCCTGGTACGAGACACTCACTGATTTTTTGAAGCATTCCGATTTTCAAAGAGGAATTCATGATCCTACCTTATTCCGAAGATCGAATGGAAACCATCTCATGTTAGTCTAAATATATGTTGACGACATCATCTTTGGATCCACGGATTCAATGATGGTTGCTGATTTCGCAAAGTTAATGGTTAGTCGATTCTAAATGATCATGAATCGTGAATTAATTTTTTTCCTCGGACTCCAAATCAAGAAAACCAACATAGGAATCTTTCTTCATCAAGATAAATACATTTCCGAACTTCTGAAAAAATATTCAATGGACACCTGTGCCTCTGCAAAGGTTCCAATGGGTTTCGGACACAAGATCTTCTCAGACCCATCAGGTGCTGCTGTTGATCAGAAGAAGTGTAGGGGAATGATTGGATCGCTACTCTACGTTACTGGAAGTCATCCGGACATCATGTTCTCTACATCCATGTGTGCTAGATTTCAGGTTAATCTAAAGATGTCTCATCTTCCGGCTGTCAAGCAAATATTATGATATCTCAAAGGAACAAAGAACCTCAGAATTTGGTATCCGGAAAATGAAAGTTTCTTGCTTCAAGAATATTCTAACTCAAACTATGGAGGTCTTCAACTGGATAGAAAAAGCACTTCAGGAGTTTGTCAATTTTTGGGTGGAAGATTGGTTAGATGGCCATCCAAGAAACAGAACTGTATTGCTCTCTTAACAGCCGAAGCAAAATACATCGATGCTGCAAGCTGCACTCGCAAGTTCTTTGGATGAAAGCTCAGCTTGGACCATGGTTATCGATTTCAAAAAATTCCAATCTATTGTGAATATCAAAGTGCAATTATGATTTCTCACAATCCAATTCAGCACTCCATGACCAAGCACATCGATATTCGTTACGATTTCAATAAAGATCATGTTTTAAAAGGAAAGATCAAACTCATTTTTGTTCCATATGATGATGAAATTGCTGATGTCTTTACTAAAGCATTAGACGAAACAAAATTAAATGGGTTTTTGAACAAAATGGAAATGATGATGCCTGATCCACAATTTTTCCAAGAGGCTTGTACTCTTTACTAGAAATATTAGAAAGTAAAATAATTCTGAAGTCAAATTCATTTCTCCTTGGAATCGTTTCCTCTCGTAAAATATAGGATCATCTTATGTGTCTTTTTGACTAACCTCTTCTTCTAGGTTTTAAGTTGTTCAGATTTCCTAATCTTTTGAAGCTTCTGACCGATATAGTTACATCGGTGTACTTGAAATCATCTCATCTTGTAGTTTATGTCAAAATCAAGTGTGTTATGAAGTTCATCTCAAAATTCAAATCTGAAATGGTAATGTGATTTCATTTCTTCTCTTCTTCCGAGCTCTGTTCCTTCAATTCTTGGAATCTCAATCTTTTTGAACTAAGTCCTCTTAGATCTTCATGCATTTTGCCTCTGATATTCAATTTGAGATTGTGCCATCGTGAACTCTATACTACGTACTAATGATGTGTTCATATTCTTTTCCAAGTATCTTATGAAATCTCATCTCGGAATCTAATTGTTCCGAGATCCTTATTTGTAAAAGAATTTTAAGGGGTCCATTAAAGTTTTTAATCCAAAATGTTTTCTCATTTATATATTAACGGTAATTTTTCTTGATGATTATCGTTTAATTCTCAATATATGTGCTTTGGCACATGTTCCAATAAAGTGCATTACAAATAAGAACAGAAACGACGGTTTTCTCTTTTGGTACAAACGAACTTCCCATCTTTTGTGTGCTACAGTTGTTAAGGATGCCGTTTTTGGTAATGCATTAAATGCAACCCATTTAGCGTTCGAGTTTCATCATTACTCTCTTAGACCTGTCACACCCCAAAACCGGAACGGCGGAATCGTTCGGGGGTGGAGGACGTCATTATCAGTATCACAACAATGAATAGTTGTAAACAAGCAACAACATCATCCATTGCATTAATAATATAATTTAATACAAGTGTGTTCTGTTTAGTTTAATAGACACCAAAAATATGAAACAAAATAAAAGATGAGTCTTGAACGAGCTCCATCTTCTCAAAACCTGGCACCGGTACCTGTCTACTGGCGACCTGAGAATACAAGTTATTTTGAAAGAGTTGATCAGCTTTAAAGCTGGTGAGATCATAAGTATTTTAGTGTCATTGTTTGTAAGAAAGTGTTTGTGAGTATGCGATGTGTAAGTTTGTAAAAGTTTGTGAATGTTTGTAAAATGTTTGAATCTCCTAGAAAACCCTATGTTTTTCTACTAAAAGTAGCCTTCTACCAAGGCATCAAGTGTTTGTATGTGTGTCTCTTGTAAGAGTATGTATTTTCCCAAATCTGACTATCATTAAACAAAAATATAGTTTTTACATTACTGTTCATTGTGTGAAGATCACAAAGTGAATGCAATGGGAAATAAAATAATACTGTAGTGTTGTATTAAGTTACTACTGCTGTACTAACTACCTTAAACCAATTGTTATTTAAAGTACCATGTGATCGGCCTGTACCATACTACCGACTAGAAACACGACGATGTAAGATGTCGGAAGGAATGACGTTTGGCACCCATAGACTTGCAAGTCCCACTGTAGCTAGCAGCAAGGTGTAGGATAGTCAATCCAGTATAGATCTATACACAAACTCCACGCTCTCCACTTAAGGAGATTCTGGATACAAAACGAGCCATGACAAGTGATGTCATGCCAAGTTACGTGGCTCACATAACTGTAGTAGTGTTCTTGTATATGTATTGTGTGTACTAGCTGTATTGTATGTTCTCTCTCTGTCTAGTATGTATGTATGTTCTCTCTGTTTCTCATAATAGTATGTTCTCTTGTATAATGTATAGTATGTACTAGCTGTATTGTATGTTCTCTCTCTGTCTAGTATGTATGTATGTTCTCTCTGTTTCTCATAATAGTATGTTCTCTTGTATAATGTATAGTATGTGCTAGCTGTATTGTAATGTATAACATGTACTAGCTGTATTGCAATGTATAGTATGTACTAGCTGTATTGTATGTTCTCTCTCTGTCTAGTATGTATTGACTCATGTATGAACTGACTCATTGTATGTTTCATTGTTCTAGTAATAGTATTAGTAACTTCCTAAACTACACCTATTATAGTTTACTAGTAACATTATTTGTATGTATAAACATGTTTGTATACCTTTGCTACCCAAACGTATTGAATAGAAAGAAGGAACTTTTATATATATATATATATATATATATATATATATATATATATATATATATATATATATATATACATAATATATAACTAGGATTCAAACGACCTTCGGACAAACAACCGATACCCTAAGTCCACAACCAAACAAGGAACAGGAGGTAAGGTTAGCTATCAGTCCTAAGTCCTTTCAATCCTACTTATATAACTATATCTATATAGATACACATTTAACAAAATATAAGTTTAAAAGAGTTTAATAAAAGTATTTGACATGTAAAAGAGTTTGTAAAACAGTTTGAAGTAGTTTGTTTGATAACACAGTTTGAAAGGTAAGAAATCCACTTGTTTGGTAGTTATTAATCACATGTGATTGATATAATAACTATAATAGTTCAAATTGTATTCCCCCCCCCATAAAAGCATTTAAAATCATTTAAAAGGTTGATTAAGGGGTATGAACTCACCTGTAGTGAGTGGTTTGGATGAACGGATGGTATAGGATGCTAAGTGTCAAGTGAAGACTTGAACACACACACACGGATCCTAATTAACATATAATAAGACATATATGTATCCAATTAGTCATTTAACAACTAATTAATCAAGTAAAGACACCCTAAAACATGGATAACACTTTGATTCAAGTGCTAGTAGTACCAAGGATTGCATCTAAGGGTTGTAGGGCTTTGCTTTTGAGTTTATGGTCCAAGGGTAAACTCTTCATGAGTTTACGGTTTTGGGTTTACGGTCCCAATGGGTTTACGGCCGTACACCCATGGTAACTTCTACCCTTTTGTGTTTTGAGGTCTTATAAGTCATAAAGAAGTATCCTTACTTCAAGTCTAAGCCTTAGGAAGTAATTGTGGCACCATTGCATTACCTTGTAGAGTTTACGGCCCATGGACCATTCCTCATGAGTTTACGGCCGTAAACTCATGTGTGATTGGTTCTTTTGTTTGTTTAAGGTCCTATACTCCACAAGGAAGTGATCTAGACTTGTATCCAAGGCTTAGTAACGGACTAGGGCTCACAATGGCCCTTTCATTAGAGTTTACGGTCAAAGGAGATTGCCTTGGCCATAAACTCTTATGATCTTATGTTTCTTGATGTTTTCTAGTTGTTTAACAAGTGTATCAAGCCTATAACAAGCTAAGGTAAGAGTACTTACAATATAGACGCTTGTAAGGGTGTTAAGAGTCCAAGAACACTAGTGTGTGTTCTTGGTGAAATGAAGAACACTTGAAGATCTAAGAAAATGGAATGATTTCATGGATGGAATCATGTAAGATCACTAGATAATGGAAGAGATCAACTAAATAAGGAAAGAAACACTTACAAAGTTGAAGATCAAGAAGGAAAATCGGATGCTACTTGAGAGAGAAATGAGTTTCTAGGCTTGAAATGGTAAAAAAGTGTATAAAATGACTAAGTGTCATATTTATACTCCTTAGAGTTTACGGCCGTAAACACCATGTTTGGGCCGTAAACTCCAAACTCTTGGAGTTTTGGAACTTTATTGACGCATAATAAACCCTAGAGTATCCTCTCTCTAGTTATCTCTTGCAGTACTAGGCTTTAGAACACTCAAACTGACTCCAAAAAGCTTAAAAGTTAGTAGAAACAGTTCTGACTTCTATTGAAGTGAATGGTTGTACAAAATAGAAATTTCGGGTTGTCGCATCATCCCCCCGTTAGAAGGAATTTCGTCCCGAAATTAGAGTTTAAGCAAATAAGTAGTTACAAATAACTAAGTAAAAAGACGAGGATATTTCAGTTTCATCTGATCCTCTCGCTCCCAAGTGAATTCAGGTCCTCGCTTGGCGTTCCATCGAACCTTCAATATCGGGATACGACTTTGTTTCGTTTGGTTGACCTCCCGGTCCATGATCTCCACAGGTTCTTCCACGAAGTTGAGGCTCTCGTTGATCTCGATCTCGTCGAGTGGGATTACAAGAGTCCCGTCGGACAGACACTTTTTCAAGTTCGAGACGTGGAAAGCAGAATGTACGTTACTGAGTTCGCGGGGTAAGTTAAGTTTGTAAGCTACAGGGCTGATTCTAGCGAGAATCTCGAAAGGACCTATGTATCTTGGATTTAGCTTTCCACGCTTTCCAAAGCGTATTAAGCCCTTCCAGGGTGAGACCTTCAATAGAACACGATCTCCCACCTGGAATTCCAACGGTTTCCTTTGTTTATCTGCGTAGCTTTTCTGTCGGTCTCTAGAGGTTTTCAATCGTTCACAAATCTGAACGATCTTCTCTGTCATTTCCCTAATGATTTCCGGACCCGTGAGAGTGCTTTCAGGAACTCGTCGTTTAGCTAACTGGGTATCACCCACCTCAGCCCAGCACAGAGGGGATCTGCACTTTCGGCCATAGAGGGCCTCGAATGGAGTAGCCTTTATGCTCGTGTGATAACTGTTGTTGTAGGAAAATTCAACAAGGGGTAAATGAGTATCCCATGCTTTCCCAAAGTCGATCACACAGGCTCGCAACATATCTTCCAAGGTTTGTATAGTCCTCTCACTTTGTCCGTCGGTCTGTGGATGGTAGGCTGTACTCATGTCCAGCCTAGTTCCTAGGGAACTTTGTAGCGACTGCCAGAACCTCGAAGTGAATCTACTATCTCTGTCTGAGATAATGGATATGGGAACACCGTGCAGTCGTACAATCTCCCGAATGTAGGTTCTTGTAAGCTTCTCCATCTTGTCTGTTTCTTTGATAGGCAGGAAGTGTGCGGACTTGGTCAATCTGTCAACGATGACCCATATGGTATCAAGTCCACCCGTTGTCTTGGGCAACTTGGTTATGAAGTCCATAGTGATCCGCTCCCACTTCCATTCCGGTATCTCCGGCTGTTGTAGTAGACCTGAGGGTTTCTAGTATTCGACCTTGACCTTGGCGCAAGTAAGGCATTTACTCACGAAGGTAGCATTCTTTGCTTTCATGTTAGGCCACCAGTATAGCTTTTTAAGATCCAGATACATCTTATCTGAACCTGGGTGGACGGAATAACGAGTGTTGTGTGCCTCGGTCATGACCAAGTCTCTGAAACCACCGTGTCTCGGTGTCCAGATCCGATCCATGAAATAAAAAGCTCCGCCACCCTTGACTTCTAAGTTCTTATCCATCCCTCTAAGGGATTCACTCGCCACATTTTCAGGTTTCAAAGCGTAGAGCTGAGCCTCCTTAATTTGCATGGACAAATATGAATGGATAGTCATAGTCAATGATTTGACTCTACGACCACAGTATTCTTTCCGACTTAGGGCGTCAGCTACTACGTTGGCTTTACCCGTATGATAACGAATTTCGCATTCGTAGTCACTGAGTAGCTGGACCCACCGTCGTTGTCTCATGTTGAGCTCCTTCTGGTCGAATATATGTTGTAGACTCTTGTGGTATGTAAAGATAGTGCTTTTTGTACCATACAGGTAGTGTCTCCAGATCTTCAGAGCAAACACAACTGCTCCTAGCTCGAGATCGTGAGTGGTGTAGTTGACCTCGTGTGTCTTCAGCTGTCTCGAGGCATAGGCGATAACCTTACCTCGTTGCATTAGAACACAGCCGAGCCCTTGATTTGACGCATCGCAATAGACAATGAAGTCTTCTATCCCTTCGGGGAGGGATAGTATTGGTGCGGTGCACAAGGCTCGCTTGAGTTTTTGGAACGCTCTCTCCTGCTTCTCTTCCCAGTCAAAGGCTACGCCTTTCTGGGTCAGTGTTGTAAGAGGTTTCGCAATTCGGGAGAAGTTCTGAATGAACCTGCGATAGTAGCCAGCGAGGCCTAGAAATTGACGAATTTCTGTAGGCGTCTTCAGTGCTGACCAGCTCTCAATGGCTTTGATTTTGAAAGGGTCCACGTGTATTCCCTCTTCGCTAACCACGTGTCCTAAGAATTCGACTCTTCGGATCCAAAAATCGCATTTTGAGAACTTCACATAGAGCTTCTCCGAACACAGCGTTTCTAAGACTAGTCGCAGATGTCGACTATGCTCCTCCTTACTACGAGAATAGATAAGTATATCATCGATGAAGACGATGACGAACTGATCCAAGTAAGGACGACACACCCAATTCATTAAATCCATGAATACTGTGGGCGCGTTTGTTAATCCGAACGGCATCACTACGAATTCGTAGTGCACATAACGAGTTCGGAAGGCTGTCTTCGGGACATCCTCCCCTAGCACTCGTAGTTGGTGATATCCGGATCTTAGATCGATTTTTGAAAAGAAGTTCGCCCCTTGCAGTTGATCAAATAAATCGTCTATACGAGGCAGAGGATAACGATTCTTGAAGGTCAGTTTGTTGAGCTCCCTGTAGTCGATGCACATACGAAACGATCCGTCTTTCTTCTTGACGAACAAGACTGGAGCTCCCCAGGGTGAGAAGCTTGGTCTTAGAAAGCCCTTGATGAGCAGTTCGTTAAGTTGACTGGACAATTCTTGCATCTCTGCAGGTGCTAGACGATAGGGCTATTTGGCTACTGGGGTAGCCCCTGGAACTAAGTCGATCTGAACTCGACTTGACGTTGTGGAGGTAATCCTGAGAGTTCTTCCGGAAAGATGTCGGGAAAGTCGTGTACTACTGGAATATCCTGAATGTCTTTCGTTTCTTGGCTCACATCTACCACATGAGCAAGGAATGCACGACATTCCTTTCGCAAGAATTTCTGGGCTTGAATGCTCGAGATGATACGAAGGTTCGTGCCGGGTTTGTCGCCATAAACTACCAGAGTTTCGCCAGACGGCAGATTAAGGCGAACAACCTTTTCATAACACATGATGTCGGAACGATGAAGAATCAACCAATCCATGCCGATAATGACGTCGAAACTTTTAATTGAGACCGGCATGAGGTCGATCGAAAATGAATGGCTATCTAGAGTTAGGGTACACCCTATGAATATACTGCTAGTGCTTACCGTCTTTCCATTAGCCATTTCAACAGTGAACGGTTCTTTAAGTGCTCGTGATTTTTGCTTAAGTAAATGAGCAAATTTTTGGTTCACGAAACTCCTCTCCGCTCCACTATCAAACAGTATGCATGCATAAGAGTTATCGAGGAGAAACGTACCAGTGACCACTGTGGGGTCAGCAACCGCCTCCTCGTGGCCTATGGCCAGAACTCTTCCCACTCCACCGGCGTTCCCTGCCTTCGGGAAGTTCTTTTTGTAGTGGCCCACCTCGCCACAACCGTAGCAAGCTTGGCCCATACCAGCGCCGGGGACTTGGGTGATTGGTTTCGTTGGAGCCTTGCAGAAGCGGGCAGTGTGCCCCTTCCTGCTGCAGTTAGAGCACTGCATTTCTCAGCAGGCTCCGATGTGGTGGAAGTTGCATTTGTTGCACTTGGGCAAACTTCCAGCGTACTGCTTTACTGGAGCAGCAGCGACAGGTGCTATCGCAGCATGAACTGCCACGACCTGCTGCTTTTTGGCAGCCTTCTTCTTCTTTTTGTCATCCCAGAATTTCCGCTTGGAATCAGCGGTTTTGGCGGGTTCTGAGATGGCCAGGGTTGTTGTTGTTGACGGGGTACGGACCCCATGGTCAATAAGCCGCTGTGTCAATCGCTTGGCACTATCGAATGTAGTGGGGTTTGAAGCCAAAACATTCCCCTGGAATGGAGGCACCAGCCCCCATATGTATCTCTCTATCTTCTTTCCCTCTGTATGAACCATGTTGGGACAGAGGGCCACCATCTCGCAGAATCTGGCGGTATATGTCACAATGTCGGAGCCTTTCATGGTTAGGCTCCACAGTTCCTGCTCCAATTTCTGGATTTCGCCCCTCGGGCAGTACTCTTCAATCATTAGCTCTTTCAGAGCTTCCCAGCCCATAGCATTTGCCACTATAAGGGATAGTGACTTGACATGGCTATTCCACCATGTCAGGGCTTTTGCCTCGAAGGTGCAAGCAGCAAATTTGACTTTGCTTCCTTCCAGGCATGAGCAGATCTCGAAGATCGACTCCGTCTTTTCGAACCATAGCGAGAGGGCAATGACTCCGCCAGTCCCTTTAAAGAACAGTGGCTTGCAGTTGGTGAATTCCTTATAGGAGCACTCTCTCAAGCGCACAAGAGCTTCACCATGGGTCGAATGAACAGGCGTTTCCGCACCACTGGCGTTGGTGGAATGATATTGAGCCATGACTATAGCCACAGCCGCAGCTACAACAGCATTCAAAGCTGCCGTATCGATTTGGGGAGCAGGTGGGGTTGCAGTTATCGGAGGATCGCGCCTCGTTGATCGGCGTGGAGGCATCTTTTAACTATAAGTTTACAACGATGAAGATATTGATAAGAATTTAATAGGGAGAATTTGATGAGAATGACTCATGGACTAACTCTCCATAGCCCAAGAACACAATTAAATAGCACGATTGAATGTAGATTTAGTACTAAAAAGATGATAGCATTTGGATAATAATTTCCATGAGATTAGATATCTGTCAATAATACTGGAATTACAGATGTAACAAGTTCGGGAAAAATGACTTAGAAGTAGTCCTTACATCAACCAAGATGGGAAAATTTTGACAGAATTACGACCTAATCAAGACCTAACAGGTCCAAGTTCTAACAAAGATAGGAAATTAGACTAGAGTTTTTTTTTACATAAATTAAGTTATATCCAAAAGAGAAGTCGAGGAGACTCTATCTGCGACGAGAACTACGAGAGTGAGTTCTTGGTTCTGACAGAAGGCGTTCTATGTCCCTCATACGCCTTTCAGATCTTGCTTGCTGAGCTCAAAGTTCCTTGACTTCGGCTTGGGATGCAGCTAGCTGTTGCTGCAGAGTCCCATTGGTTATCCTAACCCTTTCCATAGCTACCTCGAGTTGGCGAATGCGGACCGTGTTAACGCCAGAGTTGGCGTCAATCTCCAGGACTCGGTCAATAGATGCTCGACCTTGCTCGGTGTTCCGAGAAATCCTACGGACCATGATGGGCAGGACACGATCAGCGGAACCTCCCTCGGTGAGGTTGTAAAAGCTTCTGTCCCCATTTTAGGGAATGGGTTGACCCTGTTCCTGACTCCATCTGTTCAAGTTGGTGGCCCACAGAGGTGTGAGTCCTTGAAATGCTGGACGAGGGTTTGGGTTTGGAGCTACTGGGGGTAGGTTGTTGACTTCTGGCTCTGAGTAAGAACCATCAGAAAAGCCTTCAGCTTGGTGATCATCCAAAGGGATTGGGTGATCATCTTCTAGCTCTTCTCCCAGCCATCTTGCATTGCCGTTGTTGGGATAGTACGGGTCTCCGGGGATATGGAATCCAACCATGATATCTACGCGAGAAAAGGGGTATAAGAAATAAGCACATAAGTAATTTATAGTAACACAAAATACTCCTATAGTATTTTAGGTTTATGTTTTGTTCTAAGGTTTTCGTTATGGTATTGTTGGTAAGTTTTTAGACTTGTTGCAACCTCACAACCACACTTAGGCACAAGCTAGTCACTCCTTGGATAATATAGTTGATCAGGCTATATCTTCCCAGATTTGACTATATGTCTCTAAGTCTACTTGTGCTGCCCAACAATCGTAATACTTTTGTTCTGTCCTAGTGACACTGATTTTTAGTATGAATGCAGGTATGTATACTTGGTTAAATATTTTATTATTTAAAAGTATAAACTCTTTATCAGAGTATTTTTAAATCCCGCCGTGTTTATAGTTCGTATATCTTTTATTGATTGATATACTCGATTCACTATAAACAATGCTCTGATACCAATCTGTCACACCCCAAAACTGGAACGGCGGAATCGTTCGGGGGTGGAGGACGTCATTATCAGTATCACAACAATGAATAGTAGTAAACAAGCAACAACATCATCCATTGCATTAATAATATAATTTAATACAAGTGTGTTCTGTTTAATTTAATAGACACAAAAAATATGAAACAAAATAAAAGATGAGTCTTGAACGAGCTCCATCTTCTCAAAACCTGGCACCGGTACCTGTCTACTGGCGACCTGAGAATACAAGTTATTTTGAAAGAGTTGATCAGCTTTAAAACTGGTGAGATCATAAGTATTTTAGTGTCATTGTTTGTAAGAAAGTGTTTGTGAGTATGCGATGTGTAAGTTTGTAAAAGTTTGTGAATGTTTGTAAAATGTTTGAATCTCCTAGAAAACCCTATGTTTTTCTACTAAAAGTAGCCTTCTACCAAGGCATCAAGTGTTTGTATGTGTGTCTCTTGTAAGAGTATGTATTTTCCCAAATCTGACTATCATTAACCAAAAATATAGTTTTTACATTACTGTTCATTGTGTGAAGATCACAAAGTGAATGCAATGGGAAATAAAATAGTACTGTAGTGTTGTATTAAGTGACTACTGCTGTACTAACTACCTTAAACCAATTGTTATTTAAAGTACCATGTGATCGGCCTGTACCATACTACCGACTAGAAACACGACGATGTAAGATGTCGGAAGGAATGACGTTTGGCACCCGTAGACTTGCAAGTCCCACTGTAGCTAGCAGCAAGGTGTAGGATAGTCAATCAAGTATATATCTATACACAAACTCAACGCTCTCCACTTAAGGAGATTCTGGATACAAAACGAGCCATGACAGGTGATGTCATGCCCCGTTACGTGGCTCACATAACTGTAGTAGTGTTCTTGTATATTTATTGTGTGTACTAGCTGTATTGTATGTTCTCTCTCTGTCTAGTATGTATGTATGTTCTCTCTGTTTCTCATAATAGTATGTTCTCTTGTATAATGTATAGTATGTACTAGCTGTATTGTATGTTCTCTCTCTGTCTAGTATGTATGTATGTTCTCTCTGTTTCTCATAATAGTATGTTCTCTTGTATAATGTATAGTATGTGCTAGCTGTATTGTAATGTATAACATGTACTAGCTGTATTGCAATGTATAGTATGTACTAGCTGTATTGTATGTTCTCTCTCTGTCTAGTATGTATTGACTCATGTATGAACTGACTCATTGTATGTTTCATTGTTCTAGTAATAGTATTAGTAACTTCCTAAACTACACCTATTATAGTTTACTAGTAACATTGTTTGTATGTATAAACATGTTTGTATACCTTTGCTACCCAAAGGTATTGAATAGAAAGAAGGAACTTTTATATCTATATATATATATATATATATATATATATATATATATATATATATAATATTGTTGGATTAATGTCTAAGTCCATAACTATAATTGGTAAGACTTGACCCGACCCGGCATGGTCCATTTGGGTTGCATGACATCATGCATTTGGATAGACTATAATGAGAGAAATAACACTTAAGGTTGGTTAATATATTATAAGTTCTAATATATTAATAAGGTTATTTAATTAGTATTGATCAAGAATTAATTTGGAATTAATTAAGTGATCAAAAGGAGACTAATTAAATATATGGGTTGATTGTGTAAATCATTCATTCTTATATATGTGGGCTTGTGATCCAAGATTCCTTATGTTGGACTAAGTCCATGGGGTGACCCATGGATACTCCATGGAGGTTAAAATCCATGGAGCATAAGGAATGGGTAAAGTTATGAGTTACATGGTGTAACCCTAATAGCCACCATATAAAAGAATCCCATGGCTCAAGAAATCGTGCACTAATGTGTGAGTGTGAGGGCTAGACGATTTCAAGGAGTGTTCAAGTTTCTCTCAAGTTATTCCAAGTGTATTTGGTGTTGTGTGAACCATTTGAGGTTTCACACTTGGGGCACTAGGCACTCAAGCTTCATGAAGACATTCTACATCAAAGAGGTATGTATTCTATCTTGTTATATTTATTATTTTGTATGCTAGATTAGGATAATACCTTGGATGTTCATAATTGTATGTATAATAGAGAAAACATAGATCCAAGGTATTTAGGGTTGCATGTACACTTAGGAGTGTTAGAATGCTCATAACCCAACAGTGGTATCAGAGCCTAGGCTTGTTTTCTTGTTATACTTGCAAAAGTAGCTGAAAAATCGAGTTGGATGCATATATTCGATTGTTTTGGCTGGAATTGGACTAGGAACATTACCCTAAGATGTTTTTGGACTTATAAACTTGTTTTTGATGTGGTAATGTTCATGCTAATCCAATTTCTAAGATAATTGTCATAATTTCAAGATTTTTATTAGTTTGTATGTTCATGCTAATTTCTTGAAGATTGATGATTTAAATTATCTTGTTCTTATGAGGTTCTTAGATTAATAGAAAAGTTGTGTGAAATAGTTGTTTTCAATCCATTTTAATCTAAGAGTTGATTCCAAAGTGTGTTTTTGTAACTTGTCCTCAAGTTATATGAAAAGTCACAATTAAGAATCATAAAACTCATAAAAGTTGGCAAAGGTTACAAAATGAAGAGTCTAGTTCTAATTAAATGATTTTATGACTCCATAACTTGTCCTCAAGTTATGGAGGTTCAAGAGTCTCTTCATTAAATTAAAAAAAAAAGTGTAACCTTAATTAGTTCCATAAGTTACAATAAAAAAAAAGTTATTTTTTTTATTAATTAGTTTAAAGTCTTCCATAACTTGTCCTCAAGTTATGGAACTTGAAAAGTTTTTTTTTTAATTAAAACTACTTTAAACTCATAAGTTATGGAATTAATTAGTTTTGAATAGTTTCAAAACTTGCCCTCAAGTTTTGGAATTTGAAAAGTTTTCACTTATGAATACTTTAATTCCAAGTTAGCCCTTAGAATTTTAAAAGTTAAAATTCAACCCTTATACTTTATAATATTATAAGTTAATAATATTTATATATATGTATAAGAGTAAAGTCAGTCTTACCGTTAGTAGGCCTCATTCACGAAGCCGGTCAATAAGGGGGGTATAAGGTTACTGCCTATAAAATGGCAGTTTAATGGGTGTCCACTCTCACCCACCGCTTCCTTGACTGGTGGAGGGTCGTTAGCCGAACGGGTAGGACAAGGACTATAATTCTCCTTTCATTAAAAGTATTAATGATAAATACTAAGTAACTAAACTCTTATTAATACCCAATCTTAGTTACTTAGGAAAATGTGAATTTGGTGCTAACCCATGAAATTACACTTTGCACTTTGCTTAAGTCGTTAGTGGAGCGTGTGTGGTTAACCGGCACACTAACCTGGACTTAACAAGGTAGGCAAAGGGTAACTTAATATTTATCATAGTATCGGTGGAGCGTGTGTGGTTAACCGGCACACTGATTAAGGGGTAAATATTAAGGGTACCAAGTATATTTGCATGGTTATTCACACCTTGTTTTGTGATCCTCGGCATCCCAGTCACAAAACCTGAAGGGCACACTCGAGATTGAAACATGCCTTTGAACAGTTCAATGAATCTCAAAGATCTAGGACTTTCAAATCCAATTAAAACCTAATAAATTATTTCGTTTTTCATGGTGGAAATTGGTGAATCGTCATTCACCTACCTTCAAATATTTTATAGCTTGGATTACAACATCCCTCTTCTAAGTTATAAAATAGTTTGTTGGGTCCTAGCCTTAATATTTCATATTGGGTGTGATATTAAGGACTTTAAATCAACTATCTTGAATATCTCCCAAAAAGATGTCTGGTCTAGACATTTATGATCTTCCCAAATCTCTTGAAACAAGCTTTCCTAAATGAAGATGATGTCCCATGGATATCATACTTCTTTCACCTCCTCCAATTATTCTCCCTAACCCACAAGTTCCTAAAAAGTTTAAGGTTACTCAAGCCCTAATGGCAAGCAAGGTCTATGTGTGATCACATCTTAGAGATGAAGTCACATATTGACAAGCCGGAAGAGTTGGGTTTCAAAGTCTTGAGAAAGTTGGATGTTCAATCACTTTCTAAGTCACATAGTGAGTTCCTTTGGGACTACTATGATACAGACTATGACATGAACCTTAATGATCATATCTATTTGCTTGGTGCTGCTGAATCAGCAATGATTTGGAACGATAGTGAAGCAAATTTGATTAGAAGATCAACTTCCCAAAAACTTTATAGACAGTGACAATGGTGACACTGGAAATCCAGAAAAAGCATTCTCTTCCCAATGGAAAGGGATTGACCATAGTCAACCCGGTTGACCAAATGGTAAAGAGAAAGGCTAAGTCTGAGATAGTCCCATTACCAAAGGGTCCGTATGTTTATTTTGCCAAAGGAAGGGGCGTTGATTGCAAAGCTGCCAAATTTACCTAAGGATGTTAAAGTCAATAAGTTTGACTCGACATCAGGTAGAGCCCATTATCTAACTCTGTTAAGTTCTATTCTGAGATCCTCATTACATGATGTGACTAGGTCACATGTTGATGTTTTAAGAATCAAAGAATAGAGAGAAATCTTAAAGGAAGTATATGCTGATTCTGATCGCGAAGGTGGATTTTGATCGCATCAGAATTTTGAGCAGTTGCTTAAGAAGTTATGATATATTGCTAAGGAATAGATAACAACAATTTTCCATGTGGATTGTAAGGATAAGTTTTTCCGCAAAGTTTTAAAATAAAAGAAAATTGTTTAATTTTGTTTATTTGAAGTATCCTTACAATGGCATTTGTGGAAAATTGTTGCTTATATGATTCCACTGACAATAATATTAGAAAATGGATTTGATTCTTTCATTTGTGGTAGTGTCTAAATTTACCAAATCAGGAAAGTTCCTCATCACCCAAGTTTCAATTGGACCGAAACTTGGAATCATGCAAGTTGAATAGTGTGATGAATGAGAACTTTCAAGCATTGGAAAATCAAGACTAATTACTTGTTCACATGGATGTGTGAGTCAAGTGAAGGACTAAAGGGACCGAGTACACATTCTTGTGCACTGGTCATGTCCACCACAAAGCTCGTTAAGACTATTTGATTTACTAAATTTTAGTAAATATGGTTATACTGACAAGTTTAAGTATAATTCTGAAACATTGGAAAAGTCTCAATGTATGGCAGAACGAATGGGAAGAATCAAATTAGGCAGAAAGATAAAAGTTTCTCAAATCTGAAAAGATGGGAGAGTACTTTAGTATCATGCTTGTGATCATCTTAATGATTTAGAAATCATATCACAATTAGTACTCTAAAGGTCATCTTAGTGCATTCTTATGACTAAGAAGAGGAGTCATGAATTGTTGAAATGGTTAGATCAGGAAGATGAGTCATACTTCGTTCCAAAACAATTCTTAGAGTCATACTCCAAGATTGTAACTTGAGTGACATATCTTAAAGAAAGGTTTAAAACACTTGTCAAATGTAAGAGTAAAAGTGTCCTACTCTTGTACATCTGAAATTGGTAAGTTGTGATGTTTTGGATAAAACAAAGACCAACTAAGGCCAATTGTGTGAAGTGTTTGTCTTGATAAAGAATCCACACTATCTCTTGAATATTTGGCAAGATAGTCTTATATGTCAAGAGGATAGTGGGAGTCTTAAAGATCCTAAAAGGAATTTCAAGAACTAATCAAGAATAAAACCTGAGGTTCCTCACTAGCACACGACTTGAGGTTTATAACCTATCGTGTTGACATATTCTGTGCCCATTCCAGTTAAAGTTGGCTTTGCATAGGAGTTCTGAAAGTTCTCAATTGGTTGCATAACAACTTGGAAGCAATGGCAGGCCCTATACTGCCAGGTGGCAAGAAGTTAAGATTGCATAAGTTCAGTCCATATGAGTTTGGATTTGTCATTATCCTTGTCTTGTGACTATGGTTTTGACGATTCACATGGATAAGAACACATACACCATAAAATCTAAGGGTCATAAGGTTTCTCTCCGATTCATGAAAATGATGGTGAGGAAACACTTCCACCAAGTAGATTTGAAGCAGATGGCAAAAGGTCTAAACAATTGAGACTATGATTACGGCATCCCTTTTCATAGTTCTAAAATTGTTTAGACACACATGCATGCTATCTAAGGAAAGGTGTATGATTTTGATAAAGTTTTATCAAAGCATCTCGTATCAAAAATATGAACTTTGGTAAGAAAGTCAATAAAGTATTGATTTCTAGAAGTCCAGCTGATTTCTGAGTACATGTCAAAGCTAGTGGGAGCATAAGTGTTATGCCAATAATCATCATGTTAGTGGGAGCATGATAATTATTGTTAGTGTTGCAAGTTAGCAATGTTAATTATAGAAAACAAAAGTTTCAATTCGTGAGGCTGCAGGGATTGAAAAAGTTGTTTTGCTATAATTAAGGGAGAGGATATACTTCATTTCAGTTCTAAAGGCTTAGATTGAGACCTTAATCATCTTTAGTCAAGAATATATATATGAACTTCATGTTGGATTGGTTCAACTTAAGGAAATTCTATATAGTGCGTTCTCAAAATTCGATTATGATTACGACATCCCTCTTCATAGTCAAATTTTGAAAACATGGCAAATAAAAATATTGTAGCAAAAGACTGGTCTAGAATCATGTCTTTATGTGAGACATCATGAATCGTGTACCATTTGCTTTGGGTACAGGATCGATTGCATGTGCTATAATATTTGTCATTTCTAAATTTTTCCAAATGCCTAGAGGCATTAAGAAGGGAAAAGGTCTAGAATTGGATATGACTAAAATGATTAAGCAATTGTCGAGGACAATCTGAGGTTTACCAAAGATTGGTTGCTCAGGGACAGTTGGAAGTATAGTGCTAATTTTGGAAGGACCATATTGACATATTCTGAAAAGAGGCATCTCTTATTCAGAAGTGATAGTCAAAATGAGAATATGGAGTTGTCTCCATAGGTGGAAGTTATCTGTGTAAGATTAGAAAACTTAATGAAGAAGCATGTCCAAAGCAATGTACTTTGAATATGAGACTTAGTTTCCATGGAGTTGATATCCATTGGAATACCTTATAATGACTGTTGACAAGTCTTTGTGACTTTGTACATATTCATTACAGGAGGGTCAGTGCATATAAGTTGAAAATCTAAACAGATTTCGATAAATGATAGGAATTTGAAATTCTCACATTTTTCGATAAGGATTTGGGAGTGTGAAATTAGAATCATTGATATTATGTTCAATTGGTTTATTTCACAAAGTAAGGATCAGAGACAAACATAGAGTGCATACTTGGTGTATGGCAAAGCTATTGTTTAAGAAAAACATAGTGTACATGCTTGGAGCATGGGACAACTAGTGTTTTTAATTCAAGTATAAAGTTGATAAAACCGAAACAATGAATAATGAGTAATCAGTATGGTGATAAATAAAAGTGTTTATTTATATTCATAGGGTTTGATACCATATTTGATTCATTTATTCTTGTGTTTCACTTTGCATGTTTTGACTTCCAAAATAACTAAGTCGCTCTTCCTGAATGATTAAGTTATTCAAACCATCCACAGTCGGTCATATGTTGGAAGTAGATATGAATCAAGACTGTCATGGGTTGGTTTGTAGAGGTCCAAGTTGGTGGACAAAGTGGTGCTACAACACTCATGAGTGCTCATAAGTTCTGAGTATTGGATTCAACCCGCACTCATTTGAATCACTTCATGGATTTTATCACGAGTGATCATGAGACGATAATATCTTATATTCTTCAAACCTAGAGATATGAGTTGTTACTATGAGTTGGTTATAGATTGATTGCACGAAAACGCATTGGTAACTCGATGTTATAAAACGTGCCTTTGTGTATGATTCAACAAGTAGTAGAACAAGCCATATGAGTCGAAGTTTATCCATTCCTTTTACCTTCGGGATAAAAGCGATATCTGTGGGCCCTTCGATGATTTAAAGATGATACATGTGAGTGCTTGGCCAAGCCAGGACTGATTTGATTTGTTCAATCAGTCAGTCATCATGAATCGGAAATCAGGAAACAACAAATGGACACAGAGAATGATTGATAATCCATGTCTCAGTCCATATGATATCTAGAATGGAGGAATATATGATCCCTTATCTAATGGACAAGTCATTGACAAAGGTCAGAGTTCATCGACAAGGTTAGAGTTCGACAGAAGCTTTTGAGAGCTACGATTGCTGATCGGTTCCTGAAGTCATACGCAATAATAGTTTTAGACTTATCCAAGTGGGAGACTGTTGGATTAATGTCTAAGTCCATAACTATAATTGGTAAGACTTGACCCGAACCGGCATGGTCCATTTGGGTTGCATGGCATCACGCATTTGGATAGACTATAATGAAAGAAATAACACTTAAGGTTGGTTAATATATTATAAGTTCTAATATATTAATAAGGTTATTTAATTAGTATTGATCAAGAATTAATTTGGAATTAATTAAGTGATCAAAAGGAGACTAATTAAATATATGGGTTGATTGTGTAAATCATTCATTCTTATATATGTGGGCTTGTGATCCAAGATTCCTTATGTTGGACTAAGTCCATGGGGTGACCCATGGTTACTCCATGGAGGTTAAAATCCATGGAGCATAAGGAATGGGTAAAGTTATGAGTTACATGGTGTAACCCTAATAGCCACCATATAAAAGAATCCCATGGCTCAAGAAATCGTGCACTAATGTGTGAGTGTGAGGGCTAGACGATTTCAAGGAGTGTTCAAGTTTCTCTCAAGTTATTCCAAGTGTATTTGGTGTTGTGTGAACCATTTGAGGTGTCACACTTGGGGCACTAGGCACTCAAGCTTCATGAAGACATTCTACATCAAAGAGGTATGTATTCTATCTTGTTATATTTATTATTTTGTATGCTAGATTAGGATAATACCTTGGATGTTCATAATTGTATGTATAATAGAGAAAACATAGATCCAAGGTATTTAGGGTTGCATGTACACTTAGGAGTGTTAGAATGCTCATAACCCAACATATATAACAAGGATTCAAACGACCTTCGGACAAACAACCGATACCCTAAGTCCACAACCAAACAAGGAACAGGAGGTAAGGTGAGCTATCAATCCTAAGTCCTTTCAATCCTACTTATATAACTATATCTATATAGATACACATTTAACAAAATATAAGTTTAAAAGAGTTTAATAAAAGTATTTGACATGTAAAAGAGTTTGTAAAACAGTTTGAATTAGTTTGTTTGATAACACAGTTTGAAAAGTAAGAAGTCCACTTGTTTGGTAGTTATTAATCACATGTGATTGATATAATAACTATAATAGTTCAACTTGTATTCCCCCTCCATAAAAGCATTTAAAATCATTTTAAAGGTTGATTAAGGGGTATGAACTCACCTGTAGTGAGTGGTTTGGATGAACGGATGGTATAGGATGCTAAGTGTCAAGTGAAGACTTGAACAAACACACGGATCCTAATTAACATATAATAACACATATATGTATCCAATTAGTCATTTAACAACTAATTAATCAAGTAAAGACACCCTAAAACATGGATAACACTTTGATTCAAGTGCTAGTAGTACCAAGGATTGCATCTAAGGGTTGTAGGGCTTTGCTTTTGAGTTTATGGTCCAAGGGTAAACTCTTCATGAGTTTACGGTTTTGGGTTTACGGTCCCAATGGGTTTACGGCCGTACACCCATGGTAACTTCTACCCTTTTGTGTTTTGAGGTCTTATAAGTCATAAAGAAGTATCCTTACTTCAAGTCTAAGCCTTAGGAAGTAATTGTGGCACCATTGCACTACCTTTTAGAGTTTACGGCCCATGGACCATTCCTCATGAGTTTACGGCCGTAAACTCATGTGTTCTTGGTTCTTTTGTTTGTTTAAGGTCCTATACTCCACAAGGAAGTGATCTAGACTTGTATCCAAGGCTTAGTAAGGGACTAGGGCTCACAATGGCCCTTTCACTAGAGTTTACGGTCCAAGGAGATTGCCTTGGCCGTAAACTCTTATGATCTTATGTTTCTTGATGTTTTCTAGTTGTTTAACAAGTGTATCAAGCCTATAACAAGCTAAGGTAAGAGTACTTACAATATAGACGCTTGTAAGGGTGTTAAGAGTCCAAGAACACTAGTGTGTGTTCTTGGTGAAATGAAGAACACTTGAAGATCTAAGAAAATGGAATGATTTCATGGATGGAATCATGTAAGATCACTAGATAATGGAAGAGATCAACTAAACAAGGAAAGAAACACTTACAAAGTTGAAGATCAAGAAGGAAAATCGGATGCTACTTGAGAGAGAAATGAGTTTCTAGGCTTGAAATGGTAAAAAAGTGTATAAAATGACTAAGTGTCATATTTAAACTCCTTAGAGTTTACGGCCGTAAACACCATGTTTGGGCCGTAAACTCCAAACTCTTGGAGTTTTCGAACTTTATTGATGCACAATAAACCCTAGAGTATCCTCTCTCCAGTTATCTCTTGCAGTACTAGGCTTTAGAACACTCAAACTGACTCCAAAAAGGTTAAAAGTTAGCAGAAACAGTTCTGACTTCTATTGAAGTGAATGGTTGTACATAATAGAAATTTCGGGTTGTCACAAGACCCGACCCAAAATATCCAACCTATAAAAGGATTTTGAATCCTAACTTTTCCCACGTTTCACTTTTGTTATCGTCTTCCTAGAGTCTTTCTCTCTGTACTCTGTTCTTTGAGCTCTCAAACATTCATCAATGGTGTCTTCCCAAATTGTTCCTCCAGTTTCCAATCCTGCGTCAAAGAAGAAATCTTCAAAGGGCTCCGCCTCATCATTATCCACTGAGTTCATACTTAGGGAAACTACTCAACTGTTTTCACTAAATCCCATGGATTATGATGAATCCATCCGCATCATGATCGAGTTCATCTCTAATCATCCTATAACAGTTCCTCTCACCAAAATCCCCAACCCTAAACTTCCTCTTCGCATTCTTCACAAAGCCTTTGAACGGATCAAGATCATAAAAGACGTACTAGAAGTAAAGATCGTCGACTAAAAAATCGTTCCTCTCGACAAGAAAACCTTCCTCAAGGCAATCAACATTCAAGAAAACCCCAAGGGTTTTCATATTCAAGAACCCACGACTGAAGAGTTTCAGACATTTCTCAATCAAATCGGGTATAATGGAGAATTCAAGGCAAAGGAGTTCAAGAATTTTGTTGTTCCTGGCCTTTGGACTGTTCTAATGCACCTGAGCCTTTTAGGACTGTCCGCCAAGCATGGTGGTATTGACACCATGAGCAAGGACTGGGTATACGTTGTGTATATTATCTATTCTAGAAGAAACAGAGTTGTTGATCTGACCGAGGTGCTCTGGCTGGACTTTCAGAAGTTTGCCATCAAATGGAAGCCTAACGAGATCTCAAGTCCGAGATTCTAAGCTTTGATGCTTCAACATATGTATGATGAAAGATTAAAATTGATCCCTCTGAATTCCGATCTCAAAGAGGTATACTATTCCTTTGAGGCTATTAAAACTTATAGGTTACTAAACAAATCTACTTTCGAACCTATCCGTCATTTGCCAGAACATATGTTAGCTGCAATTCCATCCGATTCACTATATCTCAAACACCATCTTGAGACTTCAGTTGTGTATGACCCCATATAATCTACCTCTGTCTCGAATGATCAGCCTTTAGATATGAACAAACCAGTTTCTATTGGCGGACGTAAGAAGAAAATGGCCAAACGAAAGGGCTCTCCCTCAAAAGTTAGAACCAAAAAGAGAACCAAATCCAGTGGATCCTCTCAACAGTATTCAAAGATTGGCATTCGATGTGACTCTAGATCACTGCCTACCCCTCCCGTCTACTCTTTCGAAGTACCCTTCAGAATTTCAATATCACATGCACACACTTATGGGGAGTCGGCACATAATCTACATCCATCTTCCGAAAAATATTAGGCTAGTATTGAAAATAGTCCCTTGAACCCTCATGGTACACACCCACGAGTCTTTTTGGCAATCTCATTCGATTCTATACTTGCACAATCAGGGGCCCCTACCTCTGATTGTAAGCTTTCTGAAGATGGAGCAGTCCCTCCTACTTCGAAATCCGCAACTGGTCTGATACCTGGTTCAGGTAAAGCACGGTCAGGTATTTCTGACAAAGACTTGTATGATTTTGTTGACAGGGCTCACTCTAGATATCTAGAGCTAACAAGAGCACAAGTGGAGTATACACTTATTTCAATGCGTCAAAGAGTTCTTCAAAGTCGTCTTCCATTCACTTTTCCATCTGATGAAGAGACTGATCAAGTGTTCCATCCTTCCGAAGAAGCTCAACAACCACTACAGGAGATGTTCCCGATCGCACAATTGTTTCGTATGATCCTCCTCTAACGTTCTAAAGCGAATAAACTCCCAAGCCTCCCTCCAACGAAGAACATTCTGAATGATGTAATTTTTGACGATGAAAACACATCTGTTGGTTCCATTCCGATCCTCACACCTTTTAAAATGTTATAGAAGCCTTCCTCCTCCAAACCATGATATGATTTTGGTCGTTTCTCCTCCTCAGGAGAATACAAAGAAGAACAAGAAATAGATGTTGATGCCAACATGCAAGGCAATCAAGGCAACGAAGCTCAAGCCAATCTAGCTTATAATCCCAAGCCTTCCGAACTTCAAGATGATGTTAATGATGATGACGATGATAAGAATTCTGAGAGTTCTACTTCGGACACAGGATCTTCAAATGAAAACATTGTAGATCCTTTTGCCTTGTTAGAACTCCAAGACAATATTGCATCTACTGTTTCCAAAGTTGACTCTCTCGACAAGACCATTGCCCAACTTGATTCCAAGATTGATCAAAAGGTTACAAGTCTCGACACAAAGCTTGAAATCATTATCAAATCTTTTTTCAAGATAAAAAATGTTGCCCCTTCCAAACTTGATGGAGAAAATCAACTCAACCAACTCATTTCCCTCCAATTCAAGCACACTCTGGAATAAGTCGAACATAATTACAATGATTTCCTCGATCATCACATCTCCACCACCACCACTATGCTCAAGATTCATACCGACATGATTAGTGCTACTAACGAACTCATCAAGCAGACTCATGTTTGTCATGAGAGATAAATCCAAAGGCTAGAGACGGAGATTCGGAAAAAGGATGAGATGAATATGATTGCGTAACAGGTTCTCATCAAGCTGATATGAGCCACCTGGAATATTGTTGATGTTTCGAATTATAAATTTGATGAGATGCTCGTCATTATCGATGAAACAATTTCCCATACTAAAGCTCAAGCTCCCACAACCGAATCTTACGACTCTCTCTCCAAACAGATCAATATGATCTTCAGAGAGCGTTCAAATGATCGAGTAAAATTCAAAGCAATGCCAGAGTTGCATCGGATGTAGGGCCTTCCAATGCAAGAGGGGAAGAAGGAGCTAGTCAAAGAGAAAGACATATTCAAAGGAAACCTGTCTTGAAATTTGTCCTCCGAAATTAGTTGACCGATGAAGAAATACTCGATGTTGAAACTATTGAACCTCTTGAGTCTGGTGATGAAGAAAATGAAGACCTGGCTGAAAATGGTATTTTAGGACCCCAAGCTATTAGGAAACAACCTATGAAGGTCCTTTCAGATGCAAATAAGCTCAAATGGTCCTCAGTTATGTGGCCATCATCGTTAGAAGAAACATTCAGACAAAACCGAGATATGGAAAAAATCAAGACAAAGCTAACCATCGACGCATTTCGAGCTACTCAATCTATGCTTCCACCAATCCCTGCTCCGAGGATCGTTCAAGTCGATGAAGGTTCTCCAACCCAGAAACCTGATGATCTCCCTAAAGAGCCTCTGTTTCCTCCTCCACCAGAATTCATCATCATCGAATTCGGTCAACAAATCATCTCTTACTTTTGTTGGATATAGTGTCTAAGTCCATAACTTTATTTGGTATGTACTTGACCCGACCCGACATGGTCCATTTGGGTTGCATGGCATTGCAATACTTGGATAGACTAAATGAGAGAATAAGGCACTTATGATTATTAATATATTATAAGTTCTAATATATTAATAATAGTATTATTTAATTAGTATTGATCAAGTATTAATCTAGTATTAATTTGGTGATCAAAGTGAGACTAATTAAATATATAGGGTTGATTATGACAATCATCAATTCTTTTATGGTGGATTAATGATCCATGGTTTATGGGTTTGGTTATAACCATATGGAGCTCCATGGATAATCCATGGGAGTTACAAACCCATGGGTCATGGGAAATCAAGAGTCATGACAATTAAGGGCATTCATGTGTAAACCCTAATTGTGACAACACTATAAAAGGAACCCTATGGCTAGCAAAATCATGACCTAGTTGACCTAGTGTTACTAGAGAGGGCATAACCGATTTTGAGTGCTAGAAGTATTCTCTCAAGTTATTCCAAGTCTTGTGGTGTTGTGTGAAGCATTTGAGGCACAACATTTGGGGTGCTAGGCTCACAAAGTCTTGAAGGAATCCAAGCAACAACAAGGTATGTATTTCTACTAGTTTTATGTTTTATGTAATCCCCATGCTATGCTAGTTAGGAAATAACCTTGAAAAAGAAATTTGCATGTATATAGAGAAAACATAGATTCAAGGTTATTAGGGTTGCATGTACACTTAGGAAGTGTTAGAATGCTCAAAAACCCATCAGTGGTATCAGAGCCTAGGATTGTTTTCTGTATACTTGATGCAAAACTGCTTAAAAAACGAAAATTCTGCACTCTGACGACTGGACTCGCCGAGTCCATGGGGAGGACTCGCCGAGTCCATGAACAAATTCATTCTACTCGCCGAGTAGAATAATGCACTCGGCGAGTAGGAGCGTGCTGGGCAGTTTTTTCGAGTTTTGTTGCTGGAAATGGATTAAGTTCATTATCCCAATCTGTTTTGGACTTGTAAAATCTGTTTTTCAAAATGATAATGATTATGTTAACCCATTTTACATGACTTTTATCAATTTTCATGTATTGTATATGTTTATATGATTTCCTTGAAATTGTTTGATATGAATATTTGTTCTTATGAGTTTTTAGAAGATCATAGGAATTTTGTGTAACTTACATGCTTGTTTAATTCATGATCTTAATGCTAATGATGGTGTCCATAACTTGTCCTCAAGTTATGGATAACCAAAAGTCACTTCTTTTAATTATGATTAAAGAACTAAAGAGGTTTCATAAAATGAAGAGTCTTCATTTTATGAACCATTAAAACTCATAAGTTACAAATTGAAGAGACTTGGAATAGTTTCAATTCTTGCCCTCAAGTTTTGGAATTTGAAAAGCCTTACACTTTAATTCCAAATTGAACTCTTAGAATTTTTTAAAGGTAAAATTCAAGCTTTATGGACTTCATTAAATTAATTAAAGTGTTTAATTAAAAGAGTTAATAATTCCATAAAGACATGGTTTAAGTTTAATTAAATTAAGTATAGTTTAATTAATAGATTAAACCACCAAGTATTTTAAATGTTTAAAATACACCCTTATACTATTATTATAATTTTAATTATATAGATATGTATAAGAATATGTCATTCTTACCGTTAGTAGGCCTCATTCACGAAGCCGGTCTATAAGGGGGGTATAAGGTTGTTGCCTATAAAATGGTGACTTAATGGGTGTCCACTCTCACCCACCGCTTCCTTGATCGGTGGAGGGTCGTTAGCCGAACGGGTAGGATACGACTTTAAATACTCGTTAAAAGTATAATGAATTATAAAGTAACTATACATTAAAAATTCCCAATCTTAGTTACTTTAGGAAAATGTGAAATTGGTGCTAGCCCATAAAATTACACTTTGTACCTTACCAAGTCGTTAGTGGAGCGTGTGTGGTTAACCGGCACACTAACATGGACTAGTAAGAGTGGCAAAGGGTAACTTGACTTTATTATAGATCGGTGGAGCGTGTGTGGTTAACCGACACATCGATTAGCTAATATTGTTGAGGGTACCAAGTCAATTTGTATGGTTATTCACACCTTGTTTGTGATCCTCGGCATCCCAGTCACAAACTTGAGAGGGCACAATCGAGATTCAAACATGCCATTGAAAGTTCAATGTATCTCAAAAGATCTAGGAGTTTCAAATCCAATTAAAAACTTAATTATATTTCGTTTTTATGGTAGGAAATTGGTAAATCGTCATTTACC
Source organism: Lactuca virosa (assembly GCF_052849685.1). Taxonomy (NCBI): domain Eukaryota; kingdom Viridiplantae; phylum Streptophyta; class Magnoliopsida; order Asterales; family Asteraceae; genus Lactuca; species Lactuca virosa. The sequence goes on from NC_136433.1 coordinate 333,269,020, forward strand.
TACCTTCAACTATTTTATAATTTGGATTACGGCATCCCTCTTCCAGTTATAAATAGGTTGTTGGGTCCTAGCCTTAATATTTCATATTGGGTGTTATATTAAGGACTTTAAATCAACTAACTTGAATTTCTCCTATTATAGATGTCTAGTTTAGACAGCTATGGTCCTCCCAAATCTTTAGGAACAAGTTTCCTAATGAAGATGATATCCCAAATGGCAACCAAGGTGAAAGATCAATCCCTTTGTTGTGCATTAGTGGGACTGGAAATCATACTTCACTTCCTCCACCTCCTCCAACAAATCTCCTTATCCCACAAGTTTCAAGACATGATAAGTTCTAAGTCACTCAATCCCTATTGGCAAACAAAGTCTATATGTGCTTAGGTCTTGGAGATTAAGTCACATATTGACAAGCCGGGAGAGTAGGGTGTCGAAGTCTCAAGGTAGCTGGCTGTTGACTTGGTCACTCCCTGATAACAGATCACGACATGACCCTTAATGATCTTACCTATTTGCTTAATGATGCTGAATCAGCAATGATTTGGAGCATTGGTAAAGCAAAATTTGATTGGAAGATCAACTTCCCAAACTTCCATGGACATTGACAATGGTAACATTGGAAGTCCAGAAAAAACTTTCTCTTCCCAATTGAAAGGGATTGGCCATAGTCAACTCGGTTGACCAAATGGTAAAGAGAAAGGCTAAGTCTGTGATAGTACCGTGTACCGTTTCCAAAGAGTCCATATGTTTCTGTTGCCAAAGGAAGGGCATTGGTTGTGAAGCTGCCAAATTTACCTAAAAGTCCATAAGGATAGTAAAGTCAAATGTTTGACTCTACTTCAGGTAAAGTCCATTGTCTAACTCTATTAAGTTTCTATTCTGAGATTCTTATTGCATGATGTGACTGGGTCACATGTTGATGTTTTAAGAATCAAAGAAAAGTGAAGAAACTTAAAGGAAGTATATGCTGATTCTGATCGCGAAGAGGGATTTTGATCGCATTGTTCGGTGATCAGAATTTTGAGCTATTACTTAAGAGTTGAGACATATTGCTTAGGAATAGATAACAACAAGGTTTTCATATGGGTTGTAAGGATAAGTTTTCCGCAAAGTTTTAAAATAAAGAAAAGTTTTGATTTTATTCTAAGTATCCTTACAATGGCATTTGTGAAAAATTGTTGATTATATGTTTCCATTAATAGCAATATTTGAAAATGGATTTGATTCTTTCATTTGTGGTAGTATCATAATTTACCAAATAAGGAAAGATTCTCATCGCCCAAGTTTCAGTTAGATAGAAACTTGGAATCATGCAACTTGTATTGTATGATGAATGAGAAGTTTTCGTCTTTGGGAAATTAAGACTAATTCCTTGTTCACATGTACATGTGAGTCAAGTGAAGGACTAAAAGATTGGGTACACTTGGTTGTGTGCTGGTCAGGTCCACCACAAAGATAGATAAGATTATTCGTTATGATTTACTAAAGTTTAGTAAATATGGTTATGCTTACGAGTTTAAGTGTAATTCTGAAACATTGGAAAAGTTTCAATGTATGGCAGAATGAATAAGAAGAATCAAATAAGGCAGAAAGATAAAATTTTCTCCAATCTGAAGAGATGGGAGAGTACTTGTGTATTTTGTTTTATGATTATCTTAGTGATTATGGAACCATATCACAATTGATCCTCTAAGGACACCTTAGTGTGTTTGTTGCCTGAGGAGAGGAATCGTGAATTGTTGAAATGGTTAAATCAAAAGATAATTCATACTTCGTGCCAAAAACAAATCCTAGAGTTATACTCCAAGATTGTAACTTGAGTGACATAGTCTTTAGAAAGTTCATAACACTTGTCAAATGTAGAGTAAGATGTTTCCTATTCTTGTACATTTGAGATTGGTAAGTTGTGATGTTTTGGATAAAACAAAGACCAGCTAAGACCAATAGTGAGAAGTGTTTAACTTGATAAGAATCCGCACTAGATCTTGAATATTTGTTTTGTCAAGGAATGGTTCTTGACAAAGAGAAGTCTTATATGTCAAGAGGATAGTGGGAGTCTAAATGATTCTGAAATAGTTTCAAGAACTAAATCAAGAGTTTTGTTAATCACTAGCCCACGACTTGAGGTTTGTAACCTATCGTGTTGACATATTCTTGTTTCTGTGTCTGTTCCAGTTGAAAGTTGATTATGCTTGTGAGTTCTATGAGTTCTCAATTGTTTGCATAACAACCCGGAAGCAATGGTGGGCATTGTGCTACCAGGTGGCAAGAAATTAAGATTGCACAAGTTCAGTCCCTATGAATTTGGAAGTGTCACTAACCTAGTCCTGTGATTATGGTTATGACAAATTCACATGGATAGGAACACATACACCATAAAATCTAAGTGTCATAAGGTTTCTCTTCGATTCATGAAAATGATGGTGAGGAAACGCTTCCACTAAGAAGATTTTAAGTAGATAGCGGTTGTGATATTTGCATTCTCATATAGTTAGTGGAGCGTGTGTGGTTAACCGGCACACTAACTAGTGAGAATTGCAAAAGGTCTAGACAAACATGTGAGCTATCTAAGGAAAGGTGTATGTTTTTGATAAAGTCTTATCAAAGCAATCTAGTATCAGAAATATGAACTTTGGTAAGAAAGTCAATAAAGTATTGATTTCTAGAAGTCCAGTAGATTTCTGAGTACATGTCAAAGCTAGTGGGAGCATAAAGTGTTATGCTGGTAATCATTATGCTAGTGGGAGCATGACGATTATGTTAAATATTGCAGGTTAGCAATGTTAATTATAGAAAACAAAAGTTTCAATTCGTCTTGAAAAAGTTGTTTTGCTATAATTAAGGGAGATGATTTTATACTTCACTCCAATTCTACAAGCTTAGATTGAGAATTTAATCTACTTTAGTCAAGAATATATATGAATGTTATGTTGGAATGGTTTAACATAAGGAAATTCTATATATGTTGCGTTCTCAAAATTCGATTATGATTACGGCATCCCTCTTCATAGTTCGAATTATGAAAACATGGCAAATAAAAAATTTTATAGCATAAATCATGTCCCATATGCTTTGGGTATAGGTTTGATTACATGTGCTATAATATTCATCCATTCTAAATTTTCCAAATGCCTAGGGCATTAAGATGGAAAAAGGAATAGAACTGGAAATGACTAAAATGATTAAGCAAAGTTGTCGAGGACAATATGAGGTTTACCAAAGATTGGTTGCTCATGGAATATTTTGTAATTTCTGTTGCCAAGTCTTTGTGACTTCTGTGCATAGTCATTACAAGGGGATCATTGCATATAAGTTTAGAATCTAACAGATTACAGTAGATGGCAAGAGTTTGGTATTCTTTCATTTACAACGAGGATTGGAATTGTGAAATTAGCATCATTGGAATATTGTCAATTGATCTATTTCACAAAGAGAGGACCATATGTAAACATAGTATGCATACTTGGAGTATGGCATAATTGTTGTTTGAAAAAACATAGTGTACATGCTTGGAGCATGGGACAACTAATGTTTTAATTCAAGCATAAAGTTGATTAATCGAAACATAAATAATGAGTAATCAATATGGTGCTTAAATAAAAGGTGTTTTTATTTACACTCAAAGTGTTGGGACCATATAAGATTAGTATTATTCTTATGTTTCACTTTGCATGTTTTGACTTCCAGAATAATTATGTTATGGTATATATCATATTATTCAAACCATCCACAGTCAGTCATATGTTGGAAGTAGATATGAATCAAGACTGTCATGAATTTGGCTTGTATGATTTGTCTAAAGTGCTTTGGACAATGCAATGGTTGCTACAACATTCATGAGTACTCATAAGGGCTGAGTATTGGATCCAACCCACGCTCACTTGCATCACTTCATGGAATTTATCTCGAGTGATCGTGAGACGGTAATATCATATAAATCTTCAAACCTAGAGATATGAGTTGTTGACTATGAGTTGGTTATTCATTGATTGCACGAAAACGCATTGGTAACTCGATGTCATAAAACGTGCCTTTGTGAGTAATTCAACAAGTAGTTAGTACAAGCATATCAGTCGAAGTTTATCTGTTCCTTCTAGAAATAGAAGCGATATCTGGGCCCCTCGATGATTTGGTTTTGACTTATGTACCGGGCCCGGTTAGAACCTAATTGATGTGTTCAATTTAGTTCTATGTCGAAACAAATCAGAGATCGAGAAACAAATGCTGGACAATAAGTAAGACCATGTTCCATGTGTTTGTCCGGCTGATATCATGAGAACAGAGGATTATATGATCACTTATCTTAAATGGCGTATCACCATCATCTCAGTTCCGAGAGACTTTGAAAGAGCTACGATTGCTAGTCGGATTTTGAAGTCATATTTGCAAATATAGTTATTAGACTTATCCAAGTGGGAGACTGTTGGATATAGTGTCTAAGTCCATAACTTTATTTGGTATGTACTTGACCCGACCCGGCATGGTCCATTTGGGTTGCATGGCATTGCAATACTTGGATAGACTAAATGAGAGAATAAGGCACTTATGATTATTAATATATTATAAGTTCTAATATATTAATAATAGTATTATTTAATTAGTATTGATCAAGTATTAATCTAGTATTAATTTGGTGATCAAAGTGAGACTAATTAAATATATAGGGTTGATTATGACAATCATCAATTCTTTTATGGTGGATTAATGATCCATGGTTTATGGGTTTGGTTATAACCATATGGAGCTCCATGGATAATCCATGGGAGTTACAAACCCATGGGTCATGGGAAATCAAGAGTCATGACAATTAAGGGCATTCATGTGTAAACCCTAATTGTGACAACACTATAAAAGGAACCCTATGGCTAGCAAAATCATGACCTAGTTGACCTAGTGTTACTAGAGAGGGCATAACCGATTTTGAGTGCTAGAAGTATTCTCTCAAGTTATTCCAAGTCTTGTGGTATTGTGTGAAGCATTTGAGGCACAACATTTGGGGTGCTAGGCTCACAAAGTCTTGAAGGAATCCAAGCAACAACAAGGTATGTATTTCTACTAGTTTTATGTTTTATGTAATCCCCATGCTATGCTAGTTAGGAAATAACCTTGAAAAAGAAATTTGCATGTATATAGAGAAAACATAGATTCAAGGTTATTAGGGTTGCATGTACACTTAGGAAGTGTTAGAATGCTCAAAAACCCATCAACTTTAATGTGCCTTCACAAGATAAAGGCAAGAAGAATGCTACTGAATCGGACAGCGCGGTGAATACGTCGAAAAAGTCTAAGGGCTGGTCTCCAAAACAAATCAATCAAGCTTTGGAAGAAAGCATCAGGATTCAAGCGTTGAAAGACAATCTGAATCCGATGTTGGGCATATCTCCTCTTTTCCCAGAAGGAGTTATTCAGGATATACACTTTGTAACCTTCATGTATTATGATCTTCCAACATAGGATGTCGATCAACTTGAACTGCCAATCTCTCCTCACGATCAATTCTACATCAAGTACGCTCCTCTTCATCCGAATCGACGATCCTCAAATAATCATCAAGACAGAGCGTGAGAGATTGAGAACCTTCTACTCCGTCAATGCACAACCCCAAAAGGAAGTGTGGTCTCAGAAGTGGGATACCAAGATCGTTGGATATGGTAACAAGGTTCAAATAAAGTTCGATCTCAATAGTATGTTGTACAAAGATTATATCTCTCAGCACAGAATCAACCATCACTTTCACGGATGTCGACTTTCCTTCAATCAACCCAAATGACATTCTCACAATTGCTTCTCATTTCCAAGATCGCCAATCAAGTCACTCGAGCATTGGAGCTTATTGTACTACAATTAATTTCTTGAAGGACTATATTTTGGAATTCTACAGGTTCAACATATATTTTGCGCACCAGTTCACCAATCGAGAACGTTTTGGCAAAATCACATTCGAACTGCCTAAAGCACAGATCTTGGCAGAAGGCCCCATTGAAGAACCGGAACTCAGATATGTTTATCTCCAAAATAAGACTAATTGAAAATAATTCTTTAGAGTTCTTGACAAACATCTTGTTCCGATAAAGATCCTTCAGAAGATCATTTCCAATGCTGCAAAAAGTTATTATCATGAGAATGTCAAGAAGAAGTTCATCGAACATCTGAAATGGTATATGGAAGTCCGAAACTAGCTACACCGTGCCTATCTCTTTGTGTTTGATGAAGCCAACTCAGGAGTTGACTAATTTCTAATTTCACTTAGGGGAGATTGTTGATTCATAAAAGTGAACCTCTAGCAATCCAAGCCAAATCAGAACCGAAGTCAAGTGTAATCCGAGATGTGAAGATTTCTGAAGTCAAGCTTCTTCCGAGATGAAGACTTATCCAAGAAATTCCTAGTTTTTGATGTAATAGAATCTATACAAGCATTAAATGTTCCTTGTCATTTTTGTTGGTTGAATAGTTCATAGGACAAAATCGAGTAAATCGTGTGTGTCGGCTTTTATGACTTATCAGATTTACATTCCCCATGCAAGTCTTGTATTCTTTCGTATTGTATCTCCTTGCTTCTTTAAGGAGATGATTTATCCATGCATTGTAACCTTTAAGAAGCAATATTCTCTTCACATCAAATCCTCAATATCTTGCAAGTCAAATCTATTTCTCCATCATTCTTCTTGTTCTTAACTTATATTTACTTTTCTCATACTCACTTTACTTAAGTTAAATATTTTTTTGAATACTTTTTTGATCTTCATACTTCAAGACAAAAGTGGTTTACCAGACTTGACTGGACCAAAATATTAGCAGCAGTCATTGATCCTAAGTAAATTCAAGTTTTGTGTTTTCAAACTTTGTCCGTGCACTATGTCTTGCACTTTCTGAATAGATTTCCTCTTAGTGTAAAACAAAATAGGAATGGATTTCGTTTTAGTGTGAAACGAAATAGCAATGGATTTCCTCTTGGCGTAAAAAAATAGAAGTAGGAATACAGTTCCAACTACTTCACAACCCCTCATTAACCAACAAATACCCGACATAACTCAAAAAGGATCCCGATCTCATTGCAAAAAAAAAACATTAAGAAGAGCGAATAATTCTTTAATACTACGCCATAAGAATAATTTACAAAAGCTAAAAATCCAACCAAGTGCCTTTGCGTCAAGCACTACGAGTTGAAGTTCGCGTATGAAAGTTCCTTTAACAGGGGGGATATGACAACCCAGGAAATAGGCCCGCAACCACCATTGGCAACCAACGTCAAAACATGATAATACAATCTTGTAAATGCCAAGAATTTTAACCATCAATCTTATTAACGTCAATCCATAGGCTCAAAAATAAGTGCGTAAAAAGTCGCGTCACTTTGCGAGCATGTTAACATATTTAGATTCCACATACTACCGCAATTCTAGAAATATAAAGTTCTCAAGAAACCAACACAGTATGAGCGAGCCATGACATTTATTGTATATAAATGTTTTCCGTACTTAGAATGTTACAACTACGGAAATTATAAAGAGATTGGTCGATTTTGGAGAATGTCGCCAAGTAGACAAACGTAGTACTACTTAAACTAGGTGTAACGTCTGGTTCTGGTACATATTTATTTTTATTATATTCATTTTAGTACAACTACTCGATGAGTTGGGAGCCCCAAACTCGTCGAGTAGAAACTAGATCTGGACGCGGGATTTACCCTATCTACTCGACGAGTCGAGAGCCCTCGACTCGGCGAGTAGGTCTGCCATAGTGAAACCCTAATTTTGGGGTTTTGCACCCTATTTAAACAACTTAATCCCCACCTTATCCCTCATTTCCAGCCTCCAATCCCCAAACCCTAATCCACAAAATCCTAGAGCATTATGTGAGTGTGAGCCATTTTTTGAGTGATATTGTGTGATTTGAAACTTGTAGAAGAAGAAGAAGCTAGAGGACTCCAAGAGAATATTGTAGATCCAGAAGCAACATATCATTCCCTTCACTTTCTGGTAATCATGTCTCTAACTTGATCATTTGTTCATTAGATCTCCTTATTTCCACTTTTTGAGGGTTTTGGTTCAAGAAACTTGAACTTTGGGATTTGGACGTCCCAAGCAAGGATCCTTCCATATCTGGGATCATTAAGGGTTGTTAAGGCATAAAGGTGCAAACTTTATGCCATTGAAGACCCCATGCAAGCTCTAAGGTGTTGTTATGGCCTTTTGAGCCCCAAAAGGCCATGCATGGAAGGAAAGTTTGAGGCTTTGCGTGTTCTTTTGGTGTCTACGACCTAGATCTGGGTTTTCATTCTTTGGTTTGGAGTGATAAGGCTTTTGGACAATTACTATGTCCTAAAGATCTAGGGTTTGAGCTAAACCCGTTAAGAAGGATTAATAATGGGTAAAGTTGGAAACTTTACCCTTAAAAATGCAATTCTAGTATGTAGAAAAGGTATGGAGTTTGGATCTGAAAAATGGGGGCTTAATCCTTTAAATTGACCCAAACAAACTAAGGAACTCGGCGAGTCAAGAGAGGGACTCGACGAGTTAATGACGTTCTGTCACGATTTTGTACAAGGTAGAACTCATCGAGTCTGCTAACGGAATCGACGAGTTGGATCGCGATTTCAGGATTTCTGGATTTGTAGAACTCGGCGAGCCAGGGGGATGACTCGACGAGTTGAGTCAACTTGGATCGTTAACTTTGACTTTAACCAAAACGTTGCCTTTGACTAGGGGTCAAATGGTAATTCTACCCTAAGGAGGATTGTTAGGTTTTAAATAAGTGTTATTGTGTTAATAATAGTCGGGGAGTCGTTGGAGCAACCGTTAGGGATTCCTCACTCGAGATTTTACCACTCAGCTTTGCGAGGTAAGTTTCCTTCAGTAGGAACGGGTCTACGGCACCAAGGCCGGCCGGTATATGTGATATGTTCAGTAGTCGAGTGTGGGCGGGGCCCGTATCTCATAGATAGCACGATATAGTACATATTTATATGCTTAGTTATACTTGTTGTCTGTGTGATACTTCTATGTTAGTTGCATGTCTAGCTGAGTGTGGTCGAGGCCCGTATCTCCTAGTAGCTGAGTGTGGGCGGGGCCCGTATCTCATACTAGCTATGTGTGGGCAGGGCCCGTATCTCCTAATTGCTAAGTGTGGGCGGGGCCCATATCTCATAGTAGTTGAGTGTGGGCAGGGCCCGTATCTCATAGTAGCTGAGTGTGGGCGAGGCCCGTATCTCACAGTACCTGAGTGTGGGTGGGGCCCGTGTCTCACAGTAGCTGAGTGTGGGCGGGGCCCGTGTCTCATTAGGTATGGGTGGGGCCCGTATTTCCTAGTTGCATGTTATATGTGTATGGTATGTGGTAGTCTGGGGAGACTCACTAAGCTTCGTGCTTACAGTTTTCAGTTTTGTTTTCAGCTACTTCCGGTAGCAAGGGGAAGAGCTCGGGATGATCATGGTGCACCCACCATTTGTTTAGCCTGGGATGTTTTTACTCTGCTATGTTAGACATATTTTTATGATATTTGAGATACATGATCTATGGTTTTTATATGATTTTTGAATAATTATGGTTTTATTAATGTTTTAAAAACGAAAATTTTGGACCGTATTTTTGGGATGTTTCAGTAGGAATTATGAAGCAAAGAACGCTTAAAACGGAAATCATATGAGGTAGATATGGTTTTTAACAATAATAAACATAGGTCGAAAAACAAAAGTAAAAACTATACAAAATGACTAAAAAAAGTTGTAGAGATCGATGAGATCTACAAGGATATATAAAGGTCATAGAAAACAGAGTTCGTACGTGAGAGTTACAGAATTTTAAAGTTTAATATTCCTGTCATGTGCGTTCGCATACAGTGTGCCGCGTGCACCTTACACTTGATATGTGATACGTCTAGATACGAAGTGACGTGTCACACTAACGAGGCGACATGTGGCAGCATCGTATGGTTCGCGCACATATGCACGACGCGCAACTCAAAATCCCTATAAATAGATAGTCTTGGTTGTTCCCTTCTCACACCTCAACACACACCTCTCTCTCTATCTCTCTCTCTCTCTCGCTCTCTCACTATCTTTCTCTCTCTCTCTCTCTCTCTCTCTCTCTTAAAATATATGTCGAATGTGTAATATCCCAAAATTTAAGAATAAAAATTTCATTTTTAATTAAGTAGTTATAAAATCAATAATCTGAAAACACCCATAGTGACATCCCATATCAAACCAATATGTCAATAATCAAAACATGTCATAATAAAACAATGTCAGAGTACAACTCCCAAGAATCTCATAATGCGGAAAACCATAGCGTGATGCACTGCGATCATGCCGGTTCCTTTCCATTCGAAGAAGAAGTACCTGAAACCAAAACTAAAAACCATAAGCACAAAACTTAGTGAGTTCCCCCATCATACCACATACCATACATCAAATACATTGCCAAGCATATATGGGTGTCGGCCTCCCTTTCGGTCTATTTCAACCGGATACTGTTGAGCATATCTGGGTGCTGGCATCCCCTTCGGTCTAATCCAACCATATACCGCCGAGCATATCTGGGTGCTGGCCTCCCCTTTGGTCTACTCCAACCGGATACTGCCGAGCATATCTGGGTTCTAGCCTCCCTTTCAGTCTATTCCAACTGGATACTTGGGTCTATTTCACCCTCTACCACTACCACATAATATTGTAGTAAATAAGCACATAGAACATAACAGATAGTGGCATACTTGACAATTATCACAAAGCCAATCATCTCTACTAGAAATAACTACTAGTGGGTCGGAATTGGTGCCTTCGACCCACTCATACAGGAACGTAACTCACCTTAACTGTGTATTCCGAAATCGTACTCCTCGGATGGCTCGGGACTCATCTCCCTAAAGCATAACATGTCCCCTAGTTATTTATTGGGTCCTAGTATAACTCTCTTAGGGCCCAACTTCTAATTCATGTCCCAAGACAAGGTCCCGAAGTCCTTTCCCTAATGGACCTTTTCCCCCAAGGCCCAATTAATTCAAGGCCCAAGTCCATTACTTTAAGTTTTAAAGCCCAATAAGGCCTAAAAGGCCCAATACCATAAATCTCAGTCCTAGGCCCAGAGGCCTTACTCCACAGTGGGCCATGAGGCCAAAAAAATCCAGGCCTAATCTTCTAAGGCCTAAAAACCCATGTTAAACACTCTGTATGCGTACGCGCGGCGTACCTGGAACGTACGCCCGGCATACGCTGGCCTTGAGCAAAAGCGGGAATTTGACCCAGTACGTGCATCGTACTGTCCAGCTTCCTTAGAACTCCTTTTGTGACTTAATCCATTAAGTCCTAACATCCAAAATATAGATCCAGGTCCTTTAAGACGTCCTAAACCATAAAGTTACAAACTTTATGTGTTTGCATGCATGGTTGGGGGTTAAGACATTATTTACGTCCTGAAGCACACTTTGTGGCCATCTAACACTTGCATGGTTGTGACTTAATCATCAAGGCTCGATTTTTATGACTCTAAATGCTTCCAAGAGCTCAAAAGGACAACTCTTATGGGCTGGAACTAGCATAACACAACAAACCTAAACTATGGAGTCAAAATATCACATAAAACACCCCGAAACTACAACTAAGCATGCAATGGTCAATTTTGAAGACTGATACCTCAAATGACTCAGAAAAGATGCTAATCCCCTGGATCTACAAGCTCTCTTCAAGTCCTTGATCCTTCTTCAAACTTCATTCTCTTCAAAACCACCAAAACAACACCAAAATACTCAAAATAAGCTCAAGATACATGAAATGAAGTTAGGGCTCGAGTTCGGCACTGAGAGGACAAGGGAGGCTAAGAGGATAGGGATTTTGAAGGTTATAAGTTGTTTAAATAGGGTGAAAACCCAAAAATTTAGGGTTTGCATCTGGTCACCCTACGCCCATCGTACGTATGCGTGCGCCCAACATATGCAAAGGAGTTCCCCGATCTGCACCTCATATGTGTATGTTGTGTATAAACCATGTACGTCCAGCGTACGCTCCGCCCCAAAAATCCCAACATTTTTAATAATTATAACTTGAATAAAAGCAATACAATACCTGATAAATCCCAAGAGTTTAAAATATCCCCCAGTTGAATTAGACATCGTCCTCGAAGTCTGCTGCCGCTGCTGGGAATAACTTGAGGTAATGCTCCCTCATCTCGTCCTCCGGCTCCCACATCATTTCCGAGCCCTTGCGGTGCAACCACTGCACCTTCACCAACTCTACCCTCTTGTTCCTCAGATTCATCGTCTTCCTGTCGAGAATGGCTACTGTTCTCTCAATGTAGTTCAGGCTGTCATTCACCTGAATGTCCTCCAAAGGAACCACTGCAAAATCATGGGCTATGCACTTCCGCCACTGCGAGACATGGAAAGTGTTGTGGATCTGTCTAAGCTCCTCCAGAAGGTCCAACCGATATGCTACCTTGCCCACCCGGACTACCACCATGAAAGGTTCGACATACCTGGGGCCCAGCTTGCCCCATTTTCTAAAGCGATGACACCTTCAGAAGGACCATATCCCCGCCATGAAACTCCAAGTCCGATCGGCGTCTGTCGGTGTAGCTCTTCTGCCGACTCTAGGTCGTCTGGAGTCTACTTCGGACATGTTGGATCTTCTCCGTTATCTTGAGTACCACCCCGGTACTCCACATGACTCTCTGCCCAACCTCACCCCAGCATATTGGGGTCCTGCACTTCCTCCCATAAAGCATCTCGAAGGGAGGTCACTCGATACTGGCGTGGTAGCTATTATTATGGTAAAACTCTGCCAAGGGAAGGTAGGTATCCCAACTACCAACAAAGTCTAGAACGCACGCCCGCAACATATCCTGCAAGGTCTGGATGGTCCGCTGGCTCTGACCATCCGTCTGTGGGTGGAAACTCATGCTGAAAAGCAGACGAGTACCCAACTCGTCATGAAATTTTTTCCAGAAAATGGAAGTGAACCGCACATCCCTGTCAGAAATCACAGAAACTAGCACCCCGTGTCGAGCTACTATCTCCCTGATGTAGATGTCTGCTAGCTTCTCGGCCGAAGTAGTCTCCTGAATCGGTATGAAATGGGCGCTCTTGGTCAACCGATCTATGATGAACCATATCGCGTCAACTCCACACGTCGTCCGAGGTAACTGCGTAATGAAGTCCATGGAATTATCCTCCCATTTCCACACAACGATATCCAATGGCTGCGTCTTTCCGTGAGGTCTCTGGTGTTTGGCCTTGACCTACCTGCATGTCAAACACCTCTTGACGTACCATGCTACATCCCGCTTCATGCAAGGCCACCAGTAATCAGGACGAAGATCTCTATACATCTTCGTCGCCCCGGGATGGATGGAAAACCTAGATTTGTGCGCCTCCTCCATCAGGATTTGACACACACCGCCCGTGTACGGAACCCACACTCTATGATGGAGTTTCAGTGGCCCGCAGATATCATAGTCGAAGGAGGAAATCTGTCCCACGATATGCTCACTCTTCCGGTGTTCCTCTTTTATAGCCTCCTACTGAGCCTCCTGAATCCGCTCCAAAAGCGGGGTCACCATTGTCATTCTCAGGTAGATGTCTCTGATCGGAGCCGCAAATAGCTTGCGGCTAAGTGCATCGGCCACAACATTGGCCTTCCCTGGGTGGTAGAGGATCTCACAATCATAATCCTTCACCATGTCCAACCACCGTCGCTGTCTTATCTTCATATTTGGCTGGTCCATCAAGTACCTCAAGTTCTTGTGAACCGTGTAAACGGTACAACGGACCCCATAGTGGTAGTGTCGCAAAATCGTGAGGGAAAAAACAACCGCCCCCAACTCCATGTTGTGTGTCGGGTAATTCTCTTCATGAGGCTTTAGCTGCCTCAAGGCGTAAGAGATGACGTGCCCTCTTTACATCAACACTGCGCCCAATCCCGAGATAAACGTGTCACAATACACTACGAAATCCTCCACACCCTCTGGCAGGGCTAAGATCGGTGCCTCGCACAACCTCTGCCTCAAAGTCTCGAAGGCCGCCTGCTGCTCAGGCCCCCAGCGGAAAGTCACCGACTTCTTGGTGAGCCGGGTAAAGGGTACCGTTATCTTGGAGAAATCCTGAATGAATCCCCGATAATATCCTGCTAAATCGAGGAAGCTCCAAATCTCGGATGGAGACCTCAGAACCTCTCATCTCATCACAGCCTCCACCTTGGCCGGATCGACCAATATATCGTTCTGGTTGACGAGGTGCCCCAAAAACTGCACGTCACGCAACCGAAACTCGCACTTGGAGAACTTTGCTAAAAGTCTCTCCCTCGTCAGTATCTCTAGCGCCTCCCTCAAGTGCTCCTCGTGCTGCTCCTGTGTCTTGGAATAAACCAAGATATTATCAATAAAGACAATCACAGACTGATCCAGCATTGGTTCTTTATATGCGGTTCAGGAGATCCATGATCACAGCAGGAGCATTGGTGAGCCCAAATAGCATCACCACGAACTCATACTGGCCATAGCGAGTCCGGAAAGCAGTCTTCTGTACATCCTCATCTCTAACTCTCATCTGATGATAGCCGAAATGCAAATTGATCTTTGAAAATCAAGATGCCCCCTGAAGCTGGTCAAATAGATTGCCAGTCCTTGGGATTGGGTAACAGTTCTTCATCGTTACCTTATTCAACTCCCGGTAGTCTATACACATCCGGTGAGACCCGTCCTTCTTCTTCACAAACATAATCGGGGCTCCCCAAGGTGAACTACTCGACCTAATAAATCCCTTGTCTAACATATGCTCCAGCTGTGCAGACAACTCCTGCATCTCGGGAGGAGCCAACCGATACGGTGCCTTGGCTATCGGAGCCGCACCCGGGACTAGGTCAATCCTGAACTCCACCTGTCTCTCTGGAGGTACTCCAGGAAAGTCCTCCGGGAACACGTCCGGATACTCCCGCACAACTGGCACATCATCCACGGTCGCCTTACCCTCCTCCCGGGTATCCATAACGTAGGCAACAAAACCTGTACATCCCTGATGAAGGTAGCGTCTGGCTCTCGCTGCTGAACACATGATCGGTCCACACCGCAGTCTCTCACCCTGAATCACCAGCTCTCCTCCACTTGGGGTTACAAACCAAACCAACTGCTGCTCACAGTCAATCACTACCACATTAGGTCTCAACCAATCCATGCCTATTATAACCTTGTTCCCGCGTAAAGGAATGGGAACCAAATCCATGAGGTAACGCTCGTCGTACATCCTTATGACACAATCTCTATAAACCTTTGATGCCTGGACGGATCGATCGTCCGCAATCTCGACCTCTAGAGGACAATCTAACGTGCCTGAAGACTCAACAAATCTCTTGCTGAGTGCAAGAGAAACGAAAGATCGGGTAGCTCCCGAGTCAAATGACACCAACACTGGGATACCGTTCACATGGAACGATCCTAAAACATAATACATGAAACATAAATATAAAAAATTAACATAAATAAAGATAGGGAGAAGAAACATACCCGTCACCACATCTGGTGCGACACCCACCTCCTCGGCGGTCAGCTGGAAGGCTCAGTTCCTCACCATAGGAGCATCTGGCTTGCCCTGTCAGCCATCTGTGATTCGTAGGGTCGCTGGAGCTGGCGCTCCTGATACCAATCTCAAGCAGTTTGCCTTTTTATTTCCCCACTGGTTGCAGCGAAAAAAAAGCATATCTGATGTTTGAATAGTTGGGGTAGGGGCAGTACAATCCTTGTTGAAGTGCCCAGTTTTGCCGCACCTATAGCAGCCCGATCCCCTGCCCTGCAACCTACCTCATGTGACTTGCTGCATTTCCCACAGCGGCCCCGACCCTGCTGGCCCTTCGACCTCGATTCGAATCCCTTGGGTTTCTTCACCGAAACCCCAATCTTCTGCCCAGTATCCGCCTTCTTCTTCCTGATGTGCTCTATATCAATCTCCCTCTCTCGTGCCCTAGCTATCATGTCTTCCAAGGTCGGGCATGCCGAGTAGCTGACATATATCCGAATGTCAGCTCTCTGCATATCGTGGTATCGGGTTTTCTTCAACTCCTTATCACCCGCATACTGAGGCGCCAACAAGGCCCTCTCCCTAAACTTGGCGGTAATCTCTGCCACTGTCTCCGTAGTTTGTCTCATATCCAAAACCTCCTGAGCTAGCTATTGAACCTCCACAGCTAGCACAAATTCTACTCGGAATCTAGTCACAAAGTTCGAACAGGTCATAGTCTCAATGGTTTGGGCTCCCAAAGTATCACCGACTGCCTACCACCAGTCTCTAGCCCGCTCCCTCAAACAACCAGCCGCAAACCTGACCTTCGACCCCTCAGGGAAGAAGCTCATCATCTGTGCAGACTCCATGTCCGCAATCCATCGCCTAGCTACATTGGGGTCCTTCACCCCCTAGAAGTCCTGTGCCCCGCATCCCCTGAAATCCTTGAAAGAGAGCGTACTAGTTCCGGACTGGCCAGGTGCCATGTCAATCCTGAATGCCCTAAGGCTGTCCTCCATCATCTCAATGATACCTTCCTTGATCGACCCGAAAATCATCAGGGTCACCTCAAGGATGCCTCTCATAATCTCGGAGGCAATGAACTCGCGCAATCCATCATCAACTAGTTCGGAAACCGTACTCGAACCTAACACAGACCCTGAGCCCCCTATTCCATGACGCATCACCACCATCTAAAACAAACAATAAAATCGTCAGGTTCATACATAACATCGAGAAACCTCCTACACACTACAAGTTCCCTGGTTCTATCACAACCCTCCTTGACTCGAGTACGAATCCTCTGCTTTTAGTAGTATGAGACCATACTAGCTTCCACATCTATCCGTATGTTCCTCAAGGATTTCTTTGACTTTACCAAGTCCCTTTCGCTACTATTGCTCGTTTCACTAATCTCATCCTAGGCTTACCCTAGGATTATCTCCGACCCATTCTCTATTGCATAAGAAGTCCCTGCAATCTCCCCCTAACTAGCTCGTGAATACCATTACATATTACTAAGACTAGATAATTCTTCGAATGAGAGGTCTCTCCCTACAACGGTTGGACTTAGACAAGAGCTGCGAAATAGGGATAAACGTAACCTTTTGAAATTATTTAGTCCCCGTACTACGTAACTTAACATATTTCTTTACTAGTTAGTTAAAGATAACTAGAACTTCTAAAATCACAAAGCAAGCAGCATTCGAGGATTGAGTTACCAAACCAAGGATATCCTAATCAGGCCATCATATCATTGACTAATCATTACTAGCATGTAGTTCAATAAGAACATACAGTAGGCATACCAGTCATCCTTCCTAGATCCTTAGCCCCAATCTAGCATGCAGTTCTCATACATATACAGTAGGCATACAAGGCATCCTTCCAAGATCCTTAGCCCTAATCTAGCATGCAATTCTCATAATCATATCATATATTGTAGCAAACATGTATGGTATTTTGGGGAAACTAACTTGAGCTCGGCCGATTGCACACATCACGCTCCTTGTTCTTTCTCAAAAACCCTTAATTTTAAATTTTAGAAAAAATATTTTTCTTGTAAAATCCTTTCAAACCCTCGATTTAAGTTTAGAAGCCCCCGACAGTGTGTCCGAATCCCTCAAACCAAGGCTCTGATACCAACTTTTAACATCCCAAAATTTAAGGCCAAAAATTTCATTTTTAATTAAGTAGTTATAAAACCAATAATCTGAAAACACCTATAGTGACATCCCATATCAAACCAATATGTAAACAATAAAAACATGTCATAATAAAACAATGTCAGAGTACAACTCCCAAGAATCTCATAATGCGGAAAACCATAGTGTGATGCGTTGCGATCATGCCGACTCCTTTCCTTTCGAAGAAGAAGTACTTGAAACCAAAACTGAAAACCGTAAGCACAAAGCTTAGTGAGTTCCCCCATCATACCACATACCAAACATCAAATACATTGCCAAGCATATCTGGGTGCTGACCTCCCCTTCGGTCTATTTCAATCGGATACTACCGAGCATATATGGCCTCCCCTTCGGTCTAATCCAACCGGATACTGTCGAGCATATCCAGGTGCTTGCCTCCCCTTTGGTCTATTCCAACCGGATACTGCGGAGCAAATCTGGGTGCTGGCCTCCCCTTCGGTCTATTCCAACCGGATACTGGGTCTATTTCACCCCTACAACTACCACATAATATTGTAGCAAATAAGCACATAAAACATAACAGATAGTGGCATACCAGACAACTATCACAAAGACAATCATGTCTACTACAAACAACTACTAGTGGGACGGCATTGGTTCCTTCGACCCACTCATACAGGAAGGTAACTCACCTCAGTTGTGTATGCCGAAATCGTACTCCTCAGATGGCTCGGGACTCCTCTCCATAAAGCATAACAAATCCCCTAGTTAGTGATTGGGTCCTAGTATAACTCTAATAGGGCCCAACTTCTAATTCATGTCCGAAGGCAAGGTCCCCTAGTCCTTGCCCTAATTGGCCTATTCCCCCAAGGCCCAATAAATTTAAGGTCCAAGTCCATTACTTTAAGTTTTAAAGCCCAATAAGGACGAAAAGACCCAATACCATAAATCTTAGTCCTAGGCCCAGAGGCCTTACTCCATTGTGGGCCATGAGGCCAACAAATCCAGGCCCAATCTTCTAAGGCCCAGAAACCCATTTTAAACACTCTGTATGCGTACGCGTGGCGTACCTAGCATGTACGCCCGGCGTATGCTGGCCTTGACCAAAAGCGGGAAGTTGACCCAGTAAGCGCAGCGTAAGAGGGGTACGCCCAACATACTGGCCAGCTTCCTTAGAACTCCTTTTGTGACTTAATCCATTAAGTCCTAACGTCCAAAACATATATCCAAGTCCTTTAAGACGTCCTAAACCATAAAGTTACAAACTTTATGTCTTTTCATGCATGGATGGGGGTTAAGACATTATTTAAATCCTTAAACACACTTTGTGGCCATCTAACACTTGCATGGTTGTGGCTGAACCATCAAGGCTCGATTTTTATGACTCTAAATGCTTCCAAGAGCTCAAAAGGACAGCTCTTATGGGCTGGAACTACCAGAACACAAGAAACCTCAACTATGGAGTCCAAATATTACACAAAACACCCCAAACTACAACTAAGCATGCAATGGTCAAGTTTGAAGCTTGATACCCCAAATGACTCAGACAAGATGCTAATCCCCTGGACCTACAAGCTCTCTTGAAGTCCTTTCTCCTTCTTCAAACTTCTTTCTCTTCAAAACCACCAAAACAACACCAAAATGCTCAAAATAAGCTCAAGACACATGTAATGGAGTTAGGGTTCGAGTTGGGCACTGAGAGGATCAGGGAGGCTGAGAGGATAGGGATTTTGAAGGTTATAAGTTGTTTAAATAGGGTCCAAACCCTAAAATTTAGGGTTTGCATCTGGTCAACCTATTCCCAGCGTACGCATGGGAGTTCCCCGATCTGCGCCTCATATGTTTACGTCGTGCGTACACCCTGTACGCCCAGCGTACGCTCCGCCCCAAAAACCCCAACATTTTTAATAATTATAACTTGAATAAAAGCAATACAATACCTGATAAATCTCGAGCGTTACAAAATGACTCCCGAGCATCTCTAATGCCGCACTTGCTGATCTTCTACTCTACATCAATGGTTTCATAACTCACAACTGAGTTTCACGGCCCCATTTTCAAACTCTTCTTGGGGGGGGGGATACGTGTCTAAAATGAAACTTTACATAGTTATTAATAACTATGGTTAGATAATTACGCCCATAGCATTAGGACGATATAATGTCCGGTAGTTACTCTGTTCAAACTCTTTAGCTAATAGTATGCCTTGTTGTTATGCTGAATCACTATGATAGATAAGGTCATACCTAGTTGTTACCATGGGCAGTTACCAGGAAACACAACAACTCATTATTATAGCCATCTTTGTATAAGCTTAGTACCAGGTGTTACTCTGCCCAAATTGTCGGCTACACAAAACACATGATATATATATATATATATATATATATATATATATATATATATATATATATATATATATATATATACCGTAAAAATACAACGTGAATAACAACATGACCGACCTGGGGAGGCCCCCACGATAAGAGTTAGATGAGACACCATTCATCAATATGCTAATAGATTTTTAGCTAGCACCCAACCTATAATCATTAATTCTTAAGTGAGCGAGAGAGATATGTATAGATCTATACGGTATTGATACTCCCACCTGTGGTTACTAGCTACAACTTGATGGCAAGTCGAAGCAGGCATAAATTTGTAAACACAGCGACATCCGATAAAGCATCGTTGTATATTTGGGTTCAACAGTCATAGCTCGATTATAGGAACTCATCATAGCTTTTTCTAACTAAAAGTAGCTATCTTAAACTACTAATACCATATGTAGTGATAGTACAGACAAACTCGAGGAAGCGATTTTAGATCAGACAACATCTAACTATCTTAGACTACTACTAGGAACGAACCTAAGAAAGTAGTGATGGTAGACTCAAACTCGAGGAAACGTGTTCGATCTACAATCATTAAACAAAATATCCATTAATATTGAGGTACAACTTGAGAAGCAGTTCCTATAATACGATAAAAGAAATCTTAGGAAAATATTATCAAAACACTAACCTTGAGTTAAGGTAACAAGTAAAATATACCTCTTCTATCCAAACCAAGATTCAGATTTAGTCACTAAACTATCTGAATCCTCCCACCAAAACACTAAAAAATACGATAACACACTAACCCAAGTTGAGATATCAAAGAGCGTTAACCTAAGAACATCGACAAAGTGTTTTCATACTTACCAAACCTACGAGCTCCCAAACATTATGTTGGCCTCTCAAAATAACATGTATTCGTAGGTCAACCAACAGAGGCAAAACACTAACTACAGAGTACATATGACCCTCAGACTATCAAAGTAGATGGAGATTTAGGGAGAAACTCAACACGAAATCCTCTTCCATAAGCCAACAATCCCAAAAGTTGCGTTACTCGGTGTTTCTGCCACTAGGCTGAGGGTGTGACACAAAATGAAAGGTGTTATAATACCTTCCAGTTCCTTTAGAAACTCTAACTTGTAAGCTTGCTTTGCAATTCTCTAAAGTAATTTGAATGGTCCACTGAACCTTAGGCTCAGGTTCCCTCCCTTTCTGAATCTGATAAGTCTTTTCCATGGAGAGAATTTAAGTAACACTTGGTCTCCAACTTCCAAAGTAATTGGTTGTCGTTTCCTATATGCATGGCACTCTTGATAGTTTTGAGCTGCTAGCATTCTTTCTCTGATTACATTCAATTTCTCGGCAGTCTGATGGACAATCTAAGGACCATAAATTGCTTCTCTCCAGATTCAAGCCAACAAGATGGCGTACAACACTTATGTTTGTACAACACATAATAAGGTGTCATCTGAATGCTCGAGTGGTAACTATTATTGTAGGAAAATTAGACCAATGGTAGATGCTCATCCTAGTTACCCATAAGCTCTAAAGTATGAGCTCTCATCATATCTTCTAGCGTTTGAATCGTTCTCTTACTTTGACCATCCATCTGTTGATGGTAGGTTGTACTCAAACACAACTTTATACCCATTTCGTCATGTGGACTCTTCTAAAATTAAGAAGTCAAATGATTGTCACGGTATGACATAATCAACAAGGGGACACTATGAGCTTTCCTATAGACTATTTTTCATTGGCTTCTATGAAATGCACACTCTTAGTAAATCGATCCACAATCACCCAAATCATGTCATGACCTCTCTTCCTCCTGGACAATTTGGTTACCAAGTCCATGGTAATGTCCTCCCACTTACACACGGGTACTTGTAAATGTTCCAAATTCCCATACGGTTTCTGATGTTCCACTTTTACTCTTGCGCAGGTCACACAATCAGCTACATACTTAGTGATATTTAGCTTCATCGTTAGCCACCAGTAAATATGGTTTCAAATCCATATACATCTTGGTGTTTCCTGGATGAATACAGTATATGGTCTTGTAAGACTCTCCCATGAGAAGATCCCTTATACCTCCCATCTTTAGCACCTAAATTCTATTTTGGAATACCTCCAACCCTTGATTGTTTGTTACAAACACTAACATCTTTCCCAGACGTTCTTTCTTTTGGTTATCTCCTTCCAAAGCATCATTTTGATATTTATTCATACTTTCCACAATCATGCAGACAATTTCAATTCTTAACGCCCTTGGCCTTTTCCTCTCCAAGTTTATTTTTCTACTCAAAGCATCTGATACGACATTCACTTTACAAGGGTGGTAAATTATATTGCAGTCATAATCCTTGAGTAACTCTAGCAAGCGTCTTTGTCTCATGTTCAACTCCTTTTGATCAAAGATATATGGAAGACTTTTATAATGGGTGAAAAGATTACACTTTCTGCCATAAAGATAATGTCTCCATATCTTTAGCTCAAAAACCACTGTTGCTAACTCCAAAGCATGAGTGGGGTAGTTCTATTCGTGGATTTTCAGTTGTCTAGATGCATATACTATCAATTTATCTTTCTGGGTCAGAACACAACCTAACGCAACTCCAGATGCATCACTATAAAATGAGAAGTCTTCAACTCTGTCGGGTAAAGCAAGGATTGGTGCTTTAGACAATCGTTTCTTTAACTTCTCAAAAGCTTCTGTATGTTGATTACTCCATGTGTAGGTAGCTCCTTTTTGGGTTAAGACTGTCAATGGAGCACCTATTAAATAAAATTCTTTGATAAACCTTTAGTAATATCCAACTAATCCTAGAAAACTACGAATCTCAATGGGATTTTTTGGTCATTTCCACTTCATCACTGCTTCAATCTTTGATGGATCAACCATTATACCTTGTTGGTTAATCACATGACAAAAGAATTACACCTCTCAGATCCAAAAATCACATTCGGAGAACTTTGCATACAACTCCTCCTTCTTTAAAGCTTCTAATACTTTTCGCAAGTGCTATCTATGCTCCTGCTGGCTCTTCGAGTAAATCAAAATATCATCGATGAACACTATTACAGATCTATCAAGGAAAGGTTTCCAAACCCTATTCATTATATCTATAAATATTATTGGAGCATTGGTCAATCCAAACGACATAACCAAAAAATTATAGTGCCCATATCTCGTTCTGAAAGTTGTCTTCTCCATGTCTTGTTCTCTTACCTTCAGTTGATGATACCCTGACCTGAGATCAATCTTTAAAAATTAGCTTGAGCCTTGAAATTGATGGAACGGGTCATCAATCCTAGGAAATTGGTATCAATTATTCATTGTTTCTTTGTTCCACTCTCTGTAGTCTATGCGCATTCTCATGCTTCCATCCTTCTTCTTCCCAAATAAAACCAGAGCTCCCTAGGGTGAAAAAGTAGGTTTAATGAAACCTTTGTCCAACAAATTCTATAGTTGCTTCATAAGCTCCTTCATCTCCATCGGCGCTAATCAGTAAGGTCTTCGCCCTAGAGAGCTCTGGTTTTATGACTTTCTAGAATTATTTCCCGAAGATCTTCCTAGATCTTCCTAGAGTATCGGTATCGTTCCTGGCAATAAATCTATTCAAAACTCTACTTGTCTATCGGGGGCAATCTAGGAAGATCTTCGGGAAATAATTCTAGAAAGTCACACACCACTGGTATCCTTTACATCTCCTTCTTCACATCAATCACAAATTCTAGATATGATGTACATCCTTTGTCCAAATACTTCCTAGATTATATCATAGAGATGATTCCAGAATTCACTCAACATTTGTCCCTATACACCATAAATGGTTCTCTTTTAGGAGGCTTTACTCTCACCATCTTCTTTTTACATAGCATCCCAGCATCATTCCTATTAAGCCAATCCATTCCTAATACTATGTTGAAACTGTTTAACTCAATGGGCAATAACTCCTCTTTGAACTTATTCCTATTTTAGTCGATGACGATGTTCTTGTTGGGCTTATTAATGTTCTGTCAAATATGTATTACGGAGATGGTCCTGTCCATTCTTATGTTTATGCTTATCGTCTAGCCAATAAATATTGCATGCATGTATTATTAGGGTTAACGCTTTTGTCTCCCTACCTAGGTCTCACAGAGAAGTTCTTTCTTGAAATCTTCTAGAGCTATTATAATCAAAGCATTCGGCACTATTTTGGTTCTTGTTCTTGTTATTTAATTCTTGATATTGATTATAAAATCAATCGATCATAATTATTGTTCCTACAATTGGTATCAGAGCAGGAGATAGTGTAATTAATTCGCTTTTCTTCTATCGAGTTTTTTTACTAGGGTTTATCATTTTTCTTGGATTTGTTGTTGGTGTCTCAATTGCTTCAATTGGTTGTAGGCTCTAGATCTAGATCTCTAGTTTTTCCCTAGATCTTAATTCACGTATTACACTTCTGATTCTATATATGTTTTAGTGAATTCTCAACATCATGCAGAACGAAGATCCACATACTCTTTCTTTCAATCTCTCTATTAGTATTGGATCTACTACAAGGATTCCGATACTCTTTCCTCAAGATTATGAAGTATGGGCGCTACACTTTGAATATTATGTTCTTGGTATTAAAGAACATGGAGCTACGATATGGCATGAAATGACTCAAGAGACATTCTCGCATATAGGCACAAGAAGAGTAATCAAGACTTTAGCTGACTATAATGCACTCATTCTGGAACATACAAAAGTTACACAAAACATGAAAAAGATAAACTTATGTGCAACATAAAGGCGATGTGAATCATAAGGTTTGCTCTTCATCCGGACACTTTCCGCCTCGTGAGTTCATGTACTACCGCTAAGGAGATATGGGATAGGGTCAAGGACCTCTATTCGAGTGACACTGATTTGGAACACTCTTTGCAAACACTGCTCTTATCTGAGTTCAAAGCGCTTGCACAAAATTCTAATGAAAAACTAGATCAGACGTTCAATCGATTCAATAACCTGTTGAGTAGGTTGCTTAAGCATAATGTCAGGCATGAAGTTATTAAACAAAAATTTATGTTCATGAATGGATTGAGATCCGAGTCGATAGCCATTCTGTCTACTCTGAAGGCACATGAACAATTCAAGAGCTACTTATTGGCAAAGCTTTTGGGAATGCTGAGATCCCATGAAGATGAAGTTACGAAGGAGGTGAAGATTGCTTCTGGTATGGGATCCCTAGCATTAGTTGCAAACGGAAAGAAGGCAACTGAAGATGATTCGGAATTTGATCTCTCGGATAGTGAGATCTCTAATGAAGAGATGGCTTTGTTAGTTTCCAAACCTAATAAGTTCTTCAAGAAAAAACGTCTCTCGTTACAGGAACAAATACAGGCAGGGTGGTAATTCCAGTTTCGAGAAGACTAGAGATGAGAGTTTCAAGAACTCTCAAAATGATGAAGAAAAAAAGGAGAAGAAGCTTCTGGGCGATTCTGGCTATGATTGCAATTACTGTCAGGGCAAGAATCACTTTGCCAAGGAATGCATTATCATGAGGATGAATGAAAAGAAAGAAACTGAGAGGGATGAAGCCTACTATCTTCAGAAGATAGAAGATCTCAGGAAGAAGAGTGCAAAGCCGGCATTGATCGTGCAAGAAGGAAGCGATGAAGATGGAAGTGTCGAGGTATGGTCTACATACTCTGAAGATGATGAGGTCAGGAAACCCACACATGGTGGGTGCTTTGTGCTAAATTCAGAAGATCAGGCCTATGATAGAATGTGTCTAATGCTTCTATTCAACGTTTCAGAACAAAGAGGTTATGCTACCGAAGGTAGTCAGGTTTTTGAAAAACTGTTTTGCTGCGAAGCCTATTTCAGAACAAGTGAAAGAATGTGAGAAACTCATCGATAAGGTACACTCTATACTCAAATATCTTAATATTCATGCTACCCGTTATATATGAATCTGAACTAGACGATTTAAATTATATTGTTTCTAACTTCAATGATAGTTTAAAAAGAACTCGTCTGAGTAATGATATTCTAAATGATCAAATCAACAGGATAATGTTTAAAAGTGAAGAGAGGATGTTAAGGATTGGGTAGTTGGAAGAAGAGCTTACTAGAACTACAGATGACATTATTTATATTAAGAGAGACAGTATTGCTTTTTATAAACAAAGGAACATTTTTTTAATAGCTAAGCGTTTATATTTCAATATTACTCAATTGCATGTTGATTGTGAAATAGGAAAAGGTTTGCACAAAATGATTTTTCCCTTTCTTGAATTGAAAGAGGATGAAATTGATGCATATTGTTATAAGTGCATATCCATTGTTTCTTCTGATGATGTTTCTGATTCATATCGTGTTGGACTTGAGAAAATAGAAGAATACATTAACTCCAAAGAATACAAAAACATGTTGAAAGAAATTTTAACTGAAATGATAAGGAAGAAATCAAATTGACTTCGATGTAGAAATATGACTTGTTATGCAAGAAGTTGAATTCAGAAAATACACTTGATTATGAGAATACTTATGAATTCGATGAAAGCGAAATGAGTGAGATTTCTGTAAAGGACGAAGTTGATTGCTCGGAGTTTGTACAAAATGATGTTGAACCAAAGAAAAATTTGATTTCTGAAAATTCAGTCGAATTCGTTCGTATTGTAGAAAATAAAGGTTCAAGTGATTTAAATGAAAAGGCAACAGTTTTTCCGAAAATATAAACTGTTCCGAACCAAGTTTTTGTAAAAACCGGACTGAACAAAAATCATACTTTAGAACTAACGTCCCTGGTTAATAGTGATAATGCAAAAGGTTGCGACGAATTCTTTTGGTCATGACCAATGGACAATGCAGATGAAACAAAAGGTCTTTTCTGAAATGACCTCAAGGAAAACAAAGGGAAAATACGTTTCAGAACCGTTGAATCGTGTTAAACATTGTTACGATAAGGCTGGTCCTAGCGGTACTAAAGATATACCGAGTGAAACCTCTTCAAAACAGACTGATATGGCAATCCAAAATGAAAAACCAACGTCTAACATTCATAAATCTGCAGCTAAATTGATTGAAAAGAAAAGGCAATTGAATGCTAGATATAGGAAGAATCTAAAAAAAAGAAAACGCTTTTGGAAAAATAAGAATTCAAATCAAAAAATTGTTAATTCAGAAAGAGTTTCAAATCAAAATAAGAATTCTTCTCCCATTCCGAAATCACAACCAAAATCCTATTCAAAACTTCAAAAAGTAACACCACAGGTTTCAAAATTGCATGTTTCAAAACCTTTTGAAAAGCGAAAATCTAATTGTTCTCCAAAACCACAATTTTCAAAACCTATCAACACATCAAAGGATGTTAAGGGAAAAAGTAAAGTTGTTTCGGAACCATAGATTTCTCTCAAGGAATACGAAGCAAATTTGAAAAAAGGAGGAAAAGGCTTTTGCAAAAAATATGGCTTAGAAACACAAAGAATTTATTCAACGAAAAACAATTTTTGTTGAAATAAATTTTTGTGATCACAAAGTGGAAGTTTTTAAAATCGAAAAGGGGAAGAACCATGTTTTGAAAAGAAAATTTTTCTGGGTTGATAAGAAATCCTCACAAGGAATCCTCACAAGGACCCAAGATGGTTCGGATACCTAAATCTCTCTAATTCTTGCAGGTAATGCGTCACAAACAATACGATTCTGAATGGTATATCGACAGTGGATATATTTGTTGGATTAGATGTCTAAGCCCATAATTATTATTGGTATGTATTCGACCTGACTTGGCATGGTCCATTTGGATTGCATGGCATCAGAACGATTTGGATAGACTTTTATGAGAAAAGGATATATATGGTTTATTAATATATTATAAGTTCTAATATATTAATATGAAATCATATTATTTAATTAGTATTGTTCAAGAGTTAATTTGGAATTAATTCTGTGATCAAAAGACACTAATTAAATATATGGGGATTGGTTGTGTAAATCATTCATTCTTATGTATGTGGGCTTATGATCCATAGTTCTTCATGTTGGGCTAAACCCATGGAGTAACCCATGGATACTCCATGGAGGTTTTAACCCATGGAGCATGAAGAATATGGAAAGACATGAGTTACATAGTGTAACCCTAATATCCACAGTATATAAGGACCCCATGGCTCAAGAAATCGGCACTAAGGGTTCATATGACAGGGCTAGCCGATTTGAGCACAATGACTTTTCTCTCAAGTTATTCCAAGTTGTTGTTGGTGTTGTGTCAACCATTTGAGGTGTCACACTTGAGGCACTCAGCTATTAAGTTCCATGGAATCAAGCTACAAAAATAAAGGTGTGTTAATCTAACTAGTATCCTATTTGGTATATGAAAATGCATGCTAGTTATAGGCTTAATACCTTGGAAACACCTTTGCATGTATAATTAGTGAAAACATAGATCCAATGTATTTAGGGTTGTATGTGCACCCTAGGATGTTGTATTATACTAAAACCCTTCAGTGGTATCAGAGCCAAGGCTTGTTTTCAATTATACTTGATGAAAATTGCTGAAAAAGGGATGAAAAATCGAATTTGTTGCTGTCTAGACAGCTGACTTGTCACACCCCCAAACCAAGGATGGCGGAAACGTCCAGGGGTGGAGGAATTCATGTATAGTATCATAACAACAATTGTAATAGTAATTGAAGCAAACACAACCAACATATATATAATTGAAAAAGTTACATCATTGTATGAATTACATGTTTACGAATCAATTACAATATGTTGACAAAATATGAAATAGTAGACGCCTTAGTGCCTCATCCTCAAAAGCATTTGGTTACCTGTTTAATGATTTCCTGAGAATACAAGTTGTTTTGAAAAAGTGTCAACACAAAGGTTGGTGAGTTCATAAGCTTTTGGTTGGTATTATTAAAAGCCTTTCGTTTGTAAAAGTAGTATTTGTGTTAGAAAATCCAATATTTTCCTTAAAATGTATATGTAGTCTTAAATTCAAAGACCGGAATGTATAAGTAACTTTTCTTACTTATAATAAATAATGTAAGTTTAAATCGACATAAACTCGTTAAATTTTAATGAAGTTCCCGTAAATTCCAATGTTTATTAATACTTTATGTGAGTTTATTATAACCATGCTATGACCAAGGTTGCCTAAAACGACGTTCTTCAGGCGTCGGAAATGTTATGACATTTGTCACCCCAGACCTATCGGTCTAACTGTTGCATGCAGTTTAGGTGTGGGTTTGTAAAACCCAATATAGATCTATACACAACTATCACGCTCTCCCTCAAGGAGACTCTGGTTACAATACAGGACTTAATGGTAATTTGAAGTAAATGTCTCACAAAGTCATTAACGGAATTACGTGTTATGAAAACTTGGTATCGTATGGCCGTACCTTGCTTAATGAAAATATCCTTTGTATAAATGTACCCTTTTTAAATGTATGTGTTATGTAATGTATCATAAACTATACCTATTATAGTTTATCAACCAAGGGTAGTACGTAGTAATGTATGCAAACTATATTCAAAATAGTTTATTAAATGTTTGAATGTATCTGTTGTACTTTGATTATAATCACATGTTATTCTTTATATTTTATATGTCCAAATCCATTTGTAAACTGATGTGTGTCTAAATATTAAGATAAAATGTCATATATTGCAATAACATATAATCACATAAAGATATACACCTTGCTCAACATGTTACAAGGTGAAATGAAATTGACAGCAACTTTTCGTTGAATACAGATCTGTTACTGTTCTTAGAAAATTTATAGAAAAATCATCAAAGCTCCAAATCCAAATCCACAAATTATGAGAGTTTGGAATATGAGTCTAGTTTGTTCATAAATTTTATCATGATTTTTAGTGATCTCTAACAGAGGTCAAAATGTCCATAATCACAGGCTGGTCCGGGTTTGCCTCTGAAATGATAGGCAGTTTTGTAAAAATCACCATAAATTGTAGAAACATCATATGGAGATGTGCAAGTAGTCATTTTAAATCTAGGAGTTTGAACTACTTGCACCTAGAGCAGTTTTGAAAACTAAAATATTTAAGTTGACCAAAACAGTCCGTGATTAAAGTCGATCTTTTCTGATGTAATCTGTTAGAAAAAGTTTAATTGTGTTCTTGATGATTTTACTTGTATTCCCCCCTTAAAACTTAAGAAAACATGTAAATTTAGGGGTATGAACTCACCCTATGTGGTTTCAGTAGATGAAAGTGAGAGAGAGGAAGTGTTCAACCCAAGAACACTAAGAAGATGTCTTGATGATTCGAGAATCTAACATCGAATAAGATGGAATTTGTGTAAGATATCAATGATTTGAGTTGAATGGAGTGTAATAATTATATGAATGATGAAGATACTTACTAATTGAAGAAAGAAATCCCTGAAGAAAGCCTTGAAGTTCTTGAAGTTGAGAGAAAAGATGAGAGAATTTTGGAGAGTGTCCTTTGGTTGCTAAGTGTAGAATGAAAGAACTTTATGGAGAATGAGGAGAGAGGATCAATCCTCCAGCTCTTAGAACGTGGGAAGAGCTGGAGATTGGGTGTAAAGGTCCACTAAGGTGACAAGGAGTAGTGGGAAAGAGTGGCTGATCATAGAGTGAGGTGGTGGTGGTTTGCTTTTGCCATAAATTAAGGAAAAGCAAATATTCCCTCAATAATTAGTTCAACCACTAATTCTTTTAATATATTTTTATAAAAACCCTGGGGATTTATATATTTTGGGGCCTTAGTTTATAAAATAAAGTTTTGGGTGAAAATCCCACGTTAAAATAATGAAAAACGGAGTTAAAACGAAATCGTAGTCGAAAAACCGGTAAAAATAGGCTGTCTGCGAGACCTCTCGGATGGGGGCCGAGACTTCGGATTCGGACAAGGACTTCGGTCCTGGGGCTTCGGCCTGAGAGCTTCGGATCCTGCGAGCTTCGGATCCTGATCCCTTCGGATGAGAGGCTTCGGTCATGAAGTTTCCGTTTTGGGTCCTTAAGGCTATTTTACCCGTTTTTACCCCGTTTCAAGTGGTTTTTGACCCGGTTAAGGGTCGGGATGACCCGAATGATTCCAAAAAGTTATGGGAACTTTTAAGAGAGATTTGGGAGAGATTTCAAATAGAAAGAGATAGAGTGAAAACGATTTAGAGAGGTTTCGTTTGTGATTAATTTGAGTGTCCGGCTTCATAACGCAAGGTTCGTAAACCCCGTTAAACCGTGTTTTAGTGTCGTACACACTCCCGATGAGTGTGCAATAATGTTTTATCGTTTTGGTTCAATGTTTATTGCATTTGAGACTTAGGAAATTCAACACACGAACTTTCCAAATAATGTTTCTCTCAATAAAATATTGCATTGTACAGTAATTACATAGTGTAAACCCTAATATACAAGGGTTACTTGAGTCGATTGGTTTTGACTTGTTGACTTTGTTTGACTTGGACTTGACTCAATTTTTGACGGTTGTCACATGACTCGCCGAGTCCATTAAGGGACTCGACGAGTCCATGTGCAAAATCATCCAACTCGTCAAGTTGGTTCATGCACTCGACGAGTTGGACCCCCTGACAACATATCTTCGAGTTTTTTGGTTGGAATTGGACTAGGAACATTACACTAAGCTGTTTTTGAACTTATAACCTGTTTTTGATGTGGTAATGTTCATGCTAATCCAATTTCAAAGATAATTGTCATAATTTCAAAATTTGTATTAGTTTATATGATCGTGCTAATTTCTTGAAGATTGATGATTTGAAATTTTCTTGTTCTTATGAGTTACCTTAGATCAATAGAAAAGTTATGTGATAATGTGTTTTCAATCCAAATTGATCTAAAAGTTATTCATAGAATGTGTTTTTGTAACTTGTCCTCAAGTTATATGAAAAGTCACATTTATGATTTTTAAAACTCATAAGATTTCCATAAGTTATGAAAATGAAGAGTCTCATTTTTAAATGCTTTAAAGTGTTCCATAACTTGTCCTCAAGTTATGGAACTTGAAGAGTTTTTTCATTAAAACTACTTTAAACATATAAGTTATGGAATTGAAAAGTTTTTGAATTGTTCAAAACATTCCCTCAAGTTTTGGAATTTGTAAAGTTTCCCCATAAATACTTTAATTCCAAGTTAAGCCCTTAGAGTTTTAAAAGTTAAAATTCAACCCTTGTACTATTATAATATTAATAGTTAATAGTTATATATATGTATAAGAACAAAGTCAGTCTTACCGTTAGTAGGCCTCATTCACGAAGCCGGTCTGTAAGGGGGTATAAGGTTACTGCCTATAAAATGGCAGTTTAATGGGTGTCCACTCTCACCCACCGCTTCCTTGACTGGTGGAGGGTCGTTAGCCGAACCGGTTTGACAGGACTATAATTCTCCCTTCATTAAAAGTATAATGATAAATACTAAGTAACTAAACACTAATAAATTCCCAATTTTAGTTACTTAGGAAAATGTGAATTTGGTGCTAACCCATGAAATTACACTTTGCACTTTGCTTAAGTCGTTAGTGGAGCGTGTGGGGTTAACATGCACTGTTGGGTCTAAATTATGGTTTATACTTTACTTTTCTAGGAAAATGTATTTTTATGTCTAGGACCGTAAACAGTTTGGTGTTTACGGCTGTGTTTACGGCCGTGAGCAGGTTTACGGTCGTAAACCCATTCACGGCCCATGTCTACTATATATAGGGTGAGGAGTGCATGTGTGAGTAAGAGGCTATAGTGAGGAGCTTAAGTGTGTGAAACCCAAGGTGTTCTAGAGAGAGAAACTAGAGAGAAGAGCTAGTGTGTGTGAACTAGGTGTATGGAGCATCATTCTATTCATTGAATACATCATAGATTCACTTATTCTTCTTCTCCTTCTCTTCTATTTTGATCTGGCATCATCCGTTTGATTGGGATTCCGCACCATCAAACGGATCTGATTGATAAACAAGCAGATTGGGGACTTACAATTGGTATCAGAGTTTGGATTGTATCAATCATTTTTGTCAGATCTGGAGCTTATTTGACCTTATTTTTGAAGGATTTCTGCGTTTTTGGATAGATCTTGGCAAAATAAGGGGGTTTTGTATCAAACATCGTTTTTCTTCGCATCTGATGCAGAGTTTACGGCCTCGGAGTTTACGGTCCGAGGTTCACGGCCAGCAGCAACATCGTACGTATACGGTCCGAGGTTCACGGCCAGCAGCAGCATCGCACGTGTACGGTCGAGGTTTACGGTCCTCGCCTCGGATTGGTTCCCAGCCTCGCTTCGGACGTTTACGGCTCAGCTTCGCTTCATTCTCGTCCTCGCTTCGCATCGCATCTCAGCATCCTCGCAGCCTTCTTCCATTAAAAAAAGGAGAAACGATTTTGGGGGTGTCGGGGATCGAACCCGGGTCTCCTGTTTCCTCACTTCAGTGCCTTTCCAACTCAACTAGCTAGCACCTTGTTCAAATCCTTCGTGACTTAATTTAAAAGGCTTCGCTGCTGCAACCAAGTTTCGCTTTTTTGACACTTTTAACCCCAAAATCAATTTCCTTTTAATTTTAAATTCCATTTTCAACCCAAAAATTTTAGTTTTTAATTTTTGACTTTTTACTTAAAACTTTGACTTTGACTTTAAAGTTTGACCTTTGACTTTAAACTTTGACTTTCTCGTTAAACTTTAAATTTTCATTTTTTAGCTTTTCAGTTTGACTTTTAAGTTTGACTTTTTGAGTTTGACTTTTAAGTTCGACTTTTTAAGCTTGAATTTTAAGGTTAACTTTTGATTTTTTAGTTACAAGGCATATTTTTATAAAAATGAGTTCCTCAAGCATCCCGGTCACTGAAGTTTCTTGTTCTCAATCTTGTATTAAGACTGTCAAGTTTTTACATGAACAAATCGAGTTGATTAAAAGAGAAAATGAGGACCTAAAATACGAAGGATATCAACTCAAAAAAGGATTTTAGGAAACTGCAAGAAGATTACAGCAACAAGTGTGAGAACTATGATCACATCAAAAACAAACTTGCTGCTGTAACCAAAGAAATTGACACTTTGAAATTTAAGTGTGGAAAAACAGATGTTAGCTTCAAAAATTATACTGCGTCAAGTAAGACAGTCGAGTCCTTAGCTGAAAAACAAATGAGTTTTAAAGATAATCAAACCAAAGGTCTAGGATATGAGAGTGTCCCTCCTCCATTTAACCATTCGTATTGTGTTAATCCCTTGACTCAGGAAGAGATTGATAGATAATCATATATGGTATATGGTAAACCAGCTGCTGAACAGGCAACTGAGGGTGTTGAGATGAAAGATACTAATGATTCTACTTCTTGTGCAGGTAAAGTAGTGGATGAAGAGAACAAGGATAACAATATTGAACAAACAAATGACTCTTTGAACTCTGAATCTGTTGCTTCAAACTCAGTTGCTTCTGATCAACCTACTGTTGAGATATACACGCCACCAATTCCAGTGAAACAAAATGCCTGCTGCAACTGTGCGTGTGGGAAAAGCAAGAGACAAGGTTAGGATACGCCACCAGGGGCAGGAATAGACAACTTCCCAGTGAAGAAAAAGGCATGTTTTCACTGTGGAACACCTGGACACATTGCCAGAAATTGTCCGAATCGTGCATACGTTCCCTACTACTCACAAGGCTGGCAAAATGCGCCAAGAGGGAGTTTTTCCAAAAGAAATCCCTCAAGGTCACGATCACACGTTGGCGAATGGAATGCCAAGAAGGCCAATAATTCAACTCTTAAGGCCAAGAATCCAACTCTTAAGGTCAAGAGGGGTACGCCGACCAAGAAATCAAATCCAAGAGATGCTCCCGTGAAGCCAAAATCAAAGTCATCTCAACGGCCAGCTTCAAGTTCAAAAGCAAGTGTCGAGGCACCCATCCGCTTGAAAAAAATGGGTTAAACCCAACTACAGATGGGTTCCAAAGGTTCACTCTCCCAAATCTTCTAATGATTCTAAAATTATCTACATCTTCTGTTTGTGATAAACAGGACATGTCATGGGAGAGAGTGCCTTGCAAGGATGACCAAGGTCAACCCAGTTTCAAAATGGAATGGGTTCCAAAGGCCAACTGATCCCGATCTGTACCGGAGCAGCTATGGAGGCATGTCATCAGACTTCGGTTTGTTGGTAGTGGCTGTTCCAGGCACATGATAGGAGGCATTTCTCAACTGTACAACATTCAGAACATTGTTTGAGAGTATGTGTCCTTTGCGGGAAAGGAAGAAAGGAAGGGATCACTCATGGGGTTAGTGCTTAACGATGTGAAGAATTTTCGGATCTGTTCTGAGATTATGCGTGCTATTCTCAGACCTTCTGGATGCAATTTCAATCGGTGACTTACGGTTTGAGTTTTCTTCTCTATACTCCTGAGTTTATCTTACACTATTTCATTTCAAAGACATTTTTCTTTAAATTCCTTATATGTCTTTCGTTAGTAGGTATTGTTTGGGAAGTGATATGAAGTATAGTGCTAAAGGGCAATTTATGATGTGTGTAATGCACTAAATCTGAATTGTCTAGACTCTGTATTTAATGTGCTGGTAGGCACAAAGGATTCAAAAGGACTAGACTTAGTTTGAAAATTTGAAAGGACTTGACTAATATGAACTTAGATAGTTTCATTTGGATTGACCATACAACGCTCGGGTAGATTGAGCAGTGAGATAAACATGGGAACCTGCGAGATACACTAAAAGTTAATTATCTAGAAGTGTGGCTCAACATTTCCTTGATGTATGGACTCATGTCCTTAATTCCGGTATTGATAGGGCAACTGGGGGGTTCTGATAAAGTAGGTCTGTAGGAAATTATTTTCTTGCTTTCTATCTGTCAGTCATATGTTGCTTCCTTTGCGTGATTGGAACATATCCGACCTGGAATGCAACATATGCAACTCTATCTCTATGCATTTCCATATCTATGAAATTCTTTCTATCTGTTAGCCATATGCTGTTCCCTCTGCGTGATCGGAAGATCTGACCTGGGACACAACATATGCACTCTACTATCTCTCTAAACCCCTATGTATGTTAGTCATATGTTGTTCCCTCTGTGTGATTGGAAGACATCCGACATGGGATACAACATATGCACTTCTATATCTGACTTCTTTCTTAATGATTGAATACTCACCTAAAGTAAGGATTTCTTTGGAAGTTCTTGATTACCGGGGTATATCGAGAAGTGGGAAACACGTTCTAGTTCATCTAAAATTGAACCATTTAATAGGTTGTCTGTAGATCTTGCTGCTTAATTTAAGTGGACAACAATATCATTGGTCGTCGTCAGCTAAATGTCCATTTAGAAATATATATCACAATGACTTGTCACTTATAATCTGTCCAAATTGTCAACATCCTTTGTGTTTAAGTGGACCACAATGTCGGTGATTGACCAGATCTAGACATGTAGGCGTGTGCTGATAAACGATATTGGATTGCTTGACAACTTTGATCCCAAATATTTTTGTTTTTGTTAAATTTGTTCATAGTTTTCCTCTATGCACAAATTTAGGGGGAGAATTAAAAAAAAATTCAAAAATCAAACAAAAATTAAACAAAATAAAAAAAAAAATCCAAAAATAGTGTTATTTCTGTTTTATTTTTTGTTCAAAAAATCAAAAATCCAAAAATATTTTTCTTTCTGTTTTATTTTTTCAGAAAATATGAAAACTCCAAAAATATTGTGTGCTAAGTTTTCTTTTAGTTTTTTTTTTGTCTTGAAAATTGAATTCAGATGTAGATGAGACTCATGGAGACTGAATCGAAAATTTCTGAGCCAAGGCTTCATCCGTGAGCATCTAAGAATTCTCAATCGAAGGATCAAGAAATGAAGATTATTATTTCAACATTCAATCCTTCAACCCCAGAAGCAAGGTCAAGCTGTACTTGAAGATTATGTGACAGATTGCATTGAAGCCTCCTCAATCAATTTGCTGCTATCTTGTACCTGCTGAAGTGATCCAGAAGATTATTTCTCTCTGTTTATTCTCTCTGAAGATTCTCAAGCTGAAAGCGCTATCTTTCAACAATCTTTTCAAGAAGTCTCCTCACCCAACATGCGTTCAATGCCAAATGCTGAAGCCAAAGCTCCCAATGAAGATTAACAAGAAAAGCCAGCTACTTTTTAGGGGGAGCTTGTTGGGTCAATTAGAAAAGAAAGCTATAAACCAAGGGGGAGATTGTTGGGTCTAAATTATGGTTTATACTTTACTTTTCTAGGAAAATGTATTTTTATGTCTAGGACCGTAAACAGCTTGGTGTTTACGGCTGTATATGAGTTTACGGCTGTGTTTACGACCGTGAACATGTTTACGGCTGTAAACCCATTCACGGCCCATGTCTACTATATATAGGGTGAGGAGTGCATGTGTGAGTAAGAGGCTATAGTGAGGAGCTTAAGTGTGTGAAACCCAAGGTGTTCTAGAGAGAGAAACTAGAGAGAAGAGCTAGTGTGTGTGAACTATGTGTATGGAGCATCATTCTATTCATTGAATACATCATAGATTCACTTATTCTTCTTTTCCTTCTCTTCTATTTTGATCTGGAATCATCCGTTTAAATTGGGATTCCGCACCATCAAACGGATCTGACTGATACACAAGCAGATTGAGGACTTACTGGCACACTAACTTGGATTTAACAAGGTTGGCAAAGGGTGGCTTATGGTTTATCATAGATCGGTGGAGCGCGTGTGGTTAACCGGGACATCGATCAGGTGATAAAAATTAAGAGTACCAAGTATATTTGCATGGTTATTCACACCTTGTTTGTGATCCTCGGCATCCCAGTCACAAACCTGAGAGGGCACAATCGAGATTTAAACATGCCATTGAATATTTCAATGAATCTCAAAAGATCTAGGAGTTTCAAACCAATTAAAACCTAATACCTATTTCATTTTTCATGGTGGAAATTGGTGAATCGTCATTCGCCTACCTTCAAATATTTTATAGCTTGGATTACGACATCCCTCTTCCAAGTTATAAAATATTGTGTTGGGTCCTAGCCTTAATATTTCATATTGGGTGTTATATTAAGGACTTAAATCTACTAACTTGAATATCTCCCATTTTAGATGTCTGGTTCAGACAACTATGATCTTCCCAAATCTCTTGGAAAAAGCTTTCATAAGGAAGATGATATCCCGCGATTGGATCTTGGAAATCATAATTCTCTTCTTCTACCTCCTCCAATTATTCTCCCCAACCCACAAGTTCTTGAAAAGTTCAAGGTCACTCAAGCCCTATTGGCAAGCAAAGTCTATATGTGCTCACATCTTGGAGATAAAGTCACATATTGACAAGACGGGAGAGTTGGGTGTCAAGGTCTTGAGAAAGTTGGTTGTTGACTAGGTTCTTCAATCACTTTCTAGGTCACATAGTGAGTTCCTTTAGGACTACTATATGACAGACCATGACATGACCCTTAATGATCTTACCTATTTGATTGGTGCTGCTAAATCAGCAATGATTTGGAGCACTGGTAAAAGTAAATTGTATTGGAAGATCGAATTCCCAAACTTCCATGGACTTAGACAATGTAAACATTGGAAATCCAGGAAAGCTTTCTCTTCCTAATGGAAATGGATCGGCCATAGTCAACTCGGTTGACCAAATGGTAAAGAGAAAGGCTAAGTCTGAGATTGTCCCATATACCATTCCCAAAGGGTCCATATGTTTCTATTGCCAAAGGAAGCGGCGTTAGTTGCGAAGCTGCCCTATTTACCTGAAAGTTCACTAGGATGGTAAAAGTCAAAGTTTGACTCTACTTCGGGTAAAGTCCATTATCTAAATCTATTAAGTTCCTATTTGAGATTCTTATACATGATGTGACTAGGTCACATGTTTATGTTTTAAGAATCGAAGAGAAGAGGAAGCTTAAAGGAAGAATATGCTAATTCTGATCGCGAAGATGGATTTCCATCGCATGATTCGGTGATCATAACACGCATTCTCGAAGCATATCCTCGATTGTCTGGATCGTCCTCTCACTTTTGCCATCTGTCTGGGGGTGGTACGCCATACTAAAATGCAACTAATTGCCCAGTTCCTCGTGGAACTTCTTCCAAAATCAGGATGTGAATCGAACATCCCGGTCAGAGACTACTGACACTGGTACTTCGTGTCTGACCACCACCTCTCGTACGTAAATATCTACCAATTTCTCAGCGGATATGCCCTCAGAGATCGGAATAAAGTGGGCACTCTTCGTCAACCTGTCCACAATCACCCATATGGCATCCACACCCCTCGATGTCCTCGGTAACTTCGTGATGAAGTCCATAGTGATCTCTTCCCACTTACACATCAGAATCGGTAGCGGATGAACCTTGCCATGCGGCCGCTGATGTTTGGCCTTGACCTTCCTGCAGGTCAAGCACCGCTCCTCGAACCAAGCGATCTCCCATTTCATGCAGGGCCACCAATAGCTAATGCTTAGTGAGTTCCCTTGCCCTTAGGCTCATAAGGCCTTTCCCTTGCCCTTAGGCTCATATGTACTTGAAACAAATCCACAAACTGTAAGCTAATGCTTAGTGAGTTCCCCAGAGCATACCCCACACAATCCACATAAACACATAATCATATTACTTATAAAAGCTACATATATCACAACAGCCATGCATACAATCATATAAGGATGTCATGGGCTCCCCCACATGGTCTTATACCAAAGCGCCATGGGCTCACCCCATGGTCTTTAATCGATAAGCCATGGGCTCCGCCACATGGTTTTCATCCAACTACCATGGGCTCCCCCATGGTCTTTAACTAACATGCCATGGGCTCCCCCACATGGTCTTATATCCAAGTGCCTTGGGCTCCGCCGATGGTCTTCCCTGCAAGTATCATATAATCACTAGCATGCCACTTAGCATATAGCTAACTATCATACCACATATATCTACTTCAACTAGTGTACCACATATCACAAAATGGGTCGGCCTTGGTGCCTTAGACCCATTGGTATGATGAGGAGACTTACCTCTTGTGAATGCTGAACTGACAAGATAAGATCTTGTAAGTCTGAACGTACTACTCCAAATCAACTGCCTCTAATCATCATGTGATTAACTTGTCACAATCCCGAAATACCGCAAATGCCCTCAAAGTCAACCCTGGTCAAAGTCAAGGTCAACAGTCCATTTTGACCACAACTTGTCGAGTCACCTGAGTAACTCGTCAACTCGCCGAGTTACCTGTGTAAGTCGACGACTTCCTTAATGTCCAGAAGACTGAAAACTCATGCAGGCCAAAAAATCTAATCCTTCATTGCACTCATGCAGAGTCTCGAAAATGGGTAAAACCTACCCGACTCGTCGAGTTGACTAAGGGACTCGACGAATTCCTTCAGTCCTTTTTGTGTTCAGTCCTTTCCAGTGGGATCCAAGGTCCCAAATTTCAGATCCAACTTCTCCTAGTGTAGTTACCACGTAAAGTTGCAAACTTTACGGTCATGCAAGGCCTCACAAGGCTAAAACACCAAAACTAAGGTTCCTACAAGGTTTTAGTGCATGGGAAGGGCCTTAGCTGGATAAACTGAGCAACTTTATGTCATTGAAGACCTAGAGATGTCCAGATCTGGAACCACGTCCTTGTGACAAGTCCAAATCCGAGTATGACACCCTTTTGGCACCAAATGTGACCATTTACTTCCAAGAAAAGAGATTTAAGCAACTAAAGGTCAACATAGTGAATTTATACCTCAATATGGTCGCCCATACAGGGTAGATGTCGGATCTATTGCTTCCCTCTTTGCTCCTTCTTCTTCAAGCTGCAAAATCTTCACAATCACACCAAAAATCACTCTCAAAAGCGCTCTCTCTCTCTCTCTCTCCAGAAGATGCAAGGCTCAAAGTAGTGTTTCTCAGGGCTGTATAAACGATGGAAGAGGCTGCAAATGAGCCATAAGTTCTTTAAATATGGTACAAACCCCTGAAAATCAGGGTTTCTCTTTATAGTGCCTACTCATCGATTCGGGGCCTTCAGACTTGTCGAGTAGATCTGAAGTCCCGTGTCCTCATAATAACCTCTACTCGACGAGTTGGAGCTCCCCATCTCGTCGAGTCCCAACACAAAACCCTAGAACTTATAAAATTAAATAATATCTGGAACATGTGTTACAAATCTCCCCCACTTGAACTAGACTTCTTCCTCGAAATCTGCTGACGTGAACAAGTCTGGGTAATGATCTCGCATCTCCTCTTCCGGATCCCATGTCCATTCGGAGCCCCTTCGGTGTTGCCATTGTACCTTTACTAGCTTCACCTCCTTTGTTCCGAAGAACCTTGGTCTTCCTATGTAGAATCGCAACAGGCCTCTCAATGTAGTTCAGGCTCTCGTCCACCTGAATGTGGTCGAGAGAAACGACCGGGGCCTCGTCGGTGACACACTTCCGAAGCTGTGACACATGGAAGGTGTTGTGAATCTGGCTAAGCTCATCCGGCAGATCCAGGCGATAGGCCACCTTGCCCACCCGGGCCGTAATCCTGAACGGTCCAATATATCAGGTCCCCAACTTGCCTATCTTCCAAAACCTGATGACTCCCTTCCGTGGCGACACTTTTAGT
The DNA here is from genome assembly GCF_052849685.1 of Lactuca virosa. NCBI lineage: Eukaryota > Viridiplantae > Streptophyta > Magnoliopsida > Asterales > Asteraceae > Lactuca > Lactuca virosa. The sequence continues at coordinate 333,310,550 of NC_136433.1, forward strand.
AACACAAAGTCCCCCACCAGGAACTCAATGTCCGTTCGTCGTCGGTCAGCATAACTTTCCTGACGGCTCTGTGCAACTCGCAGCCTGTCACGCACCTACTGAATCAACCCGGTAGTCTTGAGCACTACCTCAGTGCTCATGATGACTCGGTGTTCAACCTCAGCCCAATAAACTAGGGTCCTATGTCTCCGACCATACAACATCTCAAACGGAGGTCGGTCGATACTGACATGATAACTATTATTGTATGAAAACTATGTCAATGGGAGTTATGTATCCCAACTACCTCCAAAATCTAACACGCATTCCCGAAGCATATCCTCGAGTGTCTGGATCGTCCTCTCACTTTGGCCATCTGTCTGGGGGTGGGACGCCGTACTAAAATGTAACTGAGTGCCCAGTTCCTCGTGGAACTTCTTCCAGAATCGGGATGTGAATCGAACATCCCGGTCAGAGACTACTGATAGTGGCACTTCGTGTCTGACCACCACCTCTCGTATATAAATATCTACCAATTTCTCAGTGGATATGCCCTCAGAGATCGGAATAAAATGGGCACTCTTCGTCAACCTGTCCACAATCACCCATATGGCATTCACACCCCTCGTTGTCCTTGGTAACTTCGTGATGAAGTCCATAGTGATCTCTTTCCACTTACACATCGGAATGGGTAGCGGCTGAACCTTGCCATGCGGCCGCTGATGTTTGGCCTTGACCTTCCTGCAGGTCAAGCACCGCTCCACGAACCAAGCGATCTCGCATTTCATGCAGGGCCACCAATAGCGCAGTCTCAAATCTCTATACATTTTTGTAGCCCCCGGATGTATAGAGAACTTGGACTTGTGTGCCTACTCGAATATCTTATGTCTCACTCCTCCAGTCACTGGTACCCACACCCGACCACACTGTGCTAGAAGACCTCGACTATCCCGAACGAAAAAGGGAAACTAACCCCGAATCCGCTCTATCTTCCAATTCTCTTTCTTCACACCCTCGACTTGAGCCTCCTTGATCATATCCAACAATGGAGAGATCACTATCATCCTCAAACAAACGTTCCCAATCTGGGAACCTGCTGTCTTGCGGCTCAAAGCATCAGCCACCATGTTGGCCTTCCATGGATGGTATAAGATCTCACAATCATAATCTTTCTCTGCCTCATGTTGATGTTCTGCTGATCCATCAAATACTTCAAACTCTTATGATCAGTATAAATAGTGCACCGTACTCCATACAAGTAGTGCCTCCAAATCTTGAGGGAAAACTTCATTGCCCTCAATTCCAAGTCGTGGGTGGGGTAATTCACCCCATGAGGCTTCAACTGCCTCGAGGCGTAAGCAATCACATGCCCCCTCTGCATTAGTACCGCGCCTAACCCTAAGATCGATGCATCCCAGTACACTACCAAGTCATCCAACCCCTCAGGTAGTACTAGAATCGGAGCCTCACATACCCTCTATCTTAGGGTCTCGAAAGCCAACTTCTGATCCGTGCCCCATCGAAATGTCACATTCTTCTTGGTCTAGCGGGTCAAAGGCACATCAATCTTGGAGAAATCCTGGATGAATCTCCAATAATAGCCCGCTAAACCCAAGAATCTATGGATCTTGGATGCGTTCTTCGGTACTTCCCACCACATCACTGCCTCAACCTTGGCTGGATCAACCAAAATACCCACCTGGTTGATAACGATAACAATATTATTTCAAATCATCAGAGTGTCCCATAAAATCGCCTAAGAGAGAGAGAGAGAGTGTATGCCACTTCATCAGGCCTTTCCCTTGCCCTTAGGCTCAGATATACCTGAAACAAATCCATAAACTGTAAGCTAATGCTTAGTGAGTTCCCCAGAGCATACCCCACACAATCCACATAAACTCATAATCATATTAGTTATAAAAGCTACATATATCACAACAAGCATGCATACAAGCATATAAGGATGTCATGGGCTCCCCGACATGGTCTTATACCAAAGTGCCATGGGCTCCCCCCATGGTCTTTAACCGATAAGCGTTGGGCTCCGCCACATGGTATTTCATCCAACTGCCATGGGCTCCCCCCATGGTCTTTAACTAACATGCCATCGGCTCCCCCACATGGTCTTATATCCAAGTACCATGGGCTCCGCCCATGGTCTTCCCTGCAAGTATCATATAATCACTAGCATACCACTTAACATATAGCTAACTATCATACCACATATATCTACTTCAACTAGTGTACCACATATCATAAAATGGGTCAGCCTTGGTTCCTTAGACCCATTGGTATGATGAGGGGACTTACCTCTTGTGAATGCTGAACTGACAAGATAAGATCCTGTAAGTCTGAACGCACTGCTCCAACTCAACTGCCTATAATCATCATGTGATTAACTTGTCACAATCCTAAAATACCATAAATGCCCTTAAAGTCAACCCTGGTCAAAGTCAAGGTCAACAGTCCATTTTGACCACAACTCGTCGAGTGCATCCATCAACTTGTCGAGTCACCTAAGTAACTCGTCAACTCGCCGAGTTACCTGTGTAACTCCTCGAGTTCCTTAATATCCAGAACCCCGAAAACTTATGCAGGCCAAAAAATCTAATCCTTCATTGCACTCATGCAGAGTCTCAAAAATGGGTAAAACCTACCCGACTCGTCGAGTCGACTAAGGGACTCGACGAGTTCCTTCAGTACTTTTTGTGTTCAGTCTTTTCCAGTGGGATCCAAGGTCCCAAACTTCAAATCCGACTTCTCCTAGTATAGTTACCACGTAAAGTTGCAAACTTTACGTGCATGCAAGGCCTCACAAGGCTAAAACACCAAAACTAAGGTTCCTACAAGGTTTTAGTGCATGGGAAGGGCCTTAGCTGGATAAACTGAGTAACTTTATGTCATTGAAGACCTAGAGATGTCCAGATCTGGAACCACATCCTTGTGAAAAGTCCAAATCCGAGTATGACACCCTTTTGGCACCAAAAGTGACCATTTGCTTCCAAGAAAAGAGATCTAAGCAACTAAAGGTCAACATTGTGAATTTATACCTCAATATGGTCGCCAATACAGGGTAGATGTCGGATCTATTGCTTCCCTCTTTGCTCCTTCTTCTTCAAGCTGCAAAATCTTCATAATCACAACAAAAATCACTCTCAAAAGCGGACTCTCTCTCTCTCTCAAGAAGGTTCAAGGCTCATACTAGCGTTTCTCTGGGCTGTATAAACGATGGAAGAGGCTGCAAATGAGCCATAAGTTCTTTAAATATGGTACAAACCCCTAAAAATTAGGGTTTCTCTTTATAGTGCCTACTCGTCGATTCAGGGCCTTCAGACTCGTCGAGTAGATCTGAAGTCCCGTGTCCTCCTAATAACCTCTACTCGACGACTTGGAGCTCGCCAACTCGTCGAGTCCCAACACAAACCCCTAGAACTTATAAAATTAAATAATACCTAGAACATGTGTTACAAATCTCCCCCAATTTAACTAGACTTCGTCCTCGAAGTCTGCTGACGTGAACAAGTCCGGGTAGTGATCTCGCGTCTCCTCTTTCGGATCCCATGTCCATTCGGAGCCCCTTCGGTGCTGCCATTGTACCTGTACTAGCTTCACCTCCTTTTTCTGAAGAACCTTGGTCTTCCTATCTAGAATCGCAACAGGCCTCTCAATGTAGTTCAGGATCTCGTCCACCTGAATGTCGTCCAGAGAAACAACCGCGGCCTCGTCGGTGACACACTTCCAAAGATGTGACACATGGAAGGTATTGTGAATCTGGCTAAGCTCATACGGCAGATCCAGGCGATAGGCCACGTTGCCCACCCGGGCCGTAATCCTGAACGGTCCAATATATCAGGTCCCCAACTTGCCTATCTTCCAAAACATGATGACTCCCTTTCGTGGCGACACTTTTAGTAACACAAAGTCCCCCATCTGGAACACAAAGTCCGGTCGTCGTCGGTCAGCATAACTTTTCTGACGGCTCTGTGCAACTCGCACCCTGTCACGCACCTACGGAATCAGCCTGTTAGTCTTGAGCACTACCTCAGTGCTCCCCATGACTCGGTGTCCAACCTCACCCCAATAAACCAGAGTCCTACATCTTCGACCATACAACATCTCAAACGGAGGTCGGTCGATACTGGCATGGTAACTATTGTTGTATGAAAACTCTGCCAATGGGAGTTATGTATCCCAACTACCTCCAAAATCTAACACGTATTCCCGAAGCATATGCTCGAGTGTCTGGATCGTCCCTTCACTTTGGACATATGTCTGGGGGTGGTACGCGGTAGTAAAATGCAACGAGTGCCCAGTTCCTCGTGGAACTTCTTCCAGAATCGGGATGTGAATCAAACATCCCGGTCAGAGACTACTCACATTGGCATTTCGTGTCTGACCACCACCTCTCGTACAAAAATATCTACCAAATTCTCAGCGGATATGCCCTCAGAGATCGGAATAAAGTGGTCACTCTTCGTCAACCTGTCTACAATCACCCATACGGCATCCACACCCCTCGCTGTCCTCGGTAACTTCGTGATGAAGTCCATAGTGAACCTTGCCATGCGGCCGCTGATGTTTGGCCTTGAACTTCCAGCAGGTCAAGCACCGCTCCACGAACCAAGCGATCTCCCATTTCATTCAGGGCCACCAATAGCTCAGCCTCAAATCTCTATACATTTTTGTAGCCCCCGGATGTATAGAGAACTTGGACTTTTGTGCCTTCTCCAATATCTTATGTCTCACTCCTCCAGTCACCGGTACCCACACCCGAACACACTGTGTTAGAAGACCTCGACTATCCCGAACGAAAAAGGGAAACTGACCCTGAATCCGCTCTATCTTCTAATTCTCTTTCTTCACACCCTCGACTTGAGCCTCCTTGATCATATCCAACAATGGAGAGATCACTATCATCCTAAAAAAAACGTTCCCAATCGGGGAACCTGCTGTCTTGCGGCTCAAAGCATCAGCCACCATGTTGGGCTTCCCTAGATGGTATAAGATCTCACAATCATAATCTTTCTATGCCGGATGTTGAGGTTCTGCTGATCCATCAAATACTTCAAACTCTTATGACCAGTATAAATAGTGCACCGTACTCCATACAAGTAGTGCCTCCAAATCTTGAGGGCAAACTTCATTGCCCCCAATTCCAAGTCGTGGGTGGGGTAATTCGCCCCATGAGGCTTCAACTGCCTCGAGGCGTAAGCAATCACATGCCCCCTCTGCATTAGTACCGCGCCTAACCCTAAGATCGATGCATCCCAGTACACTACCAAGTCATCCAACCCCTCAGGTAGTACTAGAATCGGAGCCTCACATAACCTCTGTCTAAGGGTCTCGAAAGCCAACTGCTGATCCGTGCCCCATCGAAATGTCACATTCTTCTTGCTCAAGCGGGTCAAAGGCACATCAATCTTGGAGAAATTCTGGATGAATCTCCAATAATAGCCTGCTAAACCTAAGAATCTACGGATGTTGGATGCGTTCTTCGGTACTTCCCACCACATCACTGCCTTAACCTTGGCTGGATCAACGGAAATACCCACTTGGTTGATGATGTGCCCCAAATATTGCACCTGACGCAGCTAGAAATCACATTTTGAGAACTTGGCATACAGCCTTTCTGTTCCCAATGTCTCCAATACCTCCCTCAGATGCTGCTCATGCTACTCCTTGGTCTTAGAATAGACCATGATATCATCAATAAAAACGATCACCGACCGATCCAACATCGGTCTACACACTCTGTTCATGAGATCCATGAACGTTGTTGGGGCATTGGTGAGCCCAAATGGCTTCACCACCAACTCATAGTGCCCATAACGAGTCTTGAAAGCTGTCTTTGGTATATCCTTATCCCGAATCCTCATCTGATGGTACCCTGACCGAAGATCAATCTTGGAAAACCAAGACACACCCTGCAGCTGATCGAACAAATCATCGATCCTCGATAGTGGATAACGGTTTTTTAACGTTAGTTTGTTCAGCTCTAGATAATCAATGCACATCATGTGGGACCTGTCCTTCTTTTTCATGAACAATATCGGAGCTTCCCACGGGGAACTGCTCGGACAGATGAACCCTCGGTCTAGCAGCTCCAGAAGCTGCATAGATAGCTCCTGCTTCTCGAGCGGAGCTAGCCAGTATGGTGCCTTGGCTACCAGAGCGGCACCCATCACCAAATCAATGTGAAACTCCACTTGCCTCTCCGGAGGCACTCCAGGTAACTCCTCAGGAAAGACATCCTGAAACTCCTGTACAACCGGCATACTGCCCAAATCCATTGGGGTCTCAACCCTCGTATCCGAAATATATGCCAGAAACCCGGTACAACCCTGCTGCAGAAATCTCCTAGCCCTCGCAGTTGAACAGAGAGTTTGCCCTTGTGAGGCCCTCTCTCCATGAATAACCAGTTCTCCCCCACTTGGGGTTCGAACCCTTACCACCTGGCGCTCGCAATCTATCATGGCCCCGTTGGCCCCCAACCAGTCCATCCCGACAATCACCTTTAGCCCTCACAACGGTATCGGGACTAGATCAACATAAAACCTCTCTCCAAGCACATTTAGGACAAAGTCCCGATACACCCTCTCAACACTCACAGTGCGGTCGTCCGTAATCTCCACCTAAAGCGTGGAATCCAAAGTCCCCGATGCATCCCGAAACTTCTTGCTAAGAGCAAGAGATACAAATAATCGGGTAGCTCCTGAATCGAAGAAAACGTGAGCAAACATACCATTGACCAAGAAGGTCCCTATACATAAGCACAATATACTCATAATCAATGCAATAAATCTAGATCATGGAGATAAAATACATACCAGCCACAACGTCTAGCACTGCCCGAGCCACCTCGGTAGTCAACTGAAATGCACGACTCTTCACCGCTGGAGCATCCGCCTTAGCAGGGCGGCCATCAGTAATCCTGATTGTGGCGGGTGCAGGCGCCGCCACTGCTCCTCCTCCTCCTCTTCCCTGCAACCTCAGGAAATCGGCCTTTTTATGGCTAGTCTGGTTGCAATGGAAACAATTTAGGCCCTTCTTGGGGAAATCCCTGCTCAAGTGACCCGGCTGGCCACATGCATAAGACCCTGAGCCTGCTATCCGACAAACCCCACTGTGCGGTTTTTTTCGCACTTGACACACCGGCGACGGCCCTGCTAGCCCCTACTGGAAGAATCCAAGGTCTTAGGATTTTTAGCCTGACCCACTGTTGCCTATACCTGCTCCGGCTTCCGCTTGGTGCGGAAGTCTAACTCCATCTCCCGCTCACGAGCCTTTTCCACCATCCCATTCAGGGTTTTACACCTTGTAAAGCTCACAAACTCCCGGATATCATCCCTCAGCATGGAATGATACCTCGTCCGCCTCATATCCTCGTCTATAGCATACTGTAGGATCAACAATGCTCATTCCTGAAACTTGGCAGTGATCTCCGCCACAGTCTCGGTGGTCTACTGGAGGTCATGAAACTCCCTCACAAGCCGTTGCACCTCAATAGGTGGTGTAAACTCCAAATCAAACTGCCTAACTAACTCAGCTCATGTCATCTCGGCCACACCAGCCGCCCCTACCTGGATTCACGTCTCCCTACCAGTCTCGGGCTCAATCTCTCAGTATACATGAAGTGAAACCCACCTTTTCTGCATTAGGACAAGAACTCGTGCGCTGGGCGTTCTCTATGTCCGCCACCCAGTGTCAGCTAACTATGGGATCCCTGAACATAAAGAACTTTGGCGCCCCACATGCCTTGAACTCCCAGAACGAGGGAGTTCAGGCCCCGACCTATCCCGCAACAATCTCGGCTCTGAATGCCCTGAGGCTCTCCTCCATGATCTCCATAATACCCTCCTCGACCGTCCTAAAGATCACTGGGGTAGCGTCAAGGATGCCCCTCGTCACCTCGGTTGCGATGATCTCACGTAGCCTCTCATCAATGGGCTCGATACTGTCGCCCGACCCAGATCCGGATCCCGATCCTGATCCCCCAGCTCCATGTCGTGTCACCACCATACTGAACTGCAATGTCACAAATCATAATGACCAGGATATCCAAATAGGGGATCTTCCCACACCGATCCTCCTTAGAGCTTCCATATCTAACATTTGTTCGGGTACAGGTCCTGTACTTTGAGTAGTACGGGCCCAATACTACCTTCCACGCCTACCTATACCTTCCCCAAGGCTCTACCTGATAACTCCAATTCGTCCCAGAAAAATAACAAATGCCACAACCTACAACATCACTCAAATCCTAGGTTATCCTAAGATTTGCTCTACCCTCATCAACCATATCAATCGTAAATGGTTGCCTTTATGCATGCAAATTATACACAGAAAATGATCAAATAGATTTTCCGAAAGAGATTCTACCCTAGGACCAAAACCAGATAAGGAACAGGAAATAAGGCCAAATCAATCATTCTAAGGCTATAATCTCCTAACCGTATACAATTTTAAAAGCATACACATAGCAGATCCATACGATTATCATAACTCAAATATCGCTATAACATGACTAACATATTGGGGAACTACTTACTTCGCTCGGCCGATCACGCGCGTTGCACTTTCCTCTTTTCCATTCTTAAAAGTTTTTAACTTTTATTTTTGAAATTTTTTTTACCATTTCCTTAGTTTAAGTCCTGACACACCCGAGTGGTTGCCTGAATCCATCAAACCAAGGCTCTAATACTAACTTGTAACGACCAAATATTCAAAAGAAATTTTTCATTTTTAATTAGCCAAAACATTTTCCATAAACCATAAAATCTCAAATACAATTGTTTTCAAATTCATAATGATAACAATATTATTTCAAATCATCAGAATGTCCCATAAAAACGCCTGAGAGAGAGTGCATGTCGCGTCATTAGGCCTTTCCCTTTCCCTTAGGCACAGATGTACCTGAAACAAATCCACAAACTGTAAGCTAATGCTTAGTGAGTTCCCCAAAGCATACCCCACACAATCCACATAAACACATAATAACATTAGCTATAAAAGCTACATATATCACGACAGCCATGCATACAAACATATAAGGATGCCATGTTCTCCCCTACATGGTCTTATACCAAAGTGCCATGGGCTTCCCCCATGGTCTTTAACCGATAAACCATGGGCTCCCCCACATGGTCTTTCATCCAACTGCCATGCCCCCCATGGTATTTAACTAACAAGCCATGGGCTCCTCCACATGGTCTTATATCCAAGTGCCATGGGCTCCCCCATGGTCTTCCCTGCAAGTATCATATAATCACTAGCATACCACTTTGCATATAGCTAACTATCATACCAAATATCTCTACTTCAACTAGTGTACCACATATCACAAAATGGGTCGGCCTTAGTGCCTTAAACCTCATTAGTATGGTGAGGAGACTCACCCCTCGTGAATGCTGAACTGACAAGATAAGATCCAATAAGTCCGAACGCACTGCTTCAACTCAACTACCTATAATCATCATGTGATTAACTTGTTACAATCCTGAAATACCATAAATTCCCTCAAATTCAACCATGGTCAACCCTGGTCAAAGTTAAGGTCAACAGTCCATGTTGACCTCAACTCGTCAAGTGCATCCAGCCACTCATCGAGTCACCTGAGTAACTAGTCAACTCGCCAAGTTACCTCTGTAACTCGTCGAGTTCCTAAATTTCTAGAAGACCAAAAACTCATGCAGGCCAAAAACTCTAATCCTTCATTACACTCATACAGAGTCTCGAAAATGGGTAAACCCTACCCGACTTGTCGAGTCGACTAAGGGACTCGACGAGTTCTTTCAGTCCTTTTTGTGTTCAGTCCTTTCCAATGGGATCCAAGGTCCCAAACTTCAGATCCAACTTCTCCTAGTGTAGTTACCACGTAAAGTTGCAAACTTTACATGCATGCAAGGGCTCACAAGGCTAAAACACCAAAACTAAGGTTCCTACAAGGTTTTAGTGCATGGGAAGGGCCTAAGCTGGATAAAGTGAGAAACTATATGTCATTGAAGACCTAGAGATGTCCAGATCTAGAACCACATCCTTGTGACAAGTCTAAATCCGAGTATGACACCCTTTTGGCACCAAAAGTGACAATTTACTTCCAAGAAAAGAGATTTAAGCAACTAAAGGTCAAGATAGTGACTTTATACCTCAATATCGTCGCCAATATAGAGTAGATGTCGGATCTACTACTTCCCTCTTTGCTCCTTCTTCTTCAAGCTCCAGAATCTTCACAATCACACCAAAAATCACTCTCAAAAGCTCTCTCTCTCAAGAAGGTGCAAGGCTCAAACAAGGTTTTATATGGGCTGTAGGAACGATGGAAGAGGCTTGAAATGAGCCATAAGTTCTTTAAATAGGGTACAAACCCCTGAAAATTAGGGTTTCTCTTTACAGTGCCTACTCGTCGAGTCGGGGCTTTCCGACTCGTCAAGTAGATCTAAAGTCCCGTGTCCTCATAATAACCTCTACTCGATGAGTTGGAGCTCCCCAACTCGTCGAGTCCCAACACAAAACCCTAAAACTTATAAAATTAAATAATACCTGGAACATATGTTATAGTTCTTGATATCTATGCTAAATGAACAATTTATGCATGTTTTAAATTATTTAAATTGTATGTGTATTTTATATCAACGAAAATGTTAGGTAAAACATGGGTAAATGAAATAGTTGATTTGTCAAGAAATAAATGATGAGAGGCCTTGATGTTTACGATGATCCAGTCATCTATCGGAGTATAGATGACGACCACTGACTATTCTATATAGTCTAGTGGAACTCTAGCAGGCTCGCAACCTATAGGTGTTTACTTGAACTACGCGTTCACCAGATATACTCCATCCCCCTCATGGTTGCCTTATTTGACATAAATTATTGAGGAATCCCCTAAGCAATGTTGTCCACCCCGATGAAAATCCTTAGACTAGGTCCCTTATGATAGATGCTTTAGGGACGTAAAGTGAGGATAACGGGAACGGGTAATCAGTTTGAATATTTAATGAAATTAATAAACTTAATTATTGTGGGTAGAAAACCCTATGTGTTCACCAGGCTCCCAAGCCTAACCTGCTCAGTTTATTGCATTATAGGTAGTGTTAAGGGAGCACAGGAGTGATGATCTGATGAGAGATCAATGGATTATAGGTCACTAGAATAAATAGATGTTGTAAGGCCTATGTTGCTTATGTTTACGCTTTTGATCTGTACTGACAATGAAATCCCGAGGTGTTTAATATAATGAAAATACATTTCTTAGGAAATGCTTTGATAAATTCTTTATCATATATTTGGGAACAAATTTCGCAACGTATTTCATTAAAAGTATACTCTGATTTTTAAATAAATCATAAACAAAATCTGTCTTTTCTGGCCGTGAAAATGGGGATGTCATAGTTGGTATCAGAGCATTAGTTTAAGCGAACTAGGAATATGTAGGATTTCTAGACTTAAACTTAGAATGCTAAGCGATGATTCTGAGATGAGTGGCTGCTTTATATAGACACATGCACCAGCTTATTTTAGTAAAGATGCCTAAATTGCTATTATATGCTAAATGATTTATGTTTTAGCTATAATGATGCCTTATATGTTATTATTTGATCAGATCTATGGTCTGTTGTCGACCGGATCTGGAAACCTTATGTGTTCAAAATTCTAAACATATAATTATGGTATTAGAACTAGCATGTAACTTTTCGGAGTGACAAGGAGGATTAAACATCAATCGTAAACAACGATCTAAATTTGCCTACTTTGGTGTATAGATTGATATGGTGAGAACTCGAAGGGGAAACGCTAATGAAAATGCTAAACAACAGCCTGTGATTGAGCGTGTACCGGAAGTAGCAGCTGCACCTGAGCCAATTACGATGGCAGGAGTGCAAGCCATGATTCAGGCTATCATGGCCGAACAGAGGTAATATATGAGGAAAATGTTGCTGAATAATAAGGATGAACCTACGATGCCTGTTGAACAGCCAGAACCGAATGCCAGACAGTCAGAAGAAGGGAATTATAGTAGAATCGTTGGTAAAGCTGAAGCGCCAGTGGTTAGGAGGAATAACCAAGATGAAGGAATCGAGAGGAACGGATGCAAGTATAAGGACTTCACGACTTGCAACCATCGACTTTCACTAGGAAGGAGGATCCAATCGGAGTTATGGACTGGATCTTGGAGGTGGAGTTATCCTTCATAACATGTGGTTGCAAGGGAAAACTACAAACTGCATATGCAGTGCGTCAGTTCAAAAGTGGCGCTGTTCGCTGGTGGAACACTCTGGGGAAGACCATAAGCCCCAATGAGCCACTACAACTGACATGGGCAGAGTTCTTGGTACACTTTAAATGCAAGTTCTACTCAGCCTAAAACCTGCTAGAACTAGAGAACCATTTCCTGACGTTGAAGAATGGCAGCATGTACATTGATGAATACTCCAATGCCTTCACAGACAAGATGGAGTTTGCTCTACACATCTCCCCTAACGAGCTGACGAAAATTGATAAGTACTCAAAGGGACTTCCATGGGAGTACATTGCACCAGTCCGCCAGACACCTACTCTTGAGGCAGCTATCCGGGCTGCCAAGTCTGTTGAGGAGGTGGTCAAGAGAAGAGCCGCCATCAAGGTTGAAGTTGGCAAGAAAAGTAATTTTGATGGATCTTCAAGGTCCAACAAGAAGATAAAATTGTCGAAGTCTAGTTCGAAGAAATTTGGAGGAGGATGAGGCAAAGCTAAGTGGTGCGAGAAGTGTAAAAAGAAACACTTTGGGAAATGTAGCAAGGAGGTGACTCGCTACAAGTGTGGAATGACTGGGAATTACACCAACGAGTGCACATCCAACAAAAGGGTGTGCTATGGATGTAACGAAGAAGGGCACATTTCGAAAGAGTGCCCGAAGAAGAAGGAGGCAGCAAGGCCTAACGTTCCACTGAGGCCGAAGGTGAGAGCTTTCCAGATGACCCTAGAAGCCGTAAAGGACGCAACAAATGTTGCTTCAGGTACATTTCTTGTAAATGGATATTCTGCCAATATATTGTTTGATTCGGGAGAAAACTAATCATTTGTATCGCACAAATTTGGTGGAAGACTAGAATTACCTATAGATAAACTTGATAATGCTCTAGTTATAGAAGTTTCTAGTGGAAAATTCATACCTATTATCAATTGCATTAAAAACATCGTAATCGACTTGAACGGAAACGAATTCCACGAGGATCTGTTACTCATTGAGTTGAATGGTTTCGACATCGTACTGGGAATGGATTGGCTTAGGGGCAAATGATGCTGAGATACTATGCAAGAAGAAGATGGTGAGAGTAAACCCACCTAGAATATAGTCATTTATGATGTACAAGGACAAACATAGAGCAAATTCTGGCATCATTTCCTTGATGAAAGCCAGAAAATGTTTGTCCAAAGGATGCACATCATACTTGGCATTTTTCATTGATGAAAACAAGGATAAGAAAGAAGTACAAAGAATACCAGTGGTATGTGACTATCTGGAAGTCTTTCCTGAAGATCTTCCTAGATTGCCCCTTGATAGACAAGTAGAGTGTCAAATAGACTTGTTGCCAGGATCAACACCAATAGCGAAAGCACCATACTGATTAGCACTGACAGAGATGAAGGAGCTTATGATGCAACTTCAGGAGTTGGTGGACAATGGTTTCATTAGACCTAGTTCATCACCCTGGTGAGCTCCGGTGTTATTCGTGAAGAAGAAAGACGGAAGTATGAGGATGTGCATATACTATAGAGAGCTGAACAAGGTGTCACACCCCCAAACGAGAACAGCGGAAACGTTCGGTGGCGGAGGATGTCATGTACAGTATCATAACAATGCATAATAGTAAAACATGCAACAACATCATCCATTGCATTAATAGTATAATTTAATACAAGTGTGTTCTGTATACTTTATAAGACACCAAAATATGAATCAAAATAAGAGATGAGTCTTGAACGTGCTGCATCTTCTCAAAAGCTGGTCATCGGTACCTGTCTACTGGTGACCTGAGAATACAAGTCATTTTGAAAGTGTAGATCAGCATTAAAGCTGGTGAGTTCATAAGTATTTTAGTGTCATTGTTTGTATATGTTTGAAGAAAGTGTTTGTAAATGTTTGATGTAAAAGTTTGTAAGTGTTTGATGTAAATGTTTGTAAACTTCCTAGAAAATCCTATATTTTCTACTAAAGTAGTTTTCTACTAAGACCCAAATGTTCTTTATGTTTGTTCTTTTGTAGAAGTGAGTATTTTCCCAAAGTATGACTATCATTACCAAAATATAGTTTTCATTACCGTTTATGTGATAAGATCACAATGTGAATGAAATGGGAAAAATAAATATGTACTGTAGTTTTATCTAAGTAACTACCAATGTACTAACTACGTTAAACCTGTTTGTTTAATTAAGGTAAAATGTGATAAGATTGTAACCATAGTTGATCGACTAGTATAACACGACGTTCGAGATGTCGAAATGATATGACATTCGTCACGCATAGACCTGCAGGTCCCACTGTAGCTAGCAGCAAGGTATAGGATGGTCAGTCCCGTAGAGATCTATACACAAATTCACGCTCTCCTTCCAGGAGACTCTGGGTACAAAACGTGACACAGCAGTATCTTGCCGCGCCACGAAGTAATATCTCACATTAATGTTATAGTATTCTTGTATTTGTATAATATGTTTTCTCTGTCTAGTGTGTAGTATGTTCTCTCTGTCTAGTATATAGTATGTTCTCTAGTGTATAGTGTGTAGTATGTATTGTTTCTCGTTATAGTATGTATTGTTTCTCTTTATAGTGAGTATTGTCTCTCGTTATAGTATGTTTGTACTGACACATGTATGAACTGACTCTTTGTATATTTCATTGTTGTAGAAGTAGTAAGTAGTAACTTCCTAAACTATACCAATTATAGTTTACTGGCAATGTTGTTTGTAAGGATGAACATGTTAGTACACCTTTGCTACCCAAAGGTATTGAAGTGAATGAAGAACTTTTATATCTATATACATATACATAATATATAACTAAGATTCAAACGACCTTCGGACAAACAACCGATACCCTAAGTCCACAACCAAACAAGGAACAAGAAATAAGGCGAGTTATCAGTCCTAAGTCCTTTCAATCCTACTTATATAACTATATTTATATAGACATGATTTGACAAAATATAAGTTTAAAAGAGTTTGATAAAGAGTTTTGCATATAAAAGAGTTTGTAAAACGATTTGAGCAATTTGTTTGAAAACACAGTTTGAAGTATAAGAAATCTATATGTTTGATAGTTATTAATCACATGTAATTGATATAATAACTATAATGTTTCTACTTGTATTCCCCCCCCCCCCCCCGATAAAAGAATTTAAAATCATTTAAAAGATAAGTTAAGGGGTATGAACTCACCTGCAGTGAGTGATACGAATGTAAGATCGGTTTGTAGGATGCTAAGTGTCAAGTGAAGCCTTGAGCACAACGGATCCTAATAAGCATATAATGACACATATATGTATATAATTATTGCTTAGGCAACTAATCATGATAGAGACTCACCTTAGGAACTATGAAACACTTATTTGGAAATGTTACAATCACAAAGGATTGCATCTAAGGGGTTTAAGGCCACACAAGGGTGTTTACGGCTATTGTGTTTACGACCATAAGGAGTAGGCGGCCCTAGAGTCTACGGTCAAGGTGTTTACGGTCGTACACTCATGGGAGGACTTGCAAAAGAGGTGTTTTATGGTCCTATCTAGCATTCAACAAGTGCTTTCGATTCTATGTTCGAATATAAGGGTTTACGGCCGTAAATTCTTGATGCTCATGTATTTTATGATGATCTAAGACTAGAATGAAGAGTTTAACAAGACTAACTAGGAGATAGAAGATATACTCACGTTTTTGAAGCTTGGGAGGGGTTCACGGTCCAAGAACTAGTGAGTGTTCTTGGTGTTCTTGGTGTAAGTGATGAAGATTTGAAGATCTACCCAAAAGAGATGAAATCATGGATGAAATCATGGATGAAATCATAGGGTTTCATTAGATTAAACAAGGTACCAACTAACAAATGGAAGAAACACTTACATATTTGAATATCAAGAGGAAAATCTTGATGATAGTTGAGAGAGAATCGAGTTTGTGAGATGTAATTGTGTGAAAAAGGTTAAAAATGAAGGAGTAACTCATTTGAAGGGAAGAGTTCACGGCCATGGAGGTGTGTACGGCCGTAAACTCTAGTTTACGGTCGTAAACTCCATATGGTGGAGTTTCCGTCTTGTATGTTGCACACTGAACTCTATACGATACATCCTAACACTTTAACCTTTAAGGTACTAGGATTAAAACACCCAAACAGACCTTTAACGGGGCTAAAAGATAGCCAAAAACAAGTTTGACTTTGAATTGAACGGTTGTACAAGATAGAAATTTTGGGTTGTCACATCATCCCCCCGTTAGAGAGAATTTCGTCCTGAAATTAGAGTTTAAACAATTAATCTATTACAAATAACTAAACGAAAAGATGAGGATATTTCATTTTCATTTGATCCTCGCGCTCCCAAGTAAATTCAGGTCCTCGCTTGGCATTCCAGCGAACCTTCACTATCGGGATACGACTTTGCTTCGTTTGCTTGACCTCTCAGTCCATGATCTCTACTGGTTCTTCCACGAAGTTAAGGCTCTCATTGATCTCGATCACGTCGAGTGGGATTACAAGAGTCTCGTCGGGCAAACACTTTTTCAAGTTCGAGACGTGGAAAGTAGAATGTACGTTACTGAGTTCGCGAGGTAGTTTCAGTTTGTAAGCTACAGGGCCGATTCAAGCGATAATCTCGAAAGGCCCTACGTATCTTGGATTTAGCTTTCCACGCTTTCTGAAGCGTATCAAGTCCTTCCAGGGTGAGACATTCAATAGAACGCGATCTCCCACCTAGAATTCCAAAGGTTTCCTTCTCTTGTCTACGTAGCTTTTCTGTCGGTCTCTAGAGGCTTTCAATCGCTCACGAATCTGAACGATCTTCTCTGTCGTTTCCCGAATGATTTCTGGACCTGTGAGAGTGTTGTCAGGAACTCGTCCTTTAGCTAACTGAGTGTCACCCACCTCAGCCCAACACATAGGGGATCTGCACTGACGGCCATAAAGGGCTTCAAATGGAGCAGCCTTTATGCTTGTGTGATAACTATTGTTGTAGGAAAACTCGACGAGGGGTAAATGAGTATCCCACGCCTTCCCAAAGTCTATCACGCAGGCTCGCAACATATCTTCCAAAGTTTGAATAGTCCTCTCACTTTGTTTGTCAGTTTGTGGATGGTAAGTTGTACTCATGTCCAACCTAGTTCCTAGGGAACTTTGTAGAGACTGCCAGAACCTCGAAGTGAATCTACTATCTCTATCAGAGATAATGGATATGGGAACACCATGCAGTCGTACGATCTCCCTAATGTAAGTTCTTGTTAGTTTCTCCATCTTGTCAGTTTCTTTGATAGGCAGGAAGTTTGCGGACTTTGTTAACCTCTCTACGATCACCCAAGTGGTATCGAGACCACCCGTCGTCTTGGCAAACTTGGTTATGAAGTCCATTGTGATCCGCTCCCACTTCCATTCAGGTATCTCCGGTTTCTGAAGTAAACCTGATGGTTTCTGGTATTCGACCTTAACCTTGGCGCAAGTAAGGCATTTACTCACGAAGGTAGCAATTTCTGCTTTCATGTTAGGCCACTAGTATAGCTTTTTAAGATCTAGATACATCTTATCTGAACCTGGGTGGGCGGAATAGCGAGTGTTATGTGCCTCGGTCATGACCAAGTCTTTGAGACCAATGTGTTTCGGTGTCCAGATCCGATCCATGATATACAAGGCTCTGCCACCCTTGACTTCCAAGTTTTTATCCATCCCTCTCAGTGATTCACCCGCCACATTTTCAGTTTTCAAAGCTTCGAGCTAAGCCTCCTTAATTTGTGTGGATAAATGTGAATGGATAGTCATAGTCAAAGATTTGACTCTGCGATCAGAGTATTCTTTCTGACTTAGGGTGTCAGCTACCACGTTGGCCATGCCTGGATGATAACGAATTTCACATTCGTAATCACTGAGTAGCTCGACCTACTGTCGTTGTCTCATGTTCAGCTCCTTCTGGTCGAATATGTGTTGTAGGCTTTTGTGGTCTGTAAAGATAGTGCTTTTTGTACCATACATGTAGTGTCTCCAGATCTTCAGAGCAAACACTACTGCTCCTAACTCAAGATCATGTGTGGTGTATTTGACCTCGTGTGTCTTTAGCTGTCTTGAGGCATAGGCAATGACCTTACCTCGTTGCATCAGAACACAACCGAGCCCTTGGTTGGATGCATCGCAATAAACCACGAAGTCTTCTATCCCTTCTGGGAGGGATAGTATCGGTGCGGTGCATAAGGCTTGCTTTAGCGTTTGGAACGCTTTCTTTTGCTTCTCTTCCCAGTCAAAGGCCACGCCCTTCTGGTTCAATGTTGTAAGCGGTTTCGCAATCCGAGAGAAGTTCTGAATGAACCTGCGATAGTAGCCAGCGAGGCCTACAAATTGACGAATTTCTGTAGGCGTCTTCGGTGCTAACCAGTTCTCAATGGCTTTGATTTTGGAAGGGTCCACTTGAATTCCTTCTTCGCTAACCACGTGCCCCAAGAATTCGACTCTTCGGATCCAAAATTCACATTTCAAGAACTTCGCATAAAGCTTCTCTGATCGCAGTGTTTCCAAGACCTGACGTAGATGTTGATTATGCTCCTCCTTACTACGAGAGTAGATAAGTATCTCATCGATGAAGACGATGATGAACTTATCCAATTAACGATGGCACACCCTATTCATTATGTCCATGAATACTGCGGGCAGATTGGTCAATCCGAACGGCATCACTACAAACTCGTAGTGTCCATAACTAGTTCGGAAGGCTGTCTTCGGAACATCCTCCTCTAGCACTCGTAGCTAGTGATACCCGGATCTCAGGTCTATCTTTTAAAAGAAGTTCGCCCCTTGAAGTTGGTCAAACAAATCGTCAATGCGAGGCAGAGGGTAACGATTTTTGATGGTTAGTTTGTTAAGTCCTCAATAGTCGATGAACATACGGAACGACCAATCTTTCTTCTTGACGAACAAGACCGGTGCTCCCCAAGGTGAGAAGCTTGGTCTGATGAAGCCCTTGCTGAGCAATTCGTTAAGTTGACTGGATAGCTCCTGCATCTCAGCTGGTGCTAGACGATAGGGCGATTTGGCTACTGGGGTATCCCCTGGAACTAAGTCGATTCGAAACTCGACTTGACATTGCGGAGGTAATCCTGGTAGTTCTTCTGGAAAGATGCCAGGAAAATCGTGTACCATGGGGATGTTCTTTATGTCTTTCGTCTCTTGGCTCAGATCGACAACATGATCAAGGAATGCGCGGCATTCCTTTCGTAGGTACTTCTGGGCTTGAATGCTCGAGATGATACGAAGGTTCGTGCCGGGTTTGTCGTCGTAGATTACTAGACTTTCGCTAGACGGCATATTTAGGCGAACAAGATTTTCGTAACACATGATGTCGGCACGATGAGAACTCAACCAATCCATGCCGATTATGACGTCGAAACTTTTAATTGAGACCGACATGACGTCGATTGGAAATGAATGGCTATCTAGTTTTAATGTACATCCTATGTATATACAACTAGTGCTCTCTATCTTTCCGTTAGCCATTTCTACAGTGAACGGTTCTTTAAGTGCACGTGATTTTTGCTTGAGCAAGTGAGCAAATTTCTGGTTCACAAAACTCCTCTCCGTTCCACTATCAAACAGTATGCATGCATATGAGTTAACGAGGAGAAACATACCAGTGACCACTGTGGGGTCGGGAACTGCTTCCTCGTGGCCTATAGCCAAAACTCTTCCCACTCCGTCGGCATTCCCTGCCTTCGGGCAGTTCCTTTTGTAGTGGCCCGCCTCACCACATCCGTAGCAAGCCTGGCCCACACCAGCGCCGGGGACATGGGTGATTGGCCTTGCCGGAGCCTTGCAGAAACGGGAAATATGCCCCTTCCTGTTGCAGTTAGAGCACTGCATTTCCCGGAAGGTTCCATTGTGGTGGAATCTGCATTTCTTGCACTTTGGCAAGCTTCCAGCATACCGCTTTGCCGGCGCAGCAACAGTAGGTGTTATCGCAGCATTAACAGCTACAACCTGCTGCTTCTTGGCAGCATTATGCACCGTTTTCTTCTTTTTGTTATCCCAAAACTTCCGTTTGTTGTTAGCGGCTTTGGTGGGTTATGAGATAGCTAGGGTTGTTGTTGTTGACGGGGTACGGACCCCATGGTCAATGATTCGTTGTGCCAACCGTTTGGCACTGTCGAAGCTAGTGGGGTTCGAAGCTAAGACGTTCCCCTAAAATGGAGGCACCAACCCCCAGATATACCTTTCCACCTTCTTCGCCTTAGAAGGGACCATTCCCAGACATAGTGCTACCAAATCGCTGAATCTGGCAGTATGGGAGACTATGTCGGAGCCTTTCATGGTTAGGCTCCAGAGTTCCTGTTCAAGCTTCTGAACCTCGCCCCTCGGTCAGTATTCTTCGATCATAATCTCCTTCAGAGCTTCCCAGGCCATAACATTAGCCACTGTAAGAGTTAGTGACTTGACATGGCTATTCCACCATGTCAGGGCACTGTCCGCGAAGGTGCAGGCGGCAAATTTTACTTTGCTCCCTTTCGGACAGGAGCAGATCTCAAAGATCGACTCCGTTTTCTCGAACCATTGCGAGATGTCAAAGATTCCATCAGTCCCATTGAAGCTCCTGGGTATGCAGCTGGTGAAGTCCTTATATGAGCACTCTCTAGAGCGCACTGGAGCTTCAACTGGAGTGGGAGGCACATTAGTTCCACTGTCGCTAGTACCGGTCAAAGTGAATTGTGTTAGCGCTGTCGTAGCAGCCGCATTCACAGCAGCTTGGATAGCTGCTGGGTTGTATTGAGGAGGAGGAGGTGTTTGATTCGGAGTTATTGGAGTAGCATGCCTGTTCGACCTACGAGGAGGCATCTTGTAGCCATAAAATCACAAGATGAAGATATTGGTAAGTATTCAATAGAGAGAATGATGAGAGTAAATCATGGACTAACTCTCCATAGCCCAACAAAACAGATGAGAGTATGATTGAAATAGAAATCTAGCAATAGAAAGATGAAAGCATTTGGATAATAATTTCCATGAGATTATATATCTGTCAATAATATTGGTTATTACAGATGTAACAAGTTCGGGAAAAATGACCTAAGGGTAGGTCTTACATCAAACCAGGATAAGAAAATTTTGACAGAATAAGACCTAGCGGACTGGAAGTCCAAGGTTTTTAAGATAAATAGGAAATTACAAGGAAAAGTGCAACTTAGAGCATAGATAAGAAGGCTATTCTTTTATCCAAAAGAATGGGATGAGCAGAGCCTTCCCTACTGGCGACGGGAACCCCTTGGGTGAACCCTTAAATCAGCCAGCTGATGCTCCATGTCGAGAAGGCGTCGCTCATACACTCGCTGGCGTACTCGGTGTTCTATGACTTCAGCTCGAGTCACAGCCAGTTCTTGCAGTAGAGACTCATTATCTCTCGCAGCTCTCTCACGAGCATCCTCCAGACAACGAATGCAAACAGTATTGATTCCCGCATTGGCATCAACCTCCGCGATGCGGTTGAGGGCTGTCCTACCCTGTATTTCGTTATGAGCAACCATGCGGACCAGAATAGGAAGGACTCTATCCGCTGAGTCTCCCTCTCTGAGGTTGTAGAAACTTCTGTCTCCGTTGTCGGGCATGGGTTGACCCTGTTCTTGACTCCATGTTTCCAAACCTTCCACCCACAGAGGTGTCGGGCCTTGAAAAGCCGGACGAGGGTTAGGATTTGGGATTGGAGCTACTAGGGGTTGATCATTGACTTCTGGCTCTAGGTCAGAATCCTCAGGAAAGTCTTCTGTAAAGTCATCGTCCAACGGAATTACAGGATCCTCTTCTGGCTCATCGTCGAGCCATCCACCGTTACCTAGGTTGGGAAAGTACGGATCTCTGGGGATATGGAATCCAGCCATGTTATCTAAGCGAGAAAATGGGTAAAAGAAATAATTAATAGACGTACTAATTAAGATAATTATAAGATGATCCTTACCAGTTACTCCAACATTTGCATAGTGCATACCAGTCATATGTAACCAAAACAGGATAGACCTTCGAATAAGTGATCCTAACTCTAAGTCCACAACCAAACAAGGAACAGGAAGTAAAGAAAAGATCACATATTCTAAGTCTATAACACTTTAGTTACATATCACCTTAGCGTATCCACTCAGCAACTATTGACATACTAATAAAGATCTTTTTAGTTTGCACATAAGTAATTATAGTAACACAAAATACTCCTATAGTATTTTAAGTTTATGTTCTCTTCTAATGTTTTCATTGTAGTAGTGTTGGTTAGTTTTTAGACTTGCTGCAACATCACAACCATTCCTAGGCACATGTTAATCACTTCTCGGAAAGATATAGTTGATCAGGCTATATCACTCCCAGATCTGATTATATGTCCCCAAGTGTACTTGTGCTGTCCAACAATCGTAATACTTTTGTTTTGTCCTAGTGACACTGTTTTGGTATGAATGTAGGTATGTATACTTTGGTTAAATATTTTATTATTTAAAAGTATAAACTCTTGGTCAGAGTAGTTTAATCTCGTTGTGTTTATAGTTGTATATCTTTTATGGGTAGATATAAACAATTCACTATAAACAATGCTCTGATACCAATCTGTCACACCCCCAAACCAGAACGGCGGAAACGTTCAGGGGCAGAGGACGTCATGTAAAGTATCACAACAATGCATAATAGTAAAACCAGCAACAACATCATCCATTGCATTAATAGTATAATTTAATACAAATGTGTTCTATATAGTTTATAAGACACCAAAATATGAATCAAAATAAGAGATGAGTCTTGAACGTGCTCCATCTTCTCAAAAGCTGGTCATCGGTACCTGTCTAATGGTGACCTGAGAATACAAGTCATTTTGAAAGCGTAGATTAGCATTAAAGCTGGTGAGTTCATAAGTATTTTAGTGTCATTGTTTGTATATGTTTGAAGAAAGTGTTTGTAAATGTTTGATGTACAAGTTTGTAAGTGTTTGATGTAAATGTTTGTAAACTGCCTAGAAAATCCTATATTTTTTACTAAAGTAGTCTTCTACCAAGACCCAACTGTTCTTTATGTTTGTTCTTTTGTAAAAGTGAGTATTTTCCCAAAGTATGACTATCATTACCAAAATATAGTTTTCATTACCGTTTATGTGAGAAGATCACAATGTGAATGAAATGGGAAAAATAAAGATGTACTGTAGTTTTATCTAAGTAACTACCAATGTACTAACTACCTTAAACCTGTTTGTTTAATTAAGGTAAAATGTTATAATATTGTAACCATACTTGATCGACTAGTATAACTCGACGTTCGAGACGTCGAAATGATATGACATTCATCACCCGTAGACCTGCAGGTTCCACTTACGCTAGCAGCAAGGTGTAGGATGGTCAGTCCCGTATAGATCTATACACAAATTCACGCTCTCCTTCCAGGAGACTATGGGTACAAAACGTAACACAACAGTATCTTGTCGCGCCAGGAAATAGTATCTCACATTAATGTTATAGTATTCTTGTATTTGTATAGTATGTTCTCTCTGTCTAGTGTGTACTATGTTCTCTCTATCTAGTATATAGTATGTTCTCTAGTGTATAGTGTGTAGTATGTATTGTTTCTCGTTATAGTATGTAATGTATCTCTTTATAGTGATTATTGTCTCTCGTTATATTATGTTCTATATGTTTCTCTTTATAGTGAGTATTGTCTCTCGTTATAGTATGTTTGTACTGACTCATGTATGAATTTACTCTTTGTATGTTTCATTGTTCTAGAAGTAGTAAGTAGTGACTTCCTAAACTATACCTTTTATAGTTTACTGGCAATGTTGTTTGTATGGATGAACATGTTTGTACACCTTTGTTACCCAAAGGTATTCAACTGAATGAAGAAATTTTATATCTATATACATATACATAATATATAACTAAGATTCAAACGACCTTCGGACAAACAACCGATACCCTAAGTCCACAACCAAACAAGGCAAGGAAATAAGGGGAGTTATCAGTCCTAAGTCCTTTCAATCCTACTTATATAACTATATCTATATATACATGATTTGATAAAATATAAGTTTAAAAGATTTTGATAAAGAGTTTTGCATATAAAAGAGTTTGTAAAACGATTTGATCAATTTTTTGAAAATACAATTTGAAGTATAAGAAATCTATCTGTTTGGTAGTTATTAATCACATGTGATTGATATAATAATATAATGTTTCTACTTGTATTCCCCCCATAAAAGCATTTAAAATCATTTAAAAGATAACTTAAGGGGTATGAACTCACCTGTAGTGAGTGATACAAATGTAAGATCGGTTTGTAGGATGCTAAGTGTCAAGTGAAGCCTTGAGCACAACGGATCCTAATAAGCATATAATGACACATATATGCATATAATTAGTGTTTAAGCAACTAATCATGATAGAGATTCACCTTAGGAACTAGGAAACACTTATATGAAAATCTTACAATCACAAAGGATTGCATCTAAGGGGTTTACGGCCACACAAGGGTGTTTACGGCCATTGTGTTTACGGCCCCAAGGAGTATGCAGCCCTAGAGTGTACGGTCAAGGTGTTTACGGCCGTACACTCATGGGAGGACTTGCAAAAGAGGTGTTTTATGGTCCTATCTAGCATTCAACAAGTGCTTTCGATTCTATGTTCGAATATAAGGGAGTTTAAGGGCCAAAACATCCATCAACACAAGAGTTTACGGCCATACAAGGATTTACGGCCGTAAAATCTTGATGCTCATGTATTTTATGATGATCTAAGACTAGAATCAAGAGTTTAACAAGCCTAACTAGGAGATAGAAGATATACTCACGTTTTTGAAGCTTGGGAGGGGTTCACGGTCTAAGAACTAGTGAGTGTTCTTGGTGTTCTTGGTGTAAGTGATGAAGATTTGAAGATCTACCCAAAAGAGATGAAATCATGGTTGAAATCATAGGGTTTCATTAGATTAAACAAGGTACCAACTAACAAATGGAAGAAACACTTACATATTTGAAGATCAAGAGGAAACTCTTGATGATAGTTGAGAGAGAATCGAGTTTGTGAGATGTAAGTGTGTGAAAAAGGTGAAAATTGAAGGAGTAACTCATTTGAAGGGAAGAGTTCACGGCCAAGGAGGTGTGTACGGCCGTAAACTCCATATGGTGGAGTTTCCGGCTTGTATGCTGCACACTGGACTCTATACGATACTTCCTAACACTTTAACCTTTAAGGTACTAGGCTTAAAACACCCAAACAGACCTTTAACAGGGCTAATAGATAGCCAAAAACAAGTCTGACTTTGATTGAATTGAACGGTTGTACAAGATAGAAATTTCGGGTTGTCACACAAGGCAACGGTGAAAAACAAGTACCCATTGCCAAGGATTGATAACCTATTCGACCAGCTGCAAGGTTCGAGCTATTTATCAAAGATCGATCTTAGGTCGGGATATCATCAGCTTAAAGTGAGAGAGTAAGATATTGAGAAAACTGCACTCAGAACAAGATACGGACACTATGAGTTCATGGTTATGTCATTTGGACTAACCAATGATCCAGTAGCATTTATGGATTCGATGAACAAGGTTTGTAAACCATTCCTTGATAAATATGTAATAGTGTTCATAGATGACATTCTATTTTACTCAAAGAGCCATCAGAAGCATGGCAAGCACCTGCGAGAAGTGTTAGAATTAGGAGAAGTTGTATGCAAAGTTCTCTAAATGTGATTTTTCGATTCGAGAAGTCTAATTCTTGGGTCATGTGGTTAACCAAGAAGGAATAATGGTTGACTGATCAAATATTGAAGCTGTGATGAAGTGGGAACGACCAAAAAGTCCCTCTGACCCAAATAGATAAAGTGACAGCATATGCATCTCGACAATTGAAAGAGCACAAGAAGAACTACCCCACTCATGATCTGGAGTTGGCTGCAGTAGTATTCGCATTAAAGATATAAAGGCCTTATCTTTACAGCACGAAGTGCAAACTTTTCACAGATCATAAGAGTCTCAAGTATCTCTTTAATTAGAGGGAATTGAATATGAGACAACGACGCTGGCTTGAGTTACTCAAATATTACGACTGTGAGATACTTTACCATCCTGGTAAAGAAAATGTTGTAGCTGATGCTCTAATTCGAAAAGTAAACTTGGAAAGAAAAAGGCCGAGAGCAATAAAAATTGAAGTTGTCTCAAAGATTACGGAAAGCATCAAGAAACCTCAGGAAGAAGCTTTAGAGAAAAATGACCGAAAGGAAGAACGTTTAGGCAAAATGTTGGTGTTCGGTACGAATAATCAAGGATTAAAGGTATTCTAAGATAGGATTTGGCTAACTTAGATGGGCGAAATAAGAAATCTTCTGATGGAAGAGGCTCACAAGACCATGTACTCAATTCATCCCGACAGTACTAAGATGTATAAGGATCTAAAACCCTACTACTGGTGGCCGAAGATGAAGCTCGATGTTGTAAAGTATGTGGTCGAGTGTGCAACATGTGCGATAGTTAAGGCACAACATCAGAAACCGTATGGGAGCTTAGAACCTTTACCTGTACCCATGGGTAAATGGGAAGATATCTCCATGGATTTTGTGACTAAACTGCCCAAGACAAAGAATGGTCACGACATGATTTGGGTAGTCGTGGATCGATTCACAAAGAGTGCACACATCATAGCAGCCAATGAGAGATGGTATATGGATAAGCTTGCAAATGCTTACGTGAAGGAGGTAGTAAGACTTCACGGTGTTCCTTTAACGATTGTATCAGATCGTGATAGGCATTTCACATCAAGGTTTTGGAGGAGTCTACAAGAGGAAATGGGTACGAAGTTGTGTTTAAGTACAGCTTACCATCCGCAGATTGATGGTCAGAGCGAAAGAACGATTCAAACACTGGAAAATATGCTAAGAGCATGTACCCCAGAATTACGTGGTAACTGGGATTATCACTTACCCCTAGTAGAGTTTTCCTATAATAATAGTTACCATTCGAGCTTCAAGATAGCAGCTTATCAACCTTTGTACGGTCACAAGTATCGTATGTCGTCCTGTTGGCTTGAGGCCAGATAATAGCCGTTTATGAGCCCCGAGATAGTCCATTAGACTGCTAAAAAGTTGAAAGTGATTAGAGAAATGATGTTAGCAGCTCAATATCATCAATAGAGCTATATTGATAAGAAAATACGATCGATGACATTCGAAGTTGGAGATTCGGTTTTGCTCAAAGTTGTTGGATATAGTGTCTAAGTCCATAACTTTATTTGGTATGTACTTGACTCGACCCGGCATGATCCATTTGGGTTGCATGGCATTGCAATACTTGGATAGACTAAATGAGAGAATAAGGCACTTATGATTATTAATATATTATAAGTTCTAATATATTAATAATAGTATTATTTAATTAGTATTGATCAAGTATTAATCTAGTATTAATTTGGTGATCAAAGTGAGACTAATTAAATATATAGGGTTGATTATGACAATCATCAATTCTTTTATGGTGGATTAATGATCCATGGTTTATGGGTTTGGTTATAACCATATGGAGCTCCATGGATAGTCCATGGGAGTTACAAACCCATGGGTCATGAGAAATCAAGAGTCATGACAATTAAGGGCATTCATGTGTAAACCCTAATTGTGACAACACTATAAAAGGAACCCTATGGCTAGCAAAATGGTGACCTAGTGGACCTAGTGTTACTAGGGAGGGCATAACCGATTTTGAGTCCTAGAGGTATTCTCTCAAGTTATTCCAAGTTTTGTGGTGTTGTGTGAAGCATTTTAGGCACAGCATTTAGGGTGCTAGGCTCACAATGTCTTGAATTAATCCAAGCAACAACAAGGTATGTATTTCTACTAGTTTTTATGTTTTATGTAATCCCCATGCCATGCTAGTTAGGAAATAACCTTGAAAAAGAAATTTGCATGTATATAGAGAAAACATAGATTCAAGGTTATTAGGGTTGCATGTACACTTAGGAAGTGTTAGAATGCTTAAAAACCCATCAGTGGTATCAGAGCCTAGGATTGTTTTCTGTATACTTGAGGCAAAACTGCTTGAAAATCGAAAATTCTGCATTCTGACGACTGGACTCGCCGAGTTCATGGGGAGGACTCGCCGAGTCCATGAACAAATTCGTCCTACTCGCCGAGTAGGATAATGCACTCGACGAGTAGGAGCATGCTGAGTAGTTTTTTCGAGTTTTGTTGCTGGAAATGGATTAAAATCATTATCCCAATCTGTTTTAGACTTGTAAAATCTGTTTTCAAAATGATAATGATTATGTTAACCCATTTTACATGACTTTTATCAATTTTCAAGTATTGTATATGTTTATATGATTTCTTGAAATTGCTTGACATGAAATTGTGTTCTAATGAGTTTTAGAAGATCATAGGAATTATGTGTAACCTCCATGTGTGTTTAATTCATGATCTTAATGGCAATGATGGTGTCCATAACTTGTCCTCAAGTTATGGATAACCAAAACTCACTTCTTTAAATTGTGATTAAAGAACTAAAGAGGTTTCATAAAATGAAGAGTCTTCATTTTTATGAACCATTAAAACTCATAAGTTACAAATTGAAGAGACTTGGAATAGTTTCAAATCTTGCCCTCAAGTTTTGGAATTTGAAAAAGTCTTATACTTTAATACTTTAATTCCAAATTAAACCTTAGATTTTTAAAAAGTTTAAAAATCAACACTTATACTATTATTATAATTTTATTATATAGATATGTATAAGAATATGTCATTCTTACCGTTAGTAGGCCTCATTCACGAAGCCGGTCTATAAGGGGGGTATAAGGTTGTTGCCTATAAAATGGTGACTTAATGGGTGTCCACTCTCACTCACCGCTTCCTTGATCGGTGGAGGGTCGTTAGCCGAACGGGTAGGATACGACTTTAAATACTCGTTAAAAGTATAATGAATTATAAAGTAACTATACATTATAAATTCCCAATCTTAGTTACTTTAGGAAAATGTGAAATTGGTGCTAGCCCATAAAATTACACTTTGTACCTTACCAAGTCGTTAATGGAGCGTGTGTGGTTAACCGGCACACTAACATGGACTAGTAAGAGTGGCAAAGGGTAACTTGACTTTATTACAGATCGGTGGAGCGTGTGTGGTTAACCGGCACATCGATTAGGTAATATTGTTGAGGGTACCAAGTCAATTTGTACGGTTATTCACACCTTGTTTGTGATCCTCGGCATCCCAGTTACAAACTTGAGAGGGCACAATCGAGATTCAAACATGCCATTGAAAAGTTCAATGTATCTCAAAAGATCTAGGAGTTTCAAAACCAATAAAACCTAATAATAAAATATTTCGTTCTTATGGTGGAAATTGGTAAATCGTCATTTACCTACCTTCAAATATTTTATAGTATGGATTACGGCATCCCTCTTCCAACTATAAATAGTTTGTTGGGTCCTAGCCTTAATATTTCATTTGGGTGAATTATTAAGGATTCCTAATCTAATGAAACTTGTCTTTCTTTCCTTTCAGATGTCTTCCAACAATGCTTCTGGCTCAAACCCAACAGGCTCCTTTTCCCTTATGAACTTGTGTGGTAAGGTCATCTTTGATGGATCCAATTTCAATGAGTGGATCAGAAACATCAGAATGATTACCCGCTATGAGGACAAAGAATATGTCCTCGATAAGGAGCTTAAGGTTGTGAATGAAGCCACTGCTACTCCTGAAGAGTTTGCGGAGCTTGTTGCACATGAAAAGGATGCTACTAAAGTAGCATGCATCATGATGGCCACCATGACTCCTGAACTTCAAAAATCCTATGAAGATTTCTACCCCTATGAGATGCACCTAGATCTGATGGAAAGGTACCATCAGAGCGCGCGTCAGGAGAGGTATGAAATCATCTCCTCCATGATAACCGCAAGGATGAAGGATGGTGAACCCATCACCGGTCACTTGCAGAAGATGCAAAGGTTCGTTGACCGGTTGCTGAAGCTAAATGTTGACTTTCCTGAGGAAATGGCGATTGACATCATTCTTCATTCCTTACCTCCAAGTTATGATCAGTTTCGTATGACTTATCATATGAACAAGGAGGAAGTCACACTTAGCAAACTTCAAGGACTCTTAAGGACAGCTGAAAATGGCCTTAAGGGTAAAGCGGTTGCTACTTCTACTCCTTCAACAGCCCCTGTTCTGGCTATTGGGCAGGGAAAAGGTAAGAAGAGGAAAAGCCCTTCGAAGGGTACCAAGGGTAAGACTCTTGATGGTTCCTCTTCAAGTGGGACAAAGAAAGGTCCCATTACTCCTTCTTCAAACCCAAAGGAAGCACAGTACTTCTATTGCCAGGATAAGGGACACTTCAAGCGAAGCTGCCCCAAATATCTGCAAGATCTAAAGGATGGGAAGGTTAAACCCACCCATGCAGGTATTTACACAATATTGTCTAACAACTCATCTAATGCTAATTCTTGGGTGCTTGATACAGGGTGTGGTATTCACATTTGTACTGATTTGCAGGCACTAAGAAGAAGTGAGCAAGTGGAGCACGTGAAGATAAACTTAGTCATGGGCAACAGGAAAGCATCACCTGTTACCAAGATAGGAGTTTATTCTTTATTGCTTAATAATGGGTTAATGTTAGATTTGAATAAGTGTTGTTACTCGCCCGAAATGGCGAGAAATATTATTTCTTTTCATGGCTTGTACAAACAAGGTTTTTCATTTTCATATGATAATAAAAATGGTGCTATTAATGTTTATTACAATGATGTACTTTACTTTAAAGCATTACCTTGTGATGGTGTATATGAAGCTGTGAATATTGTAGACAATCTAGGAAATAATGTGTTGTATATTGATTCTTTAGATAGCTTGGATAAAGCATCCTTGTGGCATTGTCGTCTTGGACATGTTAACAAGAAGCGCATAGGCCAACTCCAAAAGGCTGGAGTCTTGGAATCATTTGACCTCAAGTCAGATGATAGTTGCGAGTCTTGTTTACTTGGAAAAATGACAAAGTCACCCTTCACAGGTACTTGTGATAGGGGTGAAGGTTTGTTGGACCTTGTACACACGGCTGTGTGTGGGCCCTTCAGAGTTGCTACAAGGGATGCTAATCGCTATTATGTGACTTTTACTGATGATTACAGTAGATATGGATATATTTACTTAATCAAGCATAAGTCAGAAACCTTTGAAAAGTTCAAAGAGTTTAAGCAGGAAGTGGAGAATCAATTGGGCAGGAACATCAAGATGCTCCGATCCGATCGGGGAGGAGAGTATCTTAGCATTGAGTTCCTTGACTATCTTAAGGAATGTGGGATTGTCTCACAATTGACACCTCCCAGAACACCACAGCTGAATGGTGTAGCTGAGAGGCGCAATCGAACCTTGTTGGATATGGTTCGTTCCATGATGAGTCGAGCTTCGTTAACAATCTCTTTCTGAGGGTATGCCTTAGAGACTGCCGCCCATATTCTTAATCTAGTCCCTACTAAAAAGGTTGCCAAAACACCTCACGAGATGTGGACTGGGAAAGTTCCCAATTTGGACCACATCAAAATTTGGGGTTGTGAAGCTTTCGTGAGGCGTGAGACTCATGATAAGCTTGAACCTCGAAGTGAGAGGTGTATTTTCATCGGCTACCCACAGAGATCCTTTGGTTAACTCTTCTACAGACCCAGTGATAATGTGGTCTTTGTAGCAAGAAGAGGAGTCTTTCGTGAGAGAGAATTCATAAGCCAAGGGGACAGTGGGAGGCAAATTAACCTTGAAGAGCTTCAAGAGTCAAGTGGTGAAGGAACCTCAAATGCTATCGACCAACCTAAGGAGGAAACTCCTATTGATCTGATAGGTGAGTCTGTACCTCCAAGACGTTCCACTAGGGTGAGGAACACACCTGATTTTTATTATGGTTATCACATCACCACTGAAGGTGATACATTTATTAGTGATAGTACACTAATAGATTTGGATGAACCTAATAATTACAGGGAAGCAATGGCAGGCCCTGAGTCTGCTAAATGGAAGGAGGCTATGGACAGCGAGATTCAGTCCATGTATGACAATCGAGTTTGGAACTTGGTTGACAATGTACCAGGTCGTAAGACAGTTGGGTGCAAATGGATCTTCAAGAAGAAGACCGACATGGATGGGAAGATACATACTTACAAAGCGCGACTGGTTGCGAACGGCTTTACTCAAACTCCGGGAGTTGACTATGATGAGACCTTCTCACGAGTAGCTAAGATTAAGTCTATTAGAGTATTGTTAGCCATAACTGCATTTCATGATTATGAAATATGGCAAATGGATGTCAAAACCGCTTTCCTTAATGGAAAGTTGGCTGAGGATGTTTACATGGCTCAACCAGAGGGTTTTGTCGATACAAGATACCCTAATAGAGTGTGTAAGCTTGATAAATCCATTTATGGATTGAAACAAGCATCTCGCAGATGGAATCTTTGCTTTGATGAGAAAGTCAAAGAGTTTGGCTTTTCTAGGAGTGAGGATGAGTCTTGTGTGTATGTCAGGGCTAGTGGGAGCATAGTTAGCTTCTTGGTGTTGTATGTGGATGACATACTTCTCATAGGAAACGACATCCCAACCTTGCAGGAGGTTAAGTCCTGGCTTGGGAAGTGTTTCGCTATGAAGGACCTTGGGGAAGCTGCCTATATCCTAGGGATAAGGATATTGAGAGATAGGAGTAAGAGACTAATTGGACTTAGTCAAAGTACTTACTTGGATAAGGTACTGAAGAGGTTCAGCATGCAAGAATCCAAGAAAGGAGAATTACCAATCCAGAGTAATGCCAAGCTGAGTAAGACTCAGAGTAATGCCAAGCTGAAATGAGTCATATACCATATGCTTCTGCTGTGGGCTCGATCATGTATGCTATGACTTGTACTCGCCCTGATGTGGCCTTTGCTTTGAGCATGGTCAGTAGATATCAAGGGAACCCTGGCAAAGCACACTGGACAGCGGTAAAGAACATTCTCAAGTATCTGCGGAGTACTAAAGATTGGGTCCTTACCCTCGGAGGCAGTGATGACTTGAGAGTGGAAGGATATAGCGATGCTAGCTTCCAGACTGATAGGGATAATTTCCGCTCTCAGTCAGGCTGGGTCTTTATCCTAAATGGAGGGGCAATTACTTGGAAAAGTTCCAAGCAGGAGACAGTAGCTGATTCTACTTGTGAATCAGAGTACATAGCAGCAAGTGAAGCAGCTAAGGAGGCGATATGGCTAAAGAACTTCATCGGAGACCTTGGAGTTGTACCAGCTATAAAGGAGCTAAATGGAAATTTTCTGTGACAATGAAAGTGCGGTTGCTTTGGCTAAGGAACCGAGAGATCACGGGAGATCTAGGCACATTGACAGAAATTACCATTTCATCAGACATCGAATAGAAGAAGGACTCCTCGTGGCTAAGAGGGTATCATCAGATGAGAACCCGACAGATCCCGTCACGAAGGGACTGAGCAGGGTTAAGCATTTACAGCATGCGAGGCGCATTGGGCTGAAGGATGATATTAGTTTCAATAATTAGATTCCTGAAACTTGTAAAATGTAATTGACATTTGATGATAAATAAAGGTTGTTATTTATTTATGAGTAAGGTGTTACTATCTTGTGTTGATTGTTTACTTTGGAAGTAAGTATTGATTTAAGACTGTCATGAATTTGGCTTGTATGATTTGTCTAAAAGTGCTTTGGACAATGCAATGATTGCTACAACATTCATGAGTACTCATAAGGGCTGAGTATTGGATCCAACCCACGCTCACTTGCATCACTTCATGGAATTTATCTCGAGTGATCGTGAGACGGTAATATCATATAAATCTTCAAACCTAGAGATATGAGTTGTTGACTATGAGTTGGTTATTCATTGATTGCACGAAAACGCATTGGTAACTCGATGTCATAAAACGTGCCTTTGTGAATAATTCAACAAGTAGTTAGTACAAGCATATCAGTCGAAGTTTATCTGTTCCTTCTAGAAATAGAAGCGATATTTGGGCCCCTCGATGATTTGGTTTTGACCTATGTACCGGGCCCGGTCAGAACCTAATTGATGTGTTCAATTTAGTTCTATGTCGAAACAAATCAGATATCGAGAAACAAATGCTGGACAATAAGTAAGACCATGTTCCATGTGTTTGTCCGGCTGATATCATGAGAACAGAGGATTATATGATCACTTGTCTTAAATGGCGTATCATCATCATCTCAGTTCCGAGAGACTTTGAAAGAGCTACGATTGCTAGTCGGATTTTGAAGTCATATTTGCAAATATAGTTATTAGACTTATCCAAGTGGGAGACTGTTGAATATAGTGTCTAAGTCCATAACTTTATTTGGTATGTACTTGACCCGGCCCGGCATGGTCCATTTGGGTTGCATGGCATTGCAATACTTGGATAGACTAAATGAGAGAATAAGCCACTTATGATTATTAATATATTATAAGTTCTAATATATTAATAATAGTATTATTTAATTAGTATTGATCAAGTATTAATCTAGTATTAATTTGGTGATCAAAGTGAGACTAATTAAATATATAGGATTGATTATGACAATCATCAATTCTTTTATGGTGGATTAATGATCCATGGTTTATGGGTTTGGTTATAACCATATGGAGCTCCATGGATAGTCCATGGGAGTTACAAACCCATGGGTCATGAGAAATCAAGAGTCATGACAATTAAGGGCATTCATGTGTAAACCCTAATTGTGACAACACTATAAAAGGAACCCTATGGCTAGCAAAATGGTGACCTAGTGGACCTAGTGTTACTAGAGAGGGCATAACCGATTTTGAGTGCTAGAGGTATTCTCTCAAGTTATTTCAAGTTTTGTGGTGTTGTGTGAAGCATTTAAGGGACAACATTTGGGGTGCTAGGCTCACAAAGTCTTGAATGAATCCAAGCAACAACAAGGTATGTATTTCTACTAGTTTTTATGTTTTATGTAATCCCCATGCCATGCTAGTTAGGAAATAACCTTGAAAAAGAAATTTGCATGTATATAGAGAAAACATAGATTCAAGGTTATTAGGGTTGCATGTACACTTAGGAAGTGTTAGAATGCTTAAAAACCCATCAAAAGTCTCACCGTGGAAGGGACTTAAAAGATTTGGGGAGGAAAGTTGAGTCCAAGGTTTATTGGAGCATTCAAAGTTCTTCATAGGATTGGGAACCAATCTTACAAGCTATAACTACGAGAAGAACTAGGTGGTATCCATAACACTTTCCATGTGTGTTATTTGAGGAAGTTTACGGGAGAAGTTCTCGATATAATTCCACTTACGGAGTTAAGGATGGATGTAAATAAGAGGCTAATTGAAGAGCCCGAGGCAAATGTTGACCGTAAGACAAAGAAGTTGCGACACAAGATGGTCGACTTACTGCTTGTACGATGGAAACATATGAATGGGCTGAAACTCACCTAGGAAACAGAGAGTGACATGATGAGTCGCTATCCACATCAATTTGCTGATGCATGATTCCGGGACGGAATCATCCTAAGGAGCGGAGAATTGTAACACCTATGTTTCTAGGCTAAGCATTAGTATAATGATGTGATAGTTAGGGTCAACAATTGTAACCTAATTTGAAGTAATAAAGAAGAATTACTTGAATATTATGTGAATTATGTGATTTTATGTGCAATATAAGATATAATAAATTAAGAATGAAAATAAGCGTCAAAAAGAAAATAATAGATAAACCCAATATCTATGAAGAAAGTTGTAGTGGTCGTGACAAGGATTCTAAAGATATAAATAACGCCGAAATCCGAGTTATAACGAAGAAGTAATAACATGTCGAGGTTTTACGGCTAAACTGGCACGGAACCGCGTAATGTAAAAAGTGAATTTTTCATAAATTACTTTTTAGCCTTAGCGATCTAAATGAAAGTCCTAGTATACGCTAAACCGATAACATGCATAAAAAGAACGTCCAAATCTGACTTCGTATGCGGAAGTTATGATTTTTCTAAGATTTAGCATATCAATGCACAGCCCGGAATTCGAATTTTAGATCTATCGATTTTTAGCCGACACAACCTAAATGAGAATTAAATATCTCATTAATAGGAGATCAACGCTAAAAGGACAGTCGAAAACGAAGTCCGTATATAGAAGTTATGAATATTTACACGGTCGTTACACAGTGTAATCTTCTCATACTGTTAAATTTAAAATCGGTCGAGAATTAGTCGATGGAGTCCAAAGCAGAGTTGTAGATCTTGCCAATACCTACGCGTGGATATAAATAACATCGAAAACAAAGCTCGTATGCGAAAGTTACTTAATTTAGAAGTCGGTATAGGCTGATGCGAAGTGCGTGACATGGCGCGATCTGAGCCATTGTTTCCTCCCCGCGCCTTGCCACTAGATGGTGACACCTGGCACCCAACTCGACGAGTTGGAGGCTCAAAACTCGCCGAGTTGAGCCATTTTATAGCTTATAAATATCATGCGAGGCTCACTTCTTTTCCTCACACCTTAACCATTCTCTCTCTCTCTAACTTCTCTCTAAACCTCCCCCAACCTCTAGTACTTCCCAAGTGCTAAGAGGCAAGTCCCAGAGCGCCAGAAGGCTTCGAGAAGAAGAGCTTTCGGCTCAGAAGTTCTGCTCCCGCAGAGCCTGGTTCTTAGCCAAACCTCCCAGTAAGTGAGTTACGCTTACCCTACTTTAAGTATAGCTTATGTTTAAGTTTATTATCGTTATTATCAACTTATAAACAATATATATTATAAAATATAATATATATATATATATATATATATATATATATATATATATATATAAAGTGTTAATATAATATCTTTTAACTACTCGCGGTACGGGGAATCTGGTTTGAATGGCCGCATAGAGTTGTTGGATTTCAGAAGTGCTATAATGCCAAAATGGTCCTGCCCTTCGGTGTTTCATGTTTGGCCCCTGTTTGTACATTGTGGTTGAAAAGTATTGTTTAACACTTATAAAACAAAATTGTTTATAATTAGTCACAATAAATATTAGACTAAAATCTAGTGGTAATAATACTAGGTTTCGTCGAAGGAAATTATATTGTTAAGAAGTGAAGCGCTGTCCAAGTTGGAATCACCACTTAACAAGTGAGTGCATAGTTACTTTCATCTTACACATAGAATAAATAGATGTTGTAAGGTCTATGTTGATTCTGTTTATGCTTTTGATCTGTATTGACAATGTCATCCCGAGGTTTTTTCATATAATGTAAGTACATTTCTTCGAAAATCCTTTGATAAATTCTTTATCATATATTTGGGAACAAATTCCGCAACGTATTTCTTTAAAAGTATACTATGATTTTTAAATAAAGCATAAACAAAATTTGTCTTTTATGGCCGTAAAAATGGGGATGTCACGATACTGCTTCCACCAGTCGCAACATGGAGATCTCGTGTGCTCGTTTTTGGTCCATCATAGTCAAACGTGCCCTAACTGATTACAAAGTTCCACTGGTGCCTGACTCAATCATAGC
This sequence comes from Lactuca virosa, assembly GCF_052849685.1. NCBI lineage: Eukaryota > Viridiplantae > Streptophyta > Magnoliopsida > Asterales > Asteraceae > Lactuca > Lactuca virosa. The sequence continues at coordinate 333,348,237 of NC_136433.1, forward strand.
TGCTATTCCGATTCTTCAGACTTCGACTTTCATCATGTCTGACCCAACAAAGTTTGCTTTTGTGGGTTCTATTCCGGAAGCAATGTTGGGAAAAGTCCCTTCTGACAATGTGATTGTGAATGAGTATCACAAGCAGCCTACATCTAGTGTTCGCCCCATGTCAGATGAACTTCGGAAAGCAATAGAGGAAGCAAACAAACCAAAAAGGGGAGGAAAGAGAAAAGCAAACGTTGCCCCTTACGAATTGGTCAAAACTCCGAAGATGGTTCAAAAGAAAGCAAGAAAAACGAGATCACCATTTCTGGTTGTTCAGGAGGCTTCGGAATCCAGAACTCATACATACATTCGGGATGATGCTACTATTCAGAATAAGGTAGAAGACACAGCTGCTAATTCGGAACCAACTCCAACTCAACCAATTTCGAAGGTATCTACTCCACTTACATCTTCTACTCCCTTTGTTGATTTCTTTAAGATGAACACTCCTCCATCCTCTCTGATTACCACTACAATTCCGATCACCATTTCTCCACTACCACCGAAGATTTATGTGGGTGTTTCTCTTCCACAGATCTCTATTCCTTTTTCTACACCTATCTTTACTGATTCAACTGTTCCTCCTACATCTACAATCACAAGCACACCAGAAGTTACTGTCACCAAGTCCGTTTCGGAGGAGGTACACACTTTAGGTATTCATGTCAACGTATCTGATACGGGGGAAGATGCCAACATTGGTGTGACTAAGGAACCAGCCACCTCTACAGCTTCTCCCACTTTTGATTCTGATCCTAATATTCTTATTGGGGATGATCAAAAAAACTTCACAAACTTTGTTTTCAGCCCTTTCACCATCAATCAAACAAGTGATGATGATGAAGCCTCGATGAAAAAATGGCAATTTAAACAGCTCAACGAGAAGTTGGATTCTCTATTAGATTGTTCTAAATCCTCTTCTAATTATGAGTACATGCTGAAATCGTATCAAGGTACTATTGAGGTCCTCACGAAGGAAATAAAAAAGTCCTTGATGCCTCTACCAAGGTAATTCAAGCTTCAGAAAAAACTATTTTAGAAACAACCAAAAAAGTCGAAAAACTACTCCAAGATGTTCAATCGTTTATGGCTGAGTTCAGAACCTCTACTGACTCCAACACTGAAACCATGAACAAGGTTATTGCAGGGTTTCAGACTTCCTTGCAAGCTGAAAAGGAAGCTGTAACATCCGGATTTTCAGGTGCATTATTGTGTGTTTAATATTGAGATTTATGAAGTGACTCGGCGAGTTGTGAGTCCAAATCGTCGAGTAGAGTTGGGTTGTCCACGTGACTTTAATGAATGGACTCGACGAGTCAGTGATTCGACTCGCCGAGTAGGAGCCGGGCAAAGAAACCCTAATTCCCCGGGGTTGGGGCCTATATAAGGTAACTTATATCCCCATTTGCGCCTCACCAGTTACCCTACAACCTTGAGAGCAAACCCTAATCGCCATTAGAGCTAGAGAGTGAGTGAAGAGCTAATTTGAGTGGTTTTGTGCATCCTTTGAAGGAGATTTGGAGAGCTTGGTGTGTTTGATAAAGGAGGGGATGTAGATCCAGAGTTCTTCAGTGGTGAGCTTCAGTGCAAAGGTAAAAATCTCCTATCTTGACCTTTCCTTTGTGAGATCTTAGTTTAGGGATATTTTGAGGGTTTTCCTCCCATCCATTCTTGGCAATGAGTTGTTTGAGCATATCATGAGGTTGAAACCTCATATCTGGACTGTAGAAGAACTTGAGAGACCAAAGATCCAAGCTTTATTGAGTTGGAGACAAGACCTTGAGCATGTAACCTTTGTTAGAACTTGTATTGGCATTATGGAGCAAGTATGCCATGCATGAACGTAAAGATCGAAGCTTTACGTGACAGTCGAGCCTTGGGAGGCTAGATCTAGAGTTTAGGGTAGTAGATCTGCCTTAAAACGTCTGAATGAGAAAAATGACTGAAGGGACTCGTCGAGTCCATGAACTGACTCGACGAGTCGGTTAGGGTTTGTCCCGATGAGTTTGATCATGCGATAACTCGGCGAGTTGGGGGTCAACTAGACGAGCTGAGCTGGACTTTCTTGAGACTTCTGAGAAAAACGATGGGACTCGACGAGTCGTAAGAGTGCACTCGACGAGTCAGGTCAAACATGAACTGTTGACTTGAGTTGACTTTGGGGTTCTGGTCAACATGAGTGATAAGGGCCATGGAGGGGTAAAATGGTCTTTTATCCACTTCAAAGAGTTAGAGAGAGAAAGAATAGCCTTCGGTTATTTGAGTCGTGAAAAGAGTATTAATAAGAGATATTTACCCTATGTGTTAGGCGGTGGCTAGTTCGAGATTCGAGTTCGAGGATATTTGTTTGCTTGCAAGGTGAGTCTTCTCACAATACATACCTAGAGTGGTAACCAGAGTAGTATGACCAAAGGGTCTTATGTGTTTATTTGAGTACTGTGATATTTTGCATTATGTCTATATGATTTATGCTATGTATTATTCAGAGTTAGGACCGGAAGGTTCACACAGTTAGGACCTGAAGGTTCATAGAGTTAGGACCGGAAGGTCCATAGAGTTAGGACCAGAGGGTCCATCAGAGTTGTGGGACCAGAGAGTCCCACTGAGATACATTGACCGGAGGGTCTTACAGAGTTATAGCCTCGAGTGGCTAAAGAGTTGTATGTGGTATATTGGGGAACTCACTAAGCTTCGTGCTTACCGTATTATTTGTTATGTGTTTCAGGTTCTTATCAGGATCGCGGGAAGGCACCGGCTCGATTGTACACACATCTGAGTAGAGATATATTATTGGAGGATCCTGGATTTATGATAAACAACTTTTGAAAAATGTTGATAAATTGATACTTGTGATTTTTGAGAAAATGTGGCATGTGTTTTATTATGTTTTTAAATGAAAATTTTATTTGAAAATTTACGGTGTTACAAGTTGGTATCAGAGCCTTGGTTTGAGGGATTCGGATACACCTTCAGGTATGTCTGGACTCAAACTGAGGATTTGAGAAAGATTTTCAACAGAGATAAATTTTTCTAAAATGAGAAAGAGTTCAAGAGAAAACGAGTTGGAGTAGTGTGTACAATCAGCCAGAGCCCGAACTGTGATTTCCCAAAAAACCATTACTTTTGTGCTATGAGATATTTATGAGATATTTTATGAGATATTATGCATGCTAGAGATAGGCTAGGTATTTCATATTTTAGGACTAGAGTTGCCTGATTTGTGATGCCTTAGCCTAGGAGTTGCTGCTATCTGTGATGTGCTTTTGAGTATGTGCTGAGTAAGAGTATCTAGCAGGAATCACTTAGAGAGAGAGTTATGAGTCGAGAGATAATCTAGGAGAGATACCTAGATGAGAATTTAAGGAGTCTACTAAGAAGAGTAGTTAGATACCTCGAGAGGTAGGATTGCCTGAGTCGGCGATGTGTTTTGAGTTGTGAATAGAGCAAGAGGAATTATATGCCAGAGTAGCCTTATGTTTCAGTGGAGGTTATTTGATGCCCGAATGCTGCTTGCTTCGTGCTTTGTGGAACTCTTGATGATGGCATCACGAGGAGTTCCTCAGCAACTGATGGCAGATGAGTGTGAGAACCTAGGAAGGGCCTAGGGAGTGACTTTAGTCAGATGAGTACGCTGATAAGAGGGGAGTTTCGCTAGAGAGCGACCAAGTATAACGGGATTGGTGATCGGGAAGGTTGAGCAGCTACTTAGGAAATATGGGACGATCCGTGTGGAAAGTATGGGTAGATGTGGCAGGTAGTATGGGCCCGTACTACTGAAAGTAGAGGGCCCATACTCGAAACATGGAGAATTCCACAGGTTCTACGTAGCAGATTGAGAAGAGAGATTACATGGCTCGAGTACCATGATTCGTAGCAGATTGAGAAGAGAGATAACATGGTTCGAGTACCATGATTCGTAGCAGAGTGAGAAGAGAGATAACATGGTTCGAGTACAATGATTTGTAGAAGATTGAGAGGAGATAACATGGTTCAGTTACCATGATTCGTAGGAAATTGAGAGTTGATCACATGGTTCGAGTACCATGATGTGTGGCGGTTAGTGCTTCTGGTTTTACTAGATATCACGTTGTGATTGATCAGACTGAGAGCATATATGATAGAGTGTGGGGCCAGAGGGCCATGTCGAACGAGTTTTAATAGAACATACCTTGACAGGGAAATAGAGTTAGTTTCTGGGAGATTTATTTGGTGAGATGCCAACTGCAGTCGGAAAACTCAGGGATGAGTAGAGGTGATGCTTATTGGAGGATCGTGGTCTGAGTTGAGCAATCGACCGATAGATGAGACGTCACCTTCTGAGACAAGAGTTGCGCTGTCACCATTTCTGGGAGAAGCGAAGGAGATAAGAGTTTCCGGTTTCATAGTTGGATGTAAACCCCGTGGGGTAGCATAGGGTTGTAACCTTTCACCAGAGCATTTGGGCTGTATGTTTGCTGCGAGGTAGTCCTTAGGCCACGAGAGAACTATTAGTGGAGACTGAGATGAGGACAAATAGATGCCTTAGACGAGTTAAGTATGTTTTTAGCAGCGGTTCCAAGTGATCAAGAGGAGTATATTGGGGCAGAGGCCTTCGTCGTTATGCTGTGTATCGGCCATGAGAGTGAGGTCTCGTGCTTTGATGATGATTTCCGTACTGGGAGGCTGGTCGAGGAGTCAGCGATGAGGTGGGTAATAGTGCATTGTTCCGGACAGAGAGTCAGGATTATGTCGGGACAGTTGAGGTACCCGGCGGTGTGTCGGTCTGAGGCTTCGAGATGACTAGAGACAGTCACGCCGAGAGGATTCTGAAATTTTTGTCTACGTTACGGGATATTGGGAGTTGCTTGGTTTCCATCGGGAAGATTATTGATGTGACTACGTGGTACTTTCCTAGAATTAAGTATGATGTGCCTGGTGAAACAGTCAGTGGAATAGACTGTTGGTATGCCAATTGGTGATGGTTCGAACCCTGAGTGGGGGAGAACTGAATACTTTCTTAAGAGTGTTAGAGATTTGTTCGAGAGCAGTTAGAGGACTGGATATAGTGACCTGTGGTATGGATACATGAGACCAGGGTTATTGGTGGTCGAGGCGAGGTGCAGAGCGAGATAATGCATCTTGTACGTGTTCAAGAAGGGATAAGTGTCTCCACAGCAGGTGGTCGTTGGTCGGAAACCTAGTGGTGGTTAGGGATTCTTCAAGGTTGTAATGATAAATTCGATGTGGTTGGCTGGTAAGGATAGTTTCGGCAGTTGAGAATTTCTGGTTCAATGTATGGGTTATGATTAGGCAGCCAACTTCAGGGTCAGAATGTGTATTCTTGCATGGGTTTTGAGCAATAGAGGAAGGAGTTTCGGATTGTCTCCAATGTGTTCTGAGTCATTGACGATGCCTTCGTGTTACAATTGAGAGTTGGAATAATCTGAAGATACGAGTTGTACGAGAGGAAGATCGGTGGTGGAGTCGAGATATTATGAGATTCTAGATGGGTACATTGCGGTATCCGAGTATGATGCCATGGGTGGCAGATCGGTGGTTGAGGCAAGACATCGTGAGATGTTGTGATGGTGTGCCAAGGTACCCGAGTGATTTATTGTTCCGGTGGGAACCCTGCAGTGAATTGTCGACGGAGTGGGACTGTCTGAGGGACTATCTGTACTGAGAAAAGTGCCTTGCCTACGAGAACTTACATCAAGAGTGGTGGTGCATAAACTAAGTGGGTGTGTGCACTTATCTATGTTGGGTTGTGGGGCATGAGCTAGTGAACTCAGTGTAGTGATGACTTGATGATGAGATTTTGAAGTGATAAGAGAGCGAGTGGATCCGAGTGGGAGCAGTCACTTAGGATTATCAGGGAAAGACCATGGAGTGAGCCCATGATGACTCAGTGAGCGAAAGAGTATCGTGTGACCGCGGAGAGCCGCAACATACGTGAGTCAGAGAAAGGGTATCATGATACTGCGGGGAGCCGTAGTATTCACGATTCAGTGAGAAAGTGTCATAGGCATGCGGGGAGCCGTAGCCTTCACGGGATAATGAGAGGGAATGTTATGATACTACGGGGATCCGTATTATTCGCTAGTCGGAGCATGACGCATATGAGCTTTTAGGCTTGGGTAGACTTATTCTTTGAGTTTTAGGAACCTGAAGGTCGGACCAGGGGCGAGACTGGGGTCTCCTTAATGATCGGGAATCGTTATATTCTGAGTTAAGGTGTGGTTATCGCAATCAGAAGGAATTAAAGAAGTGATGTATGCGTAAGTTGCAGGTCATGGGTCGTGAGTTGAGTGCTTCATTGGGACAAGTGGTTCCAATTCCGAGTCAGACCAGGCTCTCGAGTTAGATTTTGGCTCTAGTGATGTATTGAGTAGGCGAAATGAGATTCTGGATCCAGAGAAGGGATTCCATTTTGAGGGGCATTGTTTGTCGTCTGATGACTTAGGCCTCAGTGGGTCAGTTCCTTGGTACGGGAGGCATCGCGAGACGCATGGAACCAATTAGTAGTAGACGACACAGGTCTGGGTGAGATGATCTTCAGTTGGGATTGTAGTAATCGCTCGGGGTAAAGCGGACTTCGTGACTTGTGTGTCACACTGGGCCAAGGTAGTTAGTGTGGGAATGAAGTCAATGAGACATGTTGAGGTATGCAATGGGTAACCTTTGGAGGTTCAACTTCTAGGTCGGGAGATGACCTGGTGCTCAGTGTTGAAAGGAATATTAGAGAAGGGAGGTGGGATTTATGATTGTTAGATGTCAGAGGATAATTCAGAACAAACATGATCATTGTCTTGTGTTTGAGGACAGGGTGTTGAGAGTTCATTGTTCAGATAGGTTTTGATTGCAGTACAGTGGACGGGTCCCTGGTGTGATGTGATCCTTTCATTCTTTGGAGTATGATCTGAATTGTTAAACATGTCTGGTATGAGTAATCAGTAGTCAATTTTTTTTGGGCGTTGACTTGTTTTATCAGTCGCAACGAGAGAATCAGAGGGGCAGTGAGTTGTCAGGGTCTGTTGTTCGAGGAGCGAATAACATGGTGATATCTTGAGAAGGCGGTCAGGCAGAGAGCCAGACCACTAGAGTTTCCAGATTCTGGAGAGTCAGAAGGCTTATTGTAGCGGCAGAAGGGCATGTCCTTTTCTGAGTGGCAGTTCCTGTTTGGATTTAGGTGTCCATGGAGGTAGTTAGTTGTGTGGTATGAGATCCTTTCGGTGGTAATTTTCCGTTGTTTGGATTCGATCTATGAGACGTTGAAAGGCGATTTCGAGGGCAAAATCTAATTCGACTGGGGGAGAATTGTAATATCCGGATTTTCAGGTGCATTATTGTGTGTTTAACATTGAGATTTATGACGTGACTCGGTGAGTTGTGAGTCCAACTCGTCAAGTAGAGTCGGGTTGTCCGCGTGACTTTAATGAATGGACTCGACGAGTCAGTGATTCCACTCGCCGAGTACGAGCTGGGCAAAGAATCCCTAATTCCCCGGGTTTGGGGCCTATATAAAGGAACTTATATCCCCTTTTGCGTCTCACTAGTTACCCTACACCCCTGAGAGCAAACCCTAATCGCCATTAGAGCTAGAGAGTGAGTGAAGGGCTAATTTGAGTGGTTTTGTGCATCCTTTGAAGGAGATTTGGAGAGCTTGGTGTGTTTGACCAAGGAGGGGCTGTAGATCCAGAGTTCTTCAGTGGTGAACTTCAGTGCAAAGGTAAAAAGCTCCTATCTTGACCTTTCCTTTGTGATATCTTAGTTTAGGGAGATTTTGAGGGTTTTCCTCCCATCCATTCTTGGCAATGAGTTGTTTGAGCATATCAAGAGGTTGAAACCTCAGATCTGGACTGTAGAAGGACTTGAGAGACCAAAGATCCAAGCTTTATTGAGTTAGAGACAAGACCTTGAGCATGTAACCTTTGTTAGAACTTGTATTGGCATTATGGAGCAAGTATGCCATGCATGAAGGTAAAGATCGAAGCTTTACGTGACAGTCGAGCCTTGGGAGGCTAGATCTAGAGTTTAGGGTAGTAGATCTGCCTTAAAACTGTTGAAAAAGGTGTCTAAGTCCATAACTTATTTGGTATATACTTGACCCGACCCGGCATGGTCCATTTGGGTTGCACTTCACCCAAACTGTTTATGGATAATTTTATGAGAATTGTATACTTACGATTTATTAATATATTATAAGTTATAATATATTAATATAAAGTCATGTTATTTAATTAGTTTTAATCTTGAATTAATTATGAATTGATTTAGTGATTAAAAGGAAGACTAATTAAATCATGGGCTATTATATTTATATGGTGTGGGCTAATGCTCATTTGTTAATGGGCTAAGCTTATATGGAAGTCCATGGATGATCCATGGAGCTTTTAACCCATGGATCCTTGGAAGAGGAAAAGACATGGGTTATTAGGGTTTCACCCTAACCATGTACACTATATAAACAAGCTTATGTTGCATGAAAAACCACATAGTGTGTGTGTAATAGTGGTGGCCGAAATCTAAGAGTTAGTATACTCTCTCATACATTTTCCAAGTTTGTGGTGATTTGTGATTTCCATTTGAGGCATTCACATTATTGGTGCTTGGCTCTCAAACTCCAAGGAATCAACAATCAACAAAAGGTATGTAATTCATCTAGTTCTTTTATGTTTGAAAGTACCCCATACCATGCTAGATAGGTTATAAACCTTGGAAAATAATATTTTGCATGTACCTTAGACAAACATAGATCCAAGGTTTATTAGGGTTGCATGTACACTTAGGAAGTGTTAGAATGCTCAAAACCCAACAGTGGTATCAGAGCCTAGGCTTGTTTGTTTGATACTTGATGCAAAATAGTGATAAAAAGTCGATTTTTTGCTGTCTGACTGATGAAATCGCCGAGTCCATGGGGGGACTCGCCGAGTTCATGTGTAAACTCATCCTACTCGCCGAGTTGGTTCGTGCACTCGGCGAGTAGGAGCCTCAGAATGCAGATGTTTGACTTTTGCTGCTGGAAATGGACTAGAAACATTACCCTAAACTGTTTTGGTGTTTTAAAACTTGTTGTAGTTGGTGTAATGGTTGTTCTAATCCATTTACAATAGCTTATATCAAAATTTCATGCTTTGTATGTGTTCATATAATTCTTGAAACTTTGATGATCATGTTCATGTTCTTATGAATTTAGAAGATGATAGGAATTATTTGCTGAATTGTTTAGGATTAATTCTTGATCATTTATGTGTTTTAATGGAGTCCATAATTTGTCCTCAAGTTATGGATATCCAAAGGTCACTTCTTTTAAACACACACTTAAAACACATAAGTTACATGGAAATGAAGAGTCTTCATTTTTATGAACCTTTAATTCATAAGTTATGAAATGAAAAGTTTTGAATAGTTTAAAAACTTGTCCTCAAGTTTTGGAGTTTGTAAAGTTACACACACTTTAATAAACTTTAATTCCAACCCTTAGAGTTTTAATAGTTAAAATTCAACACTTATACTATTTATAACATTAATGGTTAATTATTATATATATATGTATAAGATCAAGTCGTTTTACCGTTAGTAGGCCTCATTCACGAAGCCTGTCTATAAGGGGGGTATAAGGTTGTTGCCTATAAAATGGCAACTTAATGGGTGTCCATTCTCACCCACCGCTTCCTTGATCGGTGGAGGGTCGTTAGCCGAACGGCTAGGACAATGACTTTAAATTCTCATTAAAACTATAATGAATATTATAAAGTAACTAAACCTTTTATTAATTCCCAATCTTAGTTACTTTAGGAAAAATGTGAACATGGTGCTAACCCATGAAATTCACACTTTGTACCTTACCAAGTCGTTAGTGGAGCGTGTGTGGTTAACCGGCACACTAACTTGGACTAGTAAGGATCACGAAGGGTGACTTAATGTTTGTCATAGATCAATGGAGCGTGTGTGGTTAACCTGCACATTGATTAGGTGATAATATTAAGGGTACCAAGTGAATTAGTATGGTTATTCACACCTTGTTTTGTGATCCTCGGCATCCCAGTCACAAAACTTGAGAGGGCACAATCGAGATTGAAACATGCCATTGAAAAGTTCAATGAATCTCAAAAGATCTAGGAGTTTCAAATCCAATTAAAACCTAATAAATTATTTCGTTTTTCATGGTGGAAATTGGTGAATCGTCATTCGCCTACCTTCAAATATTTTATAGCTTGGATTACGGCATCCCTCTTCCAAGTTATAAAATATTATGTTGGATCCTAGCCTTAATATTTCGTATTGGGTGTTATATTAAGGACTTGAATCAATTAACTTGATTTTCTCCCATTGTAGATGTCTGGTTCAGACAACTATGATCTTCCCAAATCGCTTGGAACAAGCTTTACTCTTGAAGATGATGTCCCTCAACATCATGCTTCACTCCCTCCACCTCCTCCATTTATTCTCCCTGACCCACAAGCCCGAAGACTTGAAGGGTTCAAGGTCACTCAAGCTCTACTAGAAATGAAACATAAAGATGGAAGACATGTGTGCACTCATGTCTTAGGAATGAAGTCACACATTGACAGGTTGAGAATGTTGGGTGTTGTTATTTCAAGGAAGTTCACTGTTGACTGGGTTCTTCAGTCACTTCCTGAGTCGTATGGTGAGTTTATTAAAGACTACCATATGACAGATCCTGACATAACCCTAATAGATCTTTCTTATTTGCTTATTGCTGCTGAATCAGCAATGATTTGGCGCAATGGTCAAGCAAATATTGATGGAAGGTCTAATTCTCAAACTTCCACGGACATGGACAATGGTAACATTGGAAGTCCAGAAAAGCTTTCTCTTCCCAATGAAAAGGGATCGGCCTTGGTCAACCCGGTTGACCAAAAGGTAAAGGGAAAGGCTAAGTCTGTGATTGTCTCATGTACCATTCCCAAAGAGTCTATATGTTTTTATTGTCATGAGAAGGGACATTGGAAGCGAAGCTGCCCTGAATACCTGAAATGTTTGAAAGCAAGTAGAGACAAAATGTTTGACTCGGCTTCAGGTAAGTCCACTATCTAACTTTGTTAAAATTCCTAATTGTTGATTCTTATTACATGATGTGACTAGGTTGCATCTTGATGTTTAGCAGGATCGAGCAAAAGGAAGGTTAAAATAAGAGTGTGCTGAATCTGATCACGAAGATGGATTTCTATCGCATGGTTCGAGGATCGGATTTTTGAGCTACTACTTAAAAGTTATGATAGATTGATAGGAAATATGTAATATCATAGTTTTCATTTGAAGATGCATTGTAAGGAATATTTTTCTGCATTTTATAAAGAAATAAAAGTTTTTTTTAGTTTATTTTATATTATATCCCCTTACAATGGCATTTATGGAAAATTGATGTATGTATGTTTCTAGCAATAATGGAAATATGAGTTTGATTCTCTCATTTGTGGTAGTGTCTGAATTTACCAAATGAGGAAAGGTTCTCATCACCCAAGCTTCAGTTGGACAGAAACTTGGAATCATACAAGTTGTATTGTATGATGAATGAGAATTTTCATCTTTGTAAAATTGAGACTAATTCATTGATCACATGCATATGTGAGTCAATTGAAGGACTAAGGAATTAGGTACACTGGGTGTGTGCTGGTCAAGGTCCACCACAAAGATCGATTCGTCGTGAGTTACTAAAGATTAGTAAATATGGTTATACTTATAAGGTTAAGTATAATTTTGTGACATTGGAAAGGTTTCAATGTATGGCAGAACGGATGAGAAGAATCAAATTAGGCAGAAAGATAGAAGTTCTCAAATCTGAAAAGATAGGAGAGTACTTTAGTATCATGTTTTATGATCATCTTAATGATTATGAAACCATATCACAAATTCATACTCTAAGGACTTCTTAGTGCATTGTTATGACTAAGAAGAGGAGTCATGAATTGTTGGATTGGTTAAAATCAAGAAGATGAATCATACTTCGTTCCAAAAACAATTCTTAGAGTAATACTCCAAAATTGTAACATTGAGTGACATAAAGTAAGGTTTAAAACACATATCAAATGTAGTGTAAAATGTTTTCTACTCCTGTACATTTGAAATTGGTAAGTTGTGATGTCTTGGATAAGACAAAGACCAAATAAGACCAATTGTGTGAAGTGTTTATCTTGATAAGAATTCGCACTATCCCTTGAATATTTGTTTTGTCAAGGAAAGGTTCTTGACTAGGGAAACTTATATGTCGAGAGGATAGTGGGAGTCTTAAACATCCTGAAAGGATTTCAAGATTTAATCAAGAGTAAAACCTGAGTTTTATCACTAGCACACGACTTAAGGTTTGCAACCTATTAAGTTGACATAATTCTTGTTTCTGTGTCTGTTCCTATTAAGTTGACTATGTATATGAGTTTTGTTAGTTCTAAACTGTGTGCATAACAGCTTGGAAGCATTGGTGGGCCTTGTGCTACCAGGTGACAAGAAATTAAGATTGAACAAGTTCAATCCATGTAAGGGTAATTTGTCACTAACCTTGTCTTGTGATTATGGTTTTGACAAATTCACATGGATAGAAACTCATACACTATAAAATCTAAGTGTCATAAGGTTTCTCTCCGATTCATGAAAATGATGGTGAGGAAATGCTTTCACTAAGAAGATTTGTGATGTTTGCATTCTCAAAGTCGTTAGTGGAGCATGTGTGGTTAACCGGCACACTAACATGGACTTGTGAGAAATGGCAAAGGTCTAAACAATTAAGACTATGATTACGGCATCCCTTTTCATAGTTCTGGAAATTGTTTAGACACACATGTGAGCTATCTAAGAAAGGGTGTACGAATCTAAATTTCAGGAGTCCAGCTGATTTCTGGAAATATGTCAGAGCTAGTGGGAGCATAAGTGTTATGCTGATAATCATCATGTTAGTGGGAGCATGATTATTATGTTTAGTGTTGCAAGTTAGCAATGTTAATTATAGAAAACCAAAAGTTTCAGTTCGTAAAGTTGTAGGGGTTGAAAAGTTGTTTTGCTATAATTAAGGGAGAGGAAATTATACTTCATTTCAATTCTAAAAGCTTAGATTGAGTTTTTAATCATCTTTAGTCAAGGATATATATATATGTATTTTATGTTGGAATGGTTCAACTTAAAGAAATTCTATATATATTGCGTTATCAAAATTCGATTATGATTACGGCATCCCTCTTCATAGTTAAATTTTGAAAACATGGCAAATAAAAAATATTGTAGCAAAAGACTGGTCTAGTATCATGTCTTTATGTGAGACATCATGAATCGTGTTCGATATACTTCGGATATAAGATCGATTTCATGTGCTATAATATTCATCCTTATTGTAGCAAAAGATTGGTCTAGTATCATGTCTTTATGTGAGACATCATGAATCGTGTCCCATATGCTTCAGATATAGGATCGATTTCATGTGCTATAATATTTATCATTTCTAAATTTTCCAAATGCTTAGGGCATTAAGAAGGGAAAAGTCTAGAATTGGATATGACTAAAGTGATTAAGCAATTGTCGAGGACAATCTAAGGTTCTCCAAAGATTGGTTGCCCGGGGACAGTTGGAAGTAGGATATAAATTGTTGGAAAGGACCATATTGACATATTCTGAAAAAGGTAACTCTTGTTCGGAAGTGATAATCAAAATGGGACTATGGAAATTTCTCCATAGGTGGAAGTTATTCAATCTGTGTAAGATTAGAAAACCTTAGTGCAAGAAGGATGTTCAAAGCAATGTACTTTGAATATGAGACTTCGTTTCCATAGAGTTGATCTCCTTTGGAATACTCTGTAATGACTGTTGACAAGTTTTGTGACTTTGTGCATAATCATTATAAGAGGAACATTGCATAAAAGTTTAAAATCTAACAGTTTTTTTGGTAAATGGTAGGAATTAGGAATTTTTACATTTACAATAAGGATTTGGGATTGTGAAATGAGCATCATTGGAATCATGTTCAAATGATCTATTTCACAAAGTAAAGATCATACACAAACATAGTGTGCATACTTGGAGTATGGCATACCTATTGTTTAGAAAAACAAAGTGTACATGCTAGGAGCATGGGACAACTGTTGTTTTTATTCAAGTATTAAGTTGATTATTTGAAACATTATACAATGAATAATGTGTAATCAATATGGTGATAAATAAAAGGTGGTTTTATTTATATTCAAAAGGGTTCTGAGACCATATTGGATTCGATTATTATTGTGTTTCACTTTGCATGTTTTGACTTCCAAAATAGCTAGGTTATTCTTTCCGAATGACTAAGTTATTTAAACACTCCACAGTCGTTCATATGTTGGAAGTAGGTATGAATTAAGACTGTCATGAATCGAGTTTGTAGATGGCTAAATGTGTTTAGTCATAGCAATGGTTGCTACAACATTTATGAGTGCTCATAAGTTATGAGTATTTGAATTAACCCACGCTCACTTATATCACTTCATGGAATTTATCTCGAGTGATCGTGAGACGGTAATATCATATAAGTCTTCAAACCTAGAGATATGAGTTGTTGCCTATGAGTTGGTTGTGCATTGATTGCACGAAAACGCATCAGTAACTTGATGTTATAAAACGTGCCTTTGTGTACAATTCAACAAGTAGTAGAACAAGCATATGAGTCGAAGTTTATCTGTTCCTTCTAGAAATAGAAGCGATATCAGGGCCCCTCGATGATTTTGTTTTGACCCATGTACCGGGCCCGGTCAGAACCTAATTGATGTGTTCAATTTAGTTCTTTGTCAAACAAATCGGAAATCGGGAAACAAACTGCTGGACAATAAGTACGACGTTGTTCCATGTATTTGTCCGGCTGATATCATAAGAACAGAGGATTATATGATCACTTATCTAAAATGGCATTTCATAGTTCAACAGAGTTTTCGAGAGCTACGATTGCTGGTTGGTTCCTAAAGTAACATACGCAAATACAGTTATTAGACTTATCCAAGTGGGAGACTGTTGGATAAGGTGTCTAAGTCCATAACTTATTTGGTATATACTTGACCCGACCCGGCATGGTCCATTTGGGTTGCACTTCACCCAAACTGTTTATGAATAATTTTATGAGAATTGTATACTTACGATTTATTAATATATTATAAGTTATAATATATTAATATAAAGTCATGTTATTTAATTAGTTTTAATCTTGAATTAATTATGAATTGATTTAGTGATTAAAAGGAAGACTAATTAAATCATGGACTATTATATTTATATGGTGTGGGCTAATGCTCATTTGTTAATGGGCTAAGCTTATATGGAAGTCCATGGATGATCCATGGAGCTTTTAACCCATGGATCCTTGGAAGAGGAAAAGACATGGGTTATTAGGGTTTCACCCTAACCATGCACACTATATAAACAAGCTTATGTTGCATGAAAAACCACATTGTGTGTGTGTAATAGTGGTGGCCGAAATCTAATAGTTAGTACACTCTCTCATACATTTTCCAAGTTTGTGGTGATTTGTGATTTCCATTTGAGGCATTCACATTATTGGTGCTTGGCTCTCAAACTCCAAGGAATCAACAATCACCAAAAGGTATGTAATTCATCTAGTTCTTTTATGTTTAAAAGTACCCCATGCCATGCTAGATAGGTTATAAACCTTGGAAAATAATATTTTACACTTAGGAAGTGTTAGAATGCTCAAAACCCAACAAAAACGTCTGAATGAGAAAACAGACTGAAGGGACTCGCCGAGTCCATGAACAGACTCGAAGAGTCGGTTAGGGTTTGTCCCGATGAGTTTGATCATGCGATAACTCAACGAGTTGAGGGTCAACTCGACGAGCTGAGATGGACTTTCTTGAGACTTCTGAGAAAAACGATGGGACTCAACGAGTCGCAAGAGTGCACTCGACGAGTCAGGTCAAACATGAATTGTTGACTTGAGTTGACTTCTGTTGACTTTGGGGTTCTGGTCAACATGAGTGATAGAGGCCATGGAGGGGTAAAATGGTCTTTTATCCACTTCAAATAGTTAGAGAGAGAAAGAATAGCCTTCGGTTATTTGAGTCGTGAAAAGAGTATTAATTAGAGATATTTACCCTATGTGTTAGGCGGTGGCTAGTTCGAGATTCGAGTTCGAGGATATTTTCTTGCTTGCAAGGTGAGTCTTCTCACTATACATACCTAGATTGGTAACCAGAGTAGTGTGCCCAGAGGGTCTTATGTGTTTATTTGAGTACTGTGGTATTTTGCATTATGTCTATGTGATTTATGCTATGTATTATTCAGAGTTAGGACCGGAAGGTTCACAGAGTTAGGACCGGAAGGTTCATAGAGTTAGGACCGGAAGGTCCATAGAGTTAGGACCATAGGGTCCATCAGATTTGTGGGACCAGAGGGTCCCTTTGAGACACATTGATCGGAGGGTCTTACAGAGTTATAGCCTCGAGTGGCTAAAGAGTTGTATGTGGTATATTGGGGAACTCACTAAGCTTCGTGCTTACCGTGTTATTTGTTATGTGTTTCAGCTTCTTATCAGGATCGCGGGAAGGCGCCGACTCGATTTTACACACATCTGAGTAGAGATATATTATTGGAGGATCCTGGATTTATGATAAACAACTTTTGAAAAATGTTGATAAATTGATACTTTTTATTTTTGAGAAAATGTGGCATATGTTTTGTTGTGTTTTTAAATGAAAAAATTATTTGAAAATTTACGGTGTTACAGAAGCTCTTTCCCTTGTCCGTTCCAAGATCAAGGAAGACAACACCAAATTGAATGCATCAGTTGTCTCCAAGATTGTAAAGCTTTAGACTAATCTTGCAGCAGAAAACAACCTTATGGGTAAATTGGTTGAGAAGACTGCGAAAGCCAAGGCTCTTTCAATAATGTTGTAGTACACAAACAAGCACCTTGATGATCTGGAATCTGAGAAAACAATTGTCAAAACCTATGTTTCTAAGATTAATCAGTACTTGAATAGGCTTGTGGAGACTCGTGACTCCTTACTCATAGTCTCGGTTCGCCAACATCTTTCAGAAAAACTTCAGCCAGTTTTTTTGCGATGCTGAATCAGCTTGAGGTTGTTTCGAATAGCAATGTTCTTCCGAAACAAGGGGAGACAAGGAAAACAAGGAAGAACCTCATCCGAAGCAACCAACTGGTGAACAACATGAAGTAAAACCAAAGACTGATGCTTAGAAGGGTAATGAAGCTTCTACATCAGGTAAAGGAAAAGAAAAAATGTGTGATGATGAAGAAGAAGACGAAGAGCTTTCAGAAGGCGAAAAGTTGGTCAGAAAGAAGCGTGATAAGGAGCTAGATAATCTGTTGCATCTGCTTAAGGAGTTAAAAGATAAGGAAAAGAAAGCTGAAATTGACAAAGTAACTCTTGAAACTCAGAAGTCTCTCTTTCCTCCGTGGACGATGGAATGAATTCAGAAGGAGTCTATCGATGATCTGAACATCCACTGGCAGGAGCCTTCGGTTTCCTTTGATTTGGACAATTCTTCAGAATCCCAGCTTGATTTCCTATAACTCCTAGGGAATTTGTGTTTTGATGCTTTGAGAAGATTGAGAAGGCACCAGTCTCAGACTATGATGTTAATCATAAGCTCTTCTCTTTCTATCTTAAATATTCCAAGCCTCAATTTAAGACTTGGAGTTCACAGAAGATTGTTACATTGAAGGTTTATGCTCATGTTCCGGCTGAAGACTTCATAAACATTAAGTTTAAAGGATTCCAAGGAGCAAGTCGTATTGAAGATGAAAAGACTTTTGAGCCGATCGTTGCACATCTGAAGAGGATGCTGATTTGCTACATTCATGAACTTGCCAAAATGGATGTAGAAATAGCATCTGTATTGAAGAAAAGGCCAATTCTGAAGCCCGAGCCAGAACCGGAGGATCTTCATAAGTTCAAGCTGGGAAAATCCGAAAAGAAATTTGGTGTATGGTGTATCAACAGAAGGAAGGACAGAAAGTTCTGAGGAGTATGTTCTTTCTGCAAGACAAACACTTATACTCAACTGCTGTTCTGAACTTTATCCTAGGACTTACTGAAGCTTGCAAAGCGAACAACACTGCTAATCAGAAATTCTTTTTAGATATGATTCAGTGGTACCTCGTTGTCAGGAACACCCTTCTGAATTTGATGACAAGATTGTTCAAGGTGCAGAAAAGACAACAGTGAGGAATCTCCTTTGCAAATTGACACAAATGGGGAGGATGTTGGGCTTATCAATGTTGTGTCAAATATCTCTTGTATAGGTTTATTTATACCGATATGGGCATATCCATTTTCGTGTTTATACTTATCGTCTAGCCTATAAATATTGCATGCATGTATTATTAGGGTTAACACTTTTTTCGCCCTACTAGCTCTCACAGAGAAGTTCTTTCTTGAACAATTCTAGTGCTATTATAATCAAAGCATTCAACACTATTTTGATCCTTGTTCTTGTTATTTAATTTACGTTATTGATTATAGAATCTATCGATCATAATTATTGTTCCTATAGTTCTTCATCCAATCGCTAACAGATAAAAACTTGCCACTAGCAACCTTGATTATTAAGGCATTATCTAGTCTATTTACAGGTAGTTCTACTCTACTACCAAATTTACGAGAAATAAATGATTAATTTTCTCCATAATCAAACAAAATATTTGGCAAGAAAATCATTTACTAGAAATTTACCTAAAGCGACATCTGCTTCTTCCTTTGTTGCTTCCAGAGTCATCTAGAATGCTCTCACCTTTGGCTTCGGCATCACATTGATGTTGGACAGACTTGGTGGTTTGGATTCCATAAATCCTTGTACTTGCATCCATTTTTTTCAATCACCTCATCAGGGTTGTTCCTTCTAACCACTCGTGGCTCAGCTTGACTAACAGTCCAGCTATAGTTTCCTTCTTCAGCTCAGATTGCATAACAGGTGTAGTGGGTTCGTCCATATTATCCCATAATAGTTGTCTCAACTCCTCCTTTTGTTTGGCTAACATGGCCTGAATCATTCCTTGTACTCATGTCATCGTGACAAGTTAAGCTACTGGTACGACTTTTGGTGCACACTCAATCACATGAGGTTCAGGATGTTGATTTCCGTTACCATTTCTGAATCCACTACATGTTCTCATCATGATGATTTGTACACCAAATCAAGCATTCAGTGTACCAAGACATGAGTTTATTAGGGAAGGTTTTATTTATAATTGATGCATCATTCTCTTTATCACTTCGAAAATTTATATGCAAGTTCTAATATTTTAACTATACATTTAGAATCCTGAACACCTAAAATTTTCAAATCAAGGTCAACAATAGACCTTAGATCTACTCAAGTAATAGTAATTTAGGCAGACAACCTACGGCATGCTATAATATAAAATATTTAGCACATAACAGAAAAATAGGCATCTTATCCTCAAGTAAGCTAGCGGTTGTGTCAGTTCAGGTATAATAGCTAAAATATAATAGACACACATCTCAGGATCATCGCTTAGCATTCTAAGTTTAAGTCTATAAATCCTTATAATTCCTAGTTTGCTTAAACTAATGTTTTGATACCAACTGTGATATCCCCTTTTTCACGGCCAATGCAAAACTTTTTATTTATGCTTATTTAAATTAGAGTATTCTTTTATTGCAGAATTTGTTCCTAAAACATTTAAATAAGTATTTTCGAGGAAACATTTTTTCATTAATATATAAAAACATTGGGATGTCATCATCGATACATACGACATAATCATAAATAATACATTACATACCTTATCACGTTTATTCATACTAATGGCCTATAGACTCCTCAAATCCCTCATCAGATTTAAACTCATTATCCATGTGCTTTCGAACTACTATATGTGTTACAAAGAAGCTAAGTGGGTCAGGCAAGGGATCCTAGTGATCACATAGGGTTTTCAACCCGCAATAATTAAGTTCTTTAATTATTTACATTTTATTAAATAATCAACCCGATTACCCATTCCCGTTATTCTCATTTTCTGATTCTAAAATATTGATATCAAGGGACTTATCCTAAGGATCATCGTAAGCAACGAGTAGATAATACTGCTTCGGAGATTCCTTTAGCAATATATGTCAATAAAGTAACCATGGGGAATAGAGTACATCAAATGAACATATGGTTCATTAGCACCTACAGGCTGCGAGCATGTCAGCTTTCCGCTCGACTGTGTAGAATAGTATGTGGTCATCATCTATACTCTGCCAGATGACTGGTTCATCCGTACGCTAGTACTATAATATTCATGGCCTCTCATCATCATTTCATATTTCATCACCCATCACTACCCAATATTATATATATATATATATATATATATATATATATATATATATATATATGAAAATACATATACAATTAAATAAAGATAAACATATTATTTCATCTAACTCAAATATCAAGAAATGCATAGAATAGGCACACATAACATTTAATCATCTAGATTCTTTATATCTATGTCTAAGCTGAAAGTAATTATGAACTCACTTGTTAAAGTGGCTGACTCAAAATTTAGGCAGTGCTTGGCCTAGCACTTTAGCTTTCCCTTTGATGTGAGCTAGTTATACATCTCTAAGTCTTAGTTTTACATTCCTCGTGTCTAATGATAGTCTAGATTCCTGAAAAATCCCAATGTCTACATCAAGATCTATCAAGTATGGAGCAACTAGGTAAGATCATATCGGAGGTAGGGTCAGTTTGGTATACAGGGTATACTGTTTGGAAATCTCACTTTAAACACCTCACTAAATCTAGCCTAGACATGACCTCGTAAGTAGATCGATTAGTATGATGACATGGAATCACTGATAAACCTTATTTATAGGTTCATAACAATGATTATGAATATAAATATAAGTTACACTTGAAATAGAATAAGTGCGGCTTAACTTACATAGATTTTCTAGCGAAAATTCAGAAATTGCACTAGCAGAACTCTGACCTAAGAGATTTTATTTTTTGATCCTAGATACCCAGAACTTCGCTTAAGCTATGATGCTCTGAAACCTCGAAGAAAGATTTTAAAATCAGGTTTAAGAAGTTGAGAGATAATCCAGAAAGTGTGAGAAGAAGAATGAGGGGCTCTAGCTATTTATAGGACAAATTTCTCACTGGCGCGCCTCACGCTGGCCTGATCGGCCTCCCTCCCCGCGAAACGTGGCATCAGTCATGTGGACTACATCTACGCCTTCTAGAAGCACGTGTCGCACCTCTCGTGCGTGCATGCGAATTTCCAAATTTTCTAATAATTATATCTTCTTCATACGAGCTCCGTCTTCAATGTTCTTTATATCTGCACACAGCTATCGACGATTGCTCTAACTTTCATTTAGACTTTGTCGACTAATTCTTACTTTATTTTTAAAGTTATAGTTTTAACAGACCTGGACTATTAAAGTCCATATAAAATCATAACTATTTCATACGACATCCATTCTCGAATGTCTTTATATCGATAGAATCCCATTCATGAGATCTGCAACACCTGTTTAGATTGTTTTGGCTAAAAATCAGTTAGTCTAAATTTGTGCTAACACAGTTCTACTGAAACTTCGAAAAATCACAACTTCCTTATACGAAGTCAAATTTGGACTTTCTCTATATGCTCGTGTTCGCTTTTATTATTACTATAAATTTTTTTTAGATTACTTAGGCTAATAATCATCATATATTCGAATCACTACTTACGACGCACTTTGCCTTATAAGGTTGTCCGCTAAAATTCAAATGATCATAACTTCTTCATACGAAGTCAGATTTAGGCGTTCATTATATATATAGAATCACCATCACGAGTACTACAACATCCGTTGAGATAATTTATCCTAAATAATCTTTTATTTTTTATGCTTATTTTAGTCATATCTACTAGATTATTATCTAATATTATATACGCATCATATATACACAAATTAGGACAATGCTTTGGAAAAATTGAAAATATGCATGTATATTTTCAATTGTCATCTATCTATTATATCTAGATCTATTATACATGCATATTTTCAATTTTCAAAGCATTTTCCTAACTAGCATACAAATTACCAAATAAATACTACATCTAGATAGATGACATACCTTTTAGAAGGAATTGTAGTTCTTGAACTTTGAAATCTTGAGCACCTCAAGTGTGATGCCTCTAATGGTGTGCAAACACCAATATGCAAGAGGATAGTTTAAGAGAATAAGCTACTTATCTCAAATAGAAGGTGCAACCGATTTTGGCTCATGGAGGGTTCTATTTATAGTGTTGCACATGCTAGGGTTACACTTGGTAAACCCTAATAACCCATGACTTTCCAAATTCTCATGCTCCAAGGGTTTAACCTCCATGGACTATCCATGGATTAGTTTAGCCCATCTTCATAATCATGGATCATTGGCCCACACTACAAGAATCATTGATTTACATAATCAATCCTAATATATTTATTTAGTCTCTTTTGAACACAAAATTAATTCCAAAATTAATTCTTGATCAATACTAATTAAATAGTGTCGTACTAATCAAAAATCCATCCTATCAAATTGCATTGGTGAAAGCAACCCAAAAGGACCATGCTACAATCGGGTCAAGTACATACCAGTTATAGTTATGGGCTTAGACACCAAATCCAACAGTCTCCCACTTGGATAAGTCTAATAACTATTACTGCTAATGCACTTCAGGTGCCGACTTAGCAATCGTAAGCTTTCAAAAGCCGTTGTCGAACGCTGACCTAGTCAGTGACGCGTCCTTCAGATAAGGGATCATATACTCCTCTGTTCTCAATATATATGCGGAAAAACACATGGAACATAGTCATACTTATTGTCCTTCAATTTGTTTCCCGATTTCCGATTTGTTTGACATAGAACATAACTGAACACATCAATTTAGTTTTGACCGGGACCGGCACATAAGTCAAAATAGAATCATTGAGGGGCCCAAGATATCGATTTTAATCCTCTTAGGATAAAAGGAACAGATAAACTTTGACATTATATGCTTGTACTAACTACTCATCAAATCAAGCACAACGACACGTTTTATAACATCAAGTTACTGATGCGTTTTCATGCGATAAATGCACAACCAACTCGTAGTCAACAACTCATATATCTTGGTTTGAAGATTATATGATATTATAGTCTCACAATTACTCGTGACAAATTCCATGAAGTAATTCAGGTGAGCGCGTGTCACACCCCCAAACCAGAACGGCGGAAACGTTCGGGGGCGGAGGACTTCAGGTAAGTATCACAACACATGCAATATAGTAATCAAAGTACAAACAACCATTGCATTAATAAGTATAAGTTTTACATAAGTGTTTAAACATTTCATATTCAAACACCAAAGTAGGTACAGTAGAAGACAAGAGTCGCAGTACGGCACTAGGTACTCTTCTCAAAAGCTTCGGGAGTGTACCTGTCTACTGGATTCCTGAGAATACATGTTATTTGGAAAGAGTAGATCTGCATTTAAGCTGGTGAGTTGATAAGTATGTTAGTTCTGTTAAATATACCCTAAGTTCTTTGGATAAGTTCACTGGTTCCTCCAGAAAATCCTATATTTCCTGAGGTGATTAACTGATAACCTCAATAGTTTCCCTCTGTAATTACTTAGTTTATACTAAATATATATAACCTAATATCGAATGGACAGTTAAATGGGTGTATCTGCCCTAAGCCCACAACCAAACAAGGAACAAGAAGTAAGGCGGAAGTCACACATTTCACTGTCAATCGGATATTACTTATGTATAACTCTGATGTAAAAACTAAGGAATTATAGAATTAACCACTAAAGGTCCTTTATGTTATACTAGTTTACAGAAAGTGAATGACTAAGTTCCCATTTGTAAAAGTGGTTTAATCCCATAAACCGTTTCATTTGTAAAAGTGGTTTAATCCCATAAATTGTTTCCTTTGTAAAAGTAGTTTAATTCCATAAACCGTTTCATTTGTAAAAGTGGTTTAATCTCATAAACCGTTTCATTTGTAAAAGTGGTTTAATCCCATAAACTGTTTCATTTGTAAAGGTGGTTTAATCCCATAAACCGTTTCATTTGTAAAAGTATTCTTAGTTATATCCGTTCTACAGTAAAAACCTTAGTATTAATCCTGGAAAATATTATATTATCCATAATACTGCCTTGTGGTTTTAAATGTTCAAAACCAGAAGTACAAGTATATTTACCATACTTGATTTCATGATACGTAGTTTTTACTGTAAGTAAAAACTAACAGAAGGTATATTTGGTCAGGATGTAATTAACTTTTCTTACTGTTTTAAGAGAAGTATATTACTTAGTAATTTACTCGTTGTTTTATCCATGTGAGTTCTATTAACCATACTGATATGACTGATGTGCCTGCTGCGACGTTCTTCAGGCGTCGGAAACGATATGATATTTGACACCCCAGGCATGCCGACCAAACTGTAGCGAACAGTAAAGGTGCGGGATTGTCAGTCTCATATAGATCTATACACAAATTCACGCCCTCCCTACAGGAGATTTTGGTTAATAAGTCAGGACTTAAGGTCGTACTTAGATAAGTACACCATGAAGAGTCTCACAAATTTATTGTTTCAACGAGATTTACGATGTATTATTACCCCGTCTTTTCTAACCCTGGTACTCTGTATTGTACCTTTGTTAATGCAAACCCGGTATGATGTATTATTACCCCGTGATTTCTAACCCTGGTACTCTGTATCGTACCTTTGTTAATGCAAACCCGGTATGATGTATTATTACCCCGTGATTGCTAACCCTGGTACTCTGTATTGTACCTTTGTTAATGCAAACCCGGTATGATGTATTATTACTTCTTTAATATGTTATTCGTATATTAAAGGTATTATACATATCCTGGTATAGATAAATGAATTGTTGGTAATTTCCTTGGAAGGTATATAGTCCTTAATCATACTTGTATATTTAGTTTTGAATCATAAATTATACCTATAATAATTTATATGTTCTATCTGATTCGCATGATTTCTCATGGATGAGCACCTTTGCTCAGCATGATACAAAGGTAATGATACCGAAAGGAGTAACCTTTTATACTCATATATGTATAATATATATATAATTAAGAAGGAAACGACCTTCGGAAAAATAACCCCACCTTAATTCCACATCCAAACAAGGAAAAGGAGAAATAAGATAATTCATTAGTCCTAAGCCCTTCAAATCTTATTTATATATTTATACATATATAAACATGATTTTGGCAACTATATTTTGAAATAGTTTATAAAACCTTTTTCAAAGAATTTAACGGAGTTTACATGATTTTAAAGATTTAACATGGATTTAAGTCATTTTGGAAATATTTGGTAATCCTTAAAAGTATAAAGAAATCCTTTGTGTGATTATTATCACATACAATTATTAACACAATTTTAATTTGTGTTCAACTTGTATTCCCCCCCCCCCCTAAAAAGCATTTAAAAACCATTAAAAAGGTAAATTATAGGGGTATGAACTCACTTTGATAAGTGGTGATTTGGGAAGCGTTTCGTTTCTATAGATTATCTTTCTCGAAGAAACCACGAGTTTTTGAGTAAAAATCAGGCTTTATGCGGGCAGCACTTCGACTGGAAAGAGGCTAGCTTCTCGAGAATTCTTGGGCTCCGGGGCTTGCTTCGGGTTTTAGACACGATATCGGGGCCTTGGGGGGTCGTGAGAAAGTTTAGGGGGTGAAAAGGTGAAAAAGGGTGAATTTTGGGGTGAAAAACCTCTCAAATCCGAGAAGTCTCGCACCCTTTATATAGGGGTGCGAGGGTTCGGCCGAGGAGGTATGTCATCGGACAGGTGGCGAGGCTCGGATAGGTGGTGAATGCGAAGGCGAGTCAGCAGGACACGTGGCAGCTTCTCATGCGAGGGGGAGGACGACTCAGCAACCACGCGTCAGAAGGAGAAGCGACGCTGGAGGCGGTCTCGGAAGCTTCCTCGGTGGTGTCGGATCAGGAGTGGACCGGACTTCGGTCCAATCAGGAGGCGCCTATGACGACTTCGGACCAATCAGCGGGTGACACGCGAGACTGCGGTTCAATCAGAACACGCCACGTAGTAGACACGTGGAAGCCTCCCATGCGAGGGTGACGTGGCCGAAGAGGGTCCATGCGAAAATACCCGGTTTTCAACATTTTCTTGATTTTTGTGCCAAAAACTTGCGAAATTCATAACTTTCGCATACGAGCTCCGTTTTTGGTGTTCTTTATATGCACGCGTAGGTAAAGTTATACTCTACGACTTTCGACTTTGTCGGCAAATTTTGAATTTATTTTTAATATTATTATTTTTAACAGACCGGGACAGGAAATCCGTTAAAAATTCATAACTTCTTCATCCGACATCCGTTTTCGTCTGTCTTTTTACCGTTGTACTACTTTTGACGAAACCTTCGATTCTCGTTTAAGTTGTGTGGGCTAAATATCGATCGATTTGTATTTCGAATTTTTAGTTGTCTACTGTTAAACCGAAACTTAGAAAAATCATAACTTCCTCATACGAAGTCAGATTTTTACGTTCTTTTTATGAACATTCTCGGTTTAACATATTCTACAACTTTCATTTAGATTGTTAAGGCTAAAAAGCCTTTTATCGAAAATTCACTTTTTACACTGAATAGTGTTTTGCCGGTTTTGTCGCGGATTTTCGATTGGTCATAACTTCTTCGTTATAACTCGGATTTCAGTGTTCTTTATATTTTTGGAGACCTTGTTACAATCTCTACCAGTTTGTTCATCCCAATTAAAATTATTGATCAATTTATTTTTGACCTAAATTTGACTGGTGTCAGATTATCTCCCCGTTAGAGGGAATTTCGTCCCGAAATTAAGTCTAAAGTGATACTCATGGTGTAACATCCCAAAAATACAGG
The DNA here is from genome assembly GCF_052849685.1 of Lactuca virosa. Lineage (NCBI taxonomy): Eukaryota > Viridiplantae > Streptophyta > Magnoliopsida > Asterales > Asteraceae > Lactuca > Lactuca virosa. Next base: position 333,375,144 of record NC_136433.1, read on the forward strand.
CCAAAATTTTCGTTTCAATGAAGTTATTACATAAAACCATTAGTATAAAAACATTCATAATTATGTCTTATGTCAAAACCAAAGTGTCAACAATCAAAACATAGTATGATAAAACCTTATCAGAGTGTAATCCCAAGGATCTCGTGTGTGGAAAACATGGTGTGATGCGCTGCGATCGAGCTGGCTCCCTTCCTTTGGAAACGAAGTACCTGAAACCAAAACTGAATACCGTAAGCACGAAGCTTAGTGAGTTCCCCCATTATACCACATAATGTCTATCCCTCGGTATCTTTCAACCGGTATCTGTCGGGCATAACTGGGAGCTAACCTCCCCTTCGGTATCTTTCAACCGGTAATCGGGAACTAACCTCCCATTCGGTATCTTTCAACCGGTAACCTGGAGCTAACCTCCCCTTCGGTATCTTTCAACCGGTAACCGGGAACTAACCTCCCATTCGGTATCTTTCAACCGGTAACCGGGAGCTAACCTCCCCTTCGGTATCTTTCAGCCGGTATCAGGGGACTATTTCACCCCCTATCACTATCACATAATAACATGTCATAAACACATTGGTTCCATGATAAGATAACATAAACATACTGGATCACATAATGGCATATCATAACCATACTGGTCACATAATATCATATCATAAACATACTGCTCACATCTTGGCATATCATAACCATACAGGTCACATAATAACATATCATAAACATACTGCTAGGCATGCATGGGTTCTTGCCACCCCTTCGGTATCTTTCAACCGGTAACCGTCTTCGGTATCTTTCAACCGGTAACTGGGGACTATTGCACCCCTACTACTACTGACACATATCTCATAGCATCCCAGCACAATAAGATTATCAAATAATGGCAACCAGATAATTATCACAAAGACAATCATCTCAAGCATAATCACCTACTGGTGGGCCGACATTGGTGCCTTAGACCCACCCTTACTAGAAGGTAACTCACCTCACACTACTGAGGTCCCGTAGACTCACCCCACACTGCTGAAGTCCCGCAGACCCAACCTCAGCAGCTGGATGACAGATTCCCGAACTGTCAACATCAAAACATCACCCAATTAATAATTGGGTTCCAACACATAACCATAAATACATACTTGGGGTAAATACTACTTTACCCCTAACTCAGCTTTATTCAAGCCCAAGGCCCAATCCAAAGGCCCAAAAGTCAACTATGAGTCAAAGCTCAACATTTGGCCCAATTTTCCAAATTGGGCCCAAACCTTTACCAAGTCTTACCATAAGGCCCAACCATTTATTCCAGTCCAACCTTTGACATTCTAATGGTCCAATATTATATAATCATTAAGGCCCAACTATGGCCCATCTATGGCCCAATTTTCTAAATTGGGCCCAACTCCTCATATGGGCCTTACCTCAAAGCCCATTAATTATTCTAGTCCATTTGCTTGATCTTGGATGGCCCATTAATAATCCAATAATCAAGGCCCAATAAAAGGCCCAACAATAAACCCAAGTGAAATTAGGGTTTCACCTAAAATGACGATTAGGGTTAAGTGTCTCTCCCTTAACCCATTAAGGACTTAATCCATTAAGTCCATCATTCTTCTAAATACGTCATATGGTGTGATTAAGCTTAATCACACAATTCCATTCCAATGGCCCAAAAGTGGGTCCCAATAAGTCCAAGCCCATAAATCGAATATTACGGTTTTCTAAACCCTAATTAGGGTTTCCAACCCCATCCTAGCCCAATAGGCCCAATTGATATGTCTTTTAATCAATTAAGGTTCATTACACTTATTAAGGTTTCACTAGGCCCTTTAGTCATCTGTTTGGGCTTTTAGGTCCATTAAGCTTCATTGGGCCCATTAGGGTTTCTTAGTCTCTTTAACCAACCATCCAAACGAGTCAAAAACACCATCAAAGCACACTGCCACCCGATGCGGCTGCCGGTGGTGGCAGGAGACGGCAGCCACCACCTCACGGTGGTGGTTTTCAGTTTTCCTTTCATTATTCCAATTTGTAATTACACTTTACAATGCTAAATCTCAAATAAACACACACACATACACACGGCGGTGCATGGTGGCAGCCACCACCTCACGGTGGTGGTGGTGGCGGTTCTTAGTTTTTCCAGCCAAACAAACTACACACACAAACACACCACAGCAAAAACAAACACCCACACGCTTTCTTGTTTGCAAACAGATCCAGCCACCCTCCTGGTGGCGGTTAGCGATGGCAGCAGCCACCATGGGGCTGCCATGGTGGTTCTTTACAGCTTTACTCGATAGAAACACACACATCGCACACCAACAGTGGAAAATACAGCCACATACACATGATCTGGTTGCAGAAGGAACCATCCACCCTCTTGGTGGCATATGGTGGGCTGATAACGACACCAGACCCCCCCCAATCGTCGACGACAGCAACGGATGGGGCTTGGAGGCGTCACATAAGTGGCTAACGGCGGCAGTGGCACACGCAACTTCGTTTCCCGACTCACACAGCCATGAACACGGCTTGCTTCACCAATCCCGGCGGCTCTCCGATTGCGCACAGCTTCTTCAGCAACACGTTGCGGTAGCGGAACATCGATGGCAAGGTGACCGCTAGGCGGCTTGGTCTGATCGGAGCAACGACATGGATGACGGCGGCAGGAAACCTTCTCTGGTGGCGGTTGTAACAGGAGAGGTAGCGCAATGGCGGTCGTTGTGAACCCCGTCACCAGCTAGGTCGTCGTCGGCAAAGGAGATGTGGCGGCTGCAGCGGCGGCTAGGGAGGGAACAACGGTGGAGAGGTGGCGTCGGTGAGGGAGGCATAAGGGGGGGGGGGGAAGAAGATGACGATTGCTCACTTAGAGCTAGGGTTAGGGTTCCTTTATAGGTTATATACCCGACACCATTAAAAGCTTTGCCATAATGACCAAAATGGTCACTCCAGCCCCAATTTAATTCGAAACTGATCCATATTTTACCTTTCTAACCCCTCCTTCAGAAAACCCTTACAAATCAAGTCCCGATAATTACTATGCAGCCCCTCCTCTACAAAATTCTTTTCAACAGAAATCCATATGTTACCATTCAGCCCTTAAGCCTCCAAAATCACTTCAATTTAAGTCCTAGAAGTTACCATTTAGTCCTTGCCTTCATAAACACTTACAAAATAAATCTGAACTTACACTTTTAACCCCCAACTTCTAAAAATATGACAATTAGCTCTTCGAAACCATCCTTTGATATATAATTATTTATTTTAGAGCTACAATTCGTTCATTAATTTATTTATTTATCTAATAAATAAACGAGGTGTTACAACTCTCCCCCACTTAAATTAGATTTCGTCCTCGAAATCATGCCTTACCATTTCTTATGCGTCAAACCCCTCGCGTAACGTGGTCCCCATCCTAGGCACACCCTAGTCTTCCCAGGGTAGTTGTGACCACTCTTCGCAAAGCCCTAGAATCCACAGATGAACGAATTCCCTGAAACAAGACAACATCTTTCCGATCTAAAATATGTTGCCTTGAGATGGTCTGAATCCCTGACAGACCACTCATACTGAGTCATTATCGTTGATTCCAGTTCGTCTATCCCTTAACTGACTGCTTAACTTCTGATAACTTTAGGCTCCCACTAGAAAACTGAAATCACAGACCCAATTATCCCTGCGGATCATTTAGCATAACCCAAGGAATTTGTTATTCCGTCCGTACTTGCAACCCCAAACACAAATACTAATACAGACCAAACGCTGAAACTGCCTGAAACAGTGTGTTGCTACATGACTGCTTTCCAAAATCTACCGAGGCCTGCCTGGTCTCAATTCGTTCGATAATCATCTGAAATATCGGGTTCCAACACGACTACGGAGACAAAAGACTCATACACAGTCGCTCTACATGACTTCTGAACAAAATCCTTCTCTGGAACTAGTTGTCACCAGTTATCATGCCACTGTGCCTCTGACAACCTCACGATCTAACCGATCGGGTCCATGCGTCGAATCCTGTCATCATCAAATCTAAGGCTAAAAGTGATTGCCACCTAACCGATGGTAGCCTTACATCACAAGCAATCTTATACGTTCCATTGCTTTCCTTATCCCATAACTGCAGTGAAGTTCCTACAGTCTTATCACTGGCTCAATCAGATCTAATCTATCTGGGAAATTCCGAAATCCAATCCGTGGATTTCCATATCTTCATTACGACACCCGAACTGGTGGGTACTACTGTTCCTTTCGCGTCCTAACATGCGCTCAAACTATCTACCAACCTAGTGAATGCTACAGCTACCCCCGCAGTCTTACAACACTTCCCATGCTAACTTACCACTAGTGAATGCTACGGCTACCCCTGCAGTCTTACAACACTTCCCATGCTAACTGACCACTAGTGAATGCTACAGCTACCCCCGTAGTCTTACAACACTTCCCATGCTAACTGACCACTAGTGAATGCTACGGCTACCCCCGCAGTCTTACAACACTTCCCATGCTAACTTACGACTAGTGAATGCTACAACTACCCCTGCAGTCTTACAACACTTCCCATGCTAACTGACCACTAGAGAATACTACGGCTACCCCCGTAGTCTTACAACACTTCCCATGCTAACTGACCACTAGTGAATGCTACAGCTACCCCCGTAGTCTTACAACACTTTCCAAACCGGGTCGAACACGCACTCGACCTAACACATCACTGAACTTGAGTCCTAACCAGAACTCTATCCTGGTTCCCGAAACCAGCTAACACGTGACTCTACTGTATCAGTACCGCACTCATGCCCGTGATCAAAGCGACACAGTAAACCATGGAATCATCTACACCCTCTGGCAGGCTGAGAATCGGTGCCTCACACAACCACTGTCTGAGAGTCTCGAAGGCTGTCTGCAGCTCAGGCCCCCAAAAAAAGGCCACCGATTTCTTGGTCAGTCGGGACAAAGGAACCGCAATCTCGGAGAAGTCCCATATATATCTCCGGTAATAACCTGCTAGACCCAGGAAACTCCGAATCTCAGATGGAGACCTCGGAATTTCCCACTGCATCATGGCCTCTATCTTGGCCGGATCGACTAGAATACCCTTTAGGTTGAGAAGGTGCCCAAGAGATTGCACCCCGCACAACCAGAACTCACATTTGGAGGACTTTATAAAAAGTCTCTCCCCCATTTAGATTCAACTAAGTCTTCACGGCACGCGAGAATTGAAGGATTCCCTATCCTTCTCGCTTTCTAGTATCACACTGATGACAACCTGTGCTTACCAATGCTAGCGATTAATCACCGGTTAAACCTTAAGATCGCTCATACTCGGAAATCCTGATGAGTACTCTTGAAATCTGGTCCAGTCTGACACCTCAATCCACCTCCTATGCTGACAACTAGAGACTCTAAACTTCACTCTGGCTGACGAGTCCTCGCTCCCATTTCTAATCTCGCAGCACCATTGAACTCTATCCGTACACAGCACATGCGAAATTACAACTCTCTTGAACATCTGATGACCAACCACTTATACATCTAAAACCCGCAACTGACACTACCCTCTTCATGATACCAGCCCTGTCCTAGAAACGGTAGTTCCTTGAACTCCAAAGTTCATCCATAGACAATTGTCGACCACACCAGAACAATGATAGAACCCCTGAACGCTTACTTCACTAGAGAACTATCACTCTAACTCTGATCGAGAATCTTCCAAACAATACTCCTGCACAGATCTTGACAAAGATCCAGAATGATAACGGTACACGCGGAACCCACTCCGAAAGGTACGTCCCTCTGTGGGTTCATCAAGGACCTTTCGGCATGCAGGATGGCATATATGATCCTTGATAACCTAGACACTAGCAGAAAACCGATCCGAGGTCTGACTTATCCAAACTCACTCACAATTCCAAAGCGATACGTATTCCCAACATCTATCCAGCAGCAGTAGAAGATGACATACCCGCAACATCTGGAGGGATACAGATCACCTTCAGCTGACATGACCAACCCTGCCACACTTGTAGCAGCCTAAACCCTTGGAGCAACAAACTCCCTTGTGCATTTTCCCGTACGTGCAGTACTGACTCCGGCCCTGATGGCCTTTCACATGAGGATCAGAAGTCATGGATCCCTTTCCGGGACCCTCTACTATATGCACCTGGCACGAACCTCTTTTTCCAGGGTGCTCCAAATCGATCTCGCATCTGCAACTCTTGGAAATCATATCCTTCAGGGTCTGACACCCTGTCACGCTCACTAGCTCACTTGCCAATGGCTAAGCTGCAACAACTGGAACATCCTCTGTCCCCAAACTGGGTCACAAAATCTTCCCTGAAACTTCTCAGATTCTCCAAGACTCTCACCGATTCGATTATGGATTTTGTGCTTTCAGTAGTACGGGCCCAATACTACCTTCCACACCTATCCATACTTTCCTCATCAATCCTCTCGAATCCTCCAAGTCACTTCCTCAAACTGGTACACCCAGTCTCACTAAACCTCACTGCTAACCCACTGAAACATATCCTAGGCTCTCTTAGGTTCCCGAACTCGCCCAGTCCTCAGCTGCTGAAAGATTCCTAGTAATGTCAACTAGCTATTTCATGAATATAGCTAGCTCACATTACTAAGAGTCCCACAAAGCACAGAGCAAGCAGCATTCAGACAATGGAAAATCTAACCATCATATTCCAATAAAACCATTCTATCCTCTACTCAAAAGTCTGTAGATGCAATTCAAAGATTCATACAATCAGGCATAACCAAAACATGCCACCCTATCACTGACTAATCAGTACTAGCATGCAAGTCTACAACCACATACAATAGGCATATCAGGCATCCTCCTAGATCCTTGACCTAATCTAGCATGCAATTCTCATAATCATATCATAACATAACATGTATGGGTATCTTGGGGAAAACTTACTTGATCTCGGCTGATTGCACGCATCACACACCTTGTTCTTTTCAAAGTTCTCTTCCCTTTTCAAACTTCTTTTTATAAAATGAATTTTACTTTTGAAAATTTTCATACCAAGTCCTTAGTTTGAGTTCAGACACACTCGAGAGTGTGACCGAATCCCTCAAACCAAGGCTCTGATACCAACTTGTAACATCCCAAAAATACAGGCCAAAAATTTCGTTTCAATGAAGTTATTACATAAAACCATTAGTATAAAAACATTCATAATAATGTCTCATGTCAAAACCAAAGTGTCAACAATCAAAACATAGTATCATAAAACCATATCAGAGTGTAATCCCAAGGAACTCGTGTGCGGAAAACATGGTGTGATGCGCTGCGATCGAGCCGGCTCCCTTCCTTTGGAAACGAAGTACCTGAAACCAAAACTGAAAACCGTAAGCACGAAGCTTAGTGAGTTCCCCCATCATACCACATAATACCTATCCCTCGGTATCTTTCAACCGGTATCTATCTGGCATAACTGGGAGTTAGACACCTCTTTGATATCTTTCAACTGGTACTCGGGAACTAACCTCCCCTTCGGTATCTTTCAACCGGTAACTGGGAGCTAACCTCCCCTTCGGTATCTTTCAACCGGTAACCGGGAACTAACCTCCCCTTCGGTATCTTTCAACCGTTATCCGGGGACTATTTCACGCCTATCACTATCACATAATAACATGTCATAAACACATTGGTTCCATGATAACATAAAATAAACATACTGGATCACATAATGGCATATCATAACCATACTGGTCACATGATATCATATCATAAACATACTGCTCACATCTTGGCATATCATAACCATACAGGTCACATAATAACATATCATAAACATACTGCTAGACACACAAGGGTTCTATCCACCCCATCGGTATCTTTCAACCGGTAACCGTCTTCGGTATCTTTCAACCGGTAACTGGGGACTATTGCACCTCCACTACTACTGTCACATATCTCGTAGCATCCCAGCACAATAAGCATATCAAATAATGGCAAGCAGATAATTATCACAAAGACAATCATCTCAAGCATAATCACCTACTGGTGGGCCGGCATTGGTGCCTTAGACCCACCCCTACTAGAAGGTAACTCACCTCACACTGCTGAAGTCCTGTAGACTCACCCCACACTGCTGAAGTCCTGCAGACCCAACTTCAGCTACTGGATGACAGATTCTCGAACTGTCAACATCAAAACATCACCCAATTAATAATTAGGTTCCAACACATAACCATAAATACATACTTGGGGTAAATACTACTTTACCCCTAACTCAGCTTTATTCAAGCCCAAGGCCCAATCCAAAGGCCCAAAAGTCAACTATGAGTCAAAGCCCAACATATGGCCCAATTTTCCAAATTGGGCCCAAACCTTTACAAGGTCTTACCATAAGGCCCAACCATTTATTCCACTCCAACCTTTGACAGTCTAATGGTCCAATATTATATAATCATTAAGGCCCAATTATGGCCCATCTATGGCCCAATTTTCCAAATTGGTCCCAACTCCTCATATGGGCCTTACCTCAAAGCCCATTAATTATTCTAGTCCATTTGCTTGATCTTGGATGGCCCATTAATAATCCAATAATCAAGGCCCAAGAAAAGGCCCAACAATAAACCCAAGTGAAATTAGGGTTTCACCTAAAATGACGATTAGGGTTAAGTGTCTCTCCGTTAACCCATTAAGGACTTAATCCATTAAGTCCATCATTCTTCTAAATACGTCATATGGTGTGATTGAGCTTAATCACACAATTCCATTCCAATGGCCCAAAAGTAGGTCCCAATAAGTCCAAGCCCATAAATCCAATATTAGGGGTTTCTAAACCCTAATTAGGGTTTCCAACCCCATCTTAGCCCAATAGGCCCAATTGATATGTCTTTTGATCAATTAAGGTTCATTAGACTTATTAAGGTTTCACTAGGCCCTTTAGTCATATGTTTGGGCTTTTAGGTCCATTAAGCTTCATAGGGCCCATTAGGGTTTCTTAGTCCCTTTGACCAACCGTCGAAACGAGTCAAAAACACCATCAAAGCACACCGCCACCCGACACGGCGGTCGGTGGCGGCAGGAGGCGGCAGCCACCACCTCACGGTGGTGGTTTTCAGTTTTCCTTTCATTATTCCAATTTGTAATTACACTTTACCATGCTAATTCTCAAATAAACACACACACCTCGTAAAACACACACATACACACGGCGGTGCATGGTGGCAGCCACCACCTCACGGTGGTGGTGGTGGCGGTTCTTAGTTTTTCCAGCCAAATAAACTACACACACAAACACACCACAACAAAAATAAACACCCACACGCTTTCTTGTTTGCAAACAGATCCAACCACCCTCCTTGTGGCGGTTAGCGAAGGCAGCAGCCACCATGGGGTTGCCATGGTGGTTCTTTACAGCTTTACTCGACAGAAACACACACATCGCACACCAACAGTGGAAAATACAGCCACATACACATGCTCTGGTTGCAAAAGGACCCAGCCACCCTCTTGGTGGCGTATGGCGGGCCGGCAACGACACCAGCACCCGCAATCATCGACGACAGCAACGGATAGGGCTCGGAGGCATCACAGAAGTGGCTAACGGCGACATTGGCGCACACAACTTTTTTTCCCAACTCACACAGCCACGAACACGACTTGCTTCTCCAATCACGGCGGCTCTCCGATTGCGCACAGCGTCTTCAGCAACACATTGCGGTAGCGGAACATCGATGGCAAGGTGACCGCTAGGCGGCTTGGTCTGATCGGAGCAACGACATGGATGGCGGCGGCAGGAAACCTTCTCTGGTGACGGTTGTAACAGGAGAGGAAGAGCAATGGCGGTCGTTATGAACCCCGTCACCAGCTAGGTCGTCGTCGGCAAAGGAGATGTGGCGGCTGCAGCGGCGGCTAGGGAGGGAACGACGGTGGAGATGTATGAGTGGAGAGGTGGCGTCGGTGAGAGAGGCATAAGGGGGGGGGGGGGAAGAAGATGACGGCTGCTCACTTAGAACTAGGGTTAGGGTTCCCTTGTGGGTTACATACCCGACACCATTAAAAGGTTTGCCATAATGACAAAAATGGTCCCTCCAGCCCCAATTTAATTCGAAACTGATCCATATTTTACCCTTCTAACCCTTCTTTCAGAAAACCCTTACAAATCAAGTCCCGATAATTACTATACAGCCCCTCCTCTACAAAATTCTTTTCAACAGAAATCCATATGTTACCATTCAGCCCTTAAGCCTCCAAAATCTCTTTAATTTAAGTCCAAGAAGTTACCATTTAGTCCCTGCCTTCATAAACACTTACAAAATAAATCCAAACTTACACTTTTAACCCCTAACTTCTAAAATTATGACAATTAGCTCTTCGAAACCATCCTTTGATATATAATTATTTATTTTAGAGCTACAATTCGTTCATTAATTTATTTATTTATCTAATAAATAAACGAGGTGTTACACATGGACTAGGTCTAATCTTCCCTTTCCCAAGTGAATTCAGGTCCCTGGTTTGTAATCCAGCGAACCTTCACTAACGGGATAAGACTTTGCTTGGTTCTTTTGATTTCCCTATC